>NC_045542.1:8193282-8793282 GCF_009769535.1 Thamnophis elegans
CTAATCGGTCTAGTGGAGGTAATTGGCAGCAGTACAACTGTCACTAGCACCACACTCTTTAACCACAGCTTTGTTCCTACATGGCCTAGGACCCGGATATCTGCGAGACCGTCTCCTGCCACATACCTCCCAACGGCTGATAAGATCTCACAGGATGGGCCTTCTCCAGGTGCCGTCGACCGGACAATGCCGGCTGGCGACTCCTCGGGAGAGGGCCTTCTCTGTAGCTGCTCCGACCCTCTGGAACGACCTACCCCCAGAGATCCGGACCCTTCCCACTCTCTCGGCCTTCCGAAAGGCTACTAAAACCTGGCAATTCCGGCAGGCCTGGGGCTGTTGACCTCACGAATGAGGTCCAGCCCCACCTAGATTGAGTGCATGATGGTGTTGTTTTTTTTAATCTGCTTTTCTTCTCTATTTTTAATTTTTATCCTTTTTAGAGTTGTACTTCTGTAAGCCGCCCGGAGTCCTTTGGGATTGGGCGGCATATAAATTCATTAAATTTGAATTTGATTTAAGATTGTTTCTAGTCTGAAATGCTTCAAGGCTGTTTCAGGTTTTGCATTAATTCTTTAGCACTAAAGAGCCGCTAAATCTTCCTGCTCCTGACTCTGCTGTTTTCCCCTGCAAAATCCTGCTGTGCATGAAGAATAGATTTGCGTGGGGGTGGGTGGGTTGTTCCACCTCTCAAGCTACAAACAACCCATTAATCCTCTCCTGTGGGTAAATAACAGTCAAAGTAGAGAAAAGCAGTCACATATCTGAATGTTAAAATACATTAAATATTTTTGAGTTAAATTTTGCCAAAGAGTGTACGCTGGCATGATACAAAATCCTGTGTCGTGAGTCTCCCTTGTTCTCTAACTGAAAAGAAGAATTTTGATGAAACGGTGCCTGTTCGCTTTAAAGAATATCTCTGTTAAGAGATCCTGACTTGGGGCAGTAGACCTGTGACATTTGAAACCTGCCTTAATTTAACCTGTTGGCCATAGGATCTAAAAGCCACCGTGAAAACAAGTTCTCCACCTTTGCATTATGTGTGCAGACTTTCCCGTATCCCAAACTCTAAATTTCTTTATATATTTATTAAATTTATTTGCTGCCCATCTCATCACAAGGCAACTCGGGGTGGCTTATAGGGGCATATAAATGTGAGCATAAATTGTTACGCCCGCATTTATTTCCTAATATCTCCTATCGTTCAGTTTGAAGAACCCCTTTCCAAATATTGGCAATGACTAGAAGAAAGCGAGTAGGATAGGCCTTCCTTATCACCACTAGAGGTCTCTGTCAAATCAAAAAGAATGGACAGATGAGGCATCTTGGACTGTTGAAGAAAACGCTTTATGTTGATGCTGTGGGTGTATGTTTAGGAGGTATTCAGTTCCCTCCAATTGCAGTAGCATCCAAAAATCAAGTGCCTGGAACAAGCATTTTTTTGTCCCTCAGTCATATGGAGCCATGGGTATCAGTTAGCAGCCTTTTTTGCACAGTAAATGAGCTTAACTTGTATTTATACCAGGAATGGATGTCACCAGGTTTTAGTTTGACTGAAAACGTCAATGTTCAGTCAATGGAGCTGAAGTGGAGAAGTCTTTATTGTGTAAAGGACTAGCTTGGCCTTCTTAATGGCCCATTGACAAAGCAGGAAGCTACAGGCAGCTATTCTGTCTTTTAAAACAGGTTTCTTCCTTTTCACATCCAGAGAAATATTCTGCCTTTTCAATATTTCCTAGGATATTTCATTTTTTCTGGGAGAGGGCTGGATGATAACTTCCCACACTTTCATGCAGCTTTTGTCTGTCTTTAAAGAAAAAAAGCTTTTGCTTAGGAAAATGTAAGATACCACAGGACTGTTTCCCTACTTTTACTACAATAGCCTATTATGAATGTGGGAGTCATCAAAGAACTTAAAAAATCAGTGAGCGAACTGAATTAATTGTTGATTTAAGTGTTGTTTTGTGATAATTAACACATACGTTACATCAAATTCTAATCCTTGAGTCTCCCAAGCTGCAGCTCCCCCCCCCCACGATCTGCTACCTTTATTTAGATCTAATGCTTGTTGCTAGGAATGTGACCTTGAGTGCATTGAAATACGTGGAGTGTGAAATTATGTTGAAAGTTCTCTTTCCAAGGACATTCTGTGGAGAATAGAATATTCCCAAACAAGCAATAAAAAATGGAAGGAGTATGGTGTTCTGACCCTTAAAAACGCACTCCAACTATGCACCCAACTAAAGCTAGTTTAAAATAAATAAAAGTTGTAACGAATCTAACTATGCTTTCAGTCCCTTTTTATGTCTGGTATTTTGTTCAAACTCAGTATTCCCCGAATAGGTCTCCTTTTCCTTAATTCCTTTGAGTCATCCTGCATTTTTATTTATGAGAAGGGTGATAAATCACAGGCTTCGTTCCTGAAAATGGACTTTTATGGCTTATGATGGGTTGGGTCTATGCAATCCAAAGAAAGTGAGGATATCAGAGAGGAGCCAAGCTCAGGAGCGTCCTTTCAGGCTAAAATTATTCTCCCCCACATGTGAAGGATTGCCAATCTTGGATGTCTTTCTCCGAATTATATTTTTCTTTTCTTTAGATTTTGAATCATGAAGTGCTGAGCTTGATTTTCATTACAGATTAATTTTGTTTCATGTTTCTTAAGACAATAATTTCCCCCTTCCCCTCTCTATCTTTTTTGAAGTGTTTAGGAATTGAAGGAAAAATCCATTGCTTTTGATGAAAGAAATGTCCTTCTGGGTTCGGCTCCAAGTAGGGAAAAAGACACTGGAGACACGGAGGCTGCTTGGAAAGATGGTTTTAATGGTAGATAGGACCACATGGCTTGAGCCCCTGAACAGAAAAGGTGATCACATGCTTCAATGTTGGTGGGGAAGAAGAGAAGGGCCGAGGGAGGGGCTTGCTAGACTTTTTATAACCTGTTCAGTCCCACCTCTCTGTTTCCTGTTCCTGTGTAAGAAATGTATTCTGATTGGTTGTCAGACTCCCATGGGGCCATGCAGGGGCTACTCTCTAGGCTGCATTTTGAATCCAGGTTTGGTTGAGTTCTCAGATGCCATGTGGTCAGTTGAGTAACGTTCCTTAATCCCATACCCTTGGAGCTGAAGTGGAGAAGTCTTTATTATGTAAAGTGGACTAGCTTGGCCTTCCTAATGGCCCATTAACAGCAGGGATGGGCAGGAAGCTACAGGCAACTATTCTGTCTTTTAAAACATGTTTCTTTCTTTTCATATCCAGAGAATATTCTGCCTTTTCAATATTTCCTAGGATATTTCATTTTTCTGGGAGAGTGCTGGATGATAACTTCCCACACTTTCATGCAGCTTTTGTCTGTCTTTAAAGAAAAAAGCTTTTGCTTAGGAAAATGTAAGATACCACAGGACTGTTTCCCTACTTTTACTACAATAGCCTATTATGAATGTCGGGGGGGGGGGGGAATGTATTTCTATCTGTGTATTTCTTCCTGTGTTAGAGACAATGCTGCCATTTTTATATATTATAGCAGAGAAGTGGGAGTGAGGCTTGATTGTGAGGCTGGAGGCTGCTTGGAGGATTCAGCCATTCCAGCTCAGCCTTCACTTTAGTAATAAACCTACAAATGTGCTTGAGAATTTGCCCATTTAGGCCTTTATCTTCCAACTGTGAAATGCATAACCTAACATCCAGTCTCCTGGGACTGTCCTTGATTCTTTTGCAGAAGGAGACAACCATCTTCTAAATGTCTGTGTGACACTTAACATTTCTGCTAGATTTTAAGGATATAATTGCACCAAATAAAACCCCAAAAACCTCAACCCCACTACCACCAAATCCAAATTCCTACCTTTGTAGTGTGGAAACATTAAAACTAGTGTGAAACCTAAATATATGTGTCTATGCACATTTTAATTTTAACCCTAACCCCTAACCCTCCCCCAAAAAGAAACTGCAAAAATACAATTCCTGGCTGATCTTGATTATGTATCGTCGTCTATTTTATTGTCATTTCTGCTGTGATCCATACACTCAGACTGCCTTCACTGTCAAATGTTACCTAATCCTGTTCGTCAGTTCTGTTCTCCCTTAAACTGAAGCTCCCCAATTTGGAATCCCTCCAAATATGGACTAAAAGTCTTATGATTTGTTTGCATGTTTGTTTACCACATGTATATAGTGCCCATATATTGTCGTATTCTGGACAGCTGACAAACAATTAAAAACACTATAAAATCAGTGCAATGGGACTCAACACCTCTTCAGGGCACCAGATTTGGAAAGGCTGATGGGCACCATAAAAGCAAAAGTAAAGATTCCTTTAACCTAATTTGACGCCTGAGGATTGCATAGACATATCTATATTTATTTTCCTGCCATTACCTTCTTTCAGAATCTTTTTCTTTTTTACACTTTTCATTTTATTCTGTAGCTCTGGACCTTTCTGGATCCTGTAGTAACTGGACCAAAGGTGGCTAAGCTTGTTTTAAACCAGCCAAATTTGATTAGGGCTGCTGGCTCCGAATTTAGTCTAAACTAACAGTATTTATGCATCTGACGGCAGTGGTGGTTTTCAAAAATTTTTGGAAACCTACTCTGTGGGTGTGGCTCCTTTGTGGGAGTGGCTTGCCGGCCATGTGTTCTCGTTCTCTCCCTCTCTCTCTCTCTCTGTCTCTCTCTTCTCTCCTTCCTTTTGTCTCTCTGTCCCTTTTTTCTTTTTTTCTTTCATCTCTCTCTCTTACTCTTTTTTCTCTTTCTTTCTTTCTTCTTTCTTTCTTTCTTTCTTTCTTTCTTTTCTCTCTCTCTCTCCTGTGTCAGTCTGTATGTTTGTGTGTGTGTGCGTGTCAGTGGTGGGTTTCAAAAATTTTTGGAACCTCTTCTGTAGGTGTGGGCCTGCTTTCCGGGTCACTGGTGAACCTCTTCTAACCGGTTCGGTAGATTGACGAACTGGTCTACCGAACAGGTGCGAACTGGTAGGAACCCACCTCTGATCTGAGGGAATAGTTAGCACACTTGGAATACAGATGAGGCTTTCAATCAAACCCAACCACCCTCGTTCCACAAGGGGGAAACCAAACAATTCAACAAGGAGTGACACATACCTCCTGGCATGTGAATCTTGACTTACGGGGAAAGAAATGGAATATCATAGAATATTCTTGTTAAAAAGGCAAGGCTGTTTTGGGAAGAACCAGCAGGGTTTTATTGCTACAAGATCATCATTCTGTAGCAGAATATATGCTTCGCATGGAGAGGGCTGGTGGTGGGTTTCAAATTTTTTTTCGAACCTACTCTGTGGGTTGTGGCCTCCTTTGTGGGAGTGGTTTACCGGCCATGTGACCTGGTGGGAGTGGCTTGCGGCCATGTGTTCTCTCTCTCTCTCTCTCTCTCCCCTCT
This sequence comes from Thamnophis elegans, assembly GCF_009769535.1. NCBI lineage: Eukaryota > Metazoa > Chordata > Lepidosauria > Squamata > Natricidae > Thamnophis > Thamnophis elegans. The sequence continues at coordinate 8,198,671 of NC_045542.1, forward strand.
CTCTCTCTCTCTCTCTCTCTCTCTTCCTTTTGTCTCTCTGTCCCTTTTTCCTTTTTTCTTTCATCTCTCTCTCTCACTTTTTCTTCTTTCTTTTTTTTATTCTTTCTTTCTTCCTTTCTTTCTCTTTCTCTTCTGTGTGTCTGTCTGTCTGTGTGTGTGTGTGTGTGTGTGTGGTGTGTGTCAGTGGTGGGTTTCAAAAATTTTAGAACCTCTTCTGTAGGTGTGGCCTGCTTTCTGGGTCCACTGGTGGAATCTTTCTAACCGGTTCGGTAGATTGACGAACCGGTTCTACCAAACTGGTGCGAACTGGTAGGAACCCACCTCTGGAGAGGGCCCAGGGTTCAAGATCTCCATCTTAAAAAGAGCAGGCAACAATAATGGAAAAGGCTTTGGGGAGAATTGTTGGGGTGCTGATAGCCAGAGTAGGAAAATATGGAACTCCAATCGTTGTTTTGAGTACACCAAATAAAGAGCAGGAAACAATGCAATTCAGTGCTGAAACATCAGGCAGCACTATAAGACTTTCAAGCTTCTCCAGCTCCCTGCCATCAGCCTAGCCACAAATAGTTAAGCTGGGCATTTCATGGCCCCAAGTAATTTAACATTCTCAGCAACAATGGGGTCTTAGAAAATACCAGGTTAGGTTTATGGAATTTAAGCCTGAATTAGACTTCAGCTCTTTAATGGTAGTATTGACAGAAGAATTTCAGCAAAATACACGTCCTCCTGTTGGGAGTTCAGAGAAAGTCCATCGCGCCCCAACCACCTTCTGTACTAAATTGGTAACCAGCAGAGCGGATAATGAATTGTTAATGGCTACAGTCTGCAAAAGATTGTCAAGAGGAAGTATTTATCCCTACATTTCCTCACATTTAGTGACGTTTTCCAGCTGTTTGGAAAAATCAGAGCACATTGGTTGTGACGTTCAGCCGTAGTGTGTGTCCATGCATCTAAGAGAGAGAGGGGGAAAAATCAATGGAAGAACAGACTTGTCCAGCTGTGGCATCAGGTTATAAGAATAAAAGCTCAGGCCTAACACAGTGGAAACATCCTTGTCAGTGTGAAATGCAACTGGGAAGTCAGGCAAGAATGCTGCTTTCTCTGCCAACTGTTACGCTTCCAGAAGGAGCAATGCCCAAAGAAGGGAAGATTGACTACAGAGCTCACTCTCTGGGATAGTCCTGAGATTCTGCCCTGCATACCAGCACCCGTAATGTGCCAAAATCCCAGGAGATATAATCTTAAACTCAGCTGTCTTTCTGGGGTCCAGCAGCTGCAGCTCACATCTTAAACTACCCTTTTCTGATTAAGCATTCTAAAGTGCCAGCTACACAAGATGGGATAATGAGAATTGGAATCCAATATATGGTATCGGATTTACTGAGTGAGGGAAAGGGCTGTCTATATAAGATTATATTTTCATCCTACTGTTGTTAAGAGCTTGGTTACATAATTAACTAGGGCTGGATTCAGAGGTGGGTTCCTACCCAGTGCACCTATTTGGTAGAAACCGGTTCGTCAAATCTACTGAACGGTTAGAAGAGGTTCCACTAGAAAGCAGGCCACACCTACAGAAGAGGTTCCAAAAATTTTTTGAAACCACCACTAAACACACACACACAACACACCATACCACACACACAGAGAGAGAGAGAGGACAGACTCGCAGAGAGAGAGAAAGAGAAGAAAGGAAGAAGAAATAAAGAAAAGTAAAAGAAAAAATACAAGAAAAAGTGAGATTGAGAGAGATGAAAAGAAAAAAGGAAAAAAGGGACAGAGAGACAAAAGGAAGGGGAGAGAGAGAGAGAGAGAAAGAAAGAAAGAAAGAAAGAAGAAGAAAAGGAAGAAAGAAAAAGAAAGAAAGAAAAGCAAAGAAAGAAAGAAAAAAGAAGAAAAGAAGAAAGAAAGAAAACACCGATGGCCGGCAAGCCACTCCCACCAGGTCACATGGACCGGCAAGCCACTCCCACAAAGGAGGCCACACCCACAGAGTAGGTTCGAAATTTTTTGAAACCCACCGCTAGTCTGGATGATATACTTTATGAAAACCATTACTTTCCACCTATGTACTTCTGTCTCTTTTGAGAGTTTACTTTGATGTGCCCTCTTACTTATTCTATGGAGATCTGTGCATTTGGTACTTACTGTGAGCCAGTTCTTCAGAATCTATTTTTGGGAGCAGAGCCCTTCGATTTCCTGAAATTGTCACTGAATAGGCCAGGTTATTTGTGAGACTACTTCTCACTGGGATATCTGCCCATCCCAGATAGTCTGGGCCTACTCTCTTCCCTCAAATGTGCTATCTAGTTGTAGGGGTCCCCGACCCACCCCCGGTCCATGGACCGACAGAAACTGGAGCGTGCAAACAAGCGAAGATGTGGCAGCGCACCCAAACCATGCCCCTCAGTGGCAGAAGAAAAACCCCTCGCCACAAACCGGCCCTTGTGCCCAAAAGGCTGGGAGCTGTGATCCAGTGGATCAGGAAGTATGCCTTTTCTATTGTGACTCCTGTGCTATAGAACATTTCCCTCCCGAGATCCAGCAGGCCCACAACCTCTTAGCTTTCTGGAAAGTTGTTTAGAGTTGACTTTTCTCCAGACATGGAAGCCCGAGAACTTTGAAGTTCGGTAAATGTTATCGATTTGCACATCGGTTTCTTGTCATTTATTTGTTGAATTGGTTTATTGCTGTGGTTTTGTTATTGCTGTTAGCTACCAGAGTTGGGGTATCTCACAAATGGACAGCCATATAAATATTTTAACTAAATATGCACAGAAGGATTTCCAAGGCAAAAATCCCATTTCCTCTTCAAATGTCAGGGTTTTTTTTTTGAGATAGGCAAAGTCAAGACACGGCTGTGTTAGGAGACTGGAATGTACTGAATGTGATTAAGGGATTGTAAAAGAATCTTGGAAATCTACCAAAGCTCTTTTCTATTTCAACTTAGCAGTATATCTAACCACCAGTGAAGGTTTCTCAGGATTCCTGATATCTTTCCTGTAATGGTCTTATATTCTCCATCACTATTAGGGCAGAGGTGTCAAACTCGATTTCATTGAGAGCCATATCAGGGTTGTGTTTCAGTTTGGAGCTGCGGTTCACCGACAAATGTGCGCTCGACAAAAGCGCACCGAGGAAACCGTGAGTTCGAAATTGCACCGACGCATGAGCGCAGAGAGCACGCTGACAACAGCGCGCCGACAAAAACGTGTCTTTCAACGAACAAGTATACTAACAACTGAATAACCCTAACCCTAACCCTAACACTAAATCTAACCCTAAACCTAACCCTAAACCTAACCCTAAACCTAACCCCTAAACCTAACCCTAAACCTAACACTAAACCTAACCCTAAACCTAACACTAAACCTAACACTAAACCTAACACTAAACAGAACCCTGAACCTAACCCTTACCTTAATGAAATCGTGCGTTTGTGGACGCAGTTTTGTCGGCGCGTTGTTGTGGGCGGCGTTGTATGACGTCGTCGGTTTTTTCGGCACAGTTCATTGGTGCGCTTTTGTCATTCTGCGCATTTTGTCGAGTCACGGGAGCTGCAGGGTGTGTGTGGCTGGGGGGGGAGGGCATGGCCAGATCAAAATCATCTTGTGTCGGGGAAACTGTGGTGACCTAAGTGTTCTGCCAGCCAAAATGGTCTCACGAGCTGGTTTTTGGCTTTGCGACAGCCTCCTGCAACCCTCGCCGGTGAAAAACAGAGTTCAGGAGCCGTTTGGCTGGCAGAGGCACCGTGGGCTGGTCCTCATTGTTTCCAGGGTGGCCCCGCGGGCCCAGATCTAAGTACCCCTTTGGGGTGGGTTTGGCCCAGGGGCCTGGAGTTTGACACCCCTGCATTAGGGCATGGTAGAATTGCCCCAGCATGTGGGAAAGGAATACAATGCAATACATAGATCTGCTTTAAAATGATTCCGGTTTATTGTCTCTGCCCTTTTTTTTATATATAAAGACTGTCAGGAAAGTTCGGGGAACATTCCTGTTAACCCACTATGTTGTGATTAAAAGAAGAGTAGCAGTATGTTAAAACAGCAACCACACCAAAGGCTCTATTAACTCTAACGCAGCCAAGAATAGCCCCACTGGTGAGATAGGTGGAAAACAAATTTAACCAACCAAATAAATAAATAACGCTGCCAGCATAGGTCCAGCCAGCCAGGGTTCTATTGACACATTCTGGGTAGGGGGGGCAGCAGAAGGCATGGAAGAAACCATCTCCAGCCAATTCTCCCCAACTTTCTGTTCAGTGCCCGAGCAACAGATTCCATCCCGTCCCCCTTCTGTATGCTCTGCAATGACTTTTTACTTCTCTGTATATCGCAGAGCCCTGATGGTTTGTACACTGCCAACTGGGTGGGGCTTGTTTCCCACAAGCATCCTGGTCCATTCACATTGCTTGAGAGGTGATGTGGGAGGTGATGTGGGTCAGCATGCTTGTTACTACAGCTTCCCGTTTGTGCATCCCCGTGGCTAATCGTGTAGATTACAAATGAAGTTGGCAATGCTCATGTTGGGCTAGAAGCCTCATTGCATCTACCATCTACCATCCAACTGGCAATCTAGAGCCGAGGGTGGCGCCAGTGGTTAAATGCAGCACGCAGGCTACTTCAGCTGGACTGCCGTTCTGCAGTTCGGCTGTTCAAATCTCACCGGCTTCAGGGTTGATTCAGCTTCCATCTTCCGAAGTGGGTAAAATGAGGCCCCGGATTGTTGTTGGGGTCAATATGCTAACTCAGTAAACCGCTTAGAGAGGGCTGAAAGCCCTATGAAGCGGTATGTAAGTCTAACTGCTATTGCTAATTCTGCCTTCTGGGTGTCAGAGATGGCCATTTACTTTTTACCTCTTTCCAAATGTAAATCAGTATTTTTACTTAGATTTCAAAGCTTGAAGTCCTATAGGCCAGACCAGCAATTCCGATTGTGCTGGCTTCCCTCCTCCTCGTTATGTTTCAGTGAATCTGAGACCACTCTTGCTTATCTTCATCAAGGTCATTTTCCTAATTCTATACCATTTTATCATTATTGCCTCGGGCAAAGCATTTATGAGAAAAGATGAGCAATGTCACCCAGGTGGTTATTTATTAGTTTTGAAGGATGTAAATGATAATCTGCCTCTCTTCTCATCAAAGTAGCATCTGGCATTATGGGGGACTGCACTTTTAATATAAAAATGATCACATCTAATTTAGACGCTCATTTATAAAGACCCCCATGAAAGAGATAGAATACTCTTATCCATTTAAATATTGTGTGGCTGCCATGTGGAGTTTTGACAAAATGGGAAGCTGGTTAATATTCCCCCTGTGGACCAGGGGGTGGAGGGAGGGGAGTGCAAAATTAGTTGCCACTTTGGAATTATAGGAACCAAATGTGGTTACTTAAGCCAATTGTTTGTGGAAGGAACCAGCCAAATTAATATCCAATAATACCATGCTGGAATGACAACAACGCTTTCTGGATTTTCTCTTTACTCTTTTTGTCCCCAACTGCAAGTTAATGCAAGTAAGAACAACTGGAGAAGTTTTAATTTCTACATCAGCAACCTGCACCAGATCTAAAATATACAGGTAGTTTGATTGTTTAGCAATTGTTTAGTTAAGATGGCAATTGAAAAAAGCATCCGTCTTCACACTTACAATTGTTAAAATATCCCAATCAGATAAGAAATCTGGGATTTGGTAAATGTTTGTGGCCCAGCAGGAGCCGTTGGAGCTGCCACCAGACTCCGACAGCGAGGGGCCCTATGAGTCGGCTCTGGAGGATGTGGAGGACTCTGGACGGGTTTCCGACTCCGAGCAGGGCGCAGAGAGGCTGGTTGGCCACCAGGAGGCGCCTGAGCCTTGGACCAGTGGGGAGGAGACAAGGGAGTGTGATCCTGACGTCATGCATTGGAGCAGTGGGGAGGAGCCAAGGGAGTTGTTCCTGGATGCCCGGCAATGAAGAGCTAATAGGCGTAAGGAACAGTTACGCAGTTACAGGAGATAATTGCACTCAGCCTGTGGTAATTAGGCTCCTCTCAAGACTATAAAAGGAATGATTGTGCACACGCCCCTTTGCAGGAGTTAACGTATTCAACGAAAGTTGGAGAACTCTTGTGCCTAGCTTGGCAGGCTGGATTGCTGCCAAGGTTAGTCTGTGCTGGATTGCTGCCAAGGTCCTGTCTGTGTGTTAATAAATCCTTGCAGTATCTTTGTCTCGGTGTGCTTTGGTGTAGGACGAGGGGGAGTCATAACAGTAACTGACATGCATTTATGAGGGTTGCAGTGTCCTGTGGTCAACATGATTGCCACTCAGCATCTTTCAGCTGGCTTCCAACAAGCAACATCAATATAACGACTGTGATTTACTTAATGACTACCTCAGTTAGAGGTGGAATTATGGTTGCAAGTCGAGGACTACCTGTATTTGTAGTAAATACTCTCCATGAACCTGGTAATTTGAATTGGCTTGCCTATCCATAAAAGTTGTCCATGTGTGAAGAATGGAAACCAGCTAGTGACACTCAGGCATTCTGAGGCTTCTCTGTTGAGTGAAGTGATAGCCTCAAGTGGGTAGATACAATTCAGGATCTTGTGCCCGTCCAATTAGTCAGGTAATGGAAGGAAGGAGGAAGTTCCACTGGACAAATACTTAGGCAACACCCCAAAGCATAGTTTGTCTTTGGAACTGGCTGGAGCACTTGAGGATTGGAGCTTTGTTCCAAAGTTCTTCCACTCTGCAATCTGCTCATTTGTAGATGTAGCAATTTAACACATTTCTTGTAAATGTAGTTGTTTCGGAACTTGAAGAAGTGTGTAACAGGAGTGGATAAGTAACGTTGACATTTAGATAGACATAACTCCCAAGTAGCTTTTTCTGATATGCCAACATTTTATATTGTGGGACATTGCTCATCAGAAGTACCTGGGTAAACCCTGAGCTCCAGCCTCTTATTTTGAGAAAATGAAATTTAGCCTTAAAACTGAGAGCCCTGGGAGTTTGGATACAGTTCCACCACAAAACCGCGGTCCGACCTAAAGCGGCGCTCGACGAAACCGCGTACCTGACGTCATCACAGCGCGACCAAAAAAAGCACGCTGTGAGCGGTTATAAAGCTAAAATTAACACGTAAACCTAAACCTAACCCCCCCAAACCTAACCCTAACCCTTAACCTAACGCTAAACCTAACGCTAACCCTTAACCTAACCCTAAACCTAAACCTAACGCTAAACCTAACGCTAACCCTTAACCTAACCCTAACGCTTAACATAACCCTAAACCCTAACCCTAACCTAACCCTAAACCTAACCCTTAACCTAACCCTAACCCTAAACCTAACCCTTATCTTTACGTGAATCGGCTTGCTTTAAAAGCGCTTTTTAAAGCGCCCTTTTTTCTCCGCGGTCGTTGTTGTCGCGCTGCTGATAATGTCAGCGACGCGCTTTAATCGGGCGCGCTTTAGTGGACCGCGGTTTTGTCGTGCCACGTTTGGATACACCCTTTCTAGAACTACTCTTTGCAGCAGGAAAGTGCTGTAAATGTGCTTTTCTAAAGATGGGCATGGTCTTAAGAAACTCCATTTTCTGCCAACTACTACATTTCTGAAGTTTTAGACCAGGGCTGCGAAACTCGCGTTTTAGTAAGGTGGAAAGGGGAAGTCCTGATATATTACGTGATGATGTGAGTTTGACACCTGTTTAGCCTCTTCCACAGAATTGTAGTTTATCCACATAAGTTTATGAAGTCTCCTTAATGCTGGAGCTCCACCCGAGGGGTGTTCTTTTTAAAGCAAAGATCAGTAATCACAACCCTAGCTCTTGAAAACTTTCTAAGGCTTCAAGGAATGCCAAATATAATTTTTCAGTGGAAACGGGAACAATGGACAATTAGTCAAGTTGGCCCAAGCAAAGTGTTCTTGTCCATTCATCCGGATTTGTTTAGGAAACTCTCAATTGGTCTCTTTAAACATTAGTTTTCAGGCCTATTAGCATCACTGATAACATGCAAAGAATTAAAAAAGGAGGAGGGAAGAGTCACTGCTTGCCAAGAACTAGGAGGGGACTCCATTTTTTACTGTATAAAGGAGGGCAAATACAGTCGGATGCCATTCCACGTGTTGCCTTGACTACAAAATTAAAGGTGAATCATTTTCTTCTTGGAAAAGTCGGGTTTGCATGATTCTGCATTAACCATTATAACATTATAAAGGTGGACTATTATATACCGTAGTCACTTCTGCTATTTTATAAGTCCAAATGAATGTGGCAAAAAAAAAAAACTAGCCAACATAATCTGTATTGTCCTCTCTTGTCTACTAGGCAGTTTGCTAAATTTATATCCCCCCCTTTTTTTTTGCAAAAAGAGTACATAACTCTTCCTCCTCCCATTTTTTCCCTCTCCAATCACCCTGTGGGGTGAGTTGGGCCTGGTTCAAAGTCATCCAATCAACTTCTCTTTCTGAGCAGGGCATAGAATCTTGGTCTCCCCAATGTGAATCCAACACCTTAACCGTTATAATATGCTGGCTCTCAACTAATTATGACGAGTAATGTTGTGTCCTGACCAGCAGATGGCGCTGTGCAAGGCGCCTCTGAAATTCCGGGCGACCCAAAGTGGCTTCCTGGAATCATCTCAGACGTAACCGGGCCCTGTTCCTACAGGGTCCTCCTCGGCGATGGGGAGACATTGGCGGAGGCATGTAGACCAGCTCCTGTCAAGGCTAAAGACCCACTACGAGCCCACGCCCTCCCGATTTGCCACAGCGCCATCTGCTGGTCAGGACACAACAGGTAAGACTATCCATGGCTACTTATGATCGTTGCTTGTTGCCTCCAATATCAATAAACTAATTGCCTATAAATGCCAGTTGCTAGGAAACAAGTCACAGGTGATTGCTGTGTATTTGTTCCTGAATATGGACTGCCCACTGGCATCTGGTTAATTGCTCGGGGAAGTGACTCCTGTCCTAGCTAGATTCCTTCTCTGATCCGATGTGGATTTTCTTACCTTAATAAGACAGCGCTTTAGACTAAACACATTCTAGACATCTTCTCAGAACGTTAAGTCTAAGACAAGTTCCATACTTGAATAAATATCTTACTATGACACTTTCTCTGTTAGATCAGTTAAAGGCCCACACCTGGTATATGTTTTGATGGGCAAATGTGATTGCAAGAATTCAATTCAGTCCGACAGAACAATCCTAGGAATTCAAGTGTAGAGTCAGCACCTACTTTTTGCTCAGATAAATCTCAAAAGAGTTTCCAGTTCACCGAATGCAATTATGATTCCTAGTAATCTCTGAACCTCCTCAGAAGATTGGGTAAAGTTCAAGGAGACTTCTTCTCTGCTATAGACGGTCTATCACAGTGGTAGTCAACCTGATCCCTACCGCCCACTTGTGGGCGTTCCAGCTTTCGTGGTGGGCGGTAGGGGTTTTGTCCAATACTGAAGCAATTTCCTTTTTTAAAATTTAATTGACTTCCCTACTTTATAAATCACCATTACTGTGAACCGGGTGGGCGGTTAGAAAATTTTACTACTAACAAGAGATACAAAAGTGGGTGGTAGGTATAAAAGGTTGACTATCCCTGGTCTATCAGCTTTCCCTTGTAACTGGAGGAGGCTACTGAGAGATGATGGATGGTGACGAAAGTCAGCTGATCTCAACAAGGAGGGCTAGCCATTTCAATGAACTAAGTAGGACAGTGTGTTCTCAACCTTGGCCACTTGAAGATGTCTGGACTTCAACTCCCAGAATTCCCCAGCCAGCGAATGCTATCAAAGCTATGGTCAGTCACTATCAGGAGCAGATTCTTGAAGCAAGGAACAGTTTCACGTGGCTGTATCTATCAATGCCAAAAGTTTTTGGGAGGGCTCCAACTTAACAGGGGAAGGACGGGAAGTGCCATACATAAAGGTGCTTTTCTGAATTCTGAATAATAACTTCTATGTGGTGATTAGTTTTTTTTCTATTAAGAGAAAACCTTAGCTGAAATTCCAATTGGCAGCCCACTCTATATAACAGTGTTTCTCAACCTTGTCAACTTGAAGATGTCTGGACTTCAACTCCCAGAATTCCCCAGCCAGCATTCGACATGGTTGAGAAACACTGCTCTATAAACTACAATTCTCAAGGTGCTGAGGTAAGGCGAATGAGGCGAGGCACTTTAATATTTGTTCATGACACTGTTAACAATTTTAGATATTTACCATTTTAGGTTTGTGCCCAGAGTCACTTGCTCATGAAATAGGTGGCTTTATAAATTAGATCAGTGTTTCTCAACCTTGGCTGCTTGAAGATGTCTGGACTTCAACTCCCAGAATTCCCCAGCCAGCATTCGCTGGCTGGGGAATTCTGGGAGTTGAAGTCCAGACATCTTCAAGTAGCCAAGGTTGAGAAACACTGAAGTAGGAGATCATTGGACGTAACCCAGAATCTCAACCGACAATGGCTGAATAGGGCATAGAATACGAAAAGGGGGAAAAAACAGTCAGAAACCACCAACAGGCATTTGAAGCAGAACTTTTATTCCCTTCCCTTATCAAAGAAAAGGTACTGGCAGTTGTGCACAACCACAATTTAAATCTTGGAAGGACTAAACAAGGATTTGGCTATAAACTGGCAAAGCAAAGAGCAGCTCTTGCCACTGTGGTTATTGATTGCCCACAAAGCTTCCATCTCAAGCCATTAAAGGGGAAAGGACAGAGAGACGAAAAGAGACCAGCCCGTCTGCACTCCAGGAGAAGCAGTGCTTTCTCCAGCAGTGGATGGCAACAATATGCACCGGTACAGTATCCATGTGCCATATATTTGTCGGTAGGGAAAGCGGCCTTTCTGGCAACTCTGGGGGAGGGCACAAGTTCAGTTCATGGGCATGAAGCTGGCATGCTGGTGAGAAAAATCAAATCGAGCCTCCCGCCGAGGAAAAGAAAGACACGGGAGGGGGGGGGAAAAATGATTGGAAATAATTATTGCTGCATGTAAACAGATCCACAGGAATCTCTTCCTTCCAAGGGCAACCCGCCCGCACTCATCCCTCCCACAACATGAGCCCTCCCACAACATGAGCCGACCTCTTTGGCATCGGCCCTGCCAATTAGTAAGACCCAGGAGCATTCCAAAGGGATTTCAGGAGGGGCAGTGTTACACTCAGGCAGAGGGAAGAGCTTTTAAGGCACGGAGATATGGAAGGGGCTGCCGGGGATGTGCTCATCTCCCATTTCACCACCAGGATGTAGTCGCCTCTGTCCTTCAACAGGTAGGTGACGTTGTACAACCGGTTGCCCAAGTGCTTCACCACAATCTCCTCACATGGGGTCTTTGGGCCGTGTACACCCACCAGCAACATGTTGTTCCCTGGAGAGAAAGAAGGAGAGAACTAGTAACGGTTGGGCTGAGTGGATCACCCACTTAATTAGAGTGTTTACAACAATTGGCTTGGTGCATCTCCCTGGATTCACACGTTATGAATAAACTATGTCCCACAAATCACAGTAACTAGGTTCACACAAATCATTAAGCCAAAATCAACCCAATCACATAATAGCCTATAGCAATAGCAGTTAGACTTATATACCGCTTCATAGGGCTTTCAGCCCTCTCTAAGCAGTTTACAGATTTTTAGCAAATTGCCCCCACAGTCTGGGTCCTCATTTCATCCACCTTGGAAGGATGGAAGGCTGAGTCAACCTTGAGCCGGTGAGATTAGAACCGCTGAACTGCAGATAATAGTCAGCTGAAGTGGCCTGCAGTACTGCACCCTAACCACTGCGCCACCTCGGCTCTTATGTACTAGCCTAGCTAGTACAATAATCTTTCTTTTTTCTTTCTTTCTTTCTTTCTTCCTCCTTCTTCCTTCCTTCCTCCCTCCCTTCCCCAATATATGTAGGAGTTATTCCCCCCACCACTGCCCTTTATCTTACTTCTTTCTTTTCCATCAATTGTGCAACATGATCACACTTGAATTGACCTCCCTTTTAAGCATATTAAAATGTAACTGGATGCCTCTGTTCACAGATGAATGCATAGGATGAAGCAGTCCTGCTAGCTTTGTAGTATGGCCCATGAACTTGGCTGCACCCTGGGGGTCTCGTACTGCTTCCCCAATCTTTGAATAAAACTTCCTAAGTGGCTTTTTTCAATCACAAAGTAGGGAAATGAATAATCAGCCTGAGCCCTGAGGGATTAAACTCCAACATCTAAGGCAGTTAACCTCTGCCACAAGAATTTGAGCATGTCCCTACTTTGTTTCCCCCCCTACCCCCACATCAAAATGCGTGGTTTAACTATAGCTTTAGTTTTGACTAATGTTTCTACTGAAGGACCCTCGATGGAAACTGCGCTTCATCTTTTGCTGTTCAGAAGCAGCATGTTAATTTGAGGCATTAAGAAATAAAGCATTGGAGGACTGATGCAAGTTTTTCCAATCTTTTCCTTTCAAGAAAACGAATCCCAATGCCATTTGGAATGTGGCAAATGTTTGTATTTGGGTTGGGTGTGTGATAGCTAGAATTCTTCTTGCTATATAATTTTACTAAGGTGGAATACATCAAGAACGTGATCTAGATTTTCCGTGACCCGTCAAAACCGCGGTCCACAAAAGCGCGATCGACGAAAGCGCGCATTTGACGTCATCACAGCGTGACGAAAAAAAAATAAAATTAAAAAAAATTAAATTAAAGCAAGCCGATTCACATAAAGGTAAGGGTTAGGTTTAGGCTTAGGGTTAGGTTAAGGGTTAGGGTTAGGTTTAGAGCGTTAGGGTTACGTTTAGCGTTAGGTTAAGGGTTAGCGTTAGGTTTAGCGTTACGTTAACAGTTAGGTTTAGGGTTAGATTTAGGGTTAGGTTAAGGGTTAGGTTTAGGTTTGGGGGGGTTAGGGTAAGGTTTTCGCTTTATTTTTACATTTTTCGATCACAGCGCGATGTTTTCGTCGCACTGTGATGACGTCAAATGCGCGATTTTGTCGACCGCGATTTTGTCGTCCGCAGTTTTGTGGTGGAACCAGATTTTCGTTATAACAGAACTTTTTATTTTTTCTTTAAAAAAAAAAACACAAATATGGTCATCATTGTCAATCATTAAGACATTGAAGTACAATTTTTTTGTGTATCCCTCCCTCCCTCCACCCCCCCACCCCCCTCCTCCTTCCCCCCCCACCCGACTTCCCAGAACCCGTACACGGTATGGATTTTTAACTAACACAGTCTAAATCTATTGAAAAAAAGAAATAACGAAATTAATGACATTCTAGATTGACCCTAGGTTCTTCTCTACTGAACTGACTTTTAACAGTTTAAATCATTTCTGATCTTAGCATAGGCTAACTGGAATTTCTTAGTCCCGTATTTATTTTGTATATAGTCAATCCATTTTTTCCAGTCTCGTTTATATCTCTCATTTTGAGTGATCTTGAGATATGCCGATATTTTAGCCCATTCAGCTACGTTTGTTACTTTCAATGTCCATTCTTTGAATTGTAGGCAAGTCTTCCTTCTTCCAATATGCGCCACCAACAGTCTTGCTGCAGTTATCAGGTGCAGAGTCAAATTGGTCTCTACCACTGTAAAGTCAGTACATATACCTAGTAAAAATAACTGAGGACTAAACTTTATCCTTCTTTTAAAAACATTTTGCATGACCCACCATATTTTTATCCAAAATGCTTTAACCTTTGGCAGGTCCACCATATATGATAATATGTAGCATCGAGAGAACCACATCTCCAACATTTAGGCTGTACATTCGGATACATAGAAGCCAACTTTTTAGGATCTAAAGCCATCTATAGAACATCTTGTAAAAATTTTCTCTCAGATTTTGAGCTTGTGTAAATTTCACATTTCTTACCCAGATTCTTTCCCATGTATCCAACATTATTGGTTCCTCATATTTTGAGCCCATTTTATCATACAATCTTTAACTAATTCTGTTTCCGAATCCATCTGTATCAATACATTCTATATCCTCTTTATATGCATTAATCTACAGCTACAGACGCTTCTTACCTCGGGAAAGGGGGGTATTACAATTAAAATCTTTAGAGGTATTAAAAGAGGAGAAGGTAGTTCAAACATGGTTCCAGTATGGGCAACTACAGGCTAGGTGGAAAATAGATCAAAAATTGGTTTTATTCAAGTTGAGATAATTTGTTTAACAAATAAGAGGGTGGAACCAGATTTTCATCCATTGCTACTCTGAAGGTCTGAGGGTGGATGTGGCCAGCTATGTGTTGTGACTCAGCAGCAGTCTTCTGTAGTCTTTCGGAATGCAAGATTAACGATGCAGCTGGGGCTCGTTAGTGGGATTTGGGATAAAAGGACGGATGGTGCCACGCCCTAGTTGCAGGAGTCAACGTTCCTTGGTTCGTTCAACACTGATTGATCATCAGTCGTGGTTTATGTAAGATACACTTGGAAAAGTGCTGGTTTTCTGCCAACCCTGATTCAAGAAGATACACTTGGAGAAGTGCTTTTGCTTCTGTAACCCTGATTCGTAGAGACTTTGGAAGAAGTGCTTGCTTTCGTTTTGTTCAACTTGTGTGTGCTGTAAGAGAGATTTGTTTTGTATTCTGTATCTGGTCAGAGACTGTATTATGTTATTTTTGGGCTCGAAGCCAGTCTGAGCCAAGAACTGATAAAGAAAGTTCCTTTAAGTTTGTTTGAATGCCGTCTGTTAACAAGCGGAGAAGGGGGGACAGAACAGCTATGTATTTAGAATATTTCAGGTTAATAGGCAGCCTTGAACAGATCAATCCAACTAGTTCACCCCTTCTACCTCTCAGCTTCCAAAAAGCCACCAAACCTGGCTGTCGGCAGGCCTGGGGCTGTTGACCTATGTATAAGGTGCAACCCCCCATCTAAGTTGAGTGTATGTTGTGTTCCTTTAAACTTGTTCTTGTCTTTTCCCTATTTTTTATTTTTGTTTTATTTCGTTTTGTAAGCGACCGGAGTCCTACAGGATTGGGCGGCATATAAGTTTATTAATTACGAATTACGGAATTAGGGTCCCTAGTCACTGCTCAAACTAAGCCGTCAAAAGCTAACCATACAAAACATGGGATGTGGCTTTCTAAGAAGCCATAAAGTATCAGTATATCTGATGACTGGAGATATGGGATTTTCTATACAGCTTCCCCAACCCTACAGAGTCATTTCCACCCACCTGCTTTGCTGCAATCGACTGTGAAAGAGTTCTTTTGGCCTAGAAATCCCTTGTTGAGGCCCAACCCTTTGGCAACTACTTTGCTGGCATCTGAAGCAAATTTGGGCGCTGCGCCATCAGGCTTGGGTACTCCATCCATGAAGACCGAGGACGTCTCATGGAGGCTGTGGCTGGGAACAAGGCGGGCCCCTGCCAGGAAGAAAGAGGAAGTTAATTACAACACATCAGTCATGTCAAGGCAATGTGCCATTGTTCTCCATCGTCACTTCTTTGATGAAAGCTCCAGGCTTTAGCCGAATGCAAGGAGGTGGACCCAGTTGTATTTCTACAAAAAGTCTCCAGTTCCCCAGCCTATGGTCCCTTTCAAATGGTTGAGGGCTTCTTCTAGAGATGATGGGACTTCAACAGTGAAGAGGGAAAAATTGAAAAATGCAGACATAAAATTAAGAAATTAAGAGAATCTCTAAATAGATCACAGGCAAGTTTTTTTATCCCATTGTGTGGCTCTCACCATTATCCTCAATGTCCCTAGGCTTTGAGCAAGCAAGCAAGTAGTAATCAATAGAATGAGGGACACGGAGTTCCAAGAAGAACTAAATAGGTTGCCTCTCCACGGTAGGGACAGAATCAAACAGGGTGGGTGGAATCAGCAAGATATCTAAATGACCTGATCTTCCAAAACAAAGGATAGCTTTCTTCAGAGCCAGATTTAACACTCTTCCTTCAGCACTCCTCCAGGACAGGTATAAGAGAACACCTACAGCAGAATGGGTTTGTATATGTGGTAAAGGAGAAGCGGAGATAATTCCATGTTCATTACAACTGCGAGCTATACAGAGCTTGTAGGTCTGCACATATTCTCCCCTTATTAGAGAGATTGCCAGGGAGGGCAGACCATTTTTATCTAGGCTTTCTCCTCCAGGACACTAACCCGGTTACCACGTATGGCAGTGGCAAAGTTCTGTGCTGCGCAATGTCCATAAGAAAAAAATGGCTACAGAAGTATAGTACCATCTTGTACCAATTATCTGGACACTACCTCTAACAATCTTTGGACCATAGTTATTATCCACTTTTAATGTCAATACTTTTAATTATATTTTAATGTTAGTATTTTCTTAATATAGTGTAAAAACTAATGCGTATTGCTGGTCTTGACGTAATAAAGATTTTACTTACTTACTCCCATTGTGTCTGCTTACCTGTGATTTAGCTTTGAAAGGACTGACAGCAATGTGATATGGACCACCGAATTTGATGGAGATGAGGTAGCTGCCAGGCTGCCATGGGTGTGTAAATGACCTTGTAGCCCCTCCGAGCACTCTTGGCAGTCCATCTTCACCTTTGACGGACCATCAATAGTGACAGAGAGCGTCCCAGGCCCCAGCGTTTGTAGTGTTGACTATGAATTCAGCAGGTTTTCCTACAGACCAGAGGGAGGGAGACAAAGAACATAGAACCAGTTAGGTAGCTATTGTGGCTCAGCAGGAGCCGTTGGAGCTTGCCGCCAGACTCCAACAGCGAGGGGTCTTATGAGTCGGCCCTGGAGGATGTGGAGGACCCTGGACAGGATTCCGACTCTGAGCAAGGCGCAGAGAGACTGTTGGTCACCAGGTGGCGCTTGAGCCTTGGATCAGTGGGGGAGGAGACAAGAGTGAGTGATCCAGAATACACCTGTGAGTTGTTCCAGGATGCACGCCGACGAAGGGCTACTGGGCGTCAAGAACAACTACGTAATACAGGAGGTGATTACACGCAGCTGATGCTCATTAAGATCCTCTCCTGATTATAAAAGAGACTGCTTGTGCCACGCCCTTCTGCAGAAGTCAACGTTAAGGATTAACAGGAAACAACTTGGCAGGCTGGATTGCTGCCAGAGTTTGTTTGCATTACTGCCAAGGTTTGTCGGACTTGAGCCGGAGTGCTTATCTCTTTGTTTATGTGGCTTGCAGCCAACGAGAGTCTGGACTGATTAAAAATATTCTCATTTACGTTGGTTTCGGCTTTCGTTCCATGGACAGAAGGGGGTCAGAACAGGTAGCTTTTACCAAAATCTCACAGTAGCCTTTGGCTTTAGTCAGGTTCCTTTTACCTGTCACACCCACCTTCCAAGCCAGGGCCATAGGCGGATACCATCCCCTGGGTCTCCAGCTTGGCCTATTCCCCAACGCGAATCTTGAAGGGACTTGCCAGGTATGTGGCTCCCATTGAACTTGACATCAAACTGAGTAGATGCCATTCTCACGGGGAATGCAGCGCACTGCCTACTTGTCTGTAGCAACACAAAGGTGGAGAAAGGAGCATCTTAAAGAGACGTGAATCTTAAAATGATTATCATCCACAGGAAAAGGAAATGACAAGCACCTAAATTTTTGCTTTTTCTTCTGAATCAGATGTTGACACTACTCTCCATGTGAAATCGTACAATATACAGGTAGTCTTTGAGTTACAGCCATAATTGAGCCCAGAATTTATGCTGCTAATGTGAAACATTTGTTAAGTGAGGTTTTTGCCCCATTTTGTGACTTTTCTTGCCACACTTAAGTGGATCATTACGTGGTAACGTGGTTGCTAAATGAATCTGGATTTTCCCTATTGCAAAAACTGATCACAATGACCCCAGGGCACTGCAACCATCATACATATGAACCAGTTGTGAAGCATCTGATCTGATCATATGACCGTAGGGATGCTGCAATGGCCGTGTGAGAAACCGTCATAACGTCACTTTTTTCAATGCCACTGTAGCTTTGAACGGTCGCTAAATGAACTGTTGTAAGTCAAGGACTACCCGTAGTCAAGTATATTACATCAAACCTGGGCAGTACTTAAGACAGTATAAAGGAAGATGTGCATATGTACTGTATGAGTAAAATCTTTAACATGTTAATTTAAGAGCCAGACAACAACAACATGTATGGAACAGGTTCAGGCTTGCACAGATATATTAACAAATTAGATCTGTGTTACTGATTAGAAGTAAAGGGGTTTACAGACAATTCAGCTCTCCCCCATTCCCTATGTCTTTGAAGGCCACCAACCTTTGCAAAAAAGACTACTGCACTTTTCGGAGTATAAGACACACACTTTTCCCCACTAAATGTTGGTGCAATCTTATACACCGAATACTTGTCCATTTTTGGCCTCCTGAAACCCTGCCCCATGCGTCCCATTTTTGCCAAAAACAGGCCCGTTTTTCACATAAATGTGGCACGCAGATCTTTGGGGAGAGCTCCTGGGGATGGGGAGGGCTGAAACTATTTTTCCTTGTTTTCCTCTTCAAAATCTGGGTGCGTCTTATACTCCAGTGCATCTAATAGTCCAGAAAACACAGTACTTGCTTAATATGCAAATAGAACTGACAAAGTTTTAACGGATTGTCTTCCTGACCACAGAATTGTAAGAACTATAGTCCTACATATTCCGAAGGGCAACAGTTGATTCAATTTGTTCTCCTTAACTGCCTTCTTTGGAAGCTGCCACTTATTGGGAGTAGATCATTCAGAGATTGGGTCAGAGGTGAAGGCTCTCCTTTCATGGCTTTGAAAGTAATCTGCAGAGAAGGCAGGACTTCACACAAAAGCCACAGGTGTCTCATTTTTAGCACTGCTCTGCAATTGTCATTGTGTCTCCCCTTCACATGCAGTCATAATATTCAACAATAGATTCTCAACCACACTGAAGCTTGCAAGTTACATGGCAGGAAATTCTGTACGGGAGAGGCAGCAAGTCCTGCATCTCCCCACCCTAAAAGCGTGGCACGACAAAACCGCACTCGACTAAAGCGCGCTCGACTAAACCGCGTCGCTGACGTCATCAGCAGGGCGACAACAGCGAGCGCGGAAAAGAAGGGCGCTTTAAATAGCGCTTTGAAAGCAAGCCGATTCAAGTAAGGTAAGGGTTAGGTTTAGGTTAGGTTTAGGGTTAGGTTAACGGTTAGGGTTAGGTTAAGGGTTAGGATTAGGTTTAGCGTTAAGGGTGAGGTTTAGGGTTAGGTTTAGGGTTAGGTTTAGGGTTAGGTTAAGGGTAGATTAGTTAGGTTTAGGTTTAGTTTAGGGTTAGGTTAAGGGTTAGGTTTTAAGGTTAGGTTTAGGGGGGTTAGGTTTAGGGGTTATTTAGGTTTAGCGTTTACAGCGTGCTTTTTTCTCCGCGCTGTTGTCGCGCTGTGATGACGTCAGCTACGCCGTTTCCTCGAGCGCCTTTAGTCGAACGCGGTTTGTGGTGGAACCCTCTAAAGATGGATAGATTCAACTTCATTTGACATAAGAATCCATAAAACTGCAATGTGAGCGGGGATCTCTGGGGACCATAACTTCAAAGGAGTGTTGTTAGTAGTCCTAATCCATCCCTCCTTAGTTCCCGTGACAAAGAGGGGGGGGGGGGGGAAAAAAAGCTATGTACAGAGTTCACACAATCTTCTCAGTAAAAGTAATGACTCCGTGGAGTGGAGTTTGCCTCCTGGTGACTACAGATGTTGTTTTCTTGAAGGTTGAGTATGATGAATACACAGCAAGGAATCGAAGAACAAAGCTTTGCTTTGCGAAGTTGTTTTGCATTGCAAAAGCCCCAGTTCAGCGTTGGCAAAATCAGGCTTGGACAGCTAACAATATGGCATGATTTTTCATACTGTGACCATAGGTTACAGCAAGCATAGGAATCAATGCTATATCGCAGTTAGCAGTTAACTTTAGCAATCACTTGCCTGTGTACGCACACACAGCTAAAATAGTGGCTACAATCAGGGCCGGATTTTCCTATAGGCTACTAGGCTTCAGCCTAGGCCTCAAGATCAAGAGGGGCCTACATTCAAATTCTTAGCAAAATTAAAATTACACTATTCTAAAAAACAAGTGAACACTAAAACACTGAACCGAAATAAGGAGAAATTCTACGCATATGACTAATAAACAACATAAAAATGTATTGGTTAAGATCGTTCCAGTGCCGCGGCAGTTGGGGAGCCCACCCACGTTCCCAGCACCGGCAGTCGGGCGAGAGGCGCGGCCGCTCCCAGTAGCCGCCCGTCAACGCGGGAGCCCACCAGCGGCCAGGCAGGTGAGGGCGAGGGGGCCGAGCCGGGCAACTGAGCGCAGCAGGGGAGGCGGCTGGCCTCGCTGCCTTTGCCGCAGAGCAGAGCCGCCCTCCGTCGGGAGGCCAGCTATATATATTGATCTATATTGATATATATCACAGTAATGATGTATTTTATTGTCTCTCATGTAATTTACAAACTTAAAATGGGAGGTGAAAGGGCCTCGTAAGTGGAATAGCCTAGGGCCTCTTTCATCTAAATCCAGCCCTGGCTACAATCTTACGAATCTCCATATCCTTTCGCAAGTTCTTACAAAATTCAGCCATTTCCTTTTAAGTTTGGGGAATTAGCAGGCGTCAGCTCTCTGTGTTGCGAGCCCTCGTTTTACACCGCCACGAGCGAGCTGACCTATGTTGACTTACAACTTGTAGGTGGTTGTGAGCAGATGTGCTTGCTGCTTAAAATAATTAGCCTTAGTAAGCATACTTGGGGAATGCTAACCAGATGGGAATTGTGACAGATGGAGTTTGACAGCGTTGGCTAGCCCATAATTAGAGTTGGGGCAGAAGCATTGTTTCTTATCCTGGACGGTTCAAGGCTCCAGATCTGTCTGTTGAAGTCCTTAAGTAAGCAGGAAGTGGCCCGTAGCCAAGAATCTGCCTTTGTGTTTTGGCTCTGGGTCCGTTTCTGCTCTTGACTCCTGAAGCAGCAAATGTGGACTGGAGAACTAACAGTGTGGGAGACATTTTGTTGTTAGCCCATCACGGGACCTTGGTAAAGTAGCTTGAAGATACTGCCAATAGTTTTGTCTGCCTCTCTGGAAGGCTGGGTCAGCCCAACTCATCGCTCCAGCTGAGCCATTGCTGTTACAGACTGGAAGAAGGTAAACAAATGGCTTTTCTCTGGATTTGACTTGTTGCCCTTGGACTCAAGAGAATAGTACCGTACGTAGCGGCTTTGGGCTGCCCCAGTGGGCAGAAGACCTCTTATCGGAACAGGTTTTGAAGAGTACAGCTGTTTTTCTAACATCTACAATGTGGCAACTGATTAGAGCGATGCGTTCTTGACAGAATTAATAAAAAGACTGGTGACTCCACTGTAACTTAGCCGAATGAGGATTACATTACAGCAACTATAATGTTCATTTACAAAGCTCTCCATCTGCTTCCAAGCCGCATTCAATGCAGGCAGTTTGGTCAGAAAGTCTGGTATGGCGTGGGCCGAGCTACAACTGAGCACAATTACTCCGTGGTGCGCTACACAACCACACCACACTTCAATGCGCAGTTGTTTTCACCAGGAAGCAGTTAACTTTTTTTCCAAGTACATGGAAAAAAAGTATTTCCAATGTTGACCAAGAAAGCAATTTAGGTTTAATATTGTAGCACGTGTTCCAAAAGGCAACTGATTTTCCTTGGTTTTTTCTGCTTTCCTTTGAAATGTTTTGTTCTCATCCAACAAACGTCTTCAATTCAGAAAAAGAAAACCCAGTTGCTTTCTGGGAAAAACACCTTTGAGACAACCCATAACTTGGATGGTGGAGAATCTCCTCCGCAGACCATTGTTAAATGAGTCTCCCGGAACCACAATGTTTATTTATACCCAGAACAAAGGCCTGGGATCTGGTCACCGAATAGTCTGATTCTACTTTTGGCACAAACTTGCATTTCTAGAGTCTACTTTTTGAAGCCGGAGAAAGAGACTTTGGTAGCCTTATCCTTTGCTCTAGAGCTGGAGGGTGAGATAGATGGGTCAAACAGCCCTTTCATGCAGCAAGCCTAACAGGTCACTTTGCAAATACATATTAATAATATTAATAATATTAATAATATTAATAATATCAATAATATTAATAATATTAATAATATTAATAATATCAATAATATTAACAATATTAATATTAATATTAATAATATTGATAATATTGATATTAATAATATTGATAATGTTAATAATATTAATAATATTGATAATATTGATATTGATAATAATAGTAATAATAATAATCACAATTCAGTAGCACAAATGATCCGCTGGAATTTATGCAAAAATTATAATATTAAACAACAACGAACTGGTGGGAACATAAGCCTGAAAAAGTCACCGAAAATCAGATGGTCAAGATCTTGTGGGACTTCCGTATACAAACGGACAAAATACTGGCGCATAATACCCAGACATCACACTGGTTGAGAAAATAAGGTTACAATCATAGACATCGCAATACCAGGTGATAGCAGGGTCGACGAGAAGGAATATGAAAAATCGCAAAATACCAGGACTTAAAAATCGAAATTCAACGATTATGGCACAAACCAGCAGGGGTAATTCCAGTGGTAATCGGCACACTGGGTGCTATTCCAAAAGCACTGGAATTACATTTAAACAGTTAAAAATTGACAAAGTCTCACCAAAGGCCTGGAGGGAGTAAAGAATGAAATACATGAAGTAAGAAATAATATGGGAAGAATTGAGGAACGCATAGGAGTAATACAAACAGCGCTGCTGAAAAATGAGCAGGAAATTCCAAAATGTTAAGGGGAGAACGGAAATAGCGGAAAAAAAGGATAGACAAAGTAGAGGACAATCTGGAATCTATAAACTCAAGCCTGGAGGAGGCCATCCTCCAGCTAGAATTAGAGCGATCAGCATATTATTTAAGACTACCAAACGTGGAGGAAGCAAAGATGAAAACCTCCGGGAGCTGATTGGAGAAATCCTGGGATTAGTCCTCGGCAGGCCGAAAAAGAGGTTATTAATGATCTGGACGAAGCCTATAGAGTCAATACAGGCTTCGCGAGACGCCACCGGCTTCCGAGGGAGATCCATGTGAGGGTGTTGAGAAGACAGCTGAGAGAGGACATTCTAAGTACAATTAAGAGGGGACTCTCTAACATACAAGGTAAAGAAATTCTCATCTTAAAACAGACTCCACGGAGAGTCAGAGAGAAGAGAAGGAAATACAACTTCCTCTCCACACGTTTAAACAGAGACAGAATCCAGTTCAGATGGCTCCTTCCAGAAGGAATGCTGATAACATGGAGGGAAAAGAAATACCGAATAGACACCTTGGCGAAAGCTCAAGAATTCCAGGAACTTTTACTAGCAGACGATGAGAGATTTAATAAAGAAGGACTTTTAAGACAGGAGGACACTATAATTGACACTCAACCAGAGGGGCGGGGGCCAGGAGAGGCCAGAGAACGAGAGAGATATGGCAGAGAAGATCCGAGAGCAAGGTCACCCATCGAGACTCGATCCAAAGGCGCCCTCAAAGCGAATAACGTGTAAGGGAATTGAAGAATGGGAAACGAATGTACTATCAGCAAATGTAAATGGTCTTAACATAACTTCCAAAAGAAAACGTGTACTGTTGGATCTAGTGAAACAAAAGTTAGATGTAATTTGTCTGCAGGAAACCCACATTAAAGAAAAATACAATAACCTGTTGGTCTGTCCAAAACTAGGTAAAACATTCTGCTCGTCAGCACAAACCAGAAAAAGAGGAATTGTAATGTATATAAAAGAATGGTTGAACCCCAAATTAATATATGCAGACAAAGACGGTAGGGTATTAATGGTGGAGATAATTAATGGTGGGAAAAAATTTTACTAGTTGGAATCTATGCCCCAAATCACAAACAAGAGAGATTTTATATAATCTATATAAGAGGATAAATGAAATAGAGTGGCAAAAATATATGTATTCTAGGGGATTTCAACGCTATTGCAGACGGTAAGATGGACTATAAGGGTACTCACAAGAAAAGCACAAGAAGGAACTACCGTCTGCCTATGTAAATAGGTGAAGGATTTAGATCTTTATGATGTCTGGCGAGCAATGAATGACAAGATGCAACAGTACACGTTTTACTCCCATCCACATAATTCATGGTCCCGTATCGACATGGTTTGGTCCAACTCGGAGCTACTCATGGATACTGTAAATATTGAAATAATAACCCAACAAGTGGGCCGATCATCACCCAGTCTTATGGCAATGGAAAGGGAAGCAAGGATAAAAGCCAGGTGGACATAAACCAGAACATACTACAAGAGAAACAATTTGTACAACAAATAGAAAGGAATTGGGCTACTTCTTTAAAGAAACGGTAAAGAGCAGACCTCAATACCAAATGTTTGGGACACGATGAAGGCAGTGTGAGTGGAATATCCATAGCCTATACAATAAGAAGAAACAAAATACACAGGGAAAAAACTTAATACACTGAACAAAGAATTAAGAGAGACGGAATGCTGACCCAGAAAGAGCCAGAAAATAGTAGACACAGGGAAAAAGGAGAGTTAATTAAACACCAAATAAATTTGATCTCTCAAGAGGAAATAGCACAAAACATTAAGAGAATGAAGCAGAATTATTTTGAACATGCAAATAAAACTGGGAGATGGTTGGCCCACAAAATAAGAAAGGAGAAGGTCAAAAGAATTATTAAACAACTGTATGACGAGGAGGGAATTGAAACAAGAAATAGGAGAAAAGAAAAAGATAGTACAGAACTATTATAGGAAAACTATATAAACAAGACGAAATTAATGACAAGACATTAGAAAATACCTTATAAAGCAGAAGCTTCCAGTCTTGTCGGAGGAGATGAGAGAGATGCTCGATAAAGAAATCACACAAGAAGAACTGAAAAAGGCCATTCAAACACAAAAAAACCAATAAACACATGGGCCAGATGGGCTTCCGTCGGAAATATATAAAAAACTTCAAAATACCATAGAAGATAAACTATTAGAACTATGTAATGAGGCATTACAAAATGGTAGGGTCCCCAAATCATGGGGGGAAGCTTACATCACCCTAATACCAAAGGAAGAGGCGGACAGTAGCAAGGTCAAAATTATAGACCCATATCCCTGTTAAATGCAGATTACAAAATCTTTGTATCAATATTGGCGGAAAGACTAAAAATAATATAAATCAGAGTATACATTCGGATCAAAACGGCTTTCTCCCAAAAAGACATATTAGAAACAATACAAGAATAATAATTGATACCCTGGAATTCTATCAAACAAGATCCGAGAAACAACTCGCATTAATTTTTGTCGACGCTCAGAAAGCCTTTGATAACCTAGATTGGAACTTTCTAACCACTCAACTAAAAATGATGAAATTTGGCGATAAATTTATTAGGATTATAGAATCTATATATTCACGGCAATCTGCAAATATTATAGTCAATGGGGAACTAACGGAGAGGATACAAATTGGAAAGGGTGTTAGACAAGGGTGCCCGCTCTCCCCACTACTATTTATTACGTCACTAGAGGTCCTTTTAAATCGGATAAGATCAAATCAGGAAATTAGGGGCTTGACCATAAAAAGAGAACAATATAAAGTACAGGCCTTCGCGGATGACATGGTCTTTATCATAGAAGACCCCTTACTTTCAGGACCGAATTTGATGAAGGACATTGAGAACTTTGGGTGTGTGGCCGGTTTAAAAATAAACAAGGAAAAAAACAAAAATGATTATAAAAAACTTCCCCCAAAAACCAGATTGGAGAACTAGAGGAAACAATGGAATTAAAGGTAACTAAAAAAATTAAGTATTTAGGGATCTGGCTGTCTGCGAAATGCTCTTCCATAAAAGAAGACAACTATGATAAGTTGTTACAGAATACCCAAAAGGACTTAAAAAACTGGTCAAAACTACAACTATCAACTGATGGGAAGAGTCGCAGTAATTAAAATGAACGTTCTGCCAAAAATCCTCTACCTATTTCAAACGGCAACCGGTCAAGCTAGGGGAAAAATTTTATAATGATTTGGACAAAATGATTCGAAACTTTATATGGAATGGTAAAAAGCCCAGAATAAAATATGCACCTGCAGGATAAAAGAACTCAAGGGGGAATGGGATTACCGGAATGGAAAACATATCATCAAGCAGCAACAACTATGTGGATAAAAGAATGGGTAATGTTAGCTAATAAAAGAATCTTAACAATAGAGGGCCACGACCTGCAATACGGGTGGCATAACTACCTATGGTGCGAGGGAAATAAAATCCACAATTATTTTAGTAGTCACCATTTAAGGGGGGTATTGATTAAGGACTGGCTCGAAATTAGAAGGAGATACTACACGCAACTACCTAAATGGATATCTCCAACGGAAGCCCTGATATACCCGAATTTGGTAAACTTGGATAAAATTGTTACCTACCAACAGCTGCTAGACGACCAAAACAAACTAAACCCCAGGGAAAATTTGGCTGATAAGGGAAATAAACATTGATTGGTGGCCATATCTCCAAATTCAAAACAAACACAAATTTGATCTAGCACAACCTGGCTTCCAGAACAAGAACCAGGAATTAGATAAAATTTTAATTGGACCAGATGAGAATTAATTTCAAAAATATACAACTGCTTACTGATTCGAAAAACGGAAGCAGAAAGGGTAAAAGAAGTCATGGTAACCTGGGCCCAAACATTGGCCACACAATAGACCTAGACGACTGGGAAAGAGTCTGGGAATGGAACCTAAAATTGACAAAGTCGACGGCCTATAAAGAAAATATATATAAAATGTTTCTACCGCTGGCATCTTAGGTTTAGGTTTAGGTTTATTGGGATTTATATGCCGCCCTTTTCCCTGAGGGGACTCAGGGCGGCTTACAACCACAGGGGAGGGGGGGTGCAAGGGCATCTTCCACCGACAAGACTGGCGAAAATGTCTTCAAAAGTTTCGGCCATATGCTGGAAATGTAAACGGTGCTGGGCACGTACTACCATATGTGGTGGACGTGTCCGGTAGCCAAAGCATATTGGAAGCAAATACTAGGATGGCTGAATGGAATCCTGTCAATTAAACTATGCCTTAAGCCGGAAACTTTCTTATTAGGAATAATAGATCAAAAAATTTGCAAATCTGACCAATACCTCCTAGTCCATATTCTGACAGCGTCAAGGATTGTTTACGCACAGTGCTGGAAGAGTGAAAATGCCCCCACCAACACTATGGTGATGAATAAAATTTTAGAACTAGCAGAAATGAACAGACTGACGATGCGAATTAATGACAAAGAAGACACAGACTTTTATACAGTCTGGGAGAAGCTATACAAATGGCTTGATGAGTCAGTAAAGACCTAGACATAAAAAGAGATAGCTGACTAACCTATACGATTAAACTAATAACTCAAATGAACAATATACAACAACTGAGAGATAAACGAAAGGAGAAATGTATCAGGGGCGAGAACCCACCGTCGAGCAATTTTGTTACGCTACAATGTTGGAAAACTTTAAAAAGCTGATAGGAAATCCGCTATAATTACCTGCATAAAATTAGCGATCAAACTTCATTTTAGATGAGGCGAGAGGACTTATAATCCTTGCCTCTTCAAGCAAGGAAAGGGAAAGAAAACCAGGTTGTCCTCAGCAGAGGAAAACATGCAAATGTAATAAAGGTTAGAAGGGAGGGAGGGAGGGCAGTAGGGAAGTCAGGATGGAGAGGAGAAAGGAGAGGAATAGGAAGGCAGAAGAAGGGGGGAAGGATAAAGAGGAGGAAGAGAAAGAAGAGAAGGAAAGAAGGTGGGAAGAAGAAGGAGAGGAGAAAGAGGAAAAACTGGGGAAGGAAGGAGGGAGGGAAGAGAAGAGGGTAGTAAAGAGGGAAAGAGGGAGGGAAAGAAAGAGAGAAGGAGAGTTGAAAGGAAGGAGGGAGGAGGGAGGAAAGGAGGGAGATTAAAAGGAAGGAGGAGGGAAAGAGGCAGGGAAGGAGGAAAGGTATGTGAGAAGGAGGGGGGGACCGAGGGAGAGAAAGGACGGGGAAGGAAAGGAGGAAAGGAGAAAAGAAAGGAGGGAAGGCAGGGGAGAAGGAAGTAAGGGGGGGAGGGAAGAAAAGAGGGAGGGAAAGATACCTAACCTTTGATGTTTATAATGATTTGATAGTATGGTAAAAAAAGAAATTAAAATTTCTAGAATAAAAAACAATAAATAAAAAATATATATAAAAAAAAAATTGACAAAATCACCATCAGTCAAATGCAAAAAAGCCGCACTGCTTGGATCCGCACGCATATTACGAAAATACGTTACGACACCCTAGGCCCTGGGTAGGGCCCGACTACTAATCAATGCCAAATCTGGCGAAACAACTGGCCGCTGTGATACAATTCTTTTGTTGCGATAATAATAACAATAGATGATATAACACCTATTTTAATATAATAATAATTTTAACATAATAATATAACATCTTATATTTAAAAGGGTACTTGGTTGATATCTAGGACGTTGGCAGCAATCCATATCAACCATTAGCACCAGTCAATGGTATTTGTGATGCATTTTTGAATGTCAGTTGGCTGAGTTTCATGTTTAATGAAAATACTACTACTACTACTACTACTACTACTAATAATAATAATAATAATAATAATAATAATAATAATAGACATCAGAGGACCTACCTTCATCAAGTTCAGTGACATGGCACTCCTCCAAAGCCCCTGAGGGGCTGTGCACCTTGGCATCAATCACACCCTTGGCCCCGTTCAAGCTGACAGCAAATGAGGCTGGCTGGTTCACTTTTAACCCTGACTCCTGGAAGCACAGAGCACATGAGACAGCCGAAAGGGCCAAGAGGGCAGCATCCAGCTCCAGAGCCCTGCATCCTCCCCTCCCTCCCTCCCTCCCTCCCCCGACAAACACAAGACAAGCTTCCACTTACCTGAGCCAGGTGGCTTAGAGAGGGAGAGCTCCCCTGGAAGCTGGGCACAGCACAAGCGGCAGGCGGGCAAGCAAAAGGGGCACAGTTTAGACAAGAGGAAGGCCGGGTAGCCTTTCAGCATGGCAGCAGATCAGCAGATGCAGCGTGCCCAGGGGAGCTCTCCATCTTTAAACCTTGGCACGGAGCGCAGGACTGTTAGCAGCCTTTAACGAGACACGAGAAAACCCCGGAGCAGATCCCTGTGTGGCCAGGAAGTTGGCACCGGACTATTCTGAGTGAGGATGACTTGTGGGGTCTCCTTCCCCCTGCAACTGATTCGGGCATTCAAGCAAACCACCCCCCTCTGCTCGACATCTGCAGGACAGATTGCTCCCCAGCCTGGATCTACGCTCTCTTCTTTGTGGTGAAGGAAAGCCAGCTCAGGAGAGCAACAGTGCCAACTCCACCCCAACAGCAGGGGGAGCAAGTGGGCGGTTTCTCCCAGTGCCTCACCTGAAGACTAGAAACAGTGAGTCGGCGGGCATCGTCAGAGGTGGTGGTGGCGGGGTACTATAAAGGGACTGTCTGGATGTGCTCGTCATTGACTTCACAGAAACCTCATAATCACCTGCCAGGAAAGGGGAACACAGGAAGAAAAAAAACAACAACACACCTGTCAGGCACGAATTCAGATTCAAAAGATTACAAGCCCCTGAAGAGGAATTAAACATGATGTTTAGTTTAGCCAGTATGAAGAAAAGGGAAGCTTGCACCGCAATGGCTGCTCCATGAAGAACTGTTTTGGAAACGTTTAAATTTAACACTTTAAAGATGTTGCATTTTAACTTAAGAGCCGAGGTGGCGCAGTGGTTAAATGCAGCACTGCAGGCTACTTCAGCTGACTGCAGTTCAGCAGTTCAGCGGTTCAAATCTCACCGGCTCAGGGTCGACTCAGCCTTCCATCCTTCCGAGGTGGGTAAAATGAGGACCCGGATTGTTGTTGGGGGCCATATGCTGACTCTGTAAACCGCTTAGAGAGGGCTGAAAGCCCTATGAAGCGGTATATAAGTCTAACTGCTATTGCTATCTCTTAACTCCTCGTCCTTTTTTAAAATCAACAGCAGATTTTTTTTCTATTTAAAAAAAATCTTGCAATTAAACAGAACAAAGTAAATGCTTCAAAGGGAAGAGTGCGCTCGAGTTTTTTGCGAGGCTTGGAATTGAAATTTCCTCCCAGATTTGCTCGGCATGCCCATATGGAGAAACTGTCACATATGTATTATTTGGTAGCCCTGGGTGCAGAACTAACAGCAGCATTTGGCATTTAATGGTTTGGTTGAGATAATGCATTTCGACCACTGCCAAAAAAATTTCAACACAAGGTCTCTAACAAATTCGATTTCTCTATTTAAAGGCATTTCTGAAGCTCTAGCACATGGCGGATCACACCCGTAGTATGTTCTTCAGTGCTACCTTGACAAGATTTACTGCTGGATTAGAACAATGCTGCTTCCAGATACAAAATTTTGATTTAAGGCAAGCTCTTAGAGAGGAGGGTGTGTGTGTGTGTGTGTGTGTGTTACCATCTCTGGGGTTTTTCTTCCCCCTTAGCAAATCAGCCAGCTTGTGTTCCAGATGGTTGCTGCGCTGAACAGCTGCCAGTTTTCCCTACCAAACAGAAAGTTCTTTTCAACTTTGGATGAAATGTTGCCCAGTTGGAATGCAGAATCTGGCTACTCTGCAGTTCATGGATGGGTTTGCCAGAGCGTATTCCAATTCCAGGAGAAGGTGCTAGAAAGGAGCTCCCACATCCTTCCTTCTCCAGCCCCGACTTGGGAATATGCTGCATCACAAGATATAGTCAACTTAGACACCACTTTCTCCCAGGAACTCTTGAACATAGAGTTCCCCACCATTCTGGGTTGATTGGCCGTGTGTGTGTGTGTGTGTGTGTGTGTGTGTGTGTATTGAGCCGAGGTGGCGCAGTGGTTAGGGTGCAGTACTGCAGGCCACTTTAGCTGACTGTTATCTGCAGTCAGTGGTTCAAATCTCACCGGCTCAAGGTTGACTCAGCCTTCCATCCTTACGAGGTGGGTGAATGAGGACCCAGACTGTAGGGGTGATATGCTGACTCTGTAAACCGCTTAGAGAGGGCTGAAAGCCCTATGAAGCGTATATAAGTCTAAGTGCTAAAGGGGATGGTTTTATGGGAGGGGCAGGTGCAAGCACGCACAAGCACCAGTTGCTTGTGTGAATGGCGCCATGAGCGCCTCAACGCTCATGCGAGTGGGGCTGTGTGCGCATGCGCGCATGCCCATGCACCAGTGGGCGCCACTTGCACAGCCTGGTTCTGAATAGGCTGCAGCCCAGTCGTGGGCCATGGCCCACAGGTTGGGGACCCTTGCTCTGGAACACCCCAGATCATGCTATTGCAAGGATCATGTGATCTGTGGTCTCAGAGGTGGATGGGGCTCCTCTTTTCAGTTTCCAGGACCTTCTGGGTGTTATTTTGGAATGCAGCTGTCTGCAATTTGAAGTAGAGGCACTTGAAACGTATTGTGCAAATGCTAAAATAAAATTTAGAACAAAAGACTTAAGACCCTCAGAGCCTCTCTGGCAAGTGTGCCATGACACTGCTACCTTAAAAAAAACATTAAGGGCAGCCATCCCTGTATGTAGTGAGAATACTGATTTCCTTTGGGAGCCCTGCCCCAATAACCTCTCTCTTTATTTTCCTACCACCTGAAAAAGCGATTCCATTCCAACTGCATCCCATTCTAAAGTTCGTCACTCTCCCTACAGGTCTGTCTGTGGCCATCTTCCTCAATTCTGTCCTTTCCACTCCTTGATTTGGCATATGGTCCCTCCTCTAGCTGGCTCTCCTATAATATTCTGTCACAATTCTTTGGTTACCTTTTGGATGGAGACTTCAGTGTCGGCTGGCGGGCCCCCAGAGGATAGCCTTCTCTGTGGCTGCTCCGACCCTTTGGAATCAGCTACCCCAGAGATCCGGACCTCACCCACCCTCATGCCTTTAGGAAAGCTGTTAAAACCTGGCTGTTCCGGTAGGCCTGGGGCTGTTGACCTCATTGTTGAGGTCCAGCCCCGATCAGAGTGAATGCATGTGCTTTGTGAATTTTAAATTATCCTTTTCGTATTTTCCTTTTCTTTCTTGTTCTTTTTGTAAGCCGCCCGGAGTCCTTCGGGATTGGGCGGCATATAAATTTAATAAATTCAATTCAATTCAATTCAATTCATGGTATCTGAAGCAGAACAGCTAGATTCTGTAATAGCTTTGTACCCTATAGTATCCACCTGGTTAATTCTCAAGACTCTGTTTTCCCACTATGTAGTCAAATGTGTGTGTGTGTGTGTGGTGTGTGTGTGTGTGTGTGTGTGTGAGATAGAAAGAGAGAGAGGGAGGGAGGGGAGGGAGGGAGAGAGGAGAGAGCGAGAGGAAGGAGGAGAGAGAGAGAGAGGGAGAGAGAGAGAGGAAGGGAGAGAGAGAGAGAGAGAGAGGGAGGGAGAGAGGGAGAGAGAGCTTTTGAGACGGCCTCAGAATTTCATTTTTAATGTGTCTCAGTGTGTTCATTAGGAAAAAGTGACACACAAAGGTTATCTTATTCAGAATAATACTGATTACTGTAACGCAGACAAGCCTCTGTATCTTCAAATGCTGGAATCTAAGCACTGGACTCCAATGGATTTTGCATAAAGAGCGCAATCAACGTTCACAATGGACAGGTCCAGAAATACCTGAAGGCCATGACTTTTTCTATCCTGCTTCAAAAAAGTAACAGTCTTTTTTGGCTGCCCCTGAAGAGTGTTCGAAGATTGCAGTTAGTCCGAAATGCAGCGCTGCGAGCGATTATGGGTGTACTAGATACACCCATGGTATACATCTATCCTCCCGCGAGGCTCCCCATTGGTCTCCGGACGAGCTTCAAGGTGCTAGTGTTACTTTTAAAGCCCTACATGGTATGGACCTGGCTACCTGAGAGACCGCCTCCTGCCATTCACCTTCCAACGACCATAAGATCACACAGGTTGGGCCTCCTCCGAGTGCCGTTGACAGGACAATGCCGGTGGCGGCTCCCCGAGAGAGGGCCTTCTCTGTTAGCTGCACCGGCTTGTGGAACGAGCTACCTGCCGAGATCTGGACCCTCACCACTCTCCCGGCCTTCTGTAAAGCAACCAAGACCTGGCTGTCCGGCAGGCCATGGGGCCTGTGATGAATACCAGCCCCATTTGATTGAATGGATGATAGTTAATTTTTAACAATTGTATTTTTTAAAATTTTATATGTTTTTTACTTCGTTGTCAGCCGCCCAGAGTCACAAGGGGACGTGGGCGGCATACAAATCTATTAAAGTTACAAAGTTACAGTCCTTTCCCCCCCCCCCCCCGCCACTCATCTGCTTGGCAGGATTTAGAGAGAGGTCAACACTTTACAATAACCTACCAGAAACCATAATTATAATCTCCCAGAAGATCCTTAACTATTTACCTCCTCTCATCAATGCACAAATCAGACCTCTACCCCACTGAAGTTGAAGCTGACTTTCTCTTTAATCGATAGTTAACGTTTAGCTCTATTGCAATCGGTTCTAGCTCAGAAGATGACTGTTCACCTCCCCATCACCACCACCACTCGCTTACCAGGCTCTTGCACAATATATGAAACTCCACACGAACCTCTTTCCGGTCCCTCAAAAGCAATCTCGGCTTTACTGGGGCCCTCCACAGCAATGGAAAGGCCACCGGCTCCTGCCTCCCTCGTCCAGATGCTGAAGTCAGCTGGGGGAAACAAGGCAAATAGTTCTTATTACAAACCAGGGTGGATATGTAAATCCACATGGCGTAAGATGCATTTAAGATACGTTGTGTAGTCTTTACAAAATAATTCGAACGGTGTAAATGAAGTGAGAGTTGCCTGGAACCCCCTTCATCAGATCTGAAGTTCCTATACGGCAAACCCCGCTCTCTGGCCAGGCCATTTCCCCTTCCATGCTTCCCATAATGGGAGGGGAGAATAACCCTCGAGGAACAGGAGGAAGAGCCGAAGACAAGATAAAAGTCCCGTAAAAGAAATCCCAATCCAAAACAAAAATGCAGTTTGAGAAAGCATCTCTGACTCCATCCTTCCTAGTTTTCGTTAGAATAAAAGCAGGCGGGGAGGAAGAACATTTAGACTGGCAAGATTCCGTTGCTGTAATCCTGTAATTTTTTTTTAAGTGTTTATAACATTGCGTTCCTTCTGGCTTCCTTCTCTGGTCTTTCTCGAAGGGCTGACACTTCCTCATGGAGTGGAAAATTAGTTCTGGTAACTTGTATAT
Source organism: Thamnophis elegans (assembly GCF_009769535.1). Classification (NCBI taxonomy): domain Eukaryota; kingdom Metazoa; phylum Chordata; class Lepidosauria; order Squamata; family Natricidae; genus Thamnophis; species Thamnophis elegans. Next base: position 8,232,882 of record NC_045542.1, read on the forward strand.
CCCACGTAGCTTTGCATCTATTTGAAGCCTAACTATTTTATCTGTGAGTTCAGGGATAAAAATCAGAGGAACCACGCTAGAGCTAAAACTGTTCTGGAAAATTGATTTTCATCTGTTTCAATGCCAGCATGATTGAAGTGCCGTTCATGGGCATTAATTGGTATACAATATATTTATACAGGCTTTAAATATTAGTACCATCAGGACAAGCGAAAAGGAGCACAGGGCTCAACTGGTTGGAATGCTGGGCAGGAGTTTAGCCATCCTGCATTTGAGACCCAAGAGCTGCCTGGGATGGGGTTAAGTTCTCGTCCTTCTCTCCAGCTCCTGCCAGGGACATGAAGAAGCCCCCAACTGGGGGGTACCTATGGCAATGGTGATGTCACTGGCTAATCCTTTCAACCCGGAAGCGCCTCGGTGCTTCTGATTCAAGTGCAAAATCAGGACAAGCAGAAGACAGCAATTTATGCTGATCTAGAGACCACACGGAGATCCTCCACTCAATCCTTAACCCACCATCCATCACCACCATGTTACACCCCTTTTAGGCGGCCTGCGCTGGTTGCCGGTTGTCTTCCGGGTGCGATTCAAGGTACTAATTATGACCTTTAAAGCGCTCCATGGCTTAGGCCCAGGGTACCTGCGAGACCATCTACTGCCACCGGTAGCCTCCCATCGTCCAGTGCGATCCCACAGAGTTGGCCTCCTCAGGGTACCGTTGGCCAGACAGCGTCGGCTAGTGACCCCCAAGGGGGAGAGCCTTCTCTGTGGGAGCGCCTTCCCTCTGAAATGAGCTGCCCCCGGAGCTTCGCATAATCCCCGACCTCCGGTCCTTCCGGCGCGCCCTAAAAAGTTGGCTTTTCCAGCAAGCCAGCCTGGCCTGAACAAACAAAATAAATTATTGATCACTGTTAATTTTAATTCGATTTTTTTAAAAAAATGTTATTGTCAATTCTAATTGGGTTTGTTTGGGGATATTCTATTTAATTTTTTTTTTAACTTTTGTATTGTGTGTTTCTTTTAATGTTGTACGCCGCCCTGAGTCCTTGGGAGAAGGGCGGCATATAAATCTAATAAACCTAAACCTAAACCTAAACCACCTGCCATTTTACACGGTGCATTAAACACAATGTAAGGGTGAGCATTAACCTGCTTTCCCCGCTTCCCAAGGTACTCGCTCACAATTTAAAGCTCTTCCCCCAACTGATAACCATACCTGGCACACCAGCTTCAGCTCTCTCCAAGCCTGGGCCACCTGCCCGGACTTTGTGCGCACCGCCTTCACCAAGAGGGCCCACTGTGAACTGGAAGGGGCTTCCGGGCACGTGCTGTCCTTTATACTTGACGCTGACTGAGTGGATGCCTGTCTCAGTGGGCACAAAGCGGATGCAGTAGGTGTTGTTTTCGGCCTCCAAGATCTCTGCATCATGGGATTTGCCTGACGGGCTGGTCACCTGGGCAGTCATGTCCCTGATGTTGATTTCTGGGGACCACGGCACAAGAATTAAAAGGATACAGAACTGCATGGCTACATATTTTGCTACATAAAATACTGGTTTTTCTACTACTTCTTACGGATAGACGTTAAGACACAGTTTATTAAATCAACCAACCACATTAAATCAACCCATTGGCCAGGTAATGCTTAGCACAAACCAGGGTTTGGAAGCCCGAATGGTTGAATCCACTTAACATTCAAGAGCCATGATGGCGCAGTGGTGAGAGTGCAGTACTGCAGGATACTTCTGCTGCCTGCCGGCTGCCTGCAATTTGGCAGATCAGATCTCACTAGGCTCAAGGTTGACTCAGCTTTTCATCCTTCCAAGGTGGGTAAAATGAGGACCCAGATTGTTGGGGGGCAATATGCTCTGTAAACCGCTTAGAGAGGGCTGTAAAACCACTGTGAAGCGCAGGGGTGGGTTTCAACCGGCTCGCGGCGGTCCCTGCGAACCGGTTGGTTGGCGAACCCGGAAGTAAGTAACTTCCGGGAACGGCGAGTGGCCCACCCGCCCGCCCTCCTTACCCGGTTTTGACGAGTTCTGCACTTCCACGCATGCGCAGGACGCCTACAGCGCCTGCGCGATCCTCCCGGAGCAGCTGGAGCATCGCACAGACGCTAGTACGCATGCGTGCGCCGCGCGCGTGCACGAGGACGCCGCCGGCCCCGTTCCAACCGAACCGGTTGGAACGGGGCGAGAAACCCACCCCTGGTGAAGCGGTATGTAAATCTAAGTGCTATGCTATGCCCAGTCCCTTGCGGCTAAGACCTAGACAGCTGCTTGAAACTGCCCCAGAGTAAGCACTTAGTTCCATAACAAATTTAGCATTTGCTCAAGCAAGCAGGGTTACGTGGAACTGGTACAATGCTTACTTTGTCCTCAGAGAAGGTGTGGTGCTTCCACAATAGCTCTCCATTATCGCTGGATAGTCTCAGGCATAAAAAGTTGCTCAACCCACCTACTTAGCTCCCTTCTCCCCCTGGACTCTGCTTACCTGGGATTTTCAGACTCAGGTCACACTGGCTGCCAATATTGGAGACGGATGGGGCTTTGCGGCAGCGCGTAATCATCTGTTTCATTCTTCCCTCTCCTGTCACCTTCACAGAGAAAGGGCTCCCTGCATCAGAAAACCAGATTTTTGGGGGTGGTCAAAAGGGAAGCAAAACCTTACCTGCTAATGGTAGTTTTTAAACAGCCCCCCCAAACTCTTTGCAGTCCAGTCAGATCTCATTTATCCTTTCAGGGGAGAAATTGATAAGAAGATTTGGGCAGAAGCAGGATGGGTATCAAGGCTATACGGCAACAGAAGCATTAGCTGTCCTACAACAACTCTGGAGATGTTGGGTGAATGTCTAGCTCTCCAGAGTAGCAACAGCTTTTCTTTTGGCACTCAACCATGCTAAGTTGAATGATCAGGAGGTAATTGCACTCAGCTGGTGGTCATTAGGCTCCTCTCCAGACTATAAAAAGACTACTTGTGCACACACCCTTATTGCAGTAGTCAACGCAGGAACGAATGTCGGAGAACATTGTTATGAGCTTGGCAGGCTGGTTTGCTGCCAAGCCTTATCTGTGTTTATTGCTGCCCAAGCTTGTCTGTGCTGGTTTGCTGCCAAGGACCTGTCTGCCTGTTAATCAAATGCCGTAACTTATCTTTGACTCGGAGTGTTTATTGGTGTGGGACAAGGGGGGTCAGAACAGGTTTTTATCTATCTGGGAACCAAGTCTTACAACAGCTTGTTCAACAATCCAGATTTTAAAGACATGCCTGCCTGTCCCTTATTGGAACCACCTTTTGGGGCACCCTGAACACTTTTTGGACCCACTTTTGGTCCCATGTGACACAGCAAGGACGAATGCACTCACCGGGCACATGCTGATCTGCAAACTTAATGTTGATGATGTAGTTGCCAGGCTCAGTAGGACAATAGGTGACTTTGCAAGTACCATCTTCCAGGTCTTCTGTATTGATGTCAACTTACTGGGGCCTTCAATGGACAAGCTCAGACCACCATAGCCTAAAGAAAGATCCATTTATTATCAGAAGCTTTTGGATACATTTGAGCACCTCATCATTGTGGTAAAAATATGCACGGTTAAGAATAATGCAGCAAGTTGCATGTACAATTTATGCTAATGCTACATAATTTCCCTCCAATCTCTCTCTCTATAAATGTGTGTGTGTGTGTGTGTGTGTGTGTGTGTGTGTGTTTGTTTGTTCCAGCATCACTCTTGAGCGCCTCAAGCAATTTCAACCAAATTTGGTACACAGATGACTTACTCTTTGGAAAAAAAACACTGTAGGGGTAAGACACCCCTCGGTGTGAGTGGTCTGTTAAGATACAGCCTGTTGTGCCTTAAAATGGCTTCTACTGTACAGCACAGTGGAGTTGCCATGGTAATGGCTTCACAATACTCCACAAGGGGGCTCCCTCTGGTAAGGGGGAAAATCCAACATTAGAAATTATGTTTGGTCCAGACATTTTCCCTCTATAAATAAATAAATACTCGGGCAACACCGAGTTATGAGCTAATTACTCATAAAAGAGAAATGTGCAGGCCACTTTATCCTTGTCTGTATGAAACCTTTCCTTTCCTGGAAACACTTCACTGAGACAATCTTCTTTTCTACCTTTCAGAAATTAGCAATTCTAGGAAGAGAAGACTAAGCTAGGGCTGTTCTTAGTTCAGCCCAGAGATCTGTTCCTACCAATTCGCACCTATTCGGTAGAACTGGTTCATCAAATCTACCGAACTGGTTAGAAGAGGTTCCACCAGTGGACCCGGAAAGCAGGCCACACCTACAGAAGAGGTTCCAAAAGTTTTTGAAACCCACCATTGACACACACGAGCCCACACACACACACACAGAGGGAGAGACAGACAGACTGACACAGACAGAGAGAAAGAGAAAGAAGGAAGAAAGAAAGAAAAAGAAAAAGAGTGAGAGAGAGATGAAAGAAAAAAAAGAAAAAAAGGGACAGAGAGACAAAAGGAAGGAGAGAGAGAGAGAGAGAGAGAGAGAGGAGAGAGAGAGAGAGAGAGAGAGAAAACACATGGCCGGCAAGCCACTCCCACCAGGTCACGTGGTTGGCAAGCCACTCCCACAAAGGAGGCCACACCCACAGAGTAGGTTCCAAAAAATTTTGAAACCCACCACTGGTTCAGTCTAACCCTTCTTTTTAGTTGGAATGCCATACAGGTAGTCCCTAACTTACAACAGTTCATTTAGTGACTGTTCAAAATGACAACGGCGCTGAAAAAAAGTGACTTATGGTTTTTCACACTTAGGACTGTGGCAGCATCCCCATGAGCACATGATCAAAATTCAGATGCTTGGCCACTGGCTCATATTTACAAAGGTTGCAGCATCCCAAGGTCACTTTTGCAACTGTCTGACAAGCGAAGTCAACAGGGAATCCAGATTCAGTTAACAACTAACGTAGCCACTGTAGTGATTTACTTAACAACTGTGGCAAGCAAAGTCATAAAATGGGGCAAAATGTACTTAAGAAATGTCTCGCTTAGCAACAGAAATTTTGAGCTCAGTTGTGGCCGTAAGTCAAGGATTACCTGTATAAGACCTTCTTTACCATTCCAAGCCGGCAGGTATCCTCACAGAGCTAAAGCAGGGGAAGTGGCACAGTAGCTTTCCAGAACCTTCTGTCTTATCTTAGAAGCCCTGAAAATGAAATCTGCCCCGATTTACCTCAGGAACTTCATCATATTCACTTTTCCTCTTGGGGTAGGCTGTTCTTTAGACTATCTTACCCCAATCTGGTACCCTTCTGTTGTGACTCAGCAGATGTCTGCTGTGAGTCTTTTCGGGATACAAGATTCATTATGCAGCTGGGGCTTGTTAGAGGCAGGTTTGGAGATAAAAGGACGGATGCTGCCACGCCCTAGTCGCAGGAGTCAACGTTCCTTCGTGCGTTCCTTGTTTGGTACAACATTGCTTGATCATCAATCGTGATTTATGGAAGATACACTTGGATAAGTGCTTTAGTGTTTCTTGTAACCCTGATTCAAGGCTACACTTGGAGAAGTGCATTGCTTGTAAGAGTTGTTTTTGTATTCTGTTATCTCGTTCGAGACTGTATTTATGTTATTTTTGGGCTCGAAGCCAGTTTGAACTGAGAACTGATAAAGAAAGTTCCTTTTAAGTTTATTCGTCTTGCCGTTTGTTAAGAGCTGTGAAGGGGGGGACAGAACACCTTCAGATGTGCTGGATTACCACCTACCACCATTTCCAGCCAGCATAGCGACAACAAGAGTTGTGAACATCAAATTAAAAAAATAAATAAATCTAACAATGTAACTTAAGACATTTCAAAGGCTGTATTAAAACTTCATTTGAGTACCTGCATCCCTGGTGTCAATGATGAACTCTGAAGGTTCAAAGGTCCGGCCCTCACTGAGTCCTGGGCCAGAGACCCTGACGCGGCTGGCATCTCCAATTTCTGACTGGCTGATCATCACCGTGATAGGGCTGTTGGGGATGTGCAGCCCATTTTTCTTGATGTTCACAATGTGCTCTCCAATCTCTTTGGGGACAAATGAAATTCCTACAGAGACATTTGCAAGAGGCGGAAAGGAGGAGATGATTTGTAGCCTCTCCAACTATCTTGTCCTTCCCATGAATTCTGCCAATTGGCTCAGAGGTAGGCTAAAAAAAGGGACACTCACCGACATGTCCATTGCGTAGGCGTTTGAGCAGACAAGGCTCCTCACGGCCAGAAGGTGGGATCACCGTGGCTGTCAGCTGGCTCAAGTCTGTCTCAGTGATGTTCAAGGGAATATCAGCTGATGAGCCCACTTTCAGGTGGGACAATGCGCATTGTATCATCACCTGTTGGAAGCAGAGGCAGACAAGAGGCCTTCAGCATAAGTCAGCCTGGCTGCTTAGGCCCACTTCATATCAGAGCAACCTCACATCTCACCAGTAATCTTGGCAGTGAAAGACTTCCTGGGATGTGCTTGTCATTGTATTTCACCAGTATATTGTAGTCTCCGGGTAGAACTGGGAGATAGGACACTGTACAGGTTGCCATCCTGGTTATCGGTACATCCAATTTCTGCCTTAGAAGGGCCTTCAATGGCCCAAGGAGAGGCCACCTGCAAACATCAGAAGGTCAAAAACTGTTATGAAATGTTAACGGACAATATTTAATGATACATACAGGTGTGTTACGGGGGGGGGGATATTTAGATATCTTACTTAACCGAATTAATTTTAGAACATGTCATAAAGGTGTAATGGTATTGGAGATCTATTGAAATTGCAAATGAACCCCAGTAGGTGGTTGTGTCTTCTAATATAAATGATTCTAGATAAAAACATGTTTAAACAACAGTAGCCAAATGAGAATTATGGTACAGGGATAGTAAAATACATAACTTTTCTTTCTTGACTTAAAATGTACAACATGGTTTGAATGAAGTATATGTAAGGACTGTGGAAGAAACGCACGGAATATATTGTAACCAATCGACTACGCTTTCAACAAGATGTAACGAAAGATGATTTTTTTTCTCTTTTTTTTTTGTTTTGTTTAACTAAAACAATAAAAAATTCTCAGAATTAGTTAAAGACTGTATGATAAAGTGGCCACAAAATTTTGAAGAACCAATAATGTTGGATACATGGGAAAAAGATATGAGTAAGAAATGTAAAATTTACACAAGGCCAAATTTGAGAGAAAACTGTTACAGGATGTTTATAGACGGTCATTTAGATCCTAAAAAACTAGGCTGTATGTATCGAATTTACAACCTAAATGCTGGAGAGTGATTGTCTCGATGCTACATACTATCATATATGGTGGACTTGTAAAAGGTAAAAGAATTTTGGATAAAATAATGGTGATTATGCAAAATTTCTTTAAAAAAAGATAAAGTTTACCCTTCAGTTATTCTGTTAGGTATAATTACTGATGTACAGTTATAGAGATTAACTGATTTTGCACTTATAACGGCAGCAAGACTGTTGGTGGCACAGTACTGGAAGAAGGAAGACTTGCCTACTATTCAAGAATGGACATTAAAAGTAGCAAACTTAGCAGAGATGGCTAAAATATCAGCATATCTCAGGACCACTCAAATGAGAAATATAAACTGGAGTGGAGAAGATGGATTGACTATACTCAAAATAAATAGGGAACTAAGAAATTCCAGATAGTTTATGACTGAAGAAACAAGGAATGATATAATCTGTTTAGACTTAGCCTAGCAAAGAGGAGTTAAAGCTCAAATGAAAGATGATACCAACTTTGTTTTAAAGTTATTTTAGAAACATCTTTGTTAAAGATTTATACCCTGTATTGGTTCTGGGAAGTTGGGGGGGGGGGAGGTTGGGGGGTGAGGGTAGGGGGAGGGAGGTAAACATTTGTAAAACTTTTTTTTCAAAAATTTCAATAAAAAAGAAAGTGTACTGTAAGCACCTAAAAAAAAAAAGTAGATTAATATAGGCAATTTTAATGGCTGCTTTAAAAAGTATGTTGCAACCATAGGAGGTCTTTCAATAATTGATGCTTTACAGTATTTTGCTTAGATCTTGGTTATAAATGATTTACAATTTTAAAAAGTGTTCATAATCAGATGCAAGTGAGGTGGAAGTTTGGCCAGGCAGGTTAAGAGCCTAAGGCGGCGGGGGGGCGGGCGGAGGTAAACGTTGTAAAAGTTTTTTTTTCTAAATAGCAATAGCAATAGCAGTTAGACTTATATACCGCTTCCTAGGGCTTTCAGCCCTCTCTAAGCGGTTTACAGAGTCAGCATATCGCCCCCGACAGTCTGGGTCCTCATTTCACCCACCTCGGAAGGATGGAAGGCTGAGTCAACCTTGAGCCGGTGAGATTTGAACCACTGAACTGCAGATAGCAGTCAGTGGCCTGCAGTACTGCACTCTAACCACTGCGCCACCTCGGCTCTTACTTTTAATTTCAATTTAAAAAAATTCTCAAAAAGAAGAAGGTCAAACACCGAAATTAGCCCTGACAAGCTCAATATCTTAAGTTGTATGAAGGAATCCAATGACCAATTTGTATAGTTTATGGATGTCTTTGTTACATTAAGGGAAAGACACAAACGGAAGAACGAACAGTTCTGGTGGGAGGAGGAGCACATGTCACAACTCACCTTCTCCAGCATCTTTTGTGTTGACTGTGAACACAGCTGGCTTGTTGACCACGCCGTGGGTGAGTCCAGGACCAAAAGCTGTCACGTGGCCACTGTTAACATAATCCACGTAGAACTGCAGGGGGCTACCTAGTGAATCAGAAAGTGGTTGTGATGCCATTTAGATATTACTCGGAACTCACAAACCAGACCCTTCCAGGATAACCAGGAACCTCCACAGTTCGGCAATGTTACCTGGGATATGCATATTGTCGTAACGGATATCCATCTCATGCAAGCCAGCCTCGGTGGGGGCATAACGCACTGTCACTGTGCCATCCTTATTGTCAGTAATATCTGGCTTGGCCACCTTACCGGAGGGCATGCGTACCTCTCCTTTGGAAGGGGGATGGGAAGAGAAACAAAAACAATTCAGCGGCTTCGGTTAGTCTTGAGTAGTAAGCCGCGGGGGCAGCTCTGTATACTATCCTGCTAGAATGGGACGTTTGAACAAAACTGACTTCTGTTGTCCAATGCAGCAACTCACAGCATACGAGCTAGTTCATTTAGCTGCACTAGGCTAGAATACCCTAAGAATTTTGCAAGGACATTTTGGACAGGGATGGGTTCAGAGGCCTAAAGCTAAACACTGAAATCCCCTTTACATCTCCTGGAGTTTTATAGATACTCCGGACTGCAATTTTTGTCATATCAGTTGGGAATGATGTCGATTGCTTCCAATATATCTGGAAGAGACAGGAAAAGCTGCGCTATCTGTGCTTGAAGTGATATCTCCCCTGCAGCTTCCAAATAGATGGTTTGTTACTCAGCTTATTTGGTAGATACCAACGCAGTGAAAGTTATGGCTAAGATGAGGGCTTAGTTTTGGTGTCAAATCCAGATAAGAGATGACACTTATAGTTGCAAAAATGCAGATCGCTTTCTGCAAAGTACTCGAAGAAGAGTCACATGTAGTGCATTCAGGTAATTCGAGAACACCTGCAATTCCCATAAAATAAAACCATAACAATTATTTTCTGCATCTCTAGTTTTGAGGAATGGGAAAAGGAAAGTCGACTTAAAACCTCCAACCCACACATCTCCATAATCTTCCTCACAACTTTCTCACAAATTCCGCAGACCTTGCTCGTGAACATTTTAAGTTGTAAAATACAGCTACTTAAAACAAAAAATAGGGGACCGGGAAGCTGAATTATGCACTCACATTACGTGTTGACATTTCCCCAGGCTGTTATGCACACAGCAGCCTTTAAGCCGCGTTCCCCGTTACCTGTTATCTCTCCTTTTTGATAGTGAAAGGGATAACCAAGTCGAAAGGCCGCAGTCCAGCATCCAGCCATTGACAGGACCGATCTGTGGCCTGAAAATAGAGTGACCCCACCTCCAACAAGACGCTGTGAGAACATGGAAGGCACGTTAAAGAGAAAGGGCACGTAAAGGTGACAAGAAGGGATGAGAGAATCCATAAAAAAGCAATGGAACACAGCTGACAAAGACAAGACTCTGAAAAGCCCCCAATTTCTCCTAAAATATCCTAAATGCTGGAATTTGAATAGGCATACTGGCTAGGCAAAACAGGTACACTGCTGAATGTAAGTGAGCTGGACAATTTCTCTTTGCTTTAAAGTTCAGAGTTGCAAAGTCTGGATTTTGCAAGCATGGGACCCTCCTTGCTTTGGATGCAGGCTTCGAGCCCAGGGCATGACTAGCTTTTGCTATGAAGCTGAATGTCTCTCTCCATAGCTTTCTATGCCAATAGCTAACGAAACAATTAATTGGAAACTGCGATATTCAAGGACTTCCCAAGCTGGCAAGAACTAGATCTCTAAAGTCAGAACTGGGTTTTAGGGTTTGGCCCCCAAATCAGAAATCCGCGCAGCTGTATCACTTCTTTCCCCCTTTTGTTTTAAAAAAGCACTGGAGCAAAGAGAAATTAGTTCAGCTTGTCTTGCCCATAATTGTTTCAGAGGCACCTGGCAATAGCATCCCTGAGAAGCATCACAATCCTGCCCAGGTTCCTTTCTGTATCCCCAAGTTCTACTTCTCCTGCTCTCAAAGGAGTTACAGACCTCGTATTTTCCAAAGAGTTCAAACTCTGTGCTTTTAGATGCCAGATTAGATATTCCTCAGAAGGGTTTAGCTTAGCTGTTGCTTACTTATGCTCTAACTCTGTTTTCTTCTGCTACCTTGCCCTTGTTGGCTGGCTGCGTGACCCGACAAAAGCGCCACAACAAAACTGCGCTGACAAAACCGTGTCACTAAAACCGTGACGTCATCAACGGGCCGACAACAGCGCGCCGACAGAAGGGCAATTTAAGGGCGATTTAAGTTAAGATAAGGGTTAGGTTTAGGGTTAGGTTTAGGGTTAGGGTTAGGTTTAGGTTCACAGCGCGCTTCTGTCGCCGCGCTGTTGTTGGCGCGATTCAGCGCTCATTCATCGGCGCGGTTTAGAACTCGCGGTTTTGTCACTGCGTTTTAGTCGGGCGCGGTTTTGTCGGTCGCCCTATTGTCGGTGAACCGGCTGGCTGGCATGCTTGCTTATGTCTGGCTTATAATTCAGTTGGGAATGCTAAGTACTGGGATCCAACCAATGGGCAACCAGACAGACACTGCCCCCATCAGCAAGTTTCCCCCCCCCCCCAAAAAAAAGCCAGGCCAGCATCAAGCCAAGGAGGACTCTACTTATAGCTAGCCAGGCCTCCTGCAGATGCCCCTAACGAAGAGGTGAACCACATTCCTTCATACCCTGGAATAAGGATGATACCTAGCCTGATTGGGTAGGACCTGGAAGCCCTGCCCAGCAGAGGCCTTGACAAGGACGACACACAAAGCATGGATGGCATCTAGAGATGGAGGGAGGTGACCTCAGACAAAAGACACCCTGGGAAAAGCACCAAACCTGCCACATTCTGGAAGGTCTCCTACCCGCTCTGGAATTCAAGCGGAGCAGATGGAGTGAAGGGAGTATGTTTGGGGGTGCGGTGGGGGTGCAAAGAAAAGTCTCCCCAAAAGCCACATAGCCCGTTTTGAGTTCCTCGCAAGCCCTATGAGAAAGCCCCACAGCGAGAACAACATGCCCGCAGTGCTGCCCTCTGCATAAGCTCATCGAGGAGTTTGCGATAGCCAAGCGTCTCCGTTTCACTTTCATCTCCCGCCATAATTTGCAGAATTATTAATTGCTAGTTGGCAGCACCTATGTAGGAAACAGGCTGCTGGAAGAACGTTTCACGACTGCAGAGAATGCCAAGAGAGATTAGCAAAGCAGCATCAGCTACCTAAGGGGACGTGACCCTAAATTCAACAGAAGCGAAAACGTCTTCAAAGAAAGTTCAGTTGCCTCTTGAAAAAAAGCACCCTTAGGACAGTTAGTTGAAAACTTTAGGGTTCTCTAAAAACAGCCCAATTCTTGATTTAAGCTTGGAAGAGAGGAAAAAAATAATGAACGTTCCTCAGTTCATTGGTTTGAGGATCGGTGTAATCTTGTTGATAAGAGTCATTGTTTTTCTAGCTGCATTTAAAGAAGAAGCCCTATTTGTGCATTGGCATTATCACCGTATCTAGTTCGATTCTGACCTGTCACTCGTACTATGGAGGGCAGACCATCATTCAGGGAAGGAGCACCTGCTTTGCATGGTGAATCTCCCATATTCAGCCGCAATATCTCCATGTAGAGATATCAAATAGCTACTAATAGGAAAGCCCAACCAACAGAGGCTCTCCAAGAGCTCAAACCATCATTGCAAGTGGACAGTTTCGTTCTCCTGTTTTTACATCCTGCACTTCTAAGTGTCAGATGGTCTGTTCCTAGTTTCTTCGTGGGAAAAAAATGAATTAAGTGTGTGTGTGTGTGTGTATCTCATAGGATGACAGAGCCTTCATCTGCTCTTGAAGGCTGTATCATCCCTATGTCATAGAGGGAGATACGGTAATCCTCGACTTACGACCCCCATTGAGCCCAAAATTTCTGTTGCTCAGTGAGACATTTCTCAAGTGAGTTTTTCCCCATTTTACAACCTTTCTTGAGCACAGTTTGTTAAGTGAATCACTGCAGTTGATAAGTTAGTAACAGGGTTGTTAAGTGGAATCTGCTTCCCCATTGACTTTGCTTATCAGGAGGTTCCCAAAAGGGGATCACTGACCGTAGGATACAGCCAACATTGTAAGTATGAACCTGTTGCCAAGTATCTGAAATCTGATCACATGATCATGGGAAGCCTACAAAGGTTGTAAAGTGTGAAAAAATGGTCGTAAGTCACTTTTTCCGGTGCTCTTGTAAGTTTGAACCAGAGGTGGGTTCCTACAGGTTCGGCCGAACCAGTAGTGGTTTGGGGGCCTGGGTCGCTGGAACCGGCAGTGACCCAGGCCTGCCACGCCCCCGAACCGGTTCTCCCCCGGGGCCGCCATCTTGATTTTCAGTTCTGTGCATGCGCAGAACAATTGTAATGGCACACATTTATTTATTTTTCGTTCTTTAACATTTTGCCCGTGCGCAGACCTATTTTTGTGCAAATGTGCATTTGTGCGTAGCTGGTGTGCTATGCCAACACCGAACCGGCGGTAACGCCGGGAGCAGCCCACCCCTGGTTGAATGGTCATTGAGGTGAACTGTTGTTGTAAGTCGAGGACTCCCTGTCATGAACTCAATCCAACGGCTTCTGCAGCTTGGTGGCGTTTCAAGGGAGAGTAGCTAATGGTGCTCCACATAGCATCCGCCCACCTTCCCCGTCACAGGACCGTTATCCTGAGTAATTCATTGGTGCCGGTCTTGGGGGAAAAGGGCTGGCTCCTGGCATCATCATTTCAAGCAACTATGTCAGCCCCAAGCAGTGCCAAGGCAAGCGAAGCAGCCATCTGAATTCCATGGGCAGTTCCTCCCACCCCCAGAATGCGCTGGGCTAGCTTTTCCTCTATAAAACTGAACTGTTACTTTCGGTCCCCAGGGCTGCTGTGCACCAGGTGCGTATGCGTAGGGCGGGGCACGCATCGGCTGGGCCATCTGCTGGGGGGTCGTGCGCTCACCATCCAGGGCCTGTGGCAGGAACGGGGGGGGGCAAGATGGTTAGAATGAGATCGGACGGGAAGGCCGGCTCCAAGCCAATGACATCATTACGGCGCTCTTCCCTTTCAGAGCTCAGACACAGAAAAAGGACAACGTTTTTCCCCCATTGAGCTGGAGACCAACCCCAGTGGAGATATCTTAGCCGCCTGCTGCTCATTTGCAAAGGATAAAATGATTCAGCCTTGCTCTTTGATAACAGGGTCGGGCCTCTCTCTCTGTTGATGCTCATCTTCGAGATTCCACTCTTCCCAATAGGCAACAACCCCAAAGCTGAAACATAACACTGCTCTTCAAAAGAAAGATAGAAAATAGAAGAAAAAAGAAGAAAAAGAAGAAGAAAAAGAAAGAAAGAAAGAAAGAAGGAAAGAAAGAGAAAGGAAGGAAGGAAGAAAAGGAAGGAAGGAAAGAAAGAAAAGAAAAAGGAAGGAAGAAAGAGAAGAAAAAGGAAGGAAGAAGGAAAGAAAGAAAGAAAGAGAGATAGAGAGACAGAGAGAGAACTCATTGCAAAGGACTCAGGTATGATCTGGATCTTGCCACTACCAAGTGAGAGCTAGAAACTTGTTTTGTTTTTTTAAAAAAAAAAACCTACTCCACTATCTGCAATAGCAATGGCATACAAAATCAGGACAATCAAGGAACATGAGGGAGGACATGAGAGCGAAGCTCTGCTCTGCCCCCTCCCCCAAGCCTCTGGGTGCTTCAATTCTTTTTATTTAAAGAGCATGCAACCAAAAAATGTCTAAAGACGATGGCAGCACCTTGGCATATCTTTGCATCCTAAGTAGGGCCAAGCTTGGTTAGTGCTTGTGTTCTGACCCCCTCCTCCGTCCAGTAACGAATGCCGAGACAAGCTTAACTGGAATGTACTTTAATAGCAAGACACCAAACCTCGGTGGCTGAAAGCCAGGCAGAACAAACAGATAAGGACCTTGGTAGCAACTCAGACAAACTCAAGCAGCAATAAACACAGATAAGGCTTGGCAGCAATCCAGCCTGCCAAGCTCACAGTAATGTCCTCTGACATTCAATCCTGCGTTGACTTCTGCAAAGAGGGCCGTGTGCACAAGCAGTCTTTTATAGTCTGGAGAGGAGCCTAATGACCACCAGACTGAGTACAATCACCTCCTGTAATTGCGTAATTGTTCCTGACGCCTAATAGCTCTTCGATGGCGTGCATCCAGGAACAATTCACTGCTGGCCTCCGGCTCACTCTCCCTTGTCTCCTCTCACTAGTCCAAGGCTCAGGTGCCTCCTGGTGGCCAACCAGCCTTTCTGCGCCCTGCTCAGAGTCGGAACCCTGTCCAGGGTCCTCCACATCCTCCAGAGCCGACTCATAGGGCCCCTCGCTGTCGGAGTCTGGTGGCAGCTCCAACGGCACCTGCTGGGCCACAACAGCTTGTATGGGGGAACTACTTGGAAACTCCAATGCTATATGTTAGATCGGAAATTGGAAAAATTGGGAGAGAACAATGGCAAGCTAATTGGTATTGCTGCCAAAAGGAGGGGAAAAAAAGACACATCAGGAAGTCACCGGGCGTCCAGTTTGATTTAAGGGAGCCTTTATTTTCCTAAGACCTAGATCACACACACACATACAAACACCACACCACACACACCTCTTCATTGATTGCCAATCCCAAATAATGATCTCACTGCAGCATGTGTTATATAATACAGCACCAATCTACACTGGGAGAAGAGGCTGCCTGAAATTACGTAGTAGAAACTCAGCAGAGGAGTTTTGACATTTGCTCATGCACCGAGAGGCATTAAAATAGAAAAAGTACGTTTTCCCCCCGCCCTCCTTTTAAAGGTTTTCAATACTCTGCCTGAATTTGGGGGGATTGACAAGAAATGTGTGCATATTTTCTGCGCAGGTGGGCTTAATATACGGATGTGCTTTTCCGGGAGGAGTGCATCCTTGTGTAAATCCAAATGCATAGCAGTAGACTAGTGTTTCCCAACCATGGCAACTTGAAGATGTCCGGACTTCAACTCCCAGAATTCCCCAGCCAGCAAATGCTGGCTGGGGAATTCTGGGAGTTGAAGTCTGGACATCTTCAAGTTGCCAAGGTTGGGAAACACTGCTGTAAACAGAATGTGAAAAGAGGTGGCTTCGGGGATGGCTGAGGCAATAGAGGATCAATCAAATCACACTACAGTTGGATAACCCAAGTTGGGATCATGAACTGCTGGTTGTCAACAAAGTAATGAGCTTCCTTGGCAACTGGAAGACAAACGGCCAAGCAGAAAACACGGAGATGTCAGTGCGTGTCCTTCTCCCCACACCTGCCAGATGCTTTCAACAGCCCCCATCACCCCTACCATCCACCATGCTGGCTGGGATGAGTTGTTGGCTAGCACATCTGCTCGGGAAAAGGCTATCTCTCAGGTCACTTGCCTCATTCTGGCACCTCAAGTTGGCAGTGAGATGCAGATCATGGACTAGCAGGGAGTGGCTGAGAGCTATCACACCGCATTTAAAGTTTGTGCTGGAGGGAAGCACTGCAAAAGCCAACATCAAGAGGGGGCTGGGGGAATTAACAAGTAAGTCCCTAAGTTTCTGCAACTGGGGAATTGAAAATCCAAAGGGTGAGCCTCCAGCTTGCTAAGGAAGGTGGGGAAGGAAAAACAGTTAATTGCTTCCCAGCAAATCAAGCTCCCTTGATTCAGGGACTTCTCTTGCCTGTTTATTCCTAAAGCCACAAGAGAGGAGGAGGAAGAGGAAAGGCCTTGCCTGCTTCAGCACCCCTCCTTTCCCCTCCTTCCATTGAGTGAGCCAGGATTCTCCTTTGTGTTGGAAACTGGAAAGTGTTACAAATATTTGAACAGGAAGACACGGCTTCCAAAAGCCAAACAATGAGTCACTTGTTAAAGACGGGTAAATTGCACATCACAGTTTTGAAGTGCTAACTTGCTTTTAACCTTAGAATCCACTGTCAAGTGGGGGAAAGCTCTCTCTCTCTTATTCATACACACCAGTGGTGGGTTCCGGATCACCTAAATGGGCGCGCCCCGTGCGCACATGCGTCGTACTCTCCTGCGATACTTTGGCAAGCCCCCACAATGCTCCAGCTGCTTGGTGGAGTGTCATGTAGGCGCCGTTGGCGCCATGCGCGTGCGTGGAAGTGCCAAAGACTTAAAGGACAGGTAAGTCGCTCGGACGGGCAGGTGGGCCCTCCGAGCACCGTACCGGAACGGTATCCGGTGCTCCGGGCAGGCTCCTGTACACCCGTACTGGGGCGTACCGCCTACAACCCACCACTGATACACACACCCTTTGTCACTATCTGTCCTCCTTGGTTCCACACCGGTGATTTCCCATGAGAAAGCATTCTGAAATGCAACCCCTAAACTTAGAAACTGAAGCAACGCACTTGCGAACATGGGTCTGCCATCTTGATATTTAAAAAAAAAACAAGTTTCTAGTCCTCAAGATACATGGCGTGGCAAAATTGGATGAGTTTAAGTGAAACTTTTTCAGGAACCAGCTGCAAAGAATACAGAGACTGCCTAATTTATAGCTCCTCTCCCCCTTTTTTTTAATTAAGTAGAATCATGTTTCAAAACTGGATTCGGTAGGAAGCACTGTGGTTCCTGCTCTGGGAAGTAGGCAGCTGGGCAATCATTCCAGCAGGCCCCCTGCTTTTCTCTGCACAGAAAATGCATTTACTCCATGTTTATACTACCCAGAAATAAAAGTTGATTTGTTCCAATTATACTTGTTAACCAATTAGCTTTACATACCCTCCCACCTCCCACTCAAAAGAGTTTTTAAATCCAGGCACCAGCTGCTTCCTCCTTTTATTTATTGTGTGTGTGTGGGGGGGGGGGTTTGTATGCAAAGGAATTGGGGGGGGGGGAAACTGGGGAAGCCATTTCATCAGAACCTTTGGACAAATTTGCACACAACTTGCTTCCACCTGAAAGATGATTGCACTTTGTCTACACAGGAGGCAGTGTATCCCCACAAAAGCTACCACAGCAGGCTCCATGGAGGCCACCGATATGAAGATTTCTCCCGCCTTAGGGTAAAAAAACTCACCGTAACCTGGAACGGGCTGTTGGGAATATGCTCCCCTCCAAAGCGTACACAGATGACGTATTTGCCCGGCTGGGGTGCCGTGTAGAAGATGTCGAAGGTCCCTCCTCATTTTCTACCACGTCAACATCTACCTCCGTGCCATCTGGTGTGCACACGGTACAGGTCACCTTGCCTTTTCCAGCAGCCTTGGCATCCACCGTGATGACAGTCTCTTCACCAATCTGGATGGTGGGACCAATGCCAGCTCCTAGCAAAAGAACGAATTATGGGAAAGGGAGAAACCTGATCCCAAACCCGCACCCAGCCTTTCCTCCTCCTCTTCCACTCTGAATCTGCTAAACTCTCAAGCCTTTCCGGCCAACCGGGTTCCTTAAAACGGGGGGCCCTTCAAATTGTGCTTGGTGGTCAACTCTGGAAGCTCCCATCACAGTCTCTCTGAAAGATATCTTGACTGAGGAAGGTTGGATCAACCTGTATTGCCAATTCCCCCAACACATTTAGTGAGGGAAGGTGGAATCAAAGGTTCTACCACAAAACCGCGGACGACAAAATCGCGGTCGACGAAAGCGCGTATGTGACGTCATCACAGCGCGACGAAAAAGATCGAAAAAGATCGAAAAATGTAAAAATAAAGCTAAAACCTTCCCCTAACCCCCCCAAACCTAACCCTAAACCTAACCCTAAACCTAACTCTAAACCTAACCCTTAACGTAACGAAAAACCTAACGCTAACCCTTAACCTAACGCTAAACGTAACACTAACGCTCTAACCCTAACCCTTAACCTAACCCTTACCTTTATGTGAATCGGCTTGCTGTAATTTAATTTTTATTTCAATTTTTCGATCTTTTTCGTCACGTTGTGATGACGTCACATACGCGATTTCGTCGACCGCGCTTTTATGGAACGCGCTTTTGACGGGTCACGGAATCAAAGACTGGTTCACAAATAGATAATAGAACCATGAATGATCAAATTGAGATAACTCAGTGCAAAATCAGGCGAGAACCCCTTCCACAGCGTGGCTCCCTAACATTCACTGCAGAATGCCTTCTGTATAAGCAGAACTAGAGCTAATTCCCACACCTCTTGGCTGTTAATACTGTGGCCGCTTCAGCCAACACTTCTAACTGTGTATCAGTAAACTCTTTTAGAAAATCACTTATCTTAAAAGGGAACAAAAACCAATTGGCTGAAACTAGGCCCAATCTCAACTCAGTTCCGTATAAAGAGAGAACGCTGCCCATTCCTTACTGCCAAAAGCTTTAGCCCAGGCCCCTCTTTAATGCATCTCAGTAGCTTGCTCCCAGTTATCCATGCACTTCATGCAGGGAGGAAGCTGTTGAGGTGTCAAAGAAGAGCAACATCAGGGCTTCAGTTGCTATTTGCAAAGGTGTGGAGGGAAAACATGTTAGGAACCCTACCAAGCTCACCCAAATGGCTGAGAACTAGATCAGAAACACACCTGACACTTCTTATCAGCCCCTAGGACTACGTCAGACAACGTCACATTGAGAAATAGAGCAAATGGTAGTTAGTGTTAATTATAGTTATCAAAGCTATGGTCAGTCACTATCAGGAGCAGATTCTTGAAGCAAGGGAACAGTTTCACGTGGCTGTATCTATCAATGCCAAAAGTTTTTGGGAGGGCTCCAACTTAACAGGGGAAGGATGGGAAGGGCCATACGTAAAGGTGCTTTTCTGAATTCTGAATAATAACATCTATGTGGTGATTAGTTTTTTTTTCTATTAAGAGAAAACCTTAGCTGAAATTCCAATTGGCAGCCCACTCTCTATATACAGTGTTCCTCAACCTTGGCAACTTGAAGATGTCTGGACTTCAACTCCAGAATTCCCCAGCCAGCATTCGCTGGTTAGGGAATTCTGGGAGATGAAGTCCAGACATCTTCAGTTGACAAGATTGAGAAACACTGCTCTATAAACTACAATTCTCAAGGTGCTGAAGTAAGGCGAATGAGGCGAGGCACTTTAATATTTGTTCATGACACTGTTAACAATTTTAGATATTTACTATTTTAGGTTTGTGCCCAGAGTCACTTGCTCATGAATAGGTGGCTTTATAAATTAGATCAGTGTTTCTCAACTTTGACCACTTGAAGATGTTTGGACTTCAACTCCCAGAATTCCCCAGCCAGCATTCGCTGGCTGGGGAATTCTGGGAGTTGAAGTCCAGACATCTTCAAGTGGCCAAGGTTGAGAAACACTGAATTAGATAAATTGCTTCAATTTTTAAGCTATTTTCTCCTGAATCTGTTGCTTTCTTACCAGGACATTGAATTCACAGGTTAAGCAAAGTCATCAAGACTTCCACAGTGGCCTATGTTCCTTTTTTGGGAACCCAGAATTAGTATTATTTTGGCAGGGTAATATTTTTCAGTATTGGCAAGGTATGTTGACAAGGGAGATGCCTGAATTCATATACGGTATTGCCAGTTTGGCACACAAGAGCAAGCTTTGGGCGAGTGCTTTCCCTGCTCAGATTACTTGTGAACTCCATCGGTTATACAAAATGCCAAAAATATGTCTCTCACTAGCTGGTAAGCTAGGTCCATGCTAAAGACCTGTTCATCCCTTGCAATTTATAGTTCTTCTTTGGATGTCAGAGATCAGCAACTTTTTCATATTGAGAGAATCAGAGGTGGGTTCCTACCAGTTCACACCTATTCAAGCATGTATTAACACCAAGGGTACAAAAATTTGAGCAATGTAACAAATATTATCATCACTGTTATTTGTGTCAAAATAAACTTCCCCGGTCTGAAAATAATTCTCCAGCAGTTCTTCAATTAACATGGGAGATTTTTCTGGTCACTTCTATAAATAAAATCTGTTCCCTGCTTCAAGACTTCTGCACCTTGACAATAGGCATCTTCCAAGACAAGCCCCCTCCAGCCACCCCAAAGCTTGCAACACCCCTGTCTATAGAGAGGAAACCTTCCCCCGAAAGGTTAGGAAACATGCATGGTGCCAATCCATTTACTTCTGATTATAAAGACACACCCTTCATGGTACAAGCAAGAGGGTGACTTCAAGAGCACAGGGAAGGGAGAGGAAGGGGCTTCCCCGGGGAACTGGGGAAGGGGTGGGGGGTTCAGGACTACCATGCTGCAATCTTACCCTGACATTTAAATCCACCTGCTTGTTTCTCAGCAGTTCACTGAGTTGGATGCGGCCCAAGGTGTTTTTTTTTTCACCTCACAAGGAAAAGTATGTACGGTTTTGCCAATCAGGCAGAACTGCTTGCCAAAGTTATAAGTAACCCTTAGCTGAATTGTTGGAGGAAAACATCAGTCATCTCAGCTCAACGTTCACGACACAATCTGGGCTACGTGAGGAATATGATGTAATCAGAGGTAGAACTGATAGCCCAGATGTTCATGCGGACCACGATCCCTGGCTCAGTCCGTCATGCGTGAAGAGAGAAGCGAGCCCTGCATTAGGGCATGAAGGTTATCTATTCTTCTCCAGGCCGGGAGAGCTGATTAGGGGTCCTTCTTACAGACTGGCATTTTTATAGTAGAGTAAAACCATTTATGTCCCCATTAATCTGCCAGAGTTATATCTATTTTAAAATATATATTCTGATAATTGGTTTTTAAAATGACAATCTTAACCGTTGACTGACTGATCAGCAGGACTGCAATTAGCAATAGCAATAGCAGTTCGACTTATATACCGCTTCATAGGGCTTTCAGCCCTCTCTAAGGGGTTTATAGAGTCAGCATATTGCTCCCACAGTCTGGGTCCTCATTTCACCCACCTCGGAAGGATGGAAGGCTGAGTCAACCTTGAGCCGGTGAGATTAGAACCGCTGAACTGCAGATAACAGTCAGCTGTAGTGGCCTTCAGTACTGCACCCTAACCACTGCGCCACCTCGGCTCTTGAAGAGCCTACTTTCTTAAATGTTCAAGTCATTCCATCCTAATGTTTTACTTAAGATGTTCCTTTGCGTGGCAAGAGGAACAATAAGTAGCAGCTCTGTATTATTTCTGGCAAAAGGCACAGCAATATTAACAGACTGATTGGACGGCCTAGTTCTAGTATACGTGTATTTTAAAACAGGCTCTTCCCAGTTCGAAGGGGATCCTGCTGCCCAATCTCAAGCGCAGGTGGAATCTAATGCAGGGGAGGGGAACCATGCAAGGGGAAAACTGTAGAGGGAGCAAGCAGACGGAGGGGAGGGGGGAGCCATCAGCAAGCTGCTTACCTAGCCCATGACCTCCAATCGACACTGAGGTGAAAGGGCAAAGAGCAAGGGTAATCAGAGTGAGACAAAAATCACACAAAACAGTGCACAATTAAAATAAAAACACACACACACAGAGAAAACACAAATCCCTTTCCCCACAGTGATGCGCAGTGGGGCCGGAGGTGCCCGGCAAAAAGCAGTCTGTGTGGGGCGTGGCATTGGTTCAGCGTGACTTGCCCACCCTCCAGCATCTTCTCCCCCCCACCCCCCCGCCCTGAGACTCCTTGCCCGGAAAAGCTCTCACCTGTCACCGTACACTTGCTGGCATCACCGGTTGGTAAAGCACGGATACGGTAGGGTGAGTAGGGAATCTCATCCCCGCCATACTTGATGAGAATGGTGTAGCGGCCAGTCATGTCGGGAACGTAAGATACTGTGTAGGTGCCATCTTGGTTGTCCCGGATGGTGGCCTTTTTGGGTTTGCCTTCAGGATCCTGAGCAAAGAGCAAGGCAAGTAAGGGGGCTGATGTAGAGGCGGGGGAAGGCAATAGCAATAGCAGTTAGACTTATATACCGCTTCATAGGGCTTTCAGCCCTCTCTAAGCGGTTTACAGAGTCAGCATATCGCCCCCACAGTCTGGGTCCTCATTTCACCTACCTCGGAAGGATGAAAGGCTGAGTCAACCTTGAGCCGGTGAGATTAGAACCGCTGAACTGCAGATAACAGTCAGCTGAAGTGGCCTGCACCCTAACCACTGCGCCACCTCGGCTCAGGCACCCAAGCTATAGATCAGGGTCCCCCAAAGTGGTCAGCATCGACCCGTAAGGGTCCTTGAGACTACGGAAGGGACCAGTGTTACTACAGAACAGTGTGGAATCTCAGTTGCCCATTCTTTAGTTGACGTTGGCCTTAATATGCATTGAATTCTTGCCAAGAACCTCAGACTATAGTGGTGAACCTATGGCATGCATTCCCGGAATGTTGTGTGGAGCCATGTCACCTGGCACGTGCGGCCTTGCCCGTTTCTCTTCCGGGTTTCTGGCACGCATGCACATGCGATGACCAGCTGGTCTTTGTGCATGCGGCAGTGCCGGAAACTGGAAGAGCTGGTCTTCTGTTTTCCAGCATGAACATGTGTGCCGGCCAGCTGATTGGCGCGTGGGGCATGCACGGCAGTAACCGGAAGGCCTGCTGGCCAGTGCGTGCTGGAAACCAGAAGTTCGTTTTCAGCCGCGTGCGTGTCCCCTGGGCAGCTCCTCTTCCTGTTCACGGCCCAGTAGAGTGTGTGCACAAACTAGGATATTGTAATCCATTGGCATAGTATATGTGCAGATCCAAGAAGTGGGGTCTTTTGTAACTGACAGACATTTTGTCAATGTGCGGATTTGTAGTGATCTTTTGGTAGGGTACCTGTTGTGGCCCAGCAGGAGCTGTTGGAGCTGCCCCCAGACTCTGACAGCGAGTGGCCCTATGAGTAGGCTCTGGAGAATGTGGAGGACCCTGGACAGGGTTCCGACTCCGAGCAGGGCGCAGAGAGGCTGGTTGGCCACCAGGAGGCGCCTGAGCCTTGGACCAGTGGGGAGGAGACAGGGGAGAGTGATCCTGACGTCAGCAGTGAGTTGTTCCTGGATGCACGCCATCGAAGAGCTAATAGGCGTCAGGAACAGTTGCACAGTTACAGGAGGTAATTGCACTCAGCTGATGGTCATTAGGCTCCTCTCCAGACTATAAAAGGACTGCTTGTGCACATGCCCCTTTTGCAGAAGTCAACACTGGAACTAATGTTGGAGATCATTATTGTGAGCTTGGCAGGCTGGATTGCTGCCATGGCTTATCTGTGCTGGATTGCTGCCAAGGACCTGTCTGTCTGTTAATTAAATGCTGTAACTTATCTTTGGCTGGGAGTGTGTTGGTGTGGGATGAGGGGGGTCAGAACAGGTACCCACTGTGCTAATAATCACTGAGATCACTATTAATTATTGTTGTTGTTGTTGTTGGTCACATAGTTAACCAGATATCTAGACTGGAATTGACATTTTTATCCACATCAAGTTTTCCCCAAGGATCTGGGATAGGGAGATGTTGTTCCTTGATAGTATTAAAGATATTGTTGCAGGATGTAACTTTTCCAAGTAAAAGCTGCCTTTTGCAATGGTTTGATCATGATTCTGTCAGAGCCCGTGGTATTATTACCGTTAGTATACCCATAGAACTATTATTTAAAGTAGTATTTGACTACATTATTTTCATAGACTAAACGTCTGGGAGTCAATGAACAATCTGAAGGGGCTGATGAGGCGGGAAGTGTTTGGGAAGTCCTGGTTTAGGCTGTTACCCCAAACCTGCAATCACTAGATACTGCTAGTAAAACCAGCTGTTCTTTTTAAAGAGACCAACACAAAAAAACCTCATTCACTTATTTGGGATGAAGAAATAAGTTTGTAATAAATAAATAAATAAATAAATAAATAAATAAATAAATAAATAAATAAATAAATAAATAAATAAATGGTGACTGTGGAGGAACTGTGGTCATAACTAACTAACTAACTAACTAATCATACAACAGTGACCAACAAAGACTTTGCAGAGCTTAGATTCATCACTTTATAGTTTAGAATCCTTAGTTCAGGACTTTGAGTAAACCTCACAGTGCAGAATGCAGCTGTCTGCCTACTGATGAGTGAGAACTGCTACTCATCCTGAAGGATACAGTTGTGCACACATCTAGCAATCCACAATTACCCCTATCAAGAATTCATTTGGTCTACCTGCAATCCCATCTCGGCGGGCTATTTGCACTTACCGTGATCTGTACAGCCAACAAGCCTTCTCCAGCATCCTTAGCGTCAATTGTAAACTCTACTGGCAAGCTGGCTGGAACACCTGTAGTGTTTAGCCCGGGACCACTGGCCTTTACCTTGCTAGCATCATGAGTAGGTAGAACCTTCACTTTGAAGGGGCTGGAGAAAATACAAGAAAGAAGAAATGTGAGGGCTAAGTTTACAAGTTTATCAAAAAGTCTGAGGACGCCCTGCACTTCTAAGGTGCACAAATGCTCCTCAGCATCAGAAATTATTGCAATGGTCCTATTTTGCAACACAGTATAGTCTTTGCAAACTGACACCCACCCAAGAAATAAGAATGTACCCTCAGAATTCCTTTCAGCCCCGTTGAATTGAGTTTTGTGAAGTTGACTCTGAATCAGAGGTGGGTTCCTACCAGTTCGCACCTATTCGATAGAACCGGTTCGTCAAATCTACCGAACCGGTTAGAAGAGGTTCCACCAGTGGACCCGGAAAGCAGGCCACACCTACAGAAGAGGTTCCAAACTTTTTTGAAACCCACCACTGGTCCTTGGATATGATTATTCTACACTATCATGCTCATATTTATAAAACTCAGTGCCTCTGTGAAAGGTAAGGATGACTACAGCGTTTGTGGTGCAATCAGAACATTGTGTGTGTTGAAGTTGTTTTAATGCAAACCAAAGATGCCTTTTAAAAAACAAGTTGACATCCTATTCTTATGCAGGCCAGTGCTGTGTGTGAGGTAATTTAAGGTGGTCCTGACAAGTGTCGTCGGCATCTTCATATCCGGTCACATGGGCGGCAAGCCACTCCCATCAGGTCACATGGGTGGCAAGCCACTCCCACAAAGGAGGCCACACCCACAGAGTAGGTTCAAACAATTTTTGAAACCCACCACTGACTCTGAATATATTGAGAATGCATTACATTGAAAAAAAGCTGGGACAGGGACTAAGCTGCCCTTTTCAAGATAAAGGCAAGGGCAGATTCAATAAGAGAGCTTTTGGTGCAGCTTCAGCAGAAGCTACTGTAGATAAACAGGGGGACGCATTCCCTTGAGTATCTTCTGCCATTAAAAATAATGGGCGGTGGAAGCTTTTTTGGCTTTTTTCTCACGTTACTAACCAAGATAATGAGGAATATTGAGTGTTAGCTCAAGCAAGCATTCTAGTGACTCTCAAGAGTTGACAACTAGGCAATTTCTATTTTCTGCAAGTTCTGTTTACTATGGAATAAAACCACCAGGTTACCACCAGGTCTGCCCTTTCTTCATGGTTGAAAGCCTCAAAAACAACTATTTACAGACCGTTCACTATGTCACTCTAGAGCAGTGGTGGGATCCAGCCAGTTCACACCTATTCGGGAGAACCGGTTGGTAACTTTCTAAGCAGTTCGGAGAACCGGTTGTTGGAAGAAATCTTTTGGTTTTTCCCACTTTACAGGGCTAATCCTGTAAGGAAGGCAGGAAGGAAACATTCTGGTGTTGTTTCTAGCCTCATCTTTATTGACCTGCTTACAGAAACTGCCTCTCTGGTTAACCCTTATTACCATTGTAACAGCTAAGGCGAAGCGCCCATCGACCTGAGTGACCTTGAGTTGGCCACGCCCACCCAGTCACATGACCACCGAGCCACGCCCACCCAGCTTGTCATTAGGGAAGAGAACCGGTTGTTAAATTACTTGAATCTCATCACTGCTCTAGAGTAAGTATAATGCAGGAAACCACCCTGTAAGATATCCCAAATGCTACAGCAGCTCTTCTCAGGCCCTTAGCTTCCATTTTTCAAATAGGGTTCTCTGGGAGAAGAGAGGTCTGTTAATAGTAAGGATCAAAAGCTGGTCAATGAATGCTATGTTTCTGCATTTCTGTCACAGAGGCTTCTGTTCTTTGGCCTCCACCAACCCATTCTTACCTGTGAGGCACCTCGTCGTCTCCATAGCGCACAGCGATGCTATACGGTCCTTCGCGACTTGGTACGTAACTTGCAGTCTGAGTACCATCAGCATTATCTACTACATCTACAGGTTCAACTACACCTGCAGGGCAAGGGCAAGAGGTGAGGGATGAACCCAGCTCAAAGGAGATATCATTTGTCCAGTCAGGTGGAGATTTACTTACCCTTTGGACCTTGAACTTTAACCTCGAGGGGTGCCACACCTGCCTTGCTGGTGTCCACCGTAAAGGACTGGGGGACATTGGCTCTGACGACACCAGGAGTCAGACCAGGGCCTGAACATTTTACCTTGGATGAATCCACCACATCATGCACAGGGACTTTGAATGGGCTTCCTACAGAGGAGGAAGAAACATAACCTGAGTCAAGAAGCTGCAACTTGGAGTAAGCTCCTTGTAGTTCTTTAAAAAGGTTATTTGATTTCTCACCATTCATTGCATTGAAAGAGGCACATCTGCAATCCTTATTTTCACAACCTCTTTTGCTATCCTGCTTATCTTTCTGGCCTTTAAGGAAGCTTGGGAAAGGTGAGCTTTAGCGAGTGACCAACTAATTTGATGACTCTGAACATGCTCCAGCCATAGGATGACAATACCTGCTATTAGTTATCAGCACCAAGAAGTTACAATAGCTTGGACAGATATCTTGTATTCAGCCCAGGATATCCTACTGTACCCATCCAATCCTATGCCAGGAGTTAGAATTTCCTGCTCCACCCTTCCTGGTTTGGCAATTATTGCTTAGATAAGAGCAGCTGAAGTGCTCCAAAACCTAAATGCAACTTATAAGCTCCTCTTTTCAGAAGCAACCAGGCTGAAGACATCCATTTCGTTAACCTTTTGGCCAAGAATAACCGTTCCACAGTAGTGGCTTATACCTATAGAAATGATGGGGAACCAGTGCAGAGATTGAGATTCAGAATTGGGGGAGCCCGGAGCCAGGTCCCTGGTTCAGCCACAAACACTGGGCCAACCACTATGTTTCAACCTAATACACCTCACGGGATTGAGTTTGAGTTTCATTTTATTTATATGCTGCCCTATTCCCGGCAGGACTCAGGGCGGCGCACAAACCCAAGGAGGGGAAGGGAAACACAAAAACTACAAAAGTACAGGGCATTTAAAAACAACCAACAGCCACACAATTTGAGAGGGGAAGGGAACTCATCGACCCCAGGCCTGCCGACACAGCCAGCTTTTAACGGCTTTTCGGAAGGCCTGGAGAGAGGTGAGGGTCCGAATCTCTTCGGGGAGCTCGTTCCAAAGGGCCGGAGCCGCCACAGAGAAGGCCCTCCCCCGGGTAGTGGCCAGATGACATTGGCTGGTAGACGGAACCCGGAGGAGGCTTATCCTGTGTGATCTAATGGGTCTTTGGGAGGTAATTGGCAGCAGGCGGTCTCTCAAGTACCCAGGTCCAATACCATGAAGGGCTTTATAAGTGACGACTAGCACCTTGAAGCGTATCTGGAGACCATTCAGTAACCAGTGCAGCTCGCGGAGGATAGGTGTAATGTGGGTGTACTGAGGTGCACCCACAATCGCTCGCACGGCTGCATTCTGGACGAGCTGAAGTCTCCGAATGCTCTTCAAGGGCTGCCCCATTGTTATTGTACAAATAAAATTAATCTAATTAGTAAAATTAGATTCCACACAAGTTGTCTCTTCAGATCCCAGAGAAGCAAGTGGATATAAATGCAATAAATGATGAGGCAATAATCTTTGGGCCAAAGGCTGGATAGGGCCTACAAGGCTTTTTCGTCCAGTAGAAACTGCATGCCCAGAAAGGAGGAGGAAGAGGAGGAGGCCTGGCTGCCTCTTCCATCATCAAACTCATCACTACTTTTCTGCCCATATTGCAAGGAAAGTGATTTCCTCTTTCTTTATACCAGAGTCATCCAACCGCACTCAAAGAGACTGAGTCTCCTCCTCCACAGAGAGACTACTACTCTGAAGGCGCATAAGGCTTCAAGAGGGGAAGACCACTACTCAAGTACTGTTAACATATCGTCCTATAAAAAGGCAACCACTCTTCTATCTCGGAATCGTTTCCCCAGCCTAGGCTGATCATAGTCTAAAAAACTGCCGAGCTAGTGACTATGACGAATTGTCAATAGCATTTAAGCCATGTTGCACTTGTGGCCCAGATAGGTGTGACCTGTTGAACTCTTGAGGGATTGCCACCGCCAAACCAGTTCAGTTACCAAATTCTAACTTCCCTGCCATCCGTATTATCATTACATCAGAGGTGGGTTCCTACCAGTTCGCACCTATTCGGTAGAACCGGTTCATCAAATCTACCGAACCGGTTAGAAGAGGTTCCACCAGTGGACCCGGAAAGCAGGCCACACCTACAGAAGAGGCTCCAAACAATTTTTGAAACCCACCACTGGTCCTTGGATATGATTATTCTACACTATCATGCTCGTATTTATAAAACTCAGTGCCTCTGTGAAAGGTAAGGATGACTACTGCGTTTGTGATGCAATCAGAACATTGCGTGTGTTGAAGTTGTTTTAACGCAAACCAAAGATGCCTTTTAAAAAACAAGTTTGCATCCTATTCTTATGCATGCCAGTGCTGTGTGTGAGGTAATTTAAGGTGGTTCTGACAAGTGTCGTCGGCATCTTCATATCCGGTCACATGGGCGGCAAGCCCCTCCCATCCGGTCACATGGGCGGCAAGCCACTCCCACAAAGGAGGCCACACCCACAGAGTAGGTTCAAACAATTTTTGAAACCCACCACTGCACTACATCAAGCTCAAGTCATACCCGGCACTTGGTGACCACCGTATGTGACATTAAGGTTGTAGGTGCCAGGCTCATAGGGGATGTACTCCACAGAACAGCTGCCGTCTTTGTTGTCGGTGCAGGACATTTTTGCTTCAGAGGGACCTTCAACTGCTAGGCCCAGGCCCCCAGTACCAGCACCCCTGTAGCAGAAAGAACAAACAATTGGGTCACGCATTCCAAAGAATCCCCCTGAGCTTTGAACCAAGCCTTCTATTATGGGGAATTACAGCTGTTATAAGAGAAAGAGAGAGGGAAGGAATCTAAAAATCAAAATATTTCAACATCAGTCTGGAGGGATGGGCAATCCCAACGTTCTATGTTGGAGCCAATGTATTTGTAAAGTTTACAGAGTCAGAAATCATGGACACCTGAAAGATGTAGCTGTATCTTACTTGGATTTCATCTATACCAGCCCTGCACTTCTGTTTAAAGCCCTAAAGCCTGCTTAGGGATACCCGTAACATCTTTATTATTTAGAGCCAAGGTGGCGCAGTGGTTAGAGTGCAGTACTGCAGGCTACTTTAGCTGACTGCTAGTTTGGCAGTTCGGCGGTTCAAATCTCACCGGCTCAGGGTTGACTCAGCCTTCCATCCTTCCGAGGTGGGTAAAATGAGGACGCAGATTGTTGGGGGCAATATGCTGACTCTGTAAACCGCTTAGAGAGGGCTGAAAGCCCTATGAAGCGGTATATAAGTCTAACTGCTATTGCTATTGCTATTGCGGGATGCATCTGGCTTGTGGGCCGCAAGTTTGACACCCCTGGTCTAGATACAACAAAAATACAGTATATATTCTTGATCAACTTTAATATATGCCTTTTCTGAACGATGGGTAAAAGTAGCCAGCCAATACTAAGAGCTTTACTTGTTCATTCCTCCTTTTCAAATACTGCTGCATTCTCTCTTTCTAATGCTTACCTTGTCTCCACGGTGAATTTATTGGGCTTGTTAGTGGTCCCACTTTGGATGCCGGGCCCATGAACTCTCACCCTTGCAGGGTTACACCCTTCAGTTACCGGTACACGGAAAGGGCTACTTGGGACAGGGCTGCCATCGTAGGTCACATCAACTGAGTGGACACCTAAAGGGAGACAAGAAAGGTTATATGGAAGGTTGGGCTCTTCCTAAGCACTTTGGGATGTTAAAACAAGTGGACACACTTCTTGATGTAACACAAACACAGTTCAGGCAAGAAGCTGTGACTTCTAACACTACCTTTATTCTAGGATTTCAATAACAGAATCTTGCTAACTTTTCTCCTCCTTTATTCCTGAAAACTAAGGAGGGTTCCCTTCTGAGATGTTCTCTCTACCTCCACTGCTCCTTCAGACTCAGATTCCATTCATCAAACTGTTGTTGTCTGGGCTGTGAATCTTCCTCCTGTCTCCCAAAATTATTCCTACATACTATTTCACCCTCTCATCATCTTTAAACAAAGCAGCAAGCTTTGCAGGTCCAGTGGACAAAACAACTAACTCACCATCTTCATAGGGTGTGTACTCCACATTGTAGGTACCGTCGCCGTTATCACGCACGTAGCTCTCTGTAAGGTTTCCTGAAGGATTGGATACTCTGGTTTTGATGTGAGGGCCCCCGGACTTAGTCAAGGCTCGGGCATCCACATTGAACTCTGTTGTGGCTTCACGGAATACACCTGGAGAGAGCACCAGCAGCATCAATAAGGCAGGCCTTAGGCCAGAGCTGTCAAAACTCACGGTCCGTGGGCCGAATGTGTTCACGCACTGGCCACGCCCACGCCCGATTCAGCGAAGTCCCGATATGTCACATGACGACGCCATGACGACACGAGTTTGAGACCCCTGCCTTAGGCTCTCTAACCTGCCTGCCCAAACTTCCACCTCACTTGCATCTGATTACAAACTGGGAGACTCAGAATTGTGGTCCCGTATTAGGCATGAACAAACTGGGTGACCTTGGGCCAGTCACTCTCTCTCTCTCAGCCCTAGGAATCAGCCAAGGGGCAAACCACTTCCAAAAATCTTTCCTTGAAAACTGCAGGGACCAGTCTAGGCAGTTTCCAGCAGTCAAGACCTACTTGAAGGCATAATAATGATGATGAAAACTAACCCTGCAGCCAGGAAACACCAGGGATAGAGGGTTCCCACACAGACAGCTTTCATCCTCCTATGCAAACTTTTCAGCACATTCTCAAGTCCTCTTATAATAAAGCCTGAGGCTTATTTAAAAGGACTTGCCCTGCGTAACTAGCAACAAGCACATATACATCATGCATTTTAGTTCCTGGTCTATATGCTGCGAATACGTTTTAGGAAAACAGCTAAGTTCCCTGATTGCCTTTCTCTACGTATGCAAGAAACAGAAATAGTCCCCCAGTAAACAGAGGCAGAAAACTTAAGCGGGGTTCAAGCATTTGCTTTTATAGGTATTCCTGAAACTAACAATGACATTGAACATGTGGTATTTACAAC
Organism: Thamnophis elegans; assembly: GCF_009769535.1. Lineage (NCBI taxonomy): Eukaryota > Metazoa > Chordata > Lepidosauria > Squamata > Natricidae > Thamnophis > Thamnophis elegans. The sequence goes on from NC_045542.1 coordinate 8,264,835, forward strand.
TGGTCCTCTACGTTCTGGCTGTGGCAATGTCCCCACAGTCACGTAATTGTGATCCATGTGCTCAGTGACTGGCTTGCAATTACGACATTGCAACATCCCATGGGATGCCAGCATCTCATAAGCCGTCAGTGGGGAAGCCGATAGGAAATCGTAAATGGTGGCTTCCAGTTTGGGCGGGGCCTGAGGGGATTGTTGTTTTTAATAGCTCCGGATCCTTGGCTGCGTTAAGCTGTCTAAACAGTATCCATCAACTGTTTGACAGTTTGATTACCTCTTTTCCGGACATAGGAGGAGGCGGCGAGCTAAGCTATGTTTGGGCAGTGCTCCATTTGACCCCCCAGAACATAAATCTGGGGTGGGAAGAGGGAGCCGCCCGGTAACATAGTGGATTCTCCGCGTCAAGGACTTCTTCTGCTTTTTTTTGCAGAACGAAGGCACACGTCCACCCTCAGCTCAAGGACTGATTTATTACTGATTCCAAAACGGGCAGAACTGATACTGGTGAACTTCTAATTGTATGTATAAGACTTTAACTCCATTTTTTAAAGAATTCCTTCTGACAATTTACTTGCTAGAAGTACACAGAAAATGGCGCCGAACAGCTTTGTAGGAGGGGTCAGGCTCTGACGACACAGATTTCTACGGAGCTCAGAACATTTAAAGATCATTAAATCAGTAGTGATTTATTACCAAACTAAATAGTAATTGCTGGACAAGTGGCTTGCCTGGATTTAGTAATTGGGTGGAGAAGATTAAATGTGGAATGGCTTCTAAGCAGCAGAAAGGAAATCGTAAATGGTGACCATCAATAAGTAACATGGTTATGAGGACCCAAATTGTTGGGGGCAATATGCTGACTGTAAAACCGCTTAGAGGGGGCTGTAAAGCACTGTAAAGCGGTATATAAATCTAATGCTATGGCTATTATGTAATGTTGCACTTTGGGATCACATCCCTTAGCGATGGAAATTCCAGTCCCAACTGTTAACCTTTATCCTGCAGCCTCAAAAGTCAGGGGACACATTCATGAGATTCTCTATTTTGGCCTTAAGATATGGACCTGATACAATTATGAACCATTATGGCACAAAATGCAGACAGAGATGAATAAATGGAAAAAATTACAATTGTCTTTGCTGGGAAGGATAGCTGTAGTAAAAATAAATGTTTTGCCTAAGTTTTTATTTCTTTTTCAAGTGATACCTATACTTTAAAAAGATGCAAATTTGGAAGAATGGCAGAAAGGTATTAATAACTTTGTTTAATAATGATGAAAACATGGGAAAAGATTTGGGTAAGAAATGTAAAATTTACATAAGCTTATAACTTGAGAGAGAATTTTTATAAGATGTTTTATAGATGGCATTTAGATTCCAAAAAATTAGCTTGTATGTACCCGAACTTATAATCCAAATGTTGGACATGCGACTGTGTTGACGCTATGTATTATCATGTATGGTGGACTTGTAAAAAAGTTAAAGCGTTCTGGATAAAAATATGGTGGATTATTCAAAATATTTTTAAAAAGAGGATAAAGTTCACTCTTCAGTTGTTTTTGTTAGGTATAATTATAGATTTTATAGTTATAGAGATTAATTTGATTTTGAACTTAATAACAGAAGCAAGATTGTTGTTGGTGAAGTACTGGAAGAAGGAAGATTTGCCTACTATTCAAGAATGGACGTTAAAAGTAACAAACTTAGCAGAGATGGCTAAAATATCAGCATACTTGAAGGACCATTCAGATGAGAAATACAAGTTGGAATGGAGAAGATGGATTGATTACATTCAAAATAAACATTGGACTAAGAAATTTCAATTAGCTTATGAATGAACAAGGAATGTTATAATTTATCCAAAGTTAGCTTAATAAAAGGGGAGTTAAAGTACAAGAGGGAGGTAGGATGCTATAGTTAGTTAGCTTATGTTAGTGTATGATTGTTAAATGTATTTTGCTCTGGGAAGTTGGGGGGAGGGAGGGTTGGAGTGGGGGTAGGGCTGGGGTAGAGGGAGGGAAGGGGAAATATTTGTAAAACTTATTAAAACTTTTCAATTAAAAAAAAAGATATGGACCTGGGCAGAGCCGAGGTGGCGCAGTGGTTAAATGTAGCACTGCAAGCTACTTTAGCTGACTGCAGTTCTGCAGTTCGGCTGTTCAAATCTCACCGGCTCAGGGTTGACTCAGCCTTCCATCCTTCCGAGGTGGGTAAAATGAGGACCCGGATTGTTGTTGGGGGCAATAATGCTGACTCTGTAAACCGCTTAGAGAGGGCTGAAAGCCCTATGAAGCGGTATATAAGTCTAACTGCTATTGCTATTGCTCTGGATTATCCCCTGCCGTTCTTACCCTTGCCTTCCACTCCAGGGCCATAGACTTTCACGCCAGATGTATCCACCGCTGGTTCCACATTCAGCTTACTGGGGAAGTTGGGTACAGGCTGCCCGCCGTATTTAATGGTGATGGTGTAGATGCCAGGGCAGAGTGGGATGTAAGTGATGGTGTAAGTGCCATCGCCATTGTCCCGCACGTGGACTTCGGCCTGCGTGCCGCTTTCGGAGATGATCTCAATGGTGAGCTCAGCGCTCCCGGCGCTAGAGCAATCCACGCTGAACTCTCCTGCCTGCCCCACTGTGGCGTGCTCCAGCCCTGGCCCAGAGCACTTCACTTTGGAGGGATCGAAGCCGGGCACCACTTGGGCTTTGAAAGGAGAGCCTGGCACATGGGTGTCCGCAAAGAGGATGTTGATGTTGTACTCCCCTGGTTCAGTGGGCAAGTAGGAGACTGAACAAGTGCCGTCTCCATTGTCCAGGCATTCTATTTTGGCCTCGCAGGGGCCTTCCACGGTCAGGCCGAGGCCTCCGTTGCCAGCTCCTTTGGTGTCGATGGTAAAAGGGGCAGGAATGCCAGCCAAGCCGCCCTTCAAGCCGGGTCCATAGGCCTTCACCTGGATGGCAGAGTGGAAGAGAGAAGAGAAGTTGACTTAATTCATTAGCAAAATTCTTCTTCAAAATCCCCCACAAAACACTGTATTGTGTCCCCTTCCAAAGACAATCCTTTGCTGCTAAACTGCAACCAGAGAGAAAGATAAATGCTTTGTTACTTAGAATTAATTTGTCTATATAAATTTCGAGCTGTGACATTTTTTGTTATGTTGTTGCCCACGAGCTGCAGTAATTTATTTATTTAAAACATTTATATGTTTTATCTTGTATCAAACTCTGGGCAGCACCTCTCCCCACTCAACATGCCGGCTGGGATGACTACCACGAGCTGTAATGAAGCAACATTTTCAGGCACACACATTTCTCACATCTGAAGGAGGTCATTGTAGTGAGTAAGGGGAAATGCAGTGCACTGAACCTCTAAGTCTCCCCCTACTCTCCAGACTACATTTTGAGTCACTACTGTGTAGGCAGCTAAATATCAAAGATTTTCTTATCTAGAAATTAAGTCCATAGAGGTCTGGGAGATCTGTCTGGGAATTGACCCAGCATCTCCAGTCACATACAGTGAGATTCAAGCACTGGCTGAACATCCGAATCAGAGGTGGGTTCCTACCAGTTCGCACCTATTCGGTAGAACCGGTTCGTCAAATCTAACAAACTGGTTAGAAGAGGTTCCACCAGTGGACCCAGAAAGCAGGCCACACCTACAGAAGAGGTTCCAAAATTTCTTGAAACCCACCACTGGTCCTTGGATAGGATTATTCTACACTATCATGCTCATATTTATAAAACTCAGTGCCTCTGTGAAAGGTAAGGATGACTACTGCGTTTGTGGTGCAATCAGAACATTGCGTGTGTTGAAGTTGTTTTAACGCAAACCAAAGATGCCTTTTAAAAAACAAGTTGACATCATATTCTTATGCCTGCCAGTGCTGTGTGTGAGGTAATTTGAGGTGGTTCTGACAAGTGTCATCAGTATCTTCATATAGCAATAGCAATAGCAGTAGACTTATATACCGCTTCATAGGGCTTTCAGCCCTCTCTAAGCGGTTTACAGAGAGTCAGCATATTGCCCCCAACAGTCTGGGTCCTCATTTTACCCACCTCGGAAGGATGGAAGGCTGAGTCAACCCTGAGCCGGTGAGATTTGAACTGCTGAACTGCTGATCTAGCAGTAGCCTGCAGTGCTGCATTTAACCACTGCGCCACCTTGGCTCTTCCGGTCACATGAGCAGCAAGCCACTCCCACCTGGTCACATGGGCGGCAAGCCACTCCCACAAAGGAGGCCACACCCACAGAGAAGGTTCGAACAATTTTTGAAACCCACCCCTGCTCCGAATGATCATTTAGGAGCACTGGTGGCGCAGTGGCCAGAGTGCAGTACAGCAGGCTACTTCTGCTGACCGCTAGCTGCCAGAAATTTGGCAGTTCAAATCTCACCAGCTCAAGGTTGACTCAGCCTTCCATCCTTCCAAGGTGGTTAAAATGAGGACCCAGATCATTGGGGGCAATAGGCTGTGAACCGCTTAGACAGGGCTGTAAAAGCACTAAAAAGCAGTATATAAGTGCCATGGCTATCATTTATGACATGACAGCTGCCTCTCCAATATGTGACACTCACACACAGAACTAGGCACACGTTTACTCGTCTGAATGGATCCCCTTGTCTTACCTAGGAATGGCTCATGGCAATAAATAAGGTGCGATCCCTTGACATTGAGGATCGTATTCCCGAACTAGAATCCTCTTGGCTGAATTAGGGCAAGACTGTGCAATCTAATTTAGCAGAACAGGAGTGCTTTAAATGAGAAGGAGAGAACGGACAACATTTTCCAAGGCACCCATTGAGGGTTCACCGACAAATGCATGCTCAACAAAAACGCACCGATGAAACCGCGGCGAGAAAACTGCAAGTTCGAAATAGCGCCGACGAATCAGCCAGAAACGCTGACAGAAGCGCGCTCTAAACCTAACCCTAAACCTAACCCTGAACCTAACCCTAACCCTAAACATAACCCTTACCCTAACCCTTACCCTTACCGTAACCCTTACCTTAAACTTAATTGCGCTTCTGTCGGCGCTCTTTTTGTCGGTGCGCTTTTGTGGGCGTGCTGTCGACGTCGCAGTTTTATCGCCACGGTTTTGACAGAACGCTGTTGTCGGGCGGGCATTTGTCGGGTCACGCCCATCGAGAACTGGGAATCTTACCTTGGATGGATTGGTGGGAGGTACAGCCTCCACAGGGAAGGGACTGCCCGGGACAGGGACACCATCGTAGGTGACATCCACTTCGTAGGGTCCTTCTTCTCTTGGAATGAACTTCACCACACTGTTGTCTGAGCTCAAGCCTGGCTCTACCTTGCAAGGCACAGGCTTACTGGACGGGCCTACGATTTTGGCAGCCACCTTGCCTTGGCCTCCAGCGCCCTTGGATTTAACGGTGAACTCCTGGTCTTTGCCCACTTCCACTTCTGCAAAGAACCAAGTGCACATCTATGAAGATCAAACCTGGAACTGACAGGGCATCCCTGTGCCCCATTTCCCCCAGAACGAAGAGAGGATTCCACCCACAAATCTCCCATCCTTTGCAAATGCTTTTGCCAAGACATCTGGGGTGACCCTTCTTTTCCTAGTCATTTAGATATGCCTCTATTATACCAAGGCACGGGGGAAGGTGACTGTAGTTTGCAGCTGGAGTTAAGCTGAGGGGGAGAGAATGATATTGTTGGCATGACTAATATTTCCTGGGGAAAAAAAAAAAAAACCAAAAGGCAGCCTTGGAGTGCTTCCAGCCATTTTGCCCTGGCAAATGTCCAGGAAGGGAAAAGTTTTATTCAGGAACCACTAAGGAGGTTTTCTAAAGACATGCCTGTTCTTTAAGCATGTTTTCCGTCACCCCCATGGAACACTGGGACTATAGCTGAGGGACGGGGCGGGCTGGAAATTCTGTAATTAATGTGGGTTAGGATATAGAGTTTTGCTTTGGGCTAGGAGCCATCCCAATTCAAACTTTACATGGATAGTGAACAGACCCAAGGAGGAGGCCAATTGTTTGGATAGGCAGTCATGCTGCACACCAGAGTTCCCCAACCTTTCCGGTTTTGCGGCCCGGGGGGGGGGAGGGAGGAAAGGGGATGGTCCTGGGTGAGTGGCAGGCACACAGCTCCGTTTGGGCAAGCGGTGGGCACTCATGCCACTTGAGCAAATGCAGGCACACACACCCAGGGGTTGGTCCCGGCTGCTGGCACTGCTGGTTCGCTCAGGGACAAGCAGTAGTGGGGAAAAAAATGCTTCTGTGCATGCAAAGAAGGAAAAAACAACATGGCAGCGCCTATAGCACCACTAATAGAATCAGTTCGGGGGGCGTAGCAGGCCAAGTTATTGCCTACTGGTCCAAACCAGTAGGAACCCACCTCTGACACACGCCTGCTGCTTGTGCAAGTGGGAATGTGTGTGCCCGTGCTCACCCGCCACCTCGAGGGCCCGGTTCAGGGGTGGGTTTCTCGCCCTGTTCCAACCAGTTTGGTCGGAACGGGGCCGGCGGCGTCCTCGTGCACGCGCGCAGTGCACGCATGCGTACTAGCGCCTGTGCGATGCTCCCGCTGCTCCTGGAGGATCGCGCAGGCGCTGTATGCGTTCTGCGCATGCGTGGAAGCGCAGAACTCGTCAAAACCGGGTAAGAAACGCGGGCGGGCAGGTGGATCCTTCGGCGTTCCGGGAAGTTACTTACTTCCGGGTCCGCCGACCAACCGGTTCGCGGGGACCGCTGCGAACCACCTGAAACCCACCCCTGGCCCGGTTCCAAAGGGTTTAAGGCCTGGGAGTGGGTTGGGGACTGTACATGCATGAACAAACATAGTGTAACTGGTGGAAGCTGATGGGATAAGAATGGAACTTGATGCTGCCTCAACTGTGTTCAATTCACCCATACAATTCAACGCTGCATCAAATGTATTTTAAAAGAGGGTTCACAACCCTGGATGGATCAGAAACAAGGAGTTGGACGGCTAGGATGAAAATCACCATCACAGTTCAGGATAAATCTGATGGAGACTGACAAGATGAGAGGTGCGTGTACAAGAGAAATAGTTGAACTAAATTTGTTGACCCACAATTTTATGTAATACAATTTGGCCTCCAGATTCTCAAGCTTTCACCGATGGCAAAACCCCAAGGATGATTGGGCACTCAGAGTCTATATTCTAGCCGAACTGCACCTTTTATTTTAAGCCATAAACATACTAGGTTCTATTTTGTCATTTGAAGGATGTCCTGTGCAAACTTCCCAGAGGCCATCTGGTCCTGACAGAAAGCTGGAACAAGCAAGCTTCTTGGTCCAGTCCCAAAAGACAACTGTTAGCAGATGCTAGACAGCTGTGCACACTGGCTTTTTATTGAACTCTCAATTCAGGCATGGTCTAAAAATGGATGTGGAACCCAAAGCCCTCCAGATGTTGTGAGCTGCAATTTTCATCCATGCTGCATCGGCAACAGAACTAGGCGTTCTGAAAAAAATCATTGTTTTTCCTTTTAAAAAAAAGAAACAACAAATGTCCAGCTTCTACGGCAGCTTAAAAAAATATGTTAGCCAAATGCAATAACATTTCCAGAAATTGAGAAGTGCCCAATTAAAAAGAAGAAAAAAGAAATCACAGCAACCAGAGAGTGGTGCTTTTGAGTTACTCAGCATCCTTCTTTGTGATTAGGAGGCAAAAGCAAGCCAAGGATTAAAGCTACCCGGGATACATACTGTCTCCAAGCCCAGAGATCTTGATCTTGCTGAGGTCCAGGGTGGGAGCTATTCCCACGTTGAAAGGACTTTTGGGGATGTGGTCTCCCCCGTATGTTACATTTACTCCAAGGTTACCCTGAAATACAAGAGGTACACTTATTACTGTGTGTATAGGCACCTGTTCTGACCCCCCTCGTCCCACACCAACACACACTCCGAGCCAAAGATAAGTTACGGCATTTAATTAACAGACAGACAGGTCCTTGGCAGCAAACCGGCACAGACAAGTTTGGGCAGCAATCCAGCACAGATAAGGCTTGGCAGCAATCCAGCCTGCCAAGCTCACCATAATGTTCTCCGACATTAGTTCCTGTGTTGACTTCTGCAAAAGGGGCGTGTGCACAAGCAGTCTTTCTATAGTCTGGAGAGGAGCCTAATGACCACCAGCTGAGTGCAATTACCTCCTGTACTTGCGCAACTGTTCCTGATGCCTATTAGCTCTTTGGTGCCAGGCATCCAGGAACAACTCACTGCTGACCTCAGGCTCACACTCCCTTGTCTCCTCCCCACTGGTCCAAGGGTCAGGTGCCTCCTGGTGGCCAACCAGCCTCTCTGCACCCTGCTCGGAGTTGGAACCCTGTCCAGGGTCCTCCACATCCTCCAGAGCCGACTCATAGGGCCCCTCGCTGTCGGAGTCTGGTGGCAGCTCCAACGGCTCCTGCTGGGCCACAACAGGCACCCTAGCCTACCATTCATTCTTCCCCTTCTATGGTGCCCACATCCTTCCTACTGACTTTCCATCCAGACTCTTCCCAGAAGTCCCTTCCCCAAGAGTCACTTATTAAAGGAAAGAAGGGAGTACGGCTGCCAAGTCCCATCCCACCCGGGCTGACTAGCAAGATTTCAATCAAAAGCTTTGCTTTCCTAAGATGATAAATCTGTACAAAGTCTCTAGCAGTTTCCTATTTAACAAGACACCATGTTTCAGTCACATCTCAGAAAACCACCCTCTCCTTCTCATAGCTTACCTGCTGTACAGGGGTGTATCTGACGGTATAGGTGTTATCGTGGTGATCAATTACTTCGGAGTCTCTTACGGCGTCTCCCTTGGCTGGGCCTGTGAACTGCACATCCAGCTTGGCCTTGCCAGCTGGTTTAGTGTTAACTGTGAAGTGAGTTGGCTTCCCCATCTCTACACCTGAGGAAGCAGCAGGAGAAACTTTCAGAAGGGCAGGCAAACTTTACAGGCTGGTAAGCATGCTTTCTGCTTTATTGATTTTTGTCAACCAAGAACTTCCATGGGGTCAAACGCAGTTTATTCTTCCCAGGCATTTTGGGCGGTTGTGTTATACGGCAAGTTGATTTTAAGCTCACATGATTAAAATGCATTCTAAAACTGGCACCCACCCGCCTTGACCCATTTCAATATTGCAGTTGGGTTGCACTAATGGCTGCCGAGGTGGCGCAGTGGTTAGGGTGCAGTACTGCAGGCCACTTCAGCTGACTGCTATCTGCAGTTCAGCGGTTCAAATCTCGCCGGCTCAAGGTTGACTCAGCCTTCCATCCTTCCGAGGTGGGTGAAATGAGGACCCAGACTGTGGGGGCGATATGCTGACTCTGTAAAACCACTTAGAGAGGGCTGAAAGCCCTATGAAGCGGTATACAAGTCTAACTGCTATTGCTGTTGCATGAGAACCCAGGGAAGCTCACTCAAGGACAGACAAGGAAATTATGCATCTTATCAAAATAAGTTAAAAGCTTGTCCGGGAAATTGCTGCTTAATTCTAATGTTTACAAAGCCCTTTTGTTTTTATCCACATTCAATAGGATTTGAGTTCTGTTCCTTCTTCAGGTTGCTGGATCAGGAGTTCCAGACACAGCTTCTAAGCTCCTGGCTCCTATTTGTAACATACAGCTTCTTGCAAAGCATGTCCCCAACTCACCAGTCCTGTTGAGGCCAGGTCCTTCAGCTTTGACTTTGCTGGCATCGTGTGAGGGTTCCACTTTGATTCTGATGGGGCTGGTAGGAGTGGCCTAGAGATGAAGAGGAAGCAGGTGAAACCGAGAGCGACCTCCGGTTGACCCTCTCGCACATCCCTCCCCAATTTTTCTTTTTCTTTTAGCAGATTTTTCCCCCCTTCTACAACACCTTACAGTCATTACATCAACATTGTTATGTCATCATACCTGTACAAGTATATAATACTTTGCTTCTATACTTACACATCTTTATACACAGTTCTATATATATTTATATATATTGTTTTTGGCTTAATTAATTTTATTCTTGTTTTGCAGCCATTTGTACCAATTGTTCCAAATTTCATAATATTCCGACTCTTCTTTATCTTTTAATTTCGGTGTTAATTTGTCCATCTCTGCACAATCCAAAGTTTTTCTTTATCACTAATTCATCCGAGGGGGGTATTATTTCGTTTCCAGCATTGGGTGAATGCTATTCTAGCTGTAGTTAGCAGATGCGTTAATATGTACTTAATTTTCTTTGTATATTTCCCTTTGATTATTCCCAGTAGAAAGATTTCGGGTTTGTATTTTATCTGTTCTCCTGTAATTTCTTGCAACGCAGTGCTTCCTCTGAAAAATGGCCTCACCTGGTCAGCAAACAGCACCATGATTGTGTAGCTTCCAGCACCCCGGGGGGTATACTTGACGGTGAAGGTGTCATTATCATTCCGAATAATGTCAAAATCGATGTCAGCCTCAGCCGGACCCACCACACCAGGGGCACACTTGATGCCAATGCTCACATCACCTTTAATAAGAGACAAGTCCGTAAGAGGCATCTCAGTGGACTATTAAAACATGTGCCTGCAATTGTGACGCAAATTCCAAATCCCGCAAGTGGGCCAAGATATCCCAATATAGTGCAGCCCAGTGGTGAAATTTCAATTTTTTTTACTACCGGTTCTGTGGGCGTGGCTTGGCGGACGTGGCAGGAGAAGGATACTGCAAAATCCACATTCCCACCCCACTCCTGGGGGAAGGATATTGCAAAAACTGCATTCCCAGCCCACTCCTGGGGCCAGCCAACAGTTGTATTTGCCAGTTCTCCAAACAACTCAAAATTTCCACTACCAGTTCTCCAGAACCTGCTGACTTTCACCCCTGGTGCAGCCCCTGAAGTTTATCAACCTCCAGCTTCAATCTTTCCTTCTAGAGATTTAATTGAGGAGGATCATTTCTCCAACGGGCAAATTCTGGTCTTTTCTGGAGTAGCCACGATGGTAAAACAAAGGCAAAGATGCAAGGCATTGATCCACGCATGAAGTGTGCATAAAATTCAGGGTACTTTTTATAATCTACCTCTACATCCTTATTGCATTAGAAGAAATCAAGAACGAAGAATAGCAAAGTTCTAGGGCACGGGAAAGCAAGGCCAGAATGGCTTCACTTAATTGCTAATTTCCTTTCTGTAACTTGTTCAAGGACACATAGTACAGTAGGAACAGAACAGAGCAATTAAGGCAATCTGCCAAGCAAATTGGGGAGGAAGTTTAGTCACCCTTTGCCACAGAATACAAATTAGCACTGCCCTATCTCTGTATAGTCCACTGCACTTAAAAATTAGCAGCGAGAAAGGACAAGCATTTTCCAGCTGTGGGTTGCTTGTCCATTTTGAAGTTTTGGAAACCAGTTGCTATGGGATTAAATCCCATTGTATCAACGGCTGGCCATGGTGACTGAAGCTGATGGGAGCTACACCTTGGCAACATCAGAAGCAGCGCAACTTTCTCTCTCCCCCTCTTACTTCCACCACCGTCTCCTAACCATGGGAGGGAGCAGGGGAGGGACAAGCTAATTAAAGGGATTCCAATGACACAACCTTCTCAACACAAACAAGGCAACGGACAGCAGCGGTTAGGATACAAAAGGCTTCAGAACTGGAGAAGCCAGTCTCAATGAAAAGGCCAGAAAGATTGCACAGCCTTGTCTTTTGTTCCCCTTGGCTGCCAGGAGGAGAAAGGGAGGGGGATCAGCAAACAAAAGAATTTCTTTTACGTGCTGCCCTTCAGCATTAAGTGCTTCTTAGAGCAATTCACAACACAAGCCTTTATTCTTGGTTCCCCAATTAAGAATGAGCCTGAAATGTTCCCACCTTCCCCAACGCTTAATCAGACCAAGGTTGGTGCACTTCAGAAGACTAGCTTCTCAGAGCTAACTCTCAGCCTGGCTTACACTTCACTGGGAGGCGGGGTGGGCTGGAAGACGGGGGTGGCCCATCCTCCTCTTCCTCCATTCCAGCAATGCCAGACATTCCTAGGCGTCAAGGATAGAAAGGGCTCAACTCACCCTGCCCAGCTTCTGTGCAGTCCACTGTGAAGTAGGTCGGTTCGTGAGCCTTTAAGCCTGTCTTCGCCACACCAGGGCCATAGACTTTCACTTTGTTGGGATGGCTGCCAGCTCCAATGTTTACCTAGAGGCACAAGAATGCAAAATTCTGCCTTTGAACTTGGGGCTGGAGAGATAGGAGAAGATGTGCCCCGCCCAAAAACTGGAATATGTGTGGGGATGTTTGCCTTTCTCAATGGCTGGCAAACCACGTTGAGAATGCAAATATGAGTCCCCTTCGGGGAAAAGGGCGGCATATAAATGTAATAAATCCAAATCCAAATATCAACACAATGATCCTTCCTTAATAAGTGTGAAGCCTGAGGAATGCAACTCAGCGCAATAATCAATAACCTGATCCTTCCTTAACAAATGTGAGGCAACATCTGGCACGTAGGCACATTCCATCGCTCGCAACAACATCTAGTTGTCTATTAACTTTCTCAAACACAGCTGGACTTTGCCTAGCTAAATCCAATCAGTACAAGGATACTTTGATCAATGTATTAGTTTCTGCCACGTAAACTGTTTTTATGACAATAAAAGGAGAGCTCTCACAAGCTGTTGAGAGTGCCTTCACAACCTTCTTCTTCCTGCCTGCGTGCCTTTTCTTCTTCACCACAACAAATATGCATCTTAGAAAAGTTCCTGGAGTCAACACAGCAAGAAGGTAACTTTTTTAGTGCTGGTGTTTGGGGATTTGTCTTAAACGTCTGAAGAGGGGGAGGGCACAGGCCGTCAGCATAAAAAAAAGGAAGGAAATCTAATAGGAGCTCAGTCCTGTTTCAGCCAAAGCAGATTTGTTCACAAGGGAAAACTGTTTTCTATTCTGTGCCCATAGTTCACTGCATTGGGTGGTTATATTACATCTAAGTAATAACAATGGCTTACAAGGGAAACATTTAAAAAATAGAAACCGAAGGTTTATTTCGACTACCCAAGAGAGCAAGTGTTTTGAACTCATGCAACCAAGGCCAAAACTGAAAAATAGAAATCACCAAATGGTTTGAAGTGCAGACTATGCAAAGAAGCAGAAGAAAGAGTCCATCATATACTCAAGCTCATGGAAGAAAATCACAAAGTGATTATAAAGAATGACCCAACACAGTGGCCAAAACGATTCACTTGGAATATCCATAAAAATTATGCACCAGAATGAAAAATTGATGGACAAGGGTGGTTGAAAATGTACCAGTTAAAATATTGTGAGATTTCGGAATATAAACGGATCAAGTCCTGGCGCACCAGAGTTAATTGTTGTTAAAACAAAGAAAGGGTGATAATTGAGGTGGCAATACCAGAGGATAGTAGAATAGTAGACAAAGAATTGAAGATCTCAAAGAGCCAAGGTGGCGCAGTGGTTAGGGTGCAGTACTGCAGCCACTTCAGCTGACTGCTAGTTCTGCAGCTCGGCGGTTCAAATCTCACCGGCTCAGGGTTGACTCAGCCTTCCATCCTTCCGAGGTGGGTAAAATGAGGACCCAGATTGTTGGGGGCAATATGCTGACTCTGTAAACCGCTTAGAGAGGGCTGAAAGCCCTATGAAGCGGTATATAAGTCTAACTGCTATTGCTATATGCGAAAAATGAATTTGAAAGATTGTGGCAAAACCAACTGTGCAAGTCCCAGCGGTTATCAGGACATTAGGTGCCACAGACCAAAGAAACTTGGTCGATACTTAGAAAATCTGCATATTGCCAAATACTTGGATCCACACACACATATAATATAATCCTGATACAAGATGATCTCCTAGGTTCTTGGGAAAAACGTTTAATGCATATAGGATGCTAGTATAGGACAATACTAGCTAAAGAACCAGTAGCTGTGATTTCACATTGCTGTGTATAATCATGCATATAAAGCCAGAATTGAAACATAGCAAATGAAGACCTGGTGGACTGCCATGCAGAATCAATACAAGATCACTCATTACAAACAACGACATTGACAAAGTACCGTAGTAACAATGGTGCGTTGGAATATCGGCAAGAAATACTATTTGCCTGCAAGCAAGAAATGGTGAAACTACAAAATAGACAAAGTAATAGAGAATAAAGAAGCTAAAGCTCTGGGACTTTAGAATTCAAACACACAAGCATCCGCCATACAACACCCCAGACTTAACAACTGTTGATAAGACAGAGAAAAAAAGTCTGCAATACTTGGAGGCAGAATAAATATGGGACCAAGAAACTCCAGATAGCTTATGACTGAAGAAACAAGGAATGATATAATCTGTTTAGAGTTAGCCTAGCAAAGAGGAGTTAAAGCTCAAATGAAAGGGGATACTAACTTTCTTTTTTTTTAAGTTTATCTTAGAATATCTTTGTTAAAGAATTTTACCCTGTATTGGTTCTGGGAAGTCGGGGGGAGGGGGGAAGGTTGGGGGGGAGGGGGGAAGGTTGGGGGGAGGGGGAGGGTAGGGGGAGGGAGGTAAATATTTGTAAAAGCTTTGTTTTTAAAATTTTCAATAACAAAAAATACTTGGGAGGCAGTAGAAGAGAAGAGAAAGAACCGGACGAAATCACAAAATACAGAGAGTGACAAATAGAACCATTGTGGCAAAAGAAAGCAAAGGTAGTACCGATAGAAATATTGGGTACAATTCCAAAACATCTGTAATACCACCTGAACACCATTGGCATTGACAAAATCACCATCAGTCAATGGAAAAAGGCAGTTTTACTTAAAACAGCTTACATCCTGCAACAATACTTTCGATATGTTATTAAACAACATTTGCCTATCCTAGGCCCTTGGGAAGGACTCAATGGGTGGGCAAAAATCCAGTCTAAATATCTGACTGATTGACTGACTGACTGATCCTAATAATAAAGTAGTTGTTACTGTTGTTGTTGTTGTTTGGGAAGGAAACCTACTAGTGAAAAGACGTGACCCGACAAAAGCGCGCATGACAAAAGCACGCCGACAAAACCGCGTCACTAAAACAGCGACGTCATCAACGCGCCAACAGCGTGTCGACAGAAGGGCTCTTTACAACAGCGTGTCGACAGAAAGCCGATTTAAGTTAAGGTAAGGGTTAGGTTCAGGGTTAGGTTTAGGGTTAGTGTTACGTTTAGGGTTAGGGTTAGGTTTAGTTTTACAGCGCACTTCTGTTGCCGCGCTGTTGTCGGCGCGATTCAGCGCTCATTCGTCGGAGCGCTTTAGAACTCACGGTTTTGTCACCGCGGTTTAGTCGGGCGCAGTTTTGTCGTTTGCCCTTTTGTCGGTGAACCGTGAAAAGACATATTTGGCTTCAACAGTTTTTGTAGTGCACGCCTTTTGCTTCCTGGGACCAAGATGAATTAAGTCCCATTTTGCCCTAATAATTTCGCTTGCTACTGCAAGGAACACTAACCCTGAAAGGACTGTTGGGAATATTGACTCCTCCCCATGACACCATCGCTGTGTGCTTCATTGGCTTCTTGGGCAAGTAGGAACAGTTATAGGTGCCATTGCCGTTATCCTTCACTGAGACATCTACCGGCGATCCTTCAGAATCCTGAGGTAGAAAAATAAAATTAAAAAAGTCATCTTTCTGCAGGTCAATGTCATTCACCACAATTTCTTCACACACACACTCCTTCATGGAGAAGGCACTTTTCCAATTCCTTTGGAGCAACTTTCTAAGCAGATGTCCTGCAGATGCCCTGGGGCTAACAAAGGCAGGATTTTCAAATAGCGCTCAATTCCTTACACTTCCCACTCACGTCTAAGAGTTAAAATCCCAATCTAGACAGATACACCATTTAGATGGCAATAGCAATAGCAGTTAGACTTATATACCGCTTCATAGGGCTTTCAGCCCTCTCTAAGCAGTTTTACAGAATCAGCATATCGCCCCCACAGTCTGGGTCCTCATTTCACCCACCTCGGAAGGATGGAAGGCTGAGTCAACCTTGAGCCAGTGAGATTAGAACCGCTGAACTGCAGATAACAGTCAGCTGAAGTGGCCTGCAGTACTGCACCCTAACCACTGCTCCACCTCGGCTCCCTATGAGATGCCAGGTTGCGGAAGGCATCTTTTAGCAGTGGAGAATCCTGTGCCCATTGCTGATCTCACCTGTACTTGCACCTTGAGAGGTGCCTTTCCGCCACTCCTTGCATCAACTGTGAACTCTGCGGGCTTGTTGATTGCAACACCAGTCTTCTCTAGGCCTGGTCCATGTGCTTTTACCTTGAAAGGAGTTGGAAGAGAACTGTTAACTGAAGGACCTCTGCTGACCATCACAACACACACACACACACCAATCAATCAATTTTGCTGAGAGAAGGTAGGATCAGCCAGAGAACCAGAATTAAAGTTGCATAAAGTCCTGAACAACTGGCACAAAAGACCTTCCATTTCGTTGTTTACATCTGGGAGACCTGCTTGAAATTCCCTTTGCAGATTTCCCCAAATCACGATAGCAAGAAACATTGATTTATATTATTTTCCCAAGGAAACAATAGCTTTAAACTTCACATGAAGACACAGCTTTAAAAAGACATTCGTAAAGACATGATCTGAAACACACACACACACACACACCAGCCAGCCACAGATGGCCAAATGACTGGCTATTAACTGTTCTTCTACCACAGAAGCATCCGCACACAAAACTAAAGTCAGGATGCACAAAAAACAAAAACGGACATACCATATTTTTCGGAGTATAGGATGCACCGGAGTATAAGACGCACCATGATTTTGAAGAGGTAAATTTTTTTAAAAAAAGTTTTGCACTCTGCAGGCCTCCCAAACCCTCAGCACACCTCGTTTTTTGCAACAAAAAAGGGAGGGGGGCATGCAGAGGCTTTGGGAGGCTTGTAGAGAGCTCTTGGGGGCCGGGGAGGGGCAAAAACGGCTGGTTTTTGCTCATTTTTGCCCTCCCCAGCCCTTGGGAGCGCTTTGCAAGCCTCCCAAACCCTCTGTATGTCCATTTTTGCAAAGGTGGCGGGATTTCGGGAGGCCAAAAATGCTGCATTCAGCGTATAAGACACACCCAGATTTTCACCCTCTTTTTTGAGGGAAAACGGTGTGTCTTATACTTCGAAAAATACAGTGAACGCAAAGTGAGCACACCTCTTGGGCAAAGAGGCACTTGCCTTCTCAGGGTAGAAGTCCTTGGGAGCAGCCTTGATTTCCGCCATGAAGGGACTGAGTTTGATGTCTTCATTGTTGCAGAGCACATGGACTGCATATTCCCCTGGCTCCTGGGGCCAGTAGCGCACATCGCAGGAGCCATCTCCCTTGTCATCACACTCGATCTTTGCCTGTGAGGGACCCTCCACTGAGAAGCCTTCAAGGAGCAGAGAGGGAATGAATCAGGCGCTTACACAGAACCGAGAAGGGAGATCATTTATGAGATATACCCCCTTTAAATGGCAAGCAAAGAATACAAGAAACAATGTTCTGAAGATAACATATTTCATGTGATACTAATCCAGCCATCCCTCTGATGCCTTCCGGGTGTTTTTAGGTTAAGATTTCTCTAATTTCACAACAGCACTGAAATGCAACATGCCTAGAAACCATAAGGTTGGGGAAAGTTGGATCATACAAACCAAGATTCTCCAAATCTATAAACTAATGACAAAAAATCAACAACGCTACAAGCCTCATGTCCTTAAAAGGGAATGTGATGAAATGAAATGCTTTTGCAGTAAAAGAAAGTAAAGGGTTAATTGGACAATTCCATGTAAATAAGGCAATACAGACAGCTAAGGGAGAGAAGTAAAGGAGAAAGAGGCAAGGGATGGAATACAAATTGGAAAGGTAAAAGGATCATTCTCTAGAGCAGAGATGTCAAAACTCCTGGCCCATGGGCTGAATGTGTCACGCGCTGGCCACGCCCACGCCCGGTTTAGCAAAGGTGGGGGGGGATCCGGATACGTCATGTGATGCCATGACGACGTGAGTTTGACACCCCTGCTCCACACACCAAGGGTGGGTTTCTCCCAGTTCGCACCGGTACGCCAGAACCGGTTCGTGAAATTTAGTGTACCTTTTGGAACCCATTCCAAAAGGAAGGAAGGAAGGAAGGAATGGGGAGAGATACACACAAGAAAGGAAGGAAGGAATTGAGGGAGAGTGAGAGAAAAAAGAGAGAGACAGATAGAAAGAGAAAGAGAAAAAGAAAGAAAGAAAAAGAAAGTGGGAGAGAGAGAGAGACGAAAGAAAGAGGGGGAGAGAGACAAAAGGAAGGAAAGAAAGAAAGAAAGGAAGAAAGAAAGAAAGAAAAAGAAAGAGAATTTATGACCACAATTGAACCCAAAATTTTGGTTGCTAAGCAAGAGCATTGTTAAGTGAGTTTCACCATATTTTCCAAGTTGACCACACCCACCCGGTCACACGCCCACCAAGTCATGCCCGCCCAGTCACATGACCGCCGAGCCACTCCCACAAAACAGGCCATACCTGCAGAATAGGTTCTAAAAAAATTTGAAACCCACCACTGCCACACCCACACCCACACCCACACCCACACCCACACACACACACACACTCTCCTTAGAAAAAATGTGCGTGGATAAACCTCTGAACAGAAACAAGCTTTATCCATATGATTTGTTCATACAAAATGATTTTATAAGCAACCCTCTAAATAAAGGAAAGACAGATCACAGACAAAGACATAATAACCCTTCCCCGCTATGGCTAAGGATCCACTGGTTAAAGAGGTGGATCATATCAATATAAAAATTCCAAATGTATTATTCTGGGTCGGTGGCAGTGATGTATTAAATGTATTAAACACTCATTTCACACGGAGGCTTGGTCAGAGGAGACCCCCCAAGTTAGCAGCACTGCAAAATGCCAGTTTTGAGAGCCATTGTCCCAGTGGTGGATTGCAAATCCCATTCCAACCGTACCTGCAGCGTCCTCATGGACGTGAGCAGCACGCGCGCATGCGTTCAAGCTCCTCCGCGACGCTCCAGCTGCTCCATGGAGCGTCACACAGGTGCTGTATGCGCCATGTGCCTGCGCGGAAGCGCAGAAGCCTTTAAACTCCGGTAAGAAGCTTGAGCGGGCGAGCACCTTACCGGAACGGTACCCGGTGCTCCGGGCTGGCTCCAGTACGCCCGTACCGGGGCGTACCGCCTGCAACCCATCGCTGCATTGTTCCTTCCAAAGGACAAAGCATCCAGTAGGGCCATGGGATTACCTCAGCTAGTGGGAAAGTATAAGGGTAGAGACAGTTCTTCTGAAAAGTCTGGTCTCTGGGCAAATATATTTTAAAGAGGTGACGTATAACATTTTAAGTCATGTCCAGACAGACACCGGAAGCTCACAGAATTCTTTATAGAGCAGCTGTGATTCTCATGAAAACCAACCATCCTCAAGGCAACTCCGCATGTGGAGGAGCTTAAGATGACCGTCCCCAATGTTGAAATTATCCAAATGTGCCTGTTGAAGAGACTGAAGTGTTCCACCACAAAACCGCGGACGACAAAATCGCGCTCGACGAAAGCACGTACGTGACGTCATCACAGCGCGACGAAAACATCGCGCTGTGATTGATAAATGTAAAAATAAAGCGAAAACCTTACCCTAACTCCCCCAAACCTAACCCTTAACCTAACCCTTAACCTACCGCTAAACCTAACGCTAACCCTTAACCTAACCCTAAACGTAACCCTAACGCTCTAAACCTAACCCTAACCTAACCCTAACCCTTAACCTAACCCTAACCCTTAACCTAACCCTAACCCTTACCTTTATGTGAATCGGCTTGCTTTAATTTTATTTTTATTTCAATTTTTAATTTTTTTCGTCGCGCTGTGATGACGTCAAATGCGCGCTTTCGTCAAGCGCGCTTTTGTGGACCGCGGTTTTGACGGGTCACGGACTGAAGGGGGCAAAGCTATTGTGCAGGCTGGATGAGGAAAAAAGAACTGAGAAAACAGGGCAAAGCAGTTCCTTTTCCCCTACGAGGGCGGAAAGTTCTCAAGAGACATTTGGATGGATTCCCCAGATTAGGGATGTATTACGGTTTTTAATCCTTTTAACTGCCCACATGTGGGAAGTGAGAGGATGTAAATTATATCAACAAATTGCATGAACATGGAAACGCAAAGATAGAAGACCACTTACCTAATGTGCCAACATCATCCCCGATGGCTTCTACTACAAAATCTGCCGACTTGCCCACGACACCTCCTTCCAAACCTGGTCCCCAGGCGCGCACCTTCTGGTTCGTGCACTCTGTCCCAACTCTCACTTCAAAGGGGCTACAAGTTTAAGAGGGTGAAGTTTTATGTTCTGCTTCTGTGATAGTTATCCTTGTAAAGAGACCCTATCACGGTCTTTCCCAACCAACTTCTCCTTTCTAGGAAGTTGAAGCTCAATGGCCCTGAACGCTGTTTGTTCAGGACTTGTTCTACGGATACACTCAGTGGAAACGAACCTAACGCGATCTTCCATCAAGATGTAGAACAAGAGAATGACTGAATTCTTCTATTTGCCTCATTTTGGTCAGCAAATTCCAAAACTGAACACTACTTACACCCAAAGTAAGGTAAAGGAAAAGGTTCCCCTCACACATACTGTATGTGTTAGTCATACCCGACTCTAGGGGGCGGTGCTCATCTCCGTTTAAAACCTGAAGAGCCAGCGCTGTCCGAAGACGTCTCCATGGTCTTGTGGCCGGCATGACTAAACGCCAAAGGCGCACGGGAACGCTGTTACCTTCCCACCAAAGGGGGTCCCTATTTTTCCACTTGCATTTTTACACGGGTTGGAACTGCTAGGTTGGCAGAAGCTGGGACAAGTAATGGGAGCTCACTCCGTTACGTGGCGCTAGGGATTCAAATTGCTGACCTTTCTGATTCGACAAGTTCAGTGTCTTAGCCACTGAGTTACCGCGTCCCATTGTTGTAACATAAGTGCAAGCATGCATAGGTGGTTCCACCACAAATGCGCGAACAAAAGCGCGCCTGACTAAACCGCGGTGACAAAACCGTGTGACAAATGAGCCCTGAAGCGCGCCGACAAAAGCGCGCCGACAGAAGTGCGCTGTAACGTAACCCTAACCCTAACCCAACCCTAAACCTAACCCTAACCCTAACTTAAATTGCGCTTCTGTCGGCGCGCTGTTGTCGGCGCGCTTTTGACATCGCGGTTTTAGCACCGCGGTTTTGTTGGCGCGCTTATGATGTTCGCGCTTTTGTCGGGTCACGTGCATAGGTATGCTGGAACACTATGCGGAACAGCAGTAATGATTTACTATACCATAAGGTCAGTAATACAAACTGCTGACTCTCAGCATTATGTAGGGCAGAGGTTACAACCTGCTGACTCTCAGCATTATGTAGGGCAGAGGTTACAACCTGCTGACTTTGAGTATTATGTGGGGTCAGAAGTTTGCATGCCAGTAAAAGATTTATTGCTGACTATGAGCATTCTCTAGGGTCAGAGGTCTGTGTGGCAGTAAATGAGTTACCATATACCATAGACTTGTACAACCATGATTGGCCCACACAGAGCTTGCAACTCCACCCTTTCTTTGTGTATGCTCAAGAAAAGAGGCATCCGGACTCTGCTCTGGGTCGTCTCATCCCGAGGGAACTCGTGTCCGTGTCTTCCTTCATCATTGGCCTCATGGGCGACCCGCGGAGAAATCGCATCCCACGACACCCAGAGTATCATCACCTAAAATCATGCTTATTTTCTATATAAGCAACCTTGCATACCCCCTGTTTGGCTCAGTTGTGTATCACAGAACTTTAAACCTTTCCTCTCCACAGCCACGGGAGCCTGAACAGACCCTTCAATAATAGTCGTATCTTTCTTGCCCCCATCTGGCTTTTGCTCTCCATCTCACCTGCGGGGGATGTGCTGCCCTCCCCAAGTTATTGTGACAGTATAATTGCCAGGTACGGTTGGGTAGTATTCAAAACCATACACTCCATCACCCAGGTCCTTCTGCTTGATACGTTCTTCTAATCCTTCTGCAAAGAGAGAGAGAGAGACTGTTGCAGTGATCAAATCAAGCCAGCCCTATAATTAATCACAATGAGGCAGCTTCCTCAGAGAGCTAATTTGTAGTGCCTGGGGGGAAAAAAAACCCCAACGGATTGTTGTGGGGTTTTTGTAGAAAGTGAGAAGCATCTCTGCATTTTTGTATCGTAGGTCTTATAAATTTGATTTCGGAGGAGCGGGAGAATTTGACAATGCCTTGGGTCAGATCCCTGATCACAGCAACTAAACTCCCCATTGTATAGAGGGGAAAGCAATATCCAAGAAATAATAATATTTACAGTTGCAAGCTACTCATATGAACCACACGTTTGTATCTCATGTCATGAAATAGAACCCCGCAGCCTATTGCACACTGCATAGGAGCAAGCCCAATGCAGTACTTGGAGGTTTGAATCTGAATGCTCATGCAACCATGGAATTGATTCGTGACCCGACGAATGCGCCAACGACAAAAGCGCGCCGACAAAACCGCGGCGCTAAAACCGCGATGTCATCAACGCGCCGACAACAGCGCGCCGACAACAGCGCGATTTAAGTTAAGGTAAGGTTTAGGATTAGGGTTAGGTTTAGGGTTACAGCGTGCTTCTGTCGGCGCGCTGTTGTCGGCGCGCTTCAGCGCTCATTCGTCGGCACGCTTTCAAACTCGCAGTTTTGTCACCGCGGTTTAGTCAGGCGCGCTTTTGTCGTTCGCGCATTTGTGGGTGAACTGAATTGATTAAGTTGCCTTGACACCTGTTATTTTCTTTTGAAATACCCATTTTCTTCTCTTCTTATTGTAATATTCCAGGTGTAATTGTTGTAGTTTTATGTACTTAAATATCTTTTAAACAAAAATTAATGGGAATCCCAAGAGTGGTTAAAATATTTTGCAATTCATGCATTTGTTTGTTTTTTAAACAAGTGGATTTTTGTTGAACCTCACGGAGAAAGAACTGGTGTGCTAATGCTTGCATGTCGTATTTTCAGTAGAAAACTACTACTTTAATAACCTCTCATCTTTTTTGTTTCAAAAAAAAAATACGCTTGTCCAGTTTATTTCATTTTAACACAATTTGGCATGTTAATCAATTTGGCATATAAATGTTATTAAACTTCCAAACTTCCAATCTGAAGCCAGAATTTTCCTGTATCCTTAGTTTAATAATTAAAATAATATTGGACTGGAAGGACTATCCCTTGGATAGTTGGACTATCCAACTATCCCTTATAGCAATAGCAATAGCAGTTAGACTTATATACCGCTTCATAGGGCTTTCAGCCCTCTCTAAGCAGTTTACAGAGTCAGCATATCGCCCCCAACAACAATCCGGGTCCTCATTTTACCCACCTCGGAAGGATGGAAGGCTGAGTCAACCCTGAGCCAGTGAGATTTGAACCGCCGAACTGCTGAACTGCAGTCAGCTGAAGTAGCCTGCAGTGCTGCACTCTAACCACTGCGCCACCTTGGCTCTTATACCCGACACACTCTCTTTAATGCGCTTTGGTAAAATTATCCCAGTACTGCTGAGAGGAAATTGAAATTTCTTTTAAATACCAAGCTGACCTGCAAAGTATTCCTCCTATTTTTATTACTCCACGATCAGGATAAGCCTAAGTGACTGGATATAAGAAATATTTGATCTGTTCACACAAGTCTACATGATACAGAAATTAAGATAAAGCAGGTTCTAGTTAGTGGTATGGTCTGAAATTGTAATTATTTGACTTTTCAAACAACTGACCACGCCTTTCTCTAGTTTAACCTGAAATTAAACCTCTGCATTTCTTGGGAAAGAAAGAGTGGAATGTAAAAGAAGGAAGCATTCGGGTGGTCATCACTTAATGTCCAGTTACTTAGCAACTATGCAAAATTACAATGGGCCTCCCACCAGTACTATTTTTGGGCTGTGTGCTCCACCCTCATCTCCACCCCAATGGTCACACAATCACATTTTAGGCACTTGGCAACCAGTTCACATTTACAGCTGTTTACAGTGTCCCGTAGCCATGTGACAGCAATTTTTTTGGCATTTTTTGCTAGTTTCCAGTGTTTACTTCCCATTTCTGGCAAAAAATGCCCGTTGGGGAAAACAGACTCATTTAATGACTACAGTGTTTGCTTAACAACTGCAGCATTTCCTTAACAACTGTTGCAAAAGAAGGTAATTATTCGGTGCTTAATGACCATCCCTACAACTGTCATTCCAGACTCAATTGTATTTATAAGTCCAGGGCCATCTGTACTACAAATTGTCATTGAGCAATGCTATCATCTTAACCCTTATTTATTTAGCATATGGTATAACACACACGGACTAGCAATATGAATGAACATTTCAATTAGATTAGTAGAACCTGACAAAATATAAATGTCAAAAAAAAATCTATGTTGAAACACCAATGTCCAGGCCATCTAACCATTGGAGCACAGCATTGTTTATCTTTTAAAAAATCAGATTCTGGACTGCTATAAGCCCCCAGCTTACAGTTGGTCATGATCAGAGGTGGGTTCCTACCAGTTCGCACCTATTCGGTAGAACCGGTTCGTCAAATCTACCGAACCGGTTAGAAGAGGTTCCACCAGTGGACCCGGAAAGCAGGCCACACCTACAGAAGAGGTTCCAAAAATTTTTGAAACCCACCACTGGTCCTTGGATAGGATTATTCTACACTATCAGGCTCATATTTATAAAACTCAGTGCCTCTGTGAAAGGTAAGGATGACTACTGCGTTTGTGGTGCAATCAGAACATTGCGTGTGTTGAGGTTGTTTTAACGCAAACCAAAGATGCCTTTTAAAAAACAAGTTTACATCCTATTCTTATGCATGCCAGGGCTGTGTGTGAGGTAATTTAAGGTGGTTCTGACAAGTGGCGGCATCTTCATATCTGGTCACATGGGCAGCAAGCCACTCCCATCCGGTCACATGGGCAGCAAGCCACTCCCACAAAGGAGGCCACACCCACAGAGTAGGTTCAAACAATTTTTGAAACCCACCACTGGTCATGATGTGATCTACAGTTTGACATGGGACCCCACAGTCACACTGAGGGGAGGATACTATGTCCCATTTATATAAGAATCCCAGTAGACGCCATGTGAGGTGCGAATCCTATTCTGTCACCTTTTTTGTCTTTTCACCATAATAGAAGTGGTGAGACTGCTGAGCATAAAACCCATCCTTTCTTCCAATGCTGAACACATGTTTTCATTAAACGGTCTTATTTTCTTACCAAAGAAGCTGAGATCTTAGCTCTTTCTCCAGCCTCACAAATGGCCTGGCCCAGCTCACCTCCGAGCTTGAGTATCATCCTACTATTTGGCAACAGCAAAATTCTGGAAGTCATTAACATTCCCCAATGTATCTTTGGGATCTTTGTAGATAGGAGTCCCCCAAGGGAATAAACTGAAGCAGCCACGCTCTCAAGATTTTTATCTTCCTGGCTCAGGTTTTTAAAGATTGCTTTAGGCGGAGTTGCCCAACCCTGTTTGAGGGTTACCGCTGTCAAATCCCGCATATACTTGCCTTCTAGAAGGCCCAAGAATTTAACACATCCATAGGCAAAAAAAAATGAGGCTCCCTGACACTGTAGTTTTAGAAGAGTTGTATGCAGTTATTGAGACTGGGTATTAATGACAAAAAGAAGAAGAAAGCACCCCAAGAAACATACTTCAACCACTAATGTCCAGTAGCTACATCTTACTTCATTCTCCAAAAGCTAAATTTTGCCCTCACTGGATTCTCTTTCATAGTAAAGTTAGTCTGTCTCCATGTCTAACCTTTGCAGCCACTCCAAAACACGCAATGGCCAAGCTGGGACCTGCTTAAGGTGGAGAGTATGTTGACATTAGACATTTTCTCCTTTGTTTACTGGGTCCAAGCTGTCTGACTTATTTTGAGACATTTCAGGATCAGAAGCATCAAGCCAGGAGGCGTGTTTCAAAGGGAAGCTCTACTTACAGAGGATAAAGTTTTAGCTTCCTCTACATTGGGACTTCCAGACATGCTAGGAGAGAACTATGATCCCTAGAGAATTAATGCCCAATGTCAGGATGGCTCCAGACAAGAGACGAGTGAATTAAGCTTCAGTCAGCGAATCTTTCAGGATATGAAGTTTATTCCTCTATTTTGGATACACTAGCCTAAAGCAGACGTAAAGTGAGATTTGGACATTAAGTGTGACACCTACCGGGTCAGGCTGGACAGCCTCTTAAGAGCCCCTTTACTTCTATATTAAAGCCACGCAGGCAGAATTGCAGCTTGCAAAAGAACAGGAAGCCAGTGCCTAACCACAAGATGTCAAAAGTCTACGTCAAAAACTATGTCAAAAGTCCAAGGTTCAATTAAAGTTCGTTAATGACACGTACTCCATAAACAAAAGGAGAAGTAAGACCCCCATCTCCTTATAAGGCTTTCTCCTCAAGGTAACCACTAAGAAATGTGTTAAGTATTTCCATGTTGCAATGCTTTTGAGAAAGTATAAGTATGTTTTATTTATTCAATGACTCCTCTTTATCTTATTCATTTATATTTAGTTTGTTAGATTTCTTGTTTTCTTATTACATTTCACGCTTTCATCTTATTGTTTTGCTGGATTTTATTCACTGTTTTTTCCCCCATTTATTAAATTGTCAATGTTTTTTAGCATTTTATTCAATTTCACAAGCGACTCAGAGCAAATGAAGACACACAAACACACATACTCACACACAAAGAAACAATAAATTGAAGTCAAGGGCTACCTATAGTTCCATTGCGGCCACTTACTAGCTATTCTTAGTGATCAGTACCAAACATCAACCAAAGAGACAAGAAAATAACAAGTCTTTGAACGAAAACAGCTCCAGCGTGACTTTGAACCAGAGGTGGGTTCCTACCAGTTCGCACCTATTCGGTAGAACCGGTTCGTCAAATCTACTGAACTGGTTAGAAGAGGTTCCACCAGTGGACCCGGAAAGCAGGCCACACCTACAGAAGAGGTTCCAAAAATTTTTGAAATCCACCACTGGTGGGTGTGTAATGTCCCGCAGTTATCTATGCATTAATAATGATCTAGTAATATTTCCTGATACATTTTAGGGACCTTTCCTTACATAATTGGTGTTTTCTTTCATACTTTTGGATTTCTAATTTCTGTTTCCGTTAGTTGGCAATTGCTAAAACCAATCCCACGTGAAAAAGTATTCAAAACCTTCTTGATTTTAATTGTCAATTTATTTATTCCTGCACATTGTAATATTTATTCATTTACATGTCTCTGTTTTTCCACTGTTGTGCAAACACAATTCCAGGAGCTGCTAACATGTGTAAAATTAAATATATATTATACTCCCTTTCAAATAGCCAACAAAATATTTCTGGTTTTCATTCCATATCTTGCTTTATGATTGCTTCTAACCACTAACTTCTGAATAGCTACTTGGACCGACCTAAGTACTAATTCATAATTTCATATCTGGTCACATGGGCGGAAAGCCACTCCCATCCGGTCACATGGGCAGCAAGCCACTCCCATCCAGTCACATGGGTGGCAAGCCACTCCCACAAAGGAGGCCACACCCACAGAGTAGGTTCCAACAATTTTTGAAACCCACCACTGCTTTGAACCCTGGGAAAAGTGCAATAAGGAGCTGAACACCAGACATCGGATGAAATCAAACAGGTTCGTTTATATAAAATCTAACCCCACCCACCCCCTGCCCTCAAACCCCACCCCCCACCCCCTTCTTGTAAAATGCAAACCCACCACCGTGAAGTATACATCCAGGGGACTTACTTGGGCCTTTGATCGTCACCTTGAGCTCCCCGCTGCCAGCGCCCTTGGTGTACACCTTGAAGTCTGCAGTCTCTTTTACTCGGACCCCCTTGGGTTGCAGGCCTCGACCCACCGCTCGGCAAGCACTGGGGTTGCATGCTGCAGCAGCAGCAGCAACAAAAGAAATGCGGAGAAACGAGAGTTCAGTAGGATGCAATTCTCTGGAATCAAGACAACACTCCACTACACAAATATACAGATTCTTTCCATCATTAATACGTTGGGTACCCTCGTGAAATCAAGGGAATGGGATTTTAAAGTTATAGGCTGCCCCACAGACGCAACTGACATGCACCTCTGCCACATTTCCTCCACCCTCATTTGCCACGTGAAATACCATGAGCCCTGGGTCCAGGCGCGCAGCAGCTGGGAGGAGATGAAGGTCAGCAGAGATCCAGGGAGATGGCTCCTCAGAGGAGAGAGGACAGAAGAGAGGAGAGCTGGCCAGCATAGGAGAAGGTAGGCAGAAAGGAGAGGACAGAGGTTAGCATAGAGTAGAGCTTTACCCTCTTCTGGCCAGAAAGAGGAACCCAAGCAGAGTGAGTGATAATAAGGACAAGATAAGGCCTACCGTCAAGCCCAGAAGACTCACCTTGTCCCACAGTGACCGTGTATGGGCTGCGAGGGATGGGAATCCCGCCAAAGGTAATGTAGATGGTGTAAGTGCCCTCCAAAGTGGGCTTGTAGGAGCAGCGATAGGTGCTATTTCCTTTGTCTTCCAGTTGCTGTTCAACTGTTCCTTTCTTGCCAGTGGGATCTTGGATGATCACCTCAAGTTCTCCAACCCCAGCACCTGGGACAGTAATACGACAACTTAAACACCACGCGCGCCACATTTTGTTTAATTTCTTCAATGTTGCATTGCATGGTGGGGAAAAAATTGTTTTAGCAGTGGCAATTTATCAAAGCAATCTGTCCTGGACCAATATATGCAAATAGACCAACTCTAAAGGCACTTTCATTCTTCCCATATGAATGATTTCTGTGCAGATATGCCCCTGGGAAACCCAGCTCCTCAAAGTAGACTTCCTCGCCTCCTACACTCATTTGCATTTGAAATCACAGAAATGGTAGGTGCTCAGGTTTCCATTCTCTACAGAGCAAGTTTTCGATCAAGTATTATTGCTCGAACTTTTTTCACCAACGTTCCAAGCCTGTGGTTCTTGAAAGCATCAAAATTATGTAAACCCTTTCTCCATTAGCAATTATTACTTTAGGCAATCAGAATTTTCATTAAATGCATTCTACTCCCTCATTACAAAACCATTTTGCTTTTTAAAGTTAGTCTTCCTTAACTGGTGCACCTAGATACATTGGGACTATAGTGCATGGCCCAGAATTATCAAACAGAATGGTAGTTAGATTGCCAGCTTATCTGGAGGGCACCCAGTTGTCAAATGCAATCTTAAAATCTCAACAAACAAGACCGATTTGGGGAAAGAGGATAGCTGGAACTGCTATTTGACCCAAAGCGTAGTTTAAATTTGAATTCTAGCAATTGAACGAACTATCAAACCCTATTCGTGCAGGTGGAAGATGTAACTTCTTAGAGCAGAATTCAATGTATAGTGTACTTATACTGCTTCCTCTGCATACAGTATGGAATTCTTATGTAAGTTATCTAGTAAAAATGTTTTGAAAAACTATCAGAAAACTTTTTGTTCTATGTCCCTGTATATTTTGCTTCAGGCTTTGCTCAGGGCTCACAGATACAAACCACAAAGGAAAATAAATGGGAAGACTTCTGATAAAATTAGAATATAAATGCTCTAGATCAATTGGGATTTAGCAGGGAATTTCATGAGCACTAGATACAGTAAGCAATGCAAGTAAACTGCTTACCAGCAGCTGCTTAATGTTTAATGTCTGAAGACTTAAAGCTATTTGCTTCCTAACTATATGTACAAAAAGCAACAATGAGAATGTCTTGTTTTGCAAACCACAACTAGGAGAATGAATTATTATTTTTTGTACAACAAGAACAATCTGTTTCAGGATGGGCAAGTGAAAGAAAAAAAACCTTTCCAAGAGGCTGATATTTTTGGATTAAGTTGAGCGTTTCAGAACAACTGGTATCATCCAAGCCCTACATCATTGTTTGATTTTATATCATGCCAAGTTCAATAAGAACAGGCTGAGCAGCTTAAGATACTCAAGTGACTTAAAGGCTACAATTATTCATGTTCTTGAAAGAAACATGTACAATGTGTAGTTCTACCATTAGTAGTCTCTATCTCCCCCTCCCTACCCCATACACACACACCTCACTCAACAGTAATAGAATACATAGATATACAACAGAATAAAATGACAGTTATTCTAAATCAACGTCTAGGCAGCCATTCCTTGAACCACATCCTTGACCCTGAAGCTAGTGAGTTATTATAGAGGAATCATGCTTCCAAATAGCGAAGTCCCACATTCGGATCTACAAGA
Source organism: Thamnophis elegans (assembly GCF_009769535.1). Lineage (NCBI taxonomy): Eukaryota > Metazoa > Chordata > Lepidosauria > Squamata > Natricidae > Thamnophis > Thamnophis elegans. Next base: position 8,295,061 of record NC_045542.1, read on the forward strand.
CAAGCTATTCGCTCATGATATACTTGCTGGTGTTCTCTGCAATCCATGAAAGGACACTAAAATCCTTGAACAGAGTCTTTTAACTGTCTTCAACTATTACAACCTGGCAATTAGTTTGAAACTAGGAAACATTTGCTATTCCTTTTGGTAATCAAGCCCCTGGGAGAAGTTCTGAAGCCACATAGAGGCCTGACCAGAGACACAGAATTCATATCAACTTTCAACAAAGTATTGGTATTGGAACTGGGTACTTGAGAGACTGCCTGCTGCCAATTACCTCCACTAGACCGATTAGATCCCACAGATTAGGCCTCCTCCGAATTCCATCCGCCGGCCAGTGTCGACTGGCGACTACCCGGAGGAGGGCCTTCTCTGTGGCTGCTCCGACCCTCTGGAACAAGCTCCCCGTGGAGATTCGGACCCTCACCACCCTCCAGGCTTTCCGCAAAGCCCTTAAAACCTGGCTGTTCCGACAGGCCTGGGGCTAAAGAGCTGTTGCCCCCGTCTCGAATGGTATGACTGTTGTGAGTTTTAAATTATATACTGTTATGCTTGTTGTTTTTTAAATTTTCTGTCTGTATCCCCTTCCCCGGTTTGAGTTGTGAGCCGCCCTGAGTCCCCTTCGGGGGGAAAAGGGCAGCATATAAATACAATAAACTAAACTGAACTGAACTGAACAAAGTACATTTTCAATGGTACAATTTCTCATCCAGGCTGCTATCTGCCTAGGATCCACCCCCTTCACTGACCAGCGGTGAAGATCTCAAAGTAGGTAGTCTTGTTGGCTATGTTGCCTGTGGGTTCGAGGCCAGGGCCTTGAGCAGTGACCTTGCTGGCATCACCGTGGGATTTGTCCACATTCACCTCAAAAGGGCTCTTGGCGATGTGCTGTCCAGCAAACAAGACCGTTACCTGGAACAAGAAAGGAAGGAAGTCAGAGGAAGGTGGTTATGGTGGTGCATTCAGAATACTTCTTTTTATTTTAGCAGGGTTTTTTAAAATTATTTTTTCCCTTCTACAACACCTTACAGTCATTACATCAAAATTGTTATGTCATCATACCTGGACATGTATATAATATCTTGCTTCTATATTTACACACCTTTATACACAGTTCTATATATATTTATATATATTGTTTTTTGGCTTAATTAACTTTATTCTTGTTTTGCAGCCATTTGTACCAATTGTTCCAAATTTCAAAATATCCCAACTCTTCTTTATCTTTTAATTTCAGTGTTAATTTGTCCATCTCTGCACAATCCAAAGTTTTTCTTTATCACTAATTCATCCGAGGGGGGTATTATTTCGTTTCCAGCATTGGGTGAATGCTATTCTAGCTGTAGTTAGCAGATGGGTTAATATGTACTTAATTTTCTTTGTATATTTCCCTTTTATTATTCCCAGTAGAAAGATTTCGGGTTTGTATTTTATCTGTTCTCCTGTAATTTCTTGCACCCATTTCCAAATTTTTGTCCAATATTTTTGTGTTTCCGGGCAGGTCCACCATATGTGATAATAAGTCACTTGTACTTTTTTACACTTCCAGCAGGTCGGCTTCATGTCTGGGTACATTTTAGCCAATCTTGTTGGTGATAAATGCCAACGATAAAACATTTTGTACATATTTTCTTTAAGTGCTGCTGATCGTGTTAGCTTATAATTTGTGTTCCAAATTCTTTCCCAATTCACTAGATCTAGGTTGTAACCAAAGCTTTTGGCCCACGCTATCATGCAACCTTTCACTTTTTCTTCTTCTAATGTTGCTTCTGACAAATATTTGTATATTTTCATTATGAATTTATTTTCCAGGCCCATTAAAATTGTATCTATTTGTGGTAATTCTGTGTATATTCCATATTCTTTTACGTCTTTTTTTGTATCCCGATTGTAGTGTTCTTCCACTCACTGCCACTATATTCATGCTTACCTTGTGGACACCTGTCACTTTAGGCACATACCACACTGAGAAGGTCCGATTCTTGTCATTGTTAGCGATGACCTTAGCCTAGGAGATAAACAGGACAAGTTGAGCCGTCATTACATAGACCTGTGACGGCAATAGTAGCAATAGCAATAGCAGTTAGACTTATATACCGCTTCATAGGGCTTTCAGCCCTCTCTAAGCGGTTTACAGAGTCAGCATATCGCCCCCACAGTCTGGGTCCTCATTTCACCCACCTCGGAAGGATGGAAGGCTGAGTCAACCTTGAGCCGGTGAGATTAGAACCGCTGAACTGCAGATAACAGTCAGCTGAAGAGGCCTGCAGTACTGCACCCTAACCACCCTAACCACTGTGCCACCTCGGCACGCAGAGCCCTCTCTGCAGGCACGTGAGCTGTCGCCCCAGCTCAGCTTTGCGGTGCATGCACACGCACCTCCCACCGGCCAGATGGTTTCCGGGTCTCTGTTGTGCATGCGTGGGGGGTGCATGCAATAGCAATTAGACTTATATACCGCTTCATAGGGCTTTCAGCCCTCTCTAAGCAGTTTACAGAGTCAGCATATTGTCCCCAACAACAATCCGGCTCCTCATTTTACCCACCTCGGAAGGATGGAAGGCTGAGTCAACCCTGAGCCAGTGAGATTTGAACAGCCGAACTGCAGAACTGCAGTCAGCTGAAGTAGCCTGCAGTGCTGCATTTAACCACTGCGCCACCTCCCTATGCGGGAGATGCATGTGCTGCATGGGGAGGGGGCGCACACGTGTGTGTGTCTGTGTCACAGAATATTGCATTACGGGTGTGCATGCACACGCTTTCGGCCAAAAAGATGAGCCATAACTGAGGTAGACCAAAACAGTTCAACTTCCCACCTCAGAGCTCATCCACTCTTCCCAGTATGCTTCTGAAAATACTTACTTCTTCACGATGGCCAGCTGGATCCTCTACATAAACCAGCACCTCTCCAAGACCAGCACTGATGGTTTCTACTGTGAACTCGGCCTTCTTCTTCACCATGTTACCCATGGGCTCAATACCTAAAATTAACAAAGGGCACAGAGGATGTTGGATCAGTCCTGGATTCCTGCTGTCAATGGTGCCAGGGTACCTACTTTGGCCAAAACAGGAAGCACCCCTGAAAAATTTCTTTCTGTGCATTTTCAAGTTATCTATGCCACCTGTCTCTAATTAGCTGCTTTCCAGCTAGGCGTGGCACGACAAAACCGCGCTTGTCAAAATGGTGATAAAACCGCGTCGCTAAAGCCGCGACGTCATCACCGCGCTTCATCACCGCCGCGACAACAGCGCGGCGACAGAAGGGCGCTTTAAAACAGCACAGCGGCAGAAAGCCGATTTAAATTAAGGTAAGGGTTAGGATTAGGTTTAGGGGTTTGCTTTAGGGTTAGGTTTAGGGTTAAGTTTAGGGTTAGGGTTAGGGTTAGGGTGCTGAGTGCTTCGGAAGGCGCGGATTTGCCCTCCGCGGTTATGTCATCGCGGTAGGGTCGCGTTTTTCCTTAGCGCTTCGGACGGCGCGGATTTGCCTCCGCACTTATGTCGGCGCGGATAAGGGCTTCGCGGTTTTGTGGTGGAACCCCAGCTAGGTACAGGTTGATTTCCTATCCACCTCAACACTTCCAGAGGACAAGGTTAGAGAGGTTCGATCACTGCGTTAGCTCCACTGCTTGCAGAGGACAGCGGCTGAGTCCTTACGCACCATATAAGGTGAATGGAACGGAACGATTTACGTCTTAGTGTAATGTAAACCAATTAGTCATCCAAAATTCTTACTTTAACAGCCAACCTATTCAGTCACCAGTCTCCAAGATACGTAAGCGACAGACACACTAAGCTCTCTTATCTTTGATTTGTGACTCACCTGGCCCGTAAGCTCTGGCTTTCTTGGGATTCAGCTTTGGCCTGAGAGGAGCCCCTGGCTTTAGCTTGGCTTTCGGGAACTGAGAGAGGTATGTCATCACCGAGTGCTCATCCACGTTGGGATCTACAATTTCTTCTGGAGTGATCACCTACAGAGGATACAGAATTGCTGCAGAAATCCAACCCAAGAATGTGCCCCTCAAGCAGTTTATTTTGGATCAAATACAAGAAATACACATCAGCATTATCCATTGTCAAGCCCTGCTTTGTGCCGAGTTCTGCAGGGGACAGAATTAAGTATTTTTGGCTTACCTGTGGGATGCCCAGCCAATCATCAGCTTGCTGCATAGCTTCACGAGCATTGTTGATAGGTTTGCTAGCATCCCACGAATCCCAGTCAGGGCACAAGCCTGTTTTGAGAGAGGCCCCATGACTTCATTAAATACAGACAGTAAAAATATTTTCCTACAGAGATTTTTTTTAGCAGGGTGAATTATTTTATCTGCTCCTCTATTTTAGCAAACCATTTCCAATTCAGAAAATTCACAGAGAAGAGCACAAGTCACATGATGTACTATATAAAAAAGGCATTTATTTATCATATTTATACGGCTGCCCATCTCACAAGAGCTGCAAATTATGCAAAGTAGCCAGCTAGCTACACATCCTACCAACTCTTAAGAACAGCAATATCTGAACTCTGAGAAAGATACAGTATGTTGCCTTCATCTTGCTCAGAAGTCAGGAACTGCATGAATTATTATATTCTGAGCTAAAATGTCTCTTGCCAGTGATTGGTTCCTATTCCTCCTTGAAAAGGAGATTTTTAAATGATATTGATCAATTCAGTCTTCCTCATCCTCGGACTCTCCAAGAGGAGCACTGTTGCATCTCCCATCATCTCCAACATCCATTGCCAAACCAGCAACTGTAGTTCAGGGAATGTGACAGATGGGAAAAGCTAAACTTGTTAGCAGTTTTACATATCAGTAGTACAATAAATACAGAAATGAGTGAAATAATATCTATGTACAGTCTTTCTCGGAAAATAAGACAGGGTATTATACACACACACACCCCAAAATAAGCGCTTGGTCTTATTTTCAGGGAGGTCTTATTATTTTTCATGCTGCTGTGTTGCAATATTTTCAGGGGAGGGCTCATTTTAGCGCATGTGCTCAAAAGCCCGATTGGGCTTATTATCCGGGGAGGTCTTATTTTTTGGGGAAACAGGGTAGACATCATTCATTTGCATTCCCCAAGCACCAAAAGAAGACAATACACCCTTTCCCTACCTACCTGGGGCACAGCTGTCAACCAGAGCTCCAAGAGCCCGCCCACTCTGCCAATCCCTGCTGAAATTTGTGATGGGCAATTGGGGAAGTTTGTTTTGGATCCAGCCTAGCAATCTCTGCTTGGGAGTTTGTTTCTTGACTTCTTCATCATCTTCCTCATCCCACATGGGCATGGAGATGGAGTAATGCAGGATCAAAGTCCAAATCAGGCCCAGAATCAGCTTCAGGTTCCCATCCACAATAGCTTTACTGTCTGAGAAATTCAGAAATACAGATCAGCATTAGCATCAGAAGAGATTCACCCAAATTTCCACCTCTAGAGAATTAACCACAGAAAATCCCAGTCCCAACCATGATCCTGTTCTATTTTCAAGGAAATCTTAATTTTTTTTTCCCATCAAAGCTGCAGTTCCTGTTTAATAACAGAGTAAGGCGGAGACCAATCTAGCCTCCCAGGTGTGGTGGGCTTCACAATTCTTCTTTTTTCATTTTTATGTACATTTCTTTATTTATTTAAACTTAGCTACTTATGACCAAATATTATTTACCTATATTATGCTTTATATTTTCACTGTCATTTATTCTCTTACATACAGATAATAGATATACATTCACATAATTATTCTTTTTCTTTGCCATTCTTATATTATTATTATTCCATTTGGAAGGTTATAAAGTATAGTTTAAAATGCTTTGTTTACCATCCTTTGCACCTGCTAAGACACCACCTCGTTTTCTCTTTCTTTTCTTTTCTCCCTCCCTTCCTTCTCTACTTCCTTCCTTCCTCGTCTCCGTCCCCTTCTTCCATCCCTTACCTCTTCCCTACTCCTACCCTTTTTCTTCTCCTTCCTACCTTCTCTCCTTCTCTTTCTTTCTCTTTCTCCCTCCTCTTCTTTTTCTCTCCCTTCTACCCACCTTCCCTTACCTCTTTCTTCTTCCCTTACCTCTCCTCCACACCTTCTTCCTCTCCTACTTTCTCTCCTTCTCTTCCTCTCTCTTCTACCCTCCACTCCTTTCCTTTCCTTTGTCCCTCCATTCTCTACTTCCTTCCTCAGGCTTCACAATTCTTCTTGTTTCCCCCCCACCATAGAACTGCCGCTTAAAAACAGGTCCATAGTTTAAACTAAGCCATGTTTTATGAAATACATCTGGAAGATTCACACAACGTACTAAATCGTAGGTCATGTTTACAAAACATAGTGGCTAGATTTTCACATCATCATATGCACTATCCAAATGCCTTGGGCAAACAGAGTTGCACAGACAATTCACCTGCTCAGATGAAAGCCACTGTTACAAAAATACATAGACCACATACTTACAAGACTGTACGCTGTAATTTTCTAGAATGTTGGCATGCTTGGGAATTTTTCCTATATATTTGGTTTTGCAAATGGGATCAGCCAAACTAGCAAGAACAAAAATCTTATTATCATCTGTGGCTTCATTATTACGTCTGATCCTCTAACCCAGTGATGGCGAACCCTTTTCGCCTCGGGTGCCAAAAGTATGCGCATGCGCGCTATCGCGCTCGCTTGCATCACCCCCATTATTTAATGCCCTCCTGCGCCTAGCCCCATGCGCATGTGCTCGTGAATACACACACACCCTGCTTCCCCGTGCATGCGCGCATGGCTCTCTGGGAGGCTGGGGAGGGCAAAAGCAGACTCCCCTGTCCCCCCCCCCCGCAGAGGGTCTCCGGAGGTCGGAAAATGCCATTTTCTGACTTTCTGTGTGCCTGGTATGTCCGTTTTCCGCCCTCCCCAGGCTCCAGAGGCTTTCTAGAAGCCTGGGGAGGGCGAAAAATAGCCCAACGCACAAACCGGAAGTTCCAGAGGGGAACTTCAGGGAAGCCCGAAGCCTCCGGAAGGCGAAAAATGGCTGAATATCAGCTGGCCAGCATGCGCATGGGCGCTGGAGCTGACAAAGCAATGCCTCGCTCCACGTGCCACCTGTGGCACACGGGCCATGTTCGCCATCACGGCTCTAACCAGAACCGATACACTGAGCTATAGTTTCCTTAGAGGATGCCCCAAACACTTGAGGGGACAAAAATGGAAAGTATAGATGAAGTAAAATGGCTACCAGGAATTGCTTAATAAAGCTATGCAAAGGAATGCAACCATTTAAATATGCAACAAGCAAAATGAAACCTCAGCCTCTCCAGTAATGTGAGCTGGAGGACTGGAGAAAACACGAACTGGTTCTCATTGTAGTGAAAAGCCAAGATTTTGGATGCCTTGTTTAACTCATTCAAGACCTTTGGTTTTTTTCACCCTAATAATCCAAAAGATAAAAACCAACCTAGATGTGCTACTGTTAGCTTAATCATTCTGGCTAGGAATGCTGAGATTTGAAATTTTCTGAAAACAGATAATTCAAATGAAATGCACTGGTTACCGATCAGTCTCCGGATACGCTTCAAGGTGCTAGTCGTAACTTATAAAGCCCTTCATGGTATTGGACCTGGGTACTTGAGAGACCGCCTGCTGCCAATTACCTCCCAAAGACCCGTTAGCAATAGCAATAGCAGTAGACTTATATACCGCTTCATAGGCCTTTCAGGCCTCTCTAAGCGGTTTACAGAGAGTCAGCATATTGCCCCCAACAATCTGGGTCCTCATTTTACCCACCTCGGAAGGATGGAAGGCTGAGTCAACCCTGAGCCGGTGAGATTTGAACCGCTGACCTGCTGATCTAGCAGTAGCCTGCAGTGCTGCATTTAACCACTGCGCCACCTTGGCTCACAGGGTTGGCCTCCTCCGGGTTCTGTCTACCAGCCAATGCCATCTGGCTATTACCCGGGGGAAGGCAGCTCCGGCCCTCTGGAATGAACTCCCCGCAGGGATTCGGACCCTCACCTCTCTCCAGGCCTTCCGAAAAGCCATCAAAACCTGGCTGTGTCGGCAGGCCTGGGGTTGATGAGTTCCCCTCCCCTCTCGACATGTATGGCTGTGCGACTGTTGTCTACTTTTATTATTTGTATTTTGTCTTTTTATGTTCCCCTTTTTCCCCCTTGAATTATTCGCCGCCCTGAATCCTCCCGGAGAACGGCGGCATTCAAATAATAAAATACAAAATACAAATACAAATGCAAAGCAGAAATAATACTGTACTTCTGACGTAGACCAGTTTTTTTCTCAAAGTTGGCAACTTTAAGATGTATGGACTTCAGCTCTGTGTCACTGCTTCATGTTGAGAAACAATGGTGTGTATACACCATTCAGTGCAGGAATATTTAAAAGAAGGGAAGAAGGAAAATTTAACTTGGCTTCAATAAAGAGATGGGTCTTTAGTAGACTCTTGAAATACCATAGCATAGAACCGTGATGGCAAACCTATGGCACACGTGCCACATGAGCCCTCTCTGTGGGCATCTGCACCGTCACCAGCTGCTCTTCTGGTTTCCAGTGCGCACATGTACGCCGGCCAGCTGGACTTCATGGGCGCCAGAGCGTCAGAAAATGGCCTGAGAATAGCCTGAAAAATGGCCAAAAACCCAGGCAATTTTCAGGCCTTTTTTGAGCCGTTTTGGGGGGCATTTTCATGCCATTTTTGGTCTGAAAAACAACCTGAAAACAGCCCAAAGAATGCCCCCAAAACAGGCATGCACTTGCCGGAAACTGGAAGAAATGTTGTTTATTCCATTTGTATGCCACCCTATTCCCGAGGGACTCAGGGCGGCTAACAAACAAAGGTGGAGGGGAATACAAACAACAAAACAAAAAGACACACAAGTTAAAAACACAGCAACAGTCGCAACAATTCAAGCGGGGCTGGGAACTCATCAGCCCCAGGCCTGCCGGAACAGCCAGGTCTTAGTGGCTTTGCGGAAAGCCTGAAGGGTGGTGAGGCTCCGGATCTCCACGGGGAGACAGCTGGTCTTTGGGTTTCCGGTGCTCCCACACGTACAAATGCACGCATGTTCCGGGGTTTGGGCACTCAGTGTCGAAAAAGTTTTCCATCACTGGCATAGAATATTGGCAAGAGAACTTTCCAAAGAGAGATTGCATAATATTCACAGAATTGCATTTACCTGCATGCAGTTCCCAGGCTCTAGAACAGGGGTGGCAAACTCGTGTCGTCAGGTGACATAGCGTGACTTTCCCACCCCTTCGCTAAACCGGGCATGGGTGTGGCCAGTGGGTGACACATCCAGCCCACAAGTTTGACACACGCCTGCTCTAGAACCTCCTCAAATAATAATCAATGATTGGCCAGATCTTTTATGACTGAAGGACTATCTGTCTTTCAAGTGACAGGGAGCCGAGGTGGCGCAGTGGTTAGGGTGCAGTACTGCAGGCCACTTCAGCTGACTGTTATCTGCAGTTCGGCGGTTCAAATCTCACCGGCTCAAGGTTGACTCAGCCTTCCATCCTTCCGAGGTGGGTGAAATGAGGACCCAGACTGTGGGGGCGATATGCTGACTCTGTAAACCGCTTAGAGAGGGCTGGAAGCCCTATGAAGCGGTATATAAGTCTAACTGCTATTGCTATTCCTATTGCTATTTTTATTTTATTTCCAGAAATCTTTAGAACACCCCTCTCCCCAATGTGGTGCCCTGCTGACCTGTTAGGGAAAGGCGTTTTAGAAGCAAAATTGTACTGCTTATTTATGGATGTCGATATGCAAAATAATAGTATAGGTAGCCTTTGACTTACAATCTTTCATATGGGGACTGTTCAAAGTTAAAGCGGTCCTAAAAATAGTAACTTATGACCACTTTTCACACTTGCAGCATCCGGAGTGTCACATGATCAAAATTCGGATACTTGGTAATTGGCATGTATTTATGAGAGCTGCCCTGTCCCGGGTCATGCGATCTCTATTTGTAACTTTCTCAAACTCCCTTAACAACTGCCTCACTTAGGAATGGAGATTTTGAGTTCAACTGTGATTGTAAACTGAGGATCAGCCCTGTACCGTGGGGATAGCAATAGCAATAGCAGTTAGACTTATATACCGCTTCATAGGGCTTTCAGCCCTCTCTAAGCAGTTTACAGAGTCCGCATATCGCCCCCACAGTCCGGGTCCTCATTTCACCCACCTCGGAAGGATGGAAGGCTGAGTCAACCTTGAGCCGGTGAGATTAGAACCGCTGAACTGCAGATAACAGTCAGCTGAAGTGGCCTGCAGTACTGCACCCTAACCACTGCGCCACCTCGGCTGGGGATGTATATGCACCTCGGGATGCATATTCTTTTCTCTTTTTTCTTTGTTAAATCTCCATTTGGGGTTCTTCCAAATCTAATTAAATGACATAATGCATATATAGAGTCCTTGAGTTAGCAATCAGAATGGGAGTCTGCCCATTATGGTCGTCGTGATAGTCATAAAAATCACATTCTATGACCTTATATGGAGAAATCATTAAGTGAATCATCATGGTCATTGAGCAAATCACCGTAGTCATTTAAGCAAATCAATGGTTTATTATGGGTACAATTTGGCTGAAAACTGGAAGCAAATGCTGGCAAAACTGCCATAAAATGGGGTCATGTGACCACAGGATACCGCAAATGCCTGTAAAGAGAGCTGTGGTGGCGCAGTGGATAGAGTGCAGTACTGCAGGCTACTTCTGCTGCCTGCCGTGTGCAAGCAATTTGGCAGTTGAAATCTCACCAGGATCAAGGTTGACTCAGCTTTCCATCCTTCCGAGGTGGGTAAAATGAGGACTGAGATTGTTGGGGGGCAATATGCTGACTCTGTAAGCCACTTAGAGAGGGCAGTAAAGCACCGTGAAGCAGTATATTAGTGTTATTGCTATTGCTAAATGTGGCTCAGTTGCCCAGAGCCTGAAGTGTGGTTACGTGATCATGGAGGAGGCCTGACTGTCGTAACTTTGAATCCGGGTCATAAGAGCCTTTGAATCCGGGTCATAAGACCCGGATTGTTGTTGGGGGCGATATGCTGACTCTGTAACCCGCTTAGAGAGGGCTGAAAGCCCTATGAAGCGGTATATAAGTCTAACTGCTATTGCTATTGCTATAAGTACTCCCAGGAAGGCTCATCAATAATCCATGTTTAACCACCATTTGCAGTTACAAGGATAAGAGTAAGTTTGTGACCAATCCTCACATTTACAACCTTCACAGGACTGTAATGCAAAGGAGAGCTGAAGTAAGATAATAAGTACGATCCTTATTTCACTTAGCGACCATTTAGTTTAACGACTGGATTGAGAGTTCCAATTTTTTGCTCACCAAATGACGGCTACCTGTATACCATGTTAATTTTCTGCCACACATTTTTATGCATAAAGAGCTACTTAGAGCAATGTTTCTCAACCTTGTCAACTTGAAGATGTCCGGACTTCAACTCCCAGAATTCCCCAGCCAGCATTCGCTGGCTGGGGAATTCTGGGAGTTGAAGTCCAGACATCTTCAAGTTGACAAGGTTGAGAAACACTGACTTAGAGAGAGCATTGTCTCATATCCTGATCCTGGAGTGCAAAAACAACAGCTACATCCTAGGCGCATTATGAAAGAAATTGTGCCTTAAGAGACAAAGAAAAGAGAGATGGAACTGCTAAATTCGTTTGGAAGGCTTGCACAGATTTTTATTCTGGACTCAAGAGAGGCATCGTAGCTGTTTTTAAGCACGGCATGGAAAGTGTAAGGAGCATTTTTTTCTTGATTGCTATCACTCACAACAGCCCTGATCTGGCAATGCAACACAAGCTTGAGGCTGCTGTTACTGGCAGATCTTAAGAGAAAGAACAGTAAATGGCCCCAGATCTGCAGAATTAAGTCATAAATCAGTGCGTTTATTTTTGCTGAATAAAATGCATACAGGGGAGACCTTCCCTACTCTCATTAAGCTTCCGAATTAATCATTTGCTGAGAAGGCTCTTTAGCCAACTCCCCAGTTTTGTTATTATGGTTTTTGAGGGAGTCACAGATCCCACATTCCACACGCATTCCATGAAGTACAAGGGGGCCTGGCCTTAGATCAAGCATATATATATTCTTAGTTCATGTGACATAAATCTTACGTAGTATCTATCTATATATCATCTATATATCTATATGTCTATATATCTCTATATATCTCTATCTATCTATCTAATCTCTCTCTCTCTCTCTGTGTCTGTCTGTCTATCTCTATCTATCTATCTCTATATCTCTATATATATCTATACCTCTCTCTCTCTCTCTATATATATATATATATATATATATCCCTCTCTCTCTCTCTCTCTCTCTCTCTCTCTCTCTCTATATATATATATATATATATATATATATATATATATATATATATATCCCTATATATCTATACCTATCTCTATATATCTATACCTATCTCTATATCTATCTATCTCTATATCTATCTATCTCTATCTATCTCTATCAATCTCTATCTATCTATCTCTATCTATCTCTATCTATCTATCTCTATCTATCTACCGTATATACTCAAGTATAAGCCGACCCGAATATAAGCCGAGGCACCTAATTTTACCCCAAAAAGCTGGAAAAGTTATTGACTCGAGTATAAGCCTAGGGTGGGAAATGCAGCAGCTACGGTAAATTTCAAAAATAAAAAATCAGTGTTATTTGAAACTCAAAGTTATGTTTATTCAAGGGACCCGCTTAATTAAAGTGTTCTATAATATCAGTATGACTTATAATACTGCAAGTCTGCAATATTAAAATACTTGTATAGGGGATCCCCGGGATCCCCCGAAGAGATCAAATCACAACCAGTATGCCACCTTCTTGGTATATTGTTTTTATTTTCACTGAGTTTTTAAAAATGAGCATTATTTCATCCTTTTTTTCTTTATGTTTGATTGGTATCTGCAATTTGTGTTAATTCTGTTCATACATATAATATAAATGAAAAACCCAGCTCTCTTAAAAAATATTTTAAGTTCTTTCTGGTGCTCCATTTTAGAATTGGCCAACTAATATTTCTGTTCACCCAACTAATGTCAGGCAGAGTTAACTGAAAAAGTAATTTTTCATGAAAGGACATTTTCCTAGGATTTTAATTGTTCTTACTGTCAGATTTCTCCTTATTTCCAGCTTGAGTCTCCTTCTGACAAGTTTCCATTGCTTCTTGTCCTGTCCTCAGGTGCTATTGCTGCCGCCGCCTCCTCCTCCTCCAACAGCACCAGCACATTTGCTGCCCAGCGCTGCGGCTGAGGTGAAGCCGCCAAAGCTCCCGCTGGCGCCCCCGCAGCGTTGGGCGGATATCCGGCAGTGCTGTTGGAGGAGGAGGAGGCGAACCAGCCTGCCATCGCCGGCCACCGCTAGCCCCGCCGCTCTTCCCACCCCCTTCCAAGCCCCACAGTCCAGGGGATGAAGCAGCGAAGCCCCGGGGGTCTGTAGAGATTGTCAGTTATCCAGGTCACGGTTGTCCTAAAGGTGCTTTTTCAGGCAACAACTGGGCTTTCTTGGGTTTTTTTGGGAAGACGTTTCATCCAAGAAGCTTCTTCAGCTCTGCCACTATCCTACTTCCCCACTATCCTGTCAGAGCTGAATGGTGAGAAACGAAACGTCTCCAAAGAAAAAAACAATAAAGTCCAGTTGCCTCCTGAAAAAGCACCCTTGGGTTGATCAGTGATATTGAGAGACACGCTGCATTTACCTTTAATTTTCTTTCTTCTAGCCTTCTGAAGCGGGCAAACAACTCAAGAGAAACTTTTGCAAATTCATACAAGTCCGAATTTACATCATAAAGCATTGTTCTTCCACGTCGATGAAGTTTAACTCTGGCAATTGCCTTATAATATATTACTTTCTCCGGTCTTATTGTTTTTGCTGGGGGGGACGGGGGACGAGTGTTTAACAACGCCAACCGATAATCATTTTTTATTGTGCCCCACCCCTCCCCTACAAAGCGAGTCTGCGCGGCCGGTGGAGACAGCCGACCTCCTTCCTAATCAGGAAAAGTCAGGCGCGTCGAAACTTCGGTAGCTCTCCGCGCTTCCTGCCATGCTCCGAGCCGCGGCTCCTCTCTTCGCGGCCTCCGACGCACCGAGAGCGGGAGCCCTCCAGCCGCCCAGGCCCAGCCCCTGAGGCGGTCGCCCGCTGCGATAGCGAACAAGTGCAACCTCTTCCTTCGGCCGGACTGGGCTGAAGCCGCCGCCGCCGCCGCGCGCTGCTGCTCTTCCTGCCTCCGCGCTTGCAGCGGTAACGGGCGGCGGGGTTGGTGGAAAAGGCGGAGGCGGCGGCGGAGGCGAAGGGAGGGAGGCGGGGAGAAAAGAATGGCAGCAGCCGAGGAACCCGGAGCGGCACCAGCAACAGGGAGCAGCAAGGCCGGCGAAGGGGAGCCGGCGTCGTCTTTCCAGAGCCGCCTGTGGAGGAGCCTGCAGCTGGGGGGCAAAGGCAAAGGCAGCAGCAAAGCGGGAGCCGAACGCCGCAGTGCGGACACCTCGTCGTCGCTTCCGCGGAGTCGCGCCGCGGAGCAGCCGGCCAAGGCGGACTTTTTAGCAGGGGGCGTCGTCGTCGGTTCCAGGTGGGGCGGCTTGAGGCGTCGAAAACACGTGCTGGACCGCGTCTTCTCGTCCTCTCAGCCCAACTTGTGCTGCTCCTCGGCAGAGCCCCTGGAGGGCGTGAGCGCCGAGGCCCGCTCTGCTCTGCGCCGCCTACGCGAGCATCTCCTTCACCACCCTCAGGGCAAAGGGGGACAGCAGCAACAGCAGCACGGCCGGGGGGCTGACGACCCGCCCGCCTCTCCTTCCTCGACCTCTTCGGCGGCTGCCCCCGAAAAGGAACGGGTAGTAGGCGGAGATGGAGCCCTCAAAGCCGAGGCGCGGGAGAAGCCTCCGCAGCCGCCCCGACTCGGAGCTCACCTGTCCCATCAGAAGAGCTCTTCTCTGCCCGGCAACTGGAATCCCCTCTCCAAGGGATCCCCGTGCAGAAAATGCGGGGAGCAGCAGCGAAGCCCCGGGGCTTCGCTGCTCCATCCGCTGGACTGTGGGGCTTGGAAGGGGTCGGGAAGAGCGGCGGGGCTAGCGGTGGCCGGCGATGGCAGGCTGGTTCGCCTCCTCCTCCTCCAACAGGCAACAGCACTGCCGGATCCAGTTGTAGACTCGAGTATAAGCCGAGGCGGCTTTTTTCAGCCCAAAAAGTGGGCTGAAAAACTCGGCTTATACTCGAGTATATACGGTATATCTATCTATCTCTATCTCTATCTATCTCTATCTCTATCTATCTCTATCTCTCTCTATCTCTCTCTATCTATCTATCTATCTCTATCTATCTCTATCTATCTCTATCTATCTCTATCTATCTCTATCTATCTATCTCTCTATCTCTATCTATCTCTATCTATCTATCTCTATCTATCTATCTATCTATCTCTATCTATCTATCTCTATCTCTCTCTCTCTCTATCTCTCTCTCTCTCTCTCTCTCTCTCTCTCTCTCTCTCTCTATCTATCTATCTATCTATCTATCTATCTATCTATGGTGTAGCAATAGTATTTGGGTCCAACGTGAATAGTATTATACATCAGAGAAGCCCGATCAGCAAGTACCCACTCAGAATACATTTTCCTTCATCTTCACCTAATAGTTTTTATGAATGAGCAGAATCACTGAGTTGGGGCAACTATACAAATTGAATAAATAAGTAACAGCCCAGTCATTGACTAGGGATGGTTGGAATTTGCAGTGTCACATATCTTAAGGATGCTCATTGGGGAAGTATGGCCAAGGTCCATGTAGAGGCCTCCAATTAAAAGCAGACTATCATGCCATCCTTATAAGGACCACTTCCAGCAGCAGAGGTATTCTGTTGAAGGAGTCTTGTGGCACCATAAAAGTTTTAATGGATTCTGGATTTCTTCCCCTGTGTTCTCACAAGAGTGCCTTGAACTAAAATCCAGCTAACTAGTATAAAAATGTTTGTTTGTCTCTACAATTCACATATAGACCATCTGGATCGTCAGAAACTATGTAAGAATATGCATAGCCCTCTCGTATCATTCTTGAGAGTTTGTGAATAAGCCCCTGACCACACTGAACTTTCTCTTCCAGCCACCCTTACCCATGCAGCCTTATGTGCTGTTCAACAGGTCAGGGAGTCAGAGCTTGAGCATATTCGGAGAACACCCAGCACTAAGTCAAGTAAGCATTTAACAAAAGGGCCAGGAGGACAGAGAAGACTCAGAAGTCAGCATCCAATGGAAAAGACAGTGAGATTTGCAAGCCCAACTTCACTTTCCCAAGTACAGGTGTAAAGTCCCAAGCGTCTCATTCTGCCCTGCTCAGAAAAATGCTGGGATGGGAAACCCCCCCCCTTCTAAGAGGTCTCCAGGAGATGCGTAGCCCACGGCTTTTAAGCTTTTAATGTTGACTTCTGCCGCAGATTCACACACTGGGCAGGGCTAAGCAACCCATGCCTTCTTCACCAATTTGGGGGAGGGGGACCAAATAGGAAGAAGGCAAGCGAAGAAACCGTCTCCCCCACCCAGCACTGCACCGCCCACCCAGCCACACACACACACACATACATAACACAACCCTGCGCAGGCTGCTCCAGCATTTTTTAGCCTTATATGGAATGGCCGGCAGGCAGCGGCTTCTCCATCCCAACAAGATCCTCCTTCCAGGGGGAGGGGAAAGAATAATCCTTCTGCAGGCTAGGTTCAGCCCCTCCCGTCTGGCTTGCTCCCCCTTTCCCCCCCCCATGCTTCCTGCCTCCCAAAGGAGGAGGAGGAAAGGGCTTCCTAGCCCACCCATCTCTGTGTCCAAATCTGAGGAGGAAGAACTGGAATAGCCAGCTTACATACATTCGTAAGGGAGGATGGAGGCCAATCCCACATGCCCATTCACTGCTTCCTTCCTTCCTTCCCATCCACCCTACCCACCAGCAGACAGACGTGCATACGTGCGCCCACATGTATACCAGGCCTAAGCTTCACTTTTTTGCAGCCTGGAGACACACTTTTTGCCTCCACCTCTCAGCCACTGCGAGGTTGAGTCAGCGTCTGCAGCCCAGTGATTCAGTGCATCAAACTGCAGTACTCAAAACTTCCCTTAATTCCCAGGCTAGAAGGTTTAGCAGGACCAGGGCCAGATAGAAATGTTTCCCATTGAGTGTCCCCCACTCCTAATTTGGGAGAAAAGATGGGATTTTTCCTCCGCCCCCCCTCCCTATTCAAACTGAAGACTGCTTTAGAGCTGATGCCCCTAACTGTTGTGCAGTATGTAGAAAATTTACTACAACCGCTCTCTAGGATTGCTGGGCAAGCTCAAATGCAGATGTAAACGGTTTCAGAGTGGTGTACGAGTATGTTGTTGAAGCTCCGGCCCTCTGGAACGAGCTTCCCGTGGAGATCCAGACCCTTACGACCCTCCAGGCTTTCCGTAAAGCCACTAAGTCCTGGCTGCTCCGGCAGGCCAGGGGCTGTTGAAGTATCCCAGCCCCACGGTAATCTATGAATGTTGTTGTATTTTAAATTGTTTGTTTGTCTTATTTATTCCCTTCCCCTTTTTATTGTAAGCCGCCCGGAGTCCTCCAGGAGTGGGCGGCATACAAGACTAATAAACATACAAACATACATACATGTTCTTTCAAGAATGCTTTGTGTATTTATCATGAGCCTGCCTTCAAATTGCAAGTTTCATTCTCTGCCACCAGCAGCCAGAGTAGTTCAACCAGAAATCCATGCAAGTCTTAAGAATTGCCTGGTTTTGTTCCTCTTTATATCATTTCTTAAGAATTACAAATCAGTGCCTTTCGGAGCTAACCCCGTATTACTCAATTTCATATTATTTGCAAAGTCAGGCTCTTAATCACATAGGGACTTACCCCGTTATTTTTAAAAACATAAAAGTTAAAATGTAGAAGGAAAAAAATGTTAGAAAAATAGGAAAAGGAACAGTACAAAGAAAAAGTAACACAGAAATTATCCCAGGCTTGAACAATTACCAAAAAAAAAAGACATTTGACAACTCAACCTTTTTATCACTAATGCTATATATCCACACACCCAATTTCGCCATGAACTTCAAAAATCTGTTAAGAGAGCCGCAAACTGTGACCCAGGTTTGGTCTCGTACAGAACTAAGATTGTGGACAGAGAATCACTGGATAGACTATGGCAGTGTAGAATTGAGATTGTAGCAGTACAGCTACAAGACAAGAGAAACCCTATAAAATCAAGTTCTCTTTATGTGAGCATCCGCCTGCAAAGATGCTATTTATGCAATTTATGGGAAGCTCGAAGTTTCCTAGATACATTGTGGAGCCTTCCCCCCCCCCAAACTAGACACTACACCCCATCTTGACTTAATTGCCTCCAGCTACGTCCAACTGTACTTCCTAACTACTAACTATGGACTTGGAAGATATGGGTGGTGTAGCTCCATCACATTTCAGGCTGCTGTAGACTAGAAATGGGGGGAAATATCTTCCAAACGTTATTGAATTTCCAGGCTTCCTAAACATTATGGTCACCGGTTGGAAATGTGGCCCAGGAGCCCACGTAAAGCCACATTAAGCCCCTTCCTCTGTGTCATGGTGAAGTGGAGGCTCTATAGACCTTGCTCATCATTAACTCTAGACAAGGGTAATGTTTGATAAGAAAGTGTGATGTGTCAAGGGCACTTTCAGCAATCTTCCGTATTTCTTTCATCAGGATAGATACAGTAATCGAGGAGACCATCCTTGACCATGGAGTATAGACCTGGCTGACCCTCTTAACTTAAAAAAATGCTGGCTGCATAGAAGACAGCACAACGTATAGATAACAAACTTGTTTCTTGGAGAAACAGACTTATTCAAGGGCACTTATGCTAATAAGCTCTTCGTCAGCTCTTTTGTCTAACTAAGTTCAGAATCTGTACTCCTTCCACAGCCTGGGCCACAGCAAAGCTGCTCGTGGCACACCTCCTCCACACTGCTGCTCATGGGCACAGCCCAAACACTAAATGATCAATGAGCCAAACTTTGCCTCCTTTAATTGCTTGGCAAAATTCAGCATCATCCAGAAACCAAATCCAGCGGAAGGTAGAGAAAGTGTACCCACTTGCAGATGGCAGACAGAAACAAACCCCCTTTTTATATCAACTTTTACCTACAAGTTACCATAAACTAGTTTGCCTGCCCCTAGAAGTGCAGGAGAAACAGGCACTCTTGAGTGCAGTTTGGCCCCATTTCCTTCTCCATATAAGGCTTATAGGAAGTTGCCAGTAGTTTTAGGCATAGTCTCTCTCCCCAGTGGCCCAGAGTAGTTGGGGGAATCTATTTTAAGCTGCAGCTTCTAGCCTCTTTGATATGACAAGATAGGAAATCAGTGGCTTGCCAAATATTAGTGGGCAGAAGAGTCGTCATTCTTTCCCACACTAGCTAAGACTCGATGGAATTGCGGTCCAGCAGCATAGGATGGACCACAGGCTCCCACCCTGGAGTAATGTTAAAGGAAGAAAAAAAAGCATGCTGCACGCCAACTGGTTCCTTTCCTGGAATGCAGCCATGCCAATATTACAGGCTGAGATTCTATTGTGGCTGAAAGAGAGCAGCAAAGCAGGCCTCCATCAGGGACCGACCTGGTTGGAAAGACAAAGGCATTGCAGGTCCACATAGTTTACTAAAGGGGCTTTCTTTCCAGAAGGCTCCCAAGTGCAGCTTCCAAACCTAGGCACATCTTTTCTCCCCCGACCCGCCCTTTCTCTGTGGCTGCAAAGTTTCTAACTTTGTTTCCCCCCCCCCCCACCCTCCTCCTCCACCACCACCACCCCGCCGTCTGGCAGGAGGGAAGATCAAAGGGAAAAGGGGGGGGGCTGTTAAAGAAAAGGGGGGGCAGCGCAAGGGGAAACCGAGCACGGTTCTGGAATCAAAAGCAGATGAAGCGTGGAAGCCTCCCTCCCCCCAAACCTCCCTCCGCCCCCCTCCAAGAAGTTAACGGGCCTTTCCCCGAGCAGAGAGAACCGAGGTGCGCCAGGCCAGGAAAGGTTAGAAACACACAGGGATGAATTATTTATTCGACGGTCCGAGTTCCCAAAGTACAAACGGCCTCCAAAAGGAGGCCGGGCCGGGGAGAGACTCATCACCTCCGCGGGGGGAGAACGAGGCCCCGGGGGTGGTGGGAAGGAAGGAGGCCGCCTTTAAAAAGACAGACAGAAGCGGAGTCGGGCACTGCGCTCTCACCACGCCCCAGATGCGCCGTCGTAAGGCCAACCCCACCCCTCCAACAGGCCCCGGCCGACCGAGGCATTTCTCCCCGTTTGCAAACGCTGGGTGTCCCGTTCCCCCCAACCGCTTCCAAGGAAGCCTACGCCCCCCCCCCCCCCACACACACACCCGGGTGCTCCCCTTTAAGGGGTGCTCCTCCCCGCCCCCTCCCGGGAGCATCCCGCCAGGCTGAGGCTCACACACACACCCCTTAAGCGGGAGGGGCTCTAAAGCGCGCCCCTCCTTTTCCCCCTCTGCACCTGGGCCTCGCCAACGGAGAACAAGGCGATGCCTCTCCCCCCAAAACCACCAGCCAGCCGCTTTTCCCGTCTTTTACTGGGGAAACTTTTCCCTTCCAACGCCCCTTTCCCTGCAGCCCCATTTATTCAGAGCCGGGCCTCCATCCTCCCCACCCGTCCCCCAAATCCTTAGCGCTCTCCCGGGACAAAACTCTTCCACTTCCCCGCCCACCACCGGGACTTACCGATAGAGACCAGCTTGATGCTCTCTCTCTCCAGGAACTCCAGCGCCACCGACACGTTCTCCAGCTGCATCTGGCGGAAGGTGGGGCGCGTGTTGTACTTGCGCCCCATCTTCTTCTGGCTCAGCACCTCGAGCAGGGCGATGAGGCGCAGCCCGTCGCCCAGATCCGTCTGCAAGTTGGCGATGCGCTTGTTGACGCATTTCAGGTGCTCGTTGCACCAGCGCGTGAAGGTGTTCTGCTGGATTTTCTTCCAGGGCGCGTCCTCCGCCAGGTCCTTCTCGGTGGCCGGCATCTCGGCAGAGACCTCCCCCTGGGCACCGCCGGCACCTCCGCCGCCGCCGCCGCCTCCGCCGCCGCCACTGACTGCACCCGCTCCTGCGGCCTGATGGAGTCGCGCTTGAGACCCGCTCATTTTAACTGGGATTGAGAAGGGTGGGTGGGACCCCGGCGCTCGGGTGGGTTGGGTCCGGGTTTAAAGGCGCAGGATCCTGCAGAAATTGGAAACACAAGAGGAGCGGGACGTAATTAAGCCGGGCGGGGTCAGGCGAGATTTATAGGACGGGGGGGGGGGGCGTGTGCTGGAAAGGTACAGCCCCCCCCTCCTCGAACAAGTTACTGCCCCGAGGCAAGTAGAGACAAAGAGGAACAGGCTGGAAAGCTCATAAACCTGGAACTGCAAGGGAAGAGCGCGCGCGGGGGGGGGGGGGAGAGATTGTTATCTCGATATCGGGTCGCGCAGCGGAGCAAGAAAAAGCTGCAACTTTTGGGGATGCAGAGAAAGTCGAAAGCAAAGATTTTTTCTCCCCCCCCCCCCCCAAATCCTGCACGCCTTCAACTTGGAAGTAAATCCTATGAAAACCAAGCGGGTACTTTTGGCTGAACGTATCCGCCTTTTCCATGTTGTATGTCTTCCTTGCAGCGCCTTTAATTTCTAGCACGAATGAGCACAGATCGCTCGGGATGGGGTTTTTGGGGGGAAGGCGCCCGATTGGGGAGGGCTAGACGCTCCCACTCCCACACCAAGTGGGCTGAAAAAGGAGCACAGTTAAGAGGGACCGAGTTACCGCTCAATTGTCGGCTGGCTGGCTGGCAATCTTGGAACTGAACTTCTATACTCCAAGGCATCGTACCTCTGAACAGAATAAACTGGCAAACAAAGCACCATGGCCATCTTCTTTGAGGACCCCCCAAAGCTGGCCTCCGGGGGGGGAACGGAGAGAGGGGGGGGAAGCAGCAGCAAGAAGTTGGACGGGATAACTTCAAAGGTCTTCTGAAAACGATTGGGCGGGACAGCCGGCTATAGTATAGATTAGGAAGACGATGCTGTAAAGTTTTGGGAGAAGCCGAACAAGCCCCTTCTGTAACATTAAGGTTTGTGGAGGCTTATTTTTTTTGGGGGGGGGTGCAGAGTATGCTGGGGTAGTGGCGGGGGGGGGGGGACGAGGAAGGAGAAGGGTGGTGAGAATTCCAGCCTGAGCCAGACAAGGTGACTCAACCATCCAGACACCCACCCCCACCTTCACTTTTTTCTGGCACTCTGGGAAACCACTGAAAGGGCAGGGGGAAAGAGGGTGGGAGGGGGCGGGTTGGGGAAGGGACAAATTTAGTCATCCTCCCCCACCCTTCAAATGATTTGACCGCTGGGAAATAGGAGGGAGGGGAAGGGAGAAGAAGGGGGTCAAGTACCAAGGAAGATGGCAGAACAGCCTACCAGAAAACCTTGTTCTACTGCTACGAAACAGAGATGAAATACAGCATCCATTGCCCTGCGATCTGTGACTATGGGACATTGATACCCGAACTAGTTTAGTTTAGTTTAGTTTAGTTTTGGTTTATTTGTATGCCGCCCTTCTCCAGGAGGGACTCAGGGCGGCGAACAACTCAAAGGGGAAAGGGAACATAAACACATAATTAAAATACACGAAAATCACACAGCCGTACCAGTCGAGAGGGGAGGGGAACTCATCAACCCCAGGCCTGCCGGCACAGCCAGGTTTTGACGGCTTTCCGGAAGGCCTGGAGAGAGGTGAGGGTCCGGATCTCCGCGGGGAGTTCATTCCAAAGGGCCGGAGCTGCCACAGAGAAGGCCCTCCCCCGGGTAGTAGCCAGATGGCATTGGCTGGTGGACGGAACCCGGAGGAGGCCGACCCTGTGAGATCTGACGGGTCTTTGGGAGGTAATTGGCAGCAGGCGGTCTCTCAAGTACCCAGGTCCAATACCATGAAGGGCTTTATAAGTTACGACTAGCACTTTGAAGCGTATCCGGAGACCGAACTTGCCAACTAGGGAGACAGGCTTGAAGCCAAGAGATTTAGGTGGGTTTGGGGGCAGACCCTTTCCTACCCCAAACCACGAAAGGTGCTTGGAGGAACCCCTTCTGTGCTACTGGTAGTGCCTCTCCCAAATTCCTATAATACTACCTGACCAAATAGGAGCTTCCTCATTTTTTTTTCTCACCAAACTGTGATTCCTGTCCCCACCTTTTTCTCCCCCCCAGCAATGAAAACCCAATTCAGGTGTGAGCTGAAGAATCTACCTGTCTCAGTCTGGCTGTGTGTCTCCTTCAGCTGAGTCGGATATATTTGAGTAAGAAGAAGTAGCTGTCTTTCTTTCTGCCTTGCCCTCTTCCCTCTTTCCACAAAACTGCAACAGGGCCAGTCTTGTCATGTCATCACCACCCTTTCTTTCACTTAGACACACAAATGCATGCCATTAATCTGCAAGCAGGCAGGAAGAATAGCACAGCTAAGGGCAATGACTAAGGAACCTCTCGGAAAAAGTATCTGGTTTCGTTCAAAGCTCTTAATTGTGCAACAGGCTGCCTCTGAATGCGTGTAGTGCTTTCAAGCACACACCCAGACGTGCACGGATTAGGACAGCCTTGCACATGCCGATCCCCTCCAGATGTGATGAATGATCATCTCCTGCATTCTCAGAAATCAAATGGAATTCTGATATTGGTAGTTTTAACACATTGAAGGTACCAACTTTTGAGAGGTGGGGGGGAACAATTGGATTGGGACATCCAAGCTGTAATAATGTCTTGATTTGCATATACAGTCGCTATCGCTTGCAAAAAAAAACCACCTGCAGCTCTATTGCTAATGGTTGACGCCTGAGGCCCAGGCCTGTCCCTTATTTCTATGCCGCCGAAGATTAAAGCTTTTTGGGTGTTCATGTTAATTTGTTGAACATATGGAGGGATTAGCACTTTCCACCAAAACATGTCTGAACCTGCGCCCCCCCAGAATGGAATAATGTTCTTTGGAGGGCAAAGAAATGCCTAGGAGATACCAGCTTCCACTCAACATATTACTGATACGTTTCCAGGACTTTGGCAGGATTTTGACAGCCAACAAATTGTTAGTTGGCAAGAAAGTAGGAGAACGGATTGTTGAATCAGCCAGACTTTTGAAGAAAGAATGAAGTTCTGCCCAGGTGCTGCCCTCTACTGGCATATATTTGGTTCTTCCACTTATTCTTTATATAGTCATGATTCAGCAAAGTGGCTCCGTTGGGTTGATAGAAACCACACCCAACTCTGAGATGAGTTTTGAAATGTCTCGTTTTGTGTTGCAGCCTTGCTTTTCACCATTTCATCCTGGCACTTCCTTTAAGTGAAAGGACTATATTGAAGGGTGGGCAAAGCAAAGCACACAATTTAATATAGAAAAATCTTGATTAAATATAATCAGATACAAAAGTGAGAACTTCTAAAGTAGGAGTGAGACCTTGTAGCGTCCCAATTCTTCCAGATACTGGCTATATTAGCTGGAGTTGACAAGATAGGTTTGTTTTAATCGAAGACATCTAGAAGGCCACAAAGTCCCCATCTCTGCTCTAAACTTTGGATTATGGCATCTTAGAGGTGTTACTCAGTGGAAACAGACACAGAAATAAGTGGACACCCAGTGACATTTTTATAATTTTCAGATGTCTGGTTACTAGGAAAATAGACCCTGGCCAACTTTGCTCTATCTTCAATGCTAGACTGACAATCATTATTATTACTATCATCACCATCATCACCATCATCATCATCATCATCATGTATACACATATAGAATGTATACATATGAAACATATAAAGAACGGTTGCAGGAACTGGGTATGTCTAGTTTAATGAAAAGAAGGACTAGGGGAGACATGATAGCAGTCTTCCAATATCTCAGGGGATGCCACAAAGAAGAGGGAGTCAAACTATTCTCCAAGGCACCTGAGGGCAGAACAAGAAGCAATGGGTGGAAACTAATCAAGGAAAGAAGCAACTTAGAGCTAAGGAGAAATCTCCTGACAGTTAGAACAATTAATCAGTGGAACAACTTGCCTCTAGAAGTTGTAAATGTTCCAATACTGGAAGTTTTTAAGAAGATGTTGGATAGCCATTTGTCTGAAATGGTATAGGATTTCCTGCCTAGGCAGGGGGTTGGACTAGAAGACCTCCAAGGTCCCTTCCAACTCTTGGTATTCTATTCTATATGAAGTGATGCTAGGATTGAGGCGGGGAAAATACAAAATACTGGGAATTGCAGATGAAGCTGAATCTTTATGGAAAAAGAAATCTGTTATTACACCAATCATGATTGGAAATCTCAGAACAATATCTAAATGACCCTTTCGATATCTGGAAATATTGAATTTATCAGAACTGATCATCCTACTTTTATAAAACAAATTCATCCTGCTCAGCTCTGCCTATATTCTTAGACGCTATCTTAATAATTAACTCTTTAAGTTTTCTTGAATTAAGTTTCCACCACTATTAGGCTGTCAATATAATTGTAGATTACCCACACAATAACTCAAGGCAGCAAACCAGTGGTGGGTTCCAGCAGCTGCTATGGCTGGTTCACTCAGGGATGTGCCACACATACGTGTTTTCGGAGGACTGCAGTCCTGTAAGATACTATTATTCCTATCCTGCAACTATGTATGGAGATATGTGTATGTGCATAAGATGGAAGTGACATTAAGATAAGTGTGTCAAACTCATGGCCCACGGGCTGGATGTGGCCCACGATGGCCACCCCCACCCTCGGTTAGTGAAGGGGGAAAAAGTCACGATACATCATGTGTTGACAATGTGACGCTGCGAGTTTGACACCCCTGTACTAAAGTATTATTGATTTGCTTGTTAGTTGTAGGTGAAACATCAAATAATGCTTTATAACTTTAAGACGAATAGACTCCAACTCCCAGAATTGGTTAGCTGGAGAATTCTGGGAGATAAAGTCCACCTGTTTTAAAGTTCCTATAGTTGAGAAACTGGTTCACCGACAAATGCGCGATAGACATATGCGCGCCGACAAAACCGCGACGGACAAATGAGCGCCGTCAAAATCGTGAATTGATTTTCGACAATAGCGCGATGACAAATGCGCAACGACAAAATCGCATCATCAACAAACTATAGACAGCCCAGTGAGTGTGCTGGGCCTTTAACATAGTGGGACGCATATACGTACGTTATAACCCTAACCCTAACCCTAAAAAAATTTCGATTTTATTGTGCTTGTCATCGCGCTTTTGTCGTCGCGATTTTATCATCACGCATTTGTCGTCGCGATTTTGATGTCGCATTTTAATCGGCACTATTTTGTTGGCACGCATATGTCTATCGCGCAATTGTCGGGTCACGGAGAAACCCTGGGTTAGCCAAATCTTTAGAAGTGCTCTTTTATCGTGGCTTCTGCTTCTAGACATCACATTGGAATCTCTCTCCTGCACTAAAGCAACTAATTTACTGATTTTGCATGCTCAGAAGATACTCTGCAGCTGCAGAAGGTGAAGCAGGCTGTTTTGCCACTCCAACTGGGAGCATGCAAGCTGTGCCTCTTGCTTTTCTAGGTGATAGTGCCGCCTCCTTACTCCAGCTACAGGTAGTCCTCGGCTTACAACCACAATTGAGCCCAAAATTTCTGTTGTTGAAGTGAGACATTATACAAACATTTTACGACCTTGCTTGCCACTTTTGTTAAGTAAATCTCTGCAGTTGTTGGGTTAGTAACATGGTTGTTAAGTGAATCTGGCTTGCCCAGTTGACTTTGCTTGAAGAGCTGCGTTGGCACAGTGGTAAGAATGCAGCACTGCAGGCTACTTCTGTTGACTGCCAGCTGCCTGCAATTTGGCAGTTCGAATCTCCCCAGGATCAAGGTTGACTCAGCCTTCCCTCCTTCCGAATTGGGTAAAATGAGGACCCAGATTGTTGGGGGAAATAGGCTGACTCGGTAAACCGCTCAGAGCATTGTGAAGCGGTATATAAGTCTTAAGTGCTATTGCTATTGCTATTGCTATTTTCCTAAGTTTGCAAAAGGTGATTATATGACCCCAGGACACTGCAACCATCATATGAGTCAGCTGTCAAGGGTTCGAATTTTGATCATGCGACTATGGGGATGCTGCAATGGCTGTTAAGTGTGAAAAACAGTCATAAGTCACTTTTTTCAGTGCCGTTATAACTTTTGGGCGTCACTAAATGAATTGTTGTTAGTGGAGGACCACCTGTATTGGAGTCAAGATGGCTCCAGAAAAGGAAGCGACACAGCTTCTCACAATATACTATTGCCCATTAATAAATGCTGGTTGTAAATCAAAGATAAATATAAAGTAATTTTCTTAGTAAGATTACTGATAAGACACAATTCAGCATAACCAAATAACTGAATGCTTACCTCTGTTCAACAGTTAATCATACTCAGTGGTGGGTTTCAAAAAAATTTCGAACCTACTCTGTGGGTGTGGCTTCCTTTGTGGGAGTGGCTTGCCGGCCATGTGACCTGGTGGGAGTGGCTTGCCAGCCATGTGTTTTCTTTCTTTCTTTCTTCCTTTCTTCCTTCCTTTCTTTCTTTCTTTCTCTCTCTTTCTCTCTCTCTCTCCTTCCTTTTGTCTCTCTGTCCCTTTTTCCTTTTTTTCTTTCATCTCTCTCTCTTTTTTTTCTTTCTTCCTTTCTTTCTCTTTCTCTCTCTGTGTGAGTCTCTGTGTGTGTGTGTGTGTTTGTGTGTGTGTGTGAATGGTGGGTTTCAAATTTTTTGGAACCTCTTCTGTAGGTGTGGCCTGCTTTCTGGGTCCACTGGTGGAACCTCTTCTAACCAGTTCGGTAGATTTGACGAACCGGTTCTATCGAACGGGTGCAAACCTCTGATCATACCATACAAACTGTCAAAATATACTTGGGATAGGAGGTCACAGTCACTAAAACCACAAGTTTAGCAAAGTAACAGAGGCTACAGTACTGGGGAGGAGGAGTCCTAGATTTGGCAGGTTCCTTTTAACAGATTATAAGCCTGTTGCAAAAACATTATGATTATTATAGCATCTGGTGATAATGAGGGAGGTGGAATGAATATACATGCATCACACCAAAAGAAAAGCAAGTTTGTTTTCCTGTCTCCCACTATACGGATTCAAATGTTTTTTTTCTATTTATGAGAGACTGGGTGTGTTATTGTGGGGCCAAATATTCTGTACAGCGCATTTTAGCAGGGCAATACTGTAAAAATGTTCATGTGTTCCCTGAGTTCTTTGGGACTTATTGCCAAGTAAGCACATATTAAAGGGCAGACTAAGTAGCAGCGTACACGTAGTCCTTGCAGTTCAATGGTGGGTTCCAGATCCCGTTCCAACCGGTACAGTTGGAATGGGCCCGGCGTCGTCCACATGGACACGCACAGTGTGCGCATGCGTCTTACCGCCTCTGCGAGCCTCCATGACCCTTCAGCTGCTCAGCGGAACATCGCACAGGCGCTGTATGTGCTATGCACATGCGTGGAAGCGCCGAAGACTTAAAAGACTGTTAAGGACCTCGGGCGGGCGGATGGGCCCTCCGGAGCATCGTACCGGAACGGTATCTGGTGCTCCAGGCTGGCTGCACTACGCCCGTACCGAGGCATAGCACCTGCAACCCACCACTGTTGCAGTTGTGAATAGTTCAGATTTGGTTAAAGAATTGTTCCTTCCAATCAATGTGGAAGTAATGATCCAATAAAGGAAAGATTCAATTTCTATACTGAATAGACCTGAAGCTCCTATATAGCCATTGCCCTAAATGGGTACCATTCCCGGTTCCACCACAAATCCGCGAAGCCCTTATCCGCGGAGACATACGCGTGAAGACTAATTCGCGCCGTTCTAAGCGCTAAGGAAAAACGCGACCCTACCGCGATGACATAATCGCGGAGGGCAAATCCGCGCATTCCCAAGCACTCAGTACCCTAAACCTAACCCTAAACCTAACCCTAAACCTAACCCTAAACCTAACCCTAAACCTAACCCTAAAACGAATCCTAAAACGAACCCCTAAACCTAATTCTAACCCTTACCTTAATTGAAATCGGCTTTCTGCCGCGGCGCCGTTTTAAAGCGCCCTTCTGTTGCTGACAAATGCACACAGTCATTTGTCTGGATTTAAGGCAGGGGTATCAAACTCATGGGCCATGGGGCCGGATGTGTCACATGCTGGCCACGCCCCCGCCCAGTTTACCAAAGGGGGGAAAGTCCCAATACGTCACTGTCACATGATGCTGTCATGATGATCCAAGTTTGACACCCCCTTTTTACAGTATCCATACTGCATGTAGAGCTATGTGTGAATTTTACCTAAACACATTGTCCTTTCTGTGAATATTTGAATAGCAGGACTGAAATGTATGGAAAGTAGCATTGCTTGGATATCAAATGGCATGGCTGCCATTTTAAGCGATGGTGCAAAAAATTCTCTGCCTATGGAACAGAAGATAAATCTACAGAATCTGACGTAGATTTAACAGAGCAACACATATATTCCCAACTGCAATCTACTTTCTTTCTTAAGTCTCTTATATTCTTCAAAGAACTAAATGGAAGCCTTCAGGAATCAAGCATTCCCTATCAGTATAATTCTTCCCTTTCGTGTGCATATCTCCATTCCAATCCACTCTTTCCAATGAAGGAAATAATCTAGATATGCTGAAAATCTCTTTTTCCCAAGAAGCAAAAATAAAAATGCTTTGCAGTAGCCTTTATGAAACTAGTGCCTTTGAATGATCATTCCCAAGCAGCACACTGTGGAAAACAATTATTACACACTGCTATACTTTAAAACAGCTCATCTATTTATTTGTTCACTAAAGAGATTCCATCCAGAATATGATAGCAGCACCTTGCTCTTATTGGCACATATTTTTAGATCAATCTGCTAAAGGCCAATCATTAAACTATGGCAAGGTTTTGAGAGTTTGGGAGAAAATGGCAAAATATATATATATTTTTTTTCAAGATAGGGTTGACTCCTGGCAACTGCATGAACCAATCCCTGCAATTTTCTTGGCAAGGTCTTTTGGAAGTGGTTTGTCCTTGCCTACTTCCTAAGGAGGGAGGGACTGGCTCAAGATCACGCAGGCTAGCTTCATGCCTAAGGGGGGGATAGTCCTGGTTTCTAGCCTGCCTTAACCACTGCACAAAGCTAGTTCATAATTTAAATTATGATAAATAAAATTAGTTCCACCAATGCTATGGCCACTCAAGACCGTATGAATAATTTTCCCATAAAGTTTTCTTTTTTGTATCAGTCTCATTGAAATGAGTAACTTTAATTGGAGGACTTTCTGATGAATTCTGCTCCCTGACATTTGTAGTATCCTATCTACAAAGGAAAAATATGCCACCTGACAGCTGTCTTGCCCTTAAAACATGCCCTTCAAATTATGCCATCCTTTAAAAAGCTGTTTTCCTCTGCATGGAAGCTTTTCCTGCTACCTACTTGTATTAGGAGTAGTTAAATGCAGCACTGCAGGCTACTTCAGCTAACTGCAGTTCTGCAGTTCGGCTGTTCAAATCTCACCGGCTCAGGGTTGACTCAGCCTTCCATCCTTCCGAGGTGGGTAAAATGAGGACCCAGATTGTTGTTGGGGGCAATATGCTGACTCTGTAAACCGCTTAGAGAGGGCTGAAAGCCCTATGAAGCGGTATATAAGTCTAACTGCTATTGCTATTGCTACACACGGAGGTCTCGTTGGAGTTCTCATAAAGATCTAGGTCCCTAGGATAATCTTTCTCACCCTTAGAAACTTTGAGATGAGTGGACCTCCAATTCCCAGAATTCTGCTGGCTGGGGAATTTTGGCATGCAGGCCAGGGAACTCTGGGAGTTGAAGTCCGCACATCTTAAAAGTTGCTGAGATTGTGAAACGCTGTTTGGAAGAAGTGAGTGCCAGGTAAATATCTGAAGTATGCAACAGCATCCAGAGACATTTTGCTGCCTCCAACAATTGCAGAATTGTTAAGAAACGCAGAGGCCACCCGGGAGGGTCCACATTTAGGCTGTGTGAAGCTTCTGCAATATTGAGATTTATAGAGTCTAACATCCTTTCTATTATTCCAAAAAAAACGTGAGCTGCCCTCTCAGATACAAACTCTTTGCAACTTTTAAGAAGTCTGCTAACAACAAAAAACAGCGGAAGTTATTCTGGCAGCTGGGGCATTGGCACATGAGTGGATACTGTGAGTAGGACACACAATTACCACCCACAGACCCATTAGATCTCACAGGGTTGGCCTCCTCCGGGTGCCATCTACCAGCCAATGCCACCTGGCTATTACCCGGGGGAGGGCCTTCTCTGTGGCAGCTCCGGCCCTCTGGAACGAACTCCCCGCAGGGATTCGGACCCTCACCTCTCTCCAGGCCTTCCGAAAAGCCGTCAAAACCTGGCTTTGCCGGCAGGCCTGGGGGTGATGAGTTCCCTCCCCTCCCGACATGTATGGTTGTGCGACTGTTGTTTACTTTTATTATTTGTATTTTGTCTTTTTATGTTCCCCTTTTTCCCCTTTGAATTGTTCGCCGCCCTGAGTCCTCCCGGAGAAGGGCGGCATACAAATAATACAATACAATACAATACAATACAATACAATACAATATTCTCAGCTAAGCATAGAAGTGGAAGCAGAGCAAAGGTTTTTTTGCCACCACCACCCCAACATCAGGTTTAATGCAATTAAGGAAAGGCAGCACATTTAATTAATTAGTGCTGCTTTTTTTCCCTTTTCACTAAATTCCCTGCCTCGGTTTGCAGCATATTTTGCAGACCTTGGCTGCCGTAGCTCCGAGAGCGGGCTGCCATTCTTGCTCCGTTCCCGGGAGCCAAATTTCTTCATTTAGTCTATCAGAAAGACCTAAGGATCCCACTCCAATAGTGGGAATTCAGGAATAACACATGGAATTGTGAGTCTTTCCCTCGGTCTGATTGCTAGGCAGCCTCCTCGTCAATTGGGAGTGTCTGTCCTTCATGATGAGCGAGGGGAAAGTATGGACTTGTTATGTTACAGAAAATAAACAAAAGAGGAGTTTTCATTTCTCCCTCCTCCGGGACTATTGAGTTTGGAGACAGTGGCAGCCCAACAATTGGATTCTTTTAAAAAAAGGTGTGTCTGTGTGTGATTGGGAGGGGGGGTGTTATAAAAGAGATGCCTGCAGTTCCAAGGTTTCATCAATAGGTGGTAGCCTTGCCTCCTTTCCCAATGTGCCCCCCCCCCCCACTCCTTCTAGATCACCAAGCTAATGGACCCGTCTTCTTCATATTTTCCCCTTATTTGGAGAGTTTCATTTCTTTGGGTTTTTAAAATAACTAGACAGACCCTCCCCAGGGGCCTGGGGGGTTGGAGATGTAGCAGTGGGCAAGAAGGCAAGAACTGAAGGGCCTCCACAGGAGAAGGAGGCAGAATCACATTGCGTGTGTGTGTGTAGATACAGAATGTATGTGTGGTTACAGCTAAGAAAGGGGAGATTTTTTTAACAGCTATGATGGGGGAGTGATGATGTGCATGAAGGGTGGGTCAAAGACGGTGAGCTCGCCCTCAAAAGTTCAAGACAGGAAAAACGATTTCCACGTTTCTAGTTAATTTAACATGGAATAATTCACAGCTTCTGACTCTGCATTTAATTCCATGTTAGGGATCTCCATTTTCCCTTATAAACATAAAATAGAAAGGTGGGGGAAATGGCTTTGCTGGGAATGCATTGCTTTACTTTTAATTTCCAGGCACGTGGATATAATAATGTAGCTTATGGGTATTAAAGGGCAACTGATAGCCTTGAAAAATAACATTCCCTAGAGAGAAATGATTAAGCATTCTACTTTTTTTTTCCTGCCACAGATAAAGCTAAAGGACTATTTACACAAGCATTCTGAACCTGCGATAGCCATGACTTTTAAGTTTCCCAAAGCGACTTTCTCTCACACTACAATGAGGTTGCTTGATATACAAAACTGACTGCTGCCTTATCCATTTTAGGGCGGATTAGCTTGGTTCAGTTTCTTGAGCCACTCTGGTGGTATTTCCTAAAGCCAAAACAAGATACGGTTTACCTTTGCCAACAGTAGAATGGCGGAACAGTGATTAAAGTGGCAGGAAAGATGAACCCTAAAGTTATTTCAGGAAAGTGTCTCGAAGGACAAAGTTAGGATGTCAGGGAGGATCCATTACAGAGCACCTGCATGATTCCATAAAACCTGTTCAGGTTTTGTAATGGAATTCTGCCTATATTTATGGCAGGTGGATCACCTAGAATGAATTGGGGTCTTGATTTGGGCACAAAAAAGTTACTCCTTTCATTCCCCAAAGCATAATGGTATAGAAAGTCAGACCCACCTTTCTTATTATACTTTAATCTGACTTTATCTTCATCCAATTCAGAACAGCACGCAGGGTCTGCCTTACCATTTGCTTTTTTTAAAAACAAAGGCTTAAGAGCCACTGATCAGAGACACCTAATCATCTTCCTGTCTGAATGAGGATCTGAATTTTGGCTTCAGCGATCTAAGCAAAGACTTCTTAAGCCTGCTTCTCTCGAATGTTGGCTGGGGATTCTGGAAGCTGTCATTGGGATAGTTCTGGAAGGCACCAAATAGGGGAAACTGCCTTACTTCACAGTGACACTTCGTCTCCTCTCTGAGTAGGGGAGGGAGGGGAGAGAGAATAAAAGATAAAGATGCATCCAAACTGCCAGGATGTTCACCAGAAGGTATCATCAAAGACCAGTTTTTGTCACTGAGTTACATTTCTCAGGCCTATTAATATGCTCAATAAAGCTTCACCTCACCACAAATAGCCAAAACCAAGAATGGATCCATCGTATTACTGAAGAGCATCAGCAAAAAAATTAGGATGCCTTGGATCATATAATTCGGAATGGACTAGAGATAATCATGTTCGTTAGGAGTGGTGAGAATTGTCATTCAATGCATGCAAGGCTTGGGAGGTGGACTTCCTTGAAATAATTTAACGTAGCTGGACTGATTAGATTTCTTGGGTTTTAAGGTCTCAACCCAACTATGAAATTCATTTCTTTCTAATTGATGTGTATGTGTGAAGGGGAGGGGGGGGAGATCTCTATCATCTTCATGCTCCTCTATTCTACGGGTACCTGGCTATGTCACTTGGTGCTAATGGTGTTCAAAAGATTTAATGCACCCTTTAAAAATGTGTTACCTTCGAGGTACATAGTTACTGCTGTCTCCACAATTCTCAGCCATCGTTCCCTTTAGCGGGACTTAGTCTGAGGTAATCATGTTTGAATTGCAGTAGGATTTGATTCTGAATACATATGCATCAGAGCCACTGGTTTTCCTTGTATGGTAACTTGAATATGGCATTTGGAGAACTGGAAAAAAGTTAGGACTAACTTATCCATAAGTGATAGGCGTTCATATCTCATGCCATACATAAAACACTTCTGTTTTTCCTTTCATAACCACACATGCTTTAGGTACATTTCCTAACGTGCATTAGGATTTTCACTTGGCTGTTCAAACTTTTCATGTTTGCTGGAATTATGGCTTCTTGGATTCTCAGCAATGTTTACTGGCTGTTTATCGATTTTGCTCTCTCTCTCTCTTTTACCCTTATTGCTAGGGGTTGTTACGAGGGTAAGAAAGGTGAAGAATTTCTCAAATGGTACACAGCAAGATGTTCGCCGAGAGTGAATTTGCTTTGAAATATGTTCCTCACCCTTGTCTCTACCATCTCCACACATTTGTAGCTGACACTTGATAAGTGGCACTTTGTGACTAATACTGTGATGTTGTGGGTGACATTTCTTCAGTCTCAGAAATTTTCTCAGGAGAAAATGTATAAGAAAAAGCAACCAGAAATTTGGGCTTTATGCAATCAAGCACACAATGGACACATAATTAGAAATAACTTATGACAAATACGTTTAGTTTGATCTATTTTAACACTCCTTTTGTAGTCTAGAAACTATTCCAAGTATTTATTTCTCCTATCTGGAAAACCTAAGGGGTCCATGAAGGACAGTGAAGATAAGCAATAGACAGTATTGATCCAGGAAGACACAGTCCTTTAGGGAATTCTCTACAAACTCAGATGGACAAGAGTACTGAATTTTGGGAGAAGGGTTTCTTGGCTGATGGCATCCAACTTAAGGCTATGGTGATAGTGCTGGGGCAGCTATTTTCATTTTACTTGTTCAGCATCAACATCTCTTAGCTTTGTCTGATTCCAAAGCCAGGCTTATCCCGTGGGGTAAAAATTGTAACCCTCCTCTGCCCATTGCTAACTTTGTCTGTTGAGCAATCTTCTCAGCTACTAATTCAGAGAGCAATCTTGCAACCGCATTACAACAATTACAGGCTCCCAGCTAGTCTTCCCGAACTTGTTTTTCTAAACAGATACACATACAGTCCCAGGCTGGCTATCCATGCGGAGAAGAGAATCTTTGATTTATCAGGGAATGTGTGCTTAATCACCTGATTAACCATATCTTCCTTTCAAGTGGCTATGGCAATTGTGACTCGCTACCACACTCAGCAGGAAACTCAATATGTGGGTTTGACCACAAGTTCTGACTTACATGTGATGTGATTTTTCTAGCCCCTTGGCAAAATGATACAGATGGAACAATTTACATTGCCATGGCCTTGAATGAGCACTTCCCAATGCTTACATTCGCCCATAAAGAGGGGAAAGACATCTGCCAATGTGCATACATATCAAGTTGTGGGATCCTGCTCTCTCCAGTAGGGACCATACAACTGTGCGCAGAGGGGCCAGGAAGAGAGGCAATATAGCTCCAATCTCTTAAATTTGAGTTAGAAGCTGGAAGTTTCTTATCCTCACTTTCCACATTCACTCTTCCCAGAACTCCCACATCCTCTCTGCCTAGATATGCTAGTTATTCTGCTGCCCCTTCATTACCACCTCCCTCCCTTCCTTCCCTCTTCCTTCCTTCCTTCCTTCCTCTCTGCCTAGATATGCTAGTTATTCTGCTGCCCCTTCATTACCACCTCCCTCCTTTCCTTCCCTCTTCCTTCCTTCCTTCCTTTCTTCCTTCCTTCCTTTCTTCCTTCCTTCTTTCCTTCCTTCCTCTCTGCCTAGATATGCTAGTTATTCTGCTGCCCCTTCATTACCACCTCCCTCCCTTCCTTCCCTCTTCCTTCCTTCCTTCCTTTCTTCCTTCCTTCCTTCTTTCCTTCCTTCCTCTCTGCCTAGATATGCTAGTTATTCTGCTGCCCCTTCATTACCACCTCCCTCCCTTCCTTCCTTCTTCCTTCCTTCCTTCCTTCCTTCCTTCCTTCCTTCCTTCCTTCCTTCCTTCCTTCCTTCCTTCCTTCCTTCCTTCCTTCCTTCCTTCCTTCTTTCCTTCCCTCCGTCCTTCCTTCTGCTCCGTTTGGATGCCCGTCTTTTTTTCTGCCCGGCCCGCGTTCCCCCCATCCTTTCCCTTCGGTCCGCCATCCAGCCTCTCTCGCCCCTGCGCTTCCCTCCCCCGTTCGGCTTCTCGCTCTCCTCCGTCCATCCCTGCTCGGCTTCCCCTTCCCGCGCCGTCTCTGCCTCGCTACATCCCCAACCTTGCGGGCGAGGCGATCCCCAGTCCCCCCCCCCCTCGTCCCTCCGCCTCCCGCCCCGCGGTGCCTCTCAACTCACCTCTTCGGATCGACGGATCCTCGGGGATTGCGGCTTAGCCGTCTGGCCCGCGCCGCCACGGACGGATGGAGGAGCGGACGGACGGACGGAGGACGGTACGTCTCGGGCCGGAGTTCGGCACGGAATGGCCGAGCGATGGGGGGTGGCGGGAGGACACCGGCCGGGCGGGCGGCTCAGCAAGCCTTAATTGGTAAAGAGTCGGCTGGAGGAAAGCGAGAGCAGGGAGGGGGCGACGGCAACAAATGGAGGGAGTCGCGGGGAGGAGGGAGACAGACGCCGCCCCCGGGATGAGCTCAGAGCAAGGCAAACCCGGGGTAGAAAACCTCCCTCCCCGTAGAGGTGCGGCCCCTGATCCGAAGTAACGAGGGGCGGGGAGTTGCGACAATCCTTCCAGGGGGCGCCAGCTCCAATTAGAGACTGGGCAAGGTAGTAAATTAACCACACCAGCTCCACCCAGGACAGGCTTCCCGGGAACTGGGGATACACGGATGGTGGCCGATAGCAAAGGTGGCACCAATAGCAATAGCAATAGCAGTTAGACTTATATACCGCTTCATAGGGCTTTCAGCCCTCTCTAAGCGGTTTACAGAGTCAGCATATCGCCCCCAACAATCCGGGTCCTCATTTCACCCACCTCGGAAGGATGGAAGGCTGAGTCAACCTTAAGCCGGTGAGATTTGAACCGCCGAACTGCAGATAGCAGTCAGCTGAAGTGGCCTGCAGTACTGCACCCTAACCACTGCGCCACCTTGGCACCAGGTAAGGTGGCCACCTCCAACTGATGGTTTTCTGAATGCTCCCGGAAAGGCCAGGAGAGCATAAAAGTTCAGATCCTGGGGCAGGAACTG
Organism: Thamnophis elegans; assembly: GCF_009769535.1. Classification (NCBI taxonomy): domain Eukaryota; kingdom Metazoa; phylum Chordata; class Lepidosauria; order Squamata; family Natricidae; genus Thamnophis; species Thamnophis elegans. Next base: position 8,332,550 of record NC_045542.1, read on the forward strand.
CAAGGACCTGGTTAGGCCTTGAACAGCCCAGCTCCCTTCATTTCAACCCATGGGACAACTGCTCTGTGGAGGTGGACCAGCCCTGTCAGTTCAGTTCCATGAATAGGATGGTGTTATAGCAATAGCAATAGCAGTTGGACTTATATACCGCTTCATAGGGCTTTCAGCCCTCTCTAAGCAGTTTACAGAGTCAGCATATTGCCCCCAACAAGCTGGGTCCTCATTTCACCCACCTCGGAAGGATGGAAGGCTGAGTCAACCTTGAGCCGGTGAGATTAGAACCACTGAACTGCAGATAACAGCCAGCTGAAGTGGCCTGCAGTACTGCACCCTAACCACCGCGCCACCTCGGCTCTATCTACATCAAGCACCCAGATCCCTTGGATGAGAAGACTCCAGTCTACAGACCTTCTTCCTTGACATTGGGAAAGTTTATAATCTCCCCATTGACCCTGAAAAGGGCAAGAGTTAGAGTTTGATTGCCCCACTTGGCCACTATGAACTCAAGAAGCCTTTGACTTAATCTTGATGTCCCCAATGGGATGACTCATTTGCGCAAGAAGGGGGTGAGAAGGCCAACGGATGAGAAATGTGGAAACCCAGGGTAGAAATTCGGAGACCAGAAATAAGTAATAGGAAATGGGGTTGCGAGGTGGATGATAAGTTGCCACCGAGGGAACCATAACCGGAGCTGTTTGAGTGCTGTCTTGGTTGATAAAGGCTTGGCACAGAACCTCTGTTGGTTTTAATACTGTTTGTACCAAATAAGGCAACAATATTGATATCAGAAAAACAGCCATCGCATGTTAAATGGGTGAAACTAGCCCTACCATACATACACAGTTGAGCACGCATATTCTGAAGTCAGCATGCTTGAGTTTATGCCATTGCCAGAGAGCATTATGTATGCATGCACACTGGTTGGTATTTCTATATGGGTGTTTTCAGATTTCAACTTAGGCGAATGACTTTTATTTATTCATTCAATTTACATTCCATCTTCTCACAAAATAGTACTCTGGGCATCTACAAAAAAACCCCTCCTATGGTGCCCCTATTAGATTACAGTGCTTCTCAACCTTGGTCACTTGAAGATGGGTAGACATCAACTCCCGAGGTGGCCCAGTGGTTAGAGTGCAGCACTGCATCCACTTCAGCTGACTGCTAACTGCAGGTCGGCGGTTCAAATCTCACCGGCTCAGGGTTGACTCAGCCTTCCATCCTTCCGAGGTGGGTGAAATGAGGACCCAGATTGTTGGGGGCAATATGCTGACTCTGTAAACCGCTTAGAGAGGGCTGAAAGCCCTATGAAGCGGTATATAAGTCTAACTGCTATTGCTATTGCTAACTCCCAGAATTCCCCAGCCAGGCAAGCTGTTTGAGGATTTCTGGGAGTTGAAGTCCACCCATCTTCAAGGGACCAAGCTTGAGAAACATTGGACTAGATTCTAGAGCAGTGGTTCCCAAACTTGGCAACTTTAAGACTTGTGGACTTGAACTCCCAGAATTCTCTGGGGCTGCTGGCTGGAGAATTCTGGGAGTTCAAGTCCACAAGTCTTAAAGTTGCCAAGTTTGGGAACCACTGGACTAGACTCTAGAGAAACCCATGGTCTGGTTCTGAATGAAGCAGCTTCCTAACTGAGTGTGTGATAAATCCACTCAATTCCAATGGACTGTGGCAGGATAAGTCATCCCATTAAGTTATCTAGTTATCTGTGCAGAGATGGGCTGCACATACTTTAACGACTGGTTCGCTGAAAATGTGCGCCCATTTGAGCTAGCGCGCAACACCCAAAACAAGGCTTTTTTGATGGGGGCTACCTGCGCATCTCTGAGGATAGCAACTGTTAGTAGAATGGGAGAGCGCACAACTCAGCTAGGCTGCAGGGTGGGGAGCACAAACAGGAAAGTAAGATATCTAGGACCGAACAGCGTTGGGTGGGCAGGGATAGTGCTCGGAGCTACCGGTTCGGCCAAACAGGTCCGAACCGGCAGCAACCCATCACTGTATCTGTGGCTCATCCTGACATCCCATTAACCACGGCAAAAAGAGTGTCACTAACTTTTTTTTTACAAGACATATATCCCTAGTCAGCTACTACAGAATCAGTTAAATCCATCTTTACCTTGCAACAATCCTTCCAGGGGGCGCCAGCTCCAATTAGAGACTGGGCAAGGTAGTAAATTAACCCAGCTCCACCCAGGACAGAATTCCCGGGAACTGGGGATACACGGATGGTGGTGGATAGCAAAGGTGACACCAGGTAAGGTGGCCACCTCCAACTGATGGTTTTCTGAATGCTCCCGAAAGGCCAGAAGAGCAGAAAAGTTCAGATCCTGGGGCAGGAACTGCAAGGAGCAGAACAGCCCAGCTCCCTTCATTTCAACCCATGGGACAACTGCTCTGTGGAGGTGGACCAGCCCTGTCAGTTCAGTTCCATGAATAGGATGGTGTTATAACAACAGCAATAGCAGTTAGACATATACCGCTTCATAGAGCTTTCAGCCCTCTCTAAGCAGTTTACAGAGTCAGCATATCGCCCGCAACACTCTGGGTCCTCATTTCACCCACCTCGGAAGGATGGAAGGCTGAGTCAACCTTGAGCCGGTGAGATTAGAACCGCTGAACTGCAGATAACAGCCAGCTGAAGTGGCCTGCAGTACTGCACCCTAACCACTGCGCCACCTCGGCTCTATGTACATCAAGCACCCAGATCCCTTGGATGAGAAGACTCCAGTCTACAGACCTTCTTCCTCGACATTGGGAAAGTTTATAATCTCCCCATTGACCCTGGAAAGGGCAAGAGTTACAGTTTGATCCATCTTTACCTGTTCCTGTTTTAAAGTAGTGTTTCCCCCGCCATCCTCTGACATATCACACCATATAAATGAACGATAACAGCTCATTAATGATGCTGAAGATGATGTAGTCAGCAGCTGGGATCTGCCCTGTCATTTTAGGCTGTGGCAAGTATGTTCCCTTTCTTTCTGCTAGATGGCCACTGCTCTCCATGGCCATGTTAGTTCATGCTGCCTGAGAGACCAGGCACCCAGTTGCCCGCATAATGTGCCTCTCAATATTATCCAGGTTCCTTAGAGGCACGATTTTACTGCCCTTCTGCAAGAGCACTAGTCCTGTCTTCACAAATACACTAATACAAGAACATTTAATTTAAACACTTACTTGAAATCAATCAGATTTAAAGTAGGAGAGGGTGATAGATTCTGCCAAGCGTTTATTGATATTTCTTAATGAATATACTTGCCAGTTTCCCACGGCTTCTTTCTGGCTGTACTATCTATTGATTACCAGTGGCTGATGTCATTTTTTCTTAAAATTCCCATGCCGTTTGGGGTGCTACCCAGGCTACATCCTGATGCTGGTTATCCCAGCCACTCGCTGGCAGATTGCCATTTTCTTGCCGTACTTAACAAGTAGTCCTAGCTTACCAATTCTCTCATTTAACTCATTTAATTCAGAGTTATAATAATGTGAAAGAACACCCATTTGCAACCAATCCTTGCATTTAAAACCATTGCAATGTCCCGTGGTCACCTAATCACCATTTGCTTCACAACCAACTTACAACAAGCAGAATTAATATTATTATTATTTATTAAATTTATATGCCGCCAATCCCGAAGGACTCCGGGCGGCTTACAAAAGAAGAAAGAAAAGAAAGAAATGGAAAATAAGAAAAGGATAGTTTAAAATTCACAAAACACACATTCATTCTAATCGGGGCTGGACCTCAACAATGAGGTCAACAGCCCCAGGCCTGCCAGAACAGCCAGGTTTTAACAGCTTTCCTGAAGGCCATGAGAGTGGGTAATGCCCGGATCTCTGGGGGTAGCTGATTCCAAAGGGTCGGAGCAGCCATAGAGAAGGCTCTCCTCCGGGGGCCCGCCAGCCGACACTGTCTGGCTGACGGCATCTGAAGGAGGCCCAATCTGTGGGATCTTACCGGCCGTTGGGAGGTATGTGGCAGTAGGCAGTCTCGCAGGTACGCTGGCCCTAAGCCATGTAGGGCTTTAAAGGTAATAACCAACACCTTGAATTGCGTCCGGAGACCAATAGGTAGCCAGTGCAGCTCGTGGAGGATAGGTGTAATATGAGTGTATCTCGGTATACCCAATATCGCTCGCGAGGCTGCATTCTGGACTAGCTGTAGTCTCCGAACGCTTTTCAAGGGTAGTCCCATGTAGAGCGCGTTGCAATAATCCAGCCTTGAGGTGACAAGGGATAGATAGAGAATAGAGAATGCAAAAGTAAAATTGCAAGTCGCAGTCATACAATCTCTCGCTTAATGACTGAATGGGAAGGGACATCATGTGATCTTCTGAGACTGGGGAACCTAGCTATAGAGTTGCCAATTGTGAGGACTTCCCCATATTTATTTGGGAGACATGGGGACAGGGTTGAAAACTCTACCTTGGCCTAGGTCTGTGATGACATACCTATGACATACATGTTAGAGGTGGCACACAGAGCCCTCTCTGAGGGCATATGCGCGCCAGTCACCTGGTCTTTGGTGCTCTGGCATGTGCGAATACCAGCTGGCCAGCACGCGTGCAGCTGCCGTAAACCCAAAGACCATCTGGCTGGTGCGCGTATGCTCAGCGGTTTCAGCAACCGGTCAGAGAACCCGTTGCTGAAATTTTTGAAGTCCACTCTTGCTTACAGCCATTCAACTAATGACAGTTTGAAGTTATGACAGCACTGGAAAAAAGTAACTTACTACCAGCCCTCACACTTATGACCGTTGCAGTGTCCTTCTGGTCACATAATCAAAATTTGGCAACCAGCATGGATTTACAAGGGTTGTGGTGTCCTGGAGTCACGGGATCGGCATTGGTGACTTCCAGCAAGCATAGTCAATGAGGAGAGCTGGATTTGTTCAGTGACTGTGTGATTTGGTTAATAAACGCTGCCACTTGCTTAACAATAGCAGCAAATTAAGATCAGGCCCAACTCACTTAACGACCAACTAGCCAGCAATGGATGTTCTGGTCCCAACAGCGGTTGTAAATTGAGGACTACCTGCAGTGCAGGGGTGGGTTTCTCGCCCCGTTCCAACCGGTTCGGTTGGAATGGGCCGGCGGCGTCCTCGTGCACGCGTGCGGTGCACGCATGCGTACTAGCGTCTGCGCGATGCTCCAGCTGCTCCTGGACGATGGCGCAGGCGCTGTATGCGTCCTGCGCATGCGTGGAAGCGCAGAACTTGTCAAAACCGGGTAAGGACCGCGGGCGGGCGGGCGCGCCCTTCGCCGTTCCCGGAAGTTACTTACTTCCGGGTTTGGCGACCAACCGGTTCGCAGGGACCGCCGCGAACTGGTTGAAACCCACCCCTGCTGCAGTGGCAATATGTTAATACGGATATCACAGGCGAAGTAACTGAGCTAGAGTTATTTGCCCCAAGGCTGTCAAGAATTACATAGTTAAACGGGGTTCTGAATTTCAGACTCTTAAGCTGCGTATCCAACTGAGGGCTTAATATTTTACCAGTCAGTTTAAAGGAATGTAGGCGTTCAAGAGCGTAAATGGTACGAAGTGTGATTGGTAACATTCTTTGCCATCACCAGCATGACCATATTTGCACGCTGGGAATGGCTCGAAGAAGGTTTTAGGGTCACACTGGCAGACTTTACTGTAGTCCTACATTATTGCCGACATAAATCACTTTGGGATGGCTGGCCTGAGTCATTCGGCTTAAGCTACCCTTAATCTTTTCTCCGTGTCACAGCCAGTTTGAGAATGGAGAGGATGGCCCCAGAGGAGGAAAGGAGAAAAAAGGAGGCTGCGTTTGGGAGATGGACACCCAGTTCAGGTAAGTGATGTTCTACACCCAAATTGCTGGTTCCACCACAAAACCGCGGTAGACTAAAGCGCGCTCGACGAAAGCGCATACGTGACGTCATCACAGCGCGACGAAAACAGCACACTGTGAGCGGTAAACGTAAAATTAACACGTAAATCTAAACCTAACCCCCCCAAACCTAACCCTAAACCTAACCCTAAGCCTAACCCTTAACCTAACCCTAAACCTAACCCTAACGCTTAACCTAACCCTAAACCTAACCCTAACCCTTAACCTAACCCTAACCCTAACCCTAAACCTAACCCTTACCTTTATGTGAATCGGCTTGCTTTAATTTTATTTTAATTTTAATTTAATTTATTTTTAATTTTATTTGTTGCGCTGCTGATGACGTCAGGTACGCGCTTTAATCGGGCGCGCTTTAGTAGACCGCGGTTTTGACGGGTCACAAAATTGCTTTCTCTTTGGAATTATAGAAATGTGTTCTGACCCCCCCTTCTTCACTCGTTCAAAGACGACAGGCAGACAGACTTAAAAGGAAAGAACTTTATCAGTCCTCGGCTCACGCTGGCTGTGAGCCCAAAATAAACATAAACAAAGTGTCTGGCAAGAAGATAACAGAATGCAAAAACAAAGATCTCTTACGGCAAAACCAGGTGTACAAAAAGAAAGCAAATCACTTCTCCAAGTGTCTCTTTGAATCAGGGTTACAGAAAGCAAATCACTTATCCAAGTGCCTCTCACAAAGAAACCACGACCGATGAACCATGAAGCACAAACAAATGAATGAACGTTGACTTCTGCAACCAGGGCGGGGCACCATCAGTCCTTTTATCTCCAGAAGACGACACTAACGAGCCCCAGCTGCATTGTTATTCCTGCATCCCGACTCAACTCACAGCAAACTTCTGCTGAGTCACAACAGAAACGATTTAAAGATAATCACCTATTTTACTTCTGGATAAAAGCAGCAAAGAATTTAATGCAGCGGCAGCGACTGAAAAACTCCTGTTTTTCACAGTGGTGAGCATAAGCCACAAACATCGATTTTCCCCGGCTCAAGGTGACTCCATCCTTCCAAGGTTGGTAAAAGGAGGACCCAGATTATTGGGGGCAATATGCTGACTTTGAGAGGGCCATAAAGCACTAGGAAGCGATGTACAAGTCTAAGTGCTATTGCTATTGCTAAACTGTGTCTTGGTCATCCATACTCTCCTGAAATCCGCTCATACATTCTTCTAGTATAGGTAGACAGTAAAGACATTGCAGCAAAGCTGCCAGCTTGACATTTCTAAATGAAGATTTGGGGACACCTTAGCATCTACCTGAGCCCAGCTTTCATCCCACTGAGGATGCGAATCGGGCTGTTCTGCGTCATTTAACAATCATTTAAATATGAGCCAGCCATGTGCAGCAGCTGCCAAAAAAGCCAGCACAGTTCTAGGCTGCATAAACAGAGGGATAGAATCAAGATCAAGCGAAGTGTTAATACCACTTTATAATGCCTTGTTAAGGCCACACTTGGAATACTGCATCCAGTTTTGGTCGCCACGATGTAAAAAAGATAGTTGAGACTCAAGAAAGAGTGCAGAGAAGAGCAACCAGGATGATTAGGGGACTGGAGGGTAAAACATATGAAGAACGGTTGCAGGAACTGGGTATGTCTCGTTTAATGAAAAGAAGGACATGATAGCAGTCTTCCAATATCTCAGGGGCCGCCACAAAGAAGAGGGAGTCAAGCTATTCTCCAAAGCACCTGAGGGCGGAACAAGAAGCAATGGGTGGAAATTAATTAAGGAGAGAAGCAACCTAGAACTAAGGAGAAATTTTCTGACAGTTAGAACAATGAATCAGTGGAACAACCTGCCTCCAGAAGTCGTAAATGCTCCAACACTGGAAATTTTTAAGAAGATGTTGGATAACCATTTGTCTGAAGTGGTGTAGGGTTTCCTGCCTAAGTAGTGGGATGGACTAGAAGACCTCCAAGGTCCCTTCCAACTGTTAGTCTATATGCTACCTCTATACATCAGAGCCTGAAGAAATACATGAATAGGGCTTCTCCAAGTTTCATACTTGATATCTTTTACTAAAATGAGGAAGGGCTCCATTTTGGCAATGAGAAGGGGAAAAAAGGAATGTTTAAGTGAGGAATTTCAGGTTAACTTCCAGAACTATTAAGGGAAACAACCCAGCCCTCCACACCCATTCTAATAATCTAGAGTGGGGACTGGAGGTGTAGTTAGTATATTGTGACCCGAATGGAAAAGACGCAGAAATTCATGGTGTGGGGAAAGATCTTATACATTCATTTCTCTGCTACATCAAGTTTTATAACCGTAGCGCAATTGTGTGGGCCTGTCATTATTTCACATTGTGGCCTGCTAACAGGTACTTTATTTGTCCTGGGCTGGGCCAAAGGCAATAGTTTATGTCAGAGGTCTTCAAACTTGGCAACTTTTAAGACTTGTGGACTTCAACTCCCAGAATTCTCCAGCCAGCTGGCTGGGGAATTCTGGGAGTTGAACTCCACATGTCTTAAAGTTGCCAAGTTTGGAGACCCAGCTGGCTAGGGAATTCTGGGAGTTGAACTCCACATGTCTTAAAGTTGCCAAGTTTGGAGACCCAGCTGGCTGGGGAATTTTGGCAGTTGAAGTCCACATGTCTTAAAGTAGCCAAGTTTGGAGACCCAGCTGGCTGGGGAATTCTGGGAGTTGAAGTCCACATGTCTTAAAGTAGCCAAGTTTGGAGACCCAGCTGGCTGGGGAATTCTGGGAGTTGAAGTCCACATGTCTTAAAGTAGCCAAGTTTGGAGACCCAGCTGGCTGGGGAATTCTGGGAGTTGAACTCCACATGTCTTAAAGTAGCCAAGTTTGGAGACCCAGCTGGCTGGGGAATTCTGGGAGTTGAACTCCACATGTCTTAAAGTAGCCAAGTTTGGAGACCCAGCTGGCTGGGGAATTCTGGGAGTTGAAGTCCACATGTCTTAAAGTAGCCAAGTTTGGAGACCCAGCTGGCTGGGGAATTCTGGGAGTTGAAGTCCACATGTCTTAAGGCGACCATGTTTGGAGACTGGGGGAATTCTGGGAGTTGAAGGCCACATGTCTTAAGGCGGCCATGTTTGGAGACTGGGGGAATTCTGGGAGTTGAAGTCCACATGTCTTAAAGTAGCCAAGTTTGGAGACCCAGCTGGCTGGGGAATTCTGGGAGTTGAAGTCCACATGTCTTAAAGTAGCCAAGTTTGGAGACCCAGCTGGCTGGGGAATTCTGGGAGTTGAAGTCCACATGTCTTAAAGTAGCCAAGTTTGGAGACCCAACTGGCTGGGGAATTCTGGGAGTTGAACTCCACATGTCTTAAAGTTGCCAAGTTTGGAGACCCAGCTGGCTGGGGAATTCTGGGAGTTGAAGTCCACATGTCTTAAAGTTGCCATGTTTGGAGACCCTGCTGGCTGGGGAATTCTGGGAGTTGAACTCCACATGTCTTAAAGTTGCCAAGTTTGGAGACCCAGCTGGCTGGGGAATTCTGGGAGTTGAAGTCCACATGTCTTAAAGTTGCCAAATTTGGAGACCCAGCTGGCTGGGGAATTCTGGGAGTTGAACTCCACATGTCTTAAAGTTGCCAAGTTTGGAGACCCAGCTGGCTGGGGAATTCTGGGAGTTGAAGTCCACATGTCTTAAAGTTGCCAAATTTGGAGACCCAGCTGGCTGGGGAATTCTGGGAGTTGAACTCCACATGTCTTAAAGTTGCCAAGTTTGGAGACCCAGCTGGCTGGGGAATTCTGGGAGGTTTATGTACTTGACAGCTCCATGGAATAGGACACTGAGAGGAGAGGAGAGCAAGTAAAGGCTGATGGATCATATTCAGACTGTATCCCTTGTGCATAAGTCAACTTTCTTCCCGTGCACACAGAGTTAGATCCCTAACTTAAAATGCTTGGAGAGGGAGGGGGAAGCCAATCAAACCTTAAGCCTCTGCAGGGATGGCCTTAACTGCCTGGGAAACTGCCAAGGCTGTTTGGCCCAGCAGAGGGAACGCTGCCAGTAGTTTTCGCCCCAAACCTACAGCCTTTTAAGGTGTGTGGAAGAAATTAGAGAAGAATCTCCATAGAAAGAGAATGACCTAAAATTAACTAACCAACCAAGTGCACAGAATTGTGGCCAAGCCTTCAAGGCCTCCAGAGCCCACAATTTTACACAAAGGATAGGGTGTGGTTAGGGGGGGTGAGACTCGCCTTGGTATTCTGCTGTGGATCTTGATCTCGTCTTGCTGAATCACAAAGCAATCAAAAACGAATAAAGTGACTTTACAGTGGTAGAGACTAACTTGATTCTGCACCTAATAACTGCAGCAAGACTGTTGGTGGCGCAATACTGGAAGGAGGAAGACTTGCCTACAATCCAAGAATGGACATTGAAAGTCACAAACTTAGCCAAGATGGCTAAAATATCGGCATATCTTAAAGATCACTCAAATGAGAGATATAATAAACGAGACTGGAAAAAATGGATTGACTATATACAAAATAAATACGGGACCAAGAAATTCCAGTTAGCCTATGCTTAAGATCAGAAATGATTTAAACTGTTAAAAGTTAGTTCAGTAAGAAGAAGCTAAGGTCAATGTAGAGATGTCATTAATTTCTTTATTTCTTTTTTCTCAATAGATTTTAGACTGTGTTAGTTAAAAATCCATACCGTGTACGGGTTCTGGGAAGTCGGGGGGGGGGAGGAGGGGGGGGGTTGGGTGTGTGTGGAGGGAGGGAGGGGCATACAAAAAAAATTGTACTTCAATGTTTTAATGATTGACGGATGATGAAATATTTGTGTTTTTTAAAAGAAATAAAACCTTTTTCTTAAAAAAAACAACGAATAAAGTGAAAAGCATATAAAAAAACACAAAAGAATAGCACAATTCTGTCGGTTACCGACCTGCTGGCGTGATTTGCTGCTGTCAATGTGCAGTAAAATTTTTTTTTCTGGATTGTCAATATGTAACACAAGAATGAATCACTATTTTGAGGCCGAGGGACTTGTTTATTAGTGTTTTGTGTCAGGAACAGTCCTCTGGGGCAGGATCAGGAAGAAAAGCCAGTGGACCAGAGAAAAGTGGAAGCTAATCAATTGGGATTTATTCAAAAAAAAAACCCCATGACTTAATGAAATACGTGAAGCCAAAAAAAACCTTTTTTTTGCTGGTTTTTCCCCCCACCCCCGTGATGCAATTGCGGTATTTACCTTGATGCCAAATGAAGGATGCTGCAGTTACTGCTTTTCACTTTTAATTTCCTATTCCTTCTTGCTATTTCTTCTGTGGATTTCTGCTTTCCACCAATCCAGAACTGATGGGCTTCAGCTACTTCTGCCAAAAAAAAAAAAAAAAAAAAGTTATAGTCAAAATAATTCCATCTACTTTATTTCTTCTTTTCGCTGTAGGGTTGGGTGTTAGGAACGTTGTTCCCCTTGTCATACGGCAGAAACTTTTAGAAACTTTTCTCAAACTTTCTCTGTCTGTTTTTATTTCTCACATTTATTATTTTGATGAATATCTCAAGGTGGCTCACATAACTAATATGAGTCTTTCTAACTAATGAGCCTTTCTCCTCCAATTTTCTCTACAACAATAATCCGGTAAGGTGAGTTGGGCTGAGAGAAAGTGACCAGCTCAAAGTCACCCGGATTTCATACCTAAGACAGAACTAGAATTAGAACTAGAACTAGAACTAGAGCCGAGGTGCAGTGGTTAGGGTGCAGTACTGCAGGCCACTTCAGCTGACTGTTATCTGCAGTTCAGCAGTTCTAATCTCTCCGGCTCAAGGTTGACTCAGCTTTCCATCCTTCCGAGGTGGGTAAAATGAGGACCCAGACTGTGGGGGCGATATGCTGACTCTGTAAACCGCTTAGAGAGGGCTGAAAGCCCTATGAAGCGGTATATAAGTCTAACTGCTATTGCTATTGCTATAGAATACACCGTCTCCTAGTTTTCTAGCCTGGTGCCTTAATCACCAGACCAAACAGGTTCTCTTCATGCCTCCAGATGTATATTAGATTTATGTCTCACCTTTCATCTAAGAAATAAGGTCCTTTTCTATAAGAGTTCCAACAGATGTTTAGAGGCTTCAATGGGAACTCTAGATAGAAGGGAAAGCCAAATATTGCCCAGTGGGAGGCTGTAAATACAGAATGACAACAGCAGGAACTGTTTGCAATATTATAATTGCACCCATATGGCCGCTCATGGGATGGCCAGTAGTGGTCAAAATTGTATTTTTGCCATCTAGCAGGGAAAAAAAACCAATACCAACGTAGATCTAGTTTCTTCTCTCATTGAATTTGACATTAGGCGTCTCTACAGGTAGTCCTCAATTTACAATGACAATTGAGCTTCAAATTTATGTTCCTAAGCGAGAAATTTGTTAAGTGAGTTTTGCCCCATTTCCAGATTTTTCTTGCCATGTTTGTTAAGTGCGTGACCTGACAAAAGCGCGCCGACAAAACTGCATCGCTAAAACTGCGACGTCATCAACGCGCCGACAACAGCGCGGTGACAACAGCGCGTCGACAGAAGGGCGCTTTACAACAGCGCGTCGACAGAAGGGCAATTTAAGTTAAGGTAAGGGTTAGGTTTAGGGTTAGGGTTAGGGTTAGGGTTAGGTTCAGGGTTAGGTTTTGTTGTGACTCAGCAGAAGCTTGCTGTGAGTTGCGTCGGGATGCAGGAATAATGAGCAGCTGTTGCTCGTTAGGGTTGTCTTCTGCAGATAAAATACGGATGGTGCCACGCCTTAGTGGCAGAAGTCAACGTCGTTCGTGGTTCGTGGTTCATCGTTTGTTTGTTCGTGAGTTCAGTTTCGAGATTCAAAGAGGCACTTGGATAAGTGATTTGCTTTCTGTAAACCTGATTCAAAGAGGCACTTGGATAAGTGATTTGCTTTCTGTAAACCTGGTTTGCTGTAAGAGTTTTTTGTTTTTGCTTTTGCTGTGTAACTTTTTGCCAGAGACCTTATCTACGTTTATTTTTGGGCTCACAGCCAGCTTGAGCCAGGACTGATAAAGATATTTCCTTTGAAGTTCTGTCTGGCTGTCGTCTGTGAACGAGCGAAGAGGGGGGTCAGAACAGGTTTAGGGTTAGGTTTAGGGTTAACGTTACGTTTAGGGTTAGGGTTAGCGTTATGTTTAGGGTTAGGGTTAGGTTTAGTTTTACAGCGTGCTTCTGTCGCTGCGCTGTTGTCGGCGCCATTCAGCGCTCATTCGTCGGAGCGCTTTAGAACTTGCGGTTTTGTCACCGCGGTTTAGTCGGGCGCGGTTTTGCCGTTCGCCCTTTTGTCAGTGAACCTGTTAAGTGAGTCACTGCAGTTGTTGAATCAGTAACATGGTTGTTAAGTGAATCTGGCTTCTCCATTGCCCTGGCTTGTCTGAATGTCTCCAAAGGGGATTATATGACCCAGAGGCCAGGCAAGCAACTTAAATGTGAGTCAGTTATGAGGCATCTGAATGTAAATCATGGGGGTATTGCATCAACCCTAAGTGTGAAAAATGGAACTTTTCTTTTGAAAAATGGAACTTTTCTTTTGAAAAAAGAAACTTTTTTCAGGGCTGTTGTAACTTTGAATAGTCCCTAAGCGAACTGTTGTAAGTTGAGGACCACCTGTATTTCATTCCAAGTGTTATTCCTTAATTCCCCTTCATTTATAATTTAATACTATATTATCCATGTTTCAACTAAGCTGATTTCCAAGATGATAAAAACTTAAAACGGTTTTTAAATGTTTCTCATTTTTTGGACATAGTAGTGCATGTGTTATTTTTGTTTTTTGCAACTTAAAACATTGATTTTACTATTGTTTTCAGTAAAGTGGTGGTGATCCTTTCATACTGCTAACACAGCAAAGCAGTGGGCAATCAGCGAATGCTAAAAGAGCTTAACACAGCTAGCAGTCTGTGATGTAAGCCTTGCATAATCACATTGCATGGTACTAACTGCACACTGTGGAATGATTAAGGCCATCAATTTCCCCCACTATTATTAGGTACATTTTAAGATACGTACAAACTTAAGGTCATTCAGTTAAACGGTGTCATGTCGTGTCTCTTAGCCGAGTTCAGGTCCTGGTTGCTAGTTACTCATAAAGACAATGGAAATGTCTGACCTTTGCTTTTTTTCTTAATCAATTATACATTTTTATTTTAAACACATAAGCACATCAACAGAAACAAATACATGACTTAAAAACAACATAGGAACAAGAAGTCCCATGGTATATCATACAGCAGTTCCGTATCGGTTTCTTTACAGTTAGTGTTTTCCCTTCTATACATTTCCATCTTGCATTCATGATTTCCTTATTCGTTATCCATTTTTATGTACAATTCTTTGTTTATTTATACTTGGCTGCTTATGACCAAATATTATTTACCTATATTGTGCTTTATATTTTTACCGTCATTTATTCTCTTACATACAGTTATAGGTAGACATTCACATAGTTATTCTTTTTCTTTGCCATTCTAATATTATTATTATTCCATTTAAAAGGTTATAAGGTATAGTTTGGAATGCTTTGTTTACCATCCTTCGCACCCTCTATGACACCACCTTATTTTCTCTTTCTTTTCTCCCTCCCTTCCTTCTCTACTTCCTTCCTTCCTCCTCTCCATCCCCTTCTTCCTTCCCTTACCTCTCCCCTACTCCTACCCTCTTCTCCTTCCTGCCCTCTCACCTTCTCTTTCTCTCTCTTCCTCCCTCCTCTCCTTCTCTTTCTCTCCCTTCCACCCACCTCTCCTTACCCCTTTCTTCTTCCCCTACCTCTCCTCCACACTTCTTCTTCCTCTCCTACTGTCTCTCCTTCTCTTTCTCTCTCTTCCACCCTCCACTCCTTTCCATTCCTTTGTCCCTCCATTCTCTACATACTTCCTCCCCTCCTTACCTTTGCTTTTTTCTGATATATTTTTTTTCTTAAATTATACTGCTTAATCTATGACCCTGGTGGCTCTCCCATTGATAACTCAATTCCTTCATAGTTTTTTTTTTTTAATGAGAATAGTCAATGTTGGGTAAGTGTCGCTGGGTCTATGCAGTAGGAGATCATCAGAAGCCATTCGCAAATGGCTGGGTTCACCCATGTTATACGTTATATGTTTGGGTTAGCAATAGCAATAGCAGTTAGACTTATATACCGCTTCATAGGGCTTTCAGCCCTCTCTAAGCGGTTTACAGAGTCAGCATATTGCCCCCAACAACAATCCGGGTCCTCATTTTACCCACCTCGGAAGGATGGGAGGCTGAGTCAACCCTGAGCCGGTGAGATTTGAACCGCTGAACTGCAGCTAACAGTCAGCTGAAGTGGCTGCAGTACAGCACTCTAACCACTGCGCCACCTCGGCTCTTGAGAAGCCATATTTGCTGGCATGGCAGCCCTCGGCAGCCCTGAGCTGCAGCTGATTTTAGGACTTCCGGAGGGCTGAGGGAGGCTGTTTTCGCCCTCCCGTGGCTTCAGGAAAGCCTCCAGAGTCTAGAGAAGGCGAAAAAGAGGCCCAACGGATCAACCGGAAGTTTGTTGCCGAACTTCCAGTTGCCCCGTTGGGCCTGTGTCTTGCCCTCCCAGGCTCCTGAGGCTTTCCCGAAGCCTAGGGAGGGCGAAAATGGACTCCCCCGGGCCAGGGGAGACCATTTTTGCCCTCCTCAGGGAAGCCTCAGGAGCCTGGGGAGGGTTCAAATCCCACCCGCATGAGGGGGGTCGCTCGCACATCTGCAAGTGGAGGTTGCTCGCGCATGCGCAGGTGGGTGGGCACGCCCACACACACGATAGTGCACATGCACATACTTTTGGCACACCTTTAGAAAAAGATTACCATTCCTGTTTTAGGTGTATGACTTCAACTCCCACAATTATCATCTATGGCAGCAATGGTGAACCCTTTTTTGGGTTCGCATGCCATAAGTGGGGGGGAGCGCAGGTGGGGGGTCGTGCGCGGGCGTGCCGCATCCATAATGCAATGCGCGACACCCCGCCAGTGCACATGCGTGCACCCCCCCATTTTTTTGCATGCTTTTTTCGCCCTCCGCAGGCAACAGAGCCTCTCCTGCCCTCCTGGAGTCCCTCCGGAGGCTTCAGAGACCTTCGGGAGTCTTCCCTGAAGCCTCCAGAGGACTAAAAAGAACCCTATGAGCAAACTGGAAGTCAATTCCGGTTTGCTCATAGGGCTGGTTTAGGTCCCTGAAGCCTCCGGAGGGCTTAAACCGACCCTACGAGCAAACTGGAGGTCCATTCCCGAACTTCTGGTTTGCCCATAGGGCCATTTTTTTGCGCTCCGTAGGCTTCAGGGAAGCTCCTGCAGCTTCTGGAGGGCTCCTGGGGGGGGACAGGGGAGGCTCTTTTGGCCCTCCCAAGACTCCTATAAAGCCTCCGGAGCCTGGGGAGGGCGAAAAATGCCTTTGAAAAAGGCTGAACTCCGCATGCACGCGCTGGCCAGCTGACAGGGCAACGCCTCGCACGCCGTGATAAACGGCTCCGCGTGCCACAGGTTCGCTATCCTGGATCTATGGCCACGACGGCTATGGAATTCCGGGATAGGAAGTCCACAAAATTTGAGAATTGCCAAGGTTGGGAAAACAGTGGTTTAGATCAGTGGTTCCCAAACTTGGCAACTTTAAGACTTGTGGACTTCAACTCCCAGAATTCTCCAGCCAGCAGAGCAGAGAATTCTGGGAGTTGAAGTCCACAAGTCTTAAAGTTGCCAAGTTTGGGAACCCCTGGTTTAGATGATTCTGAAAATAAGAATAAAAACCAATCCAGCCAATTCCAGCGGAAGGTCAACCCCCCCTCCATTCCCCCCCCCCCAACGGCTGTTAAATAATCTCCCTTTGAGCCTAGCCATATAGCGATCCTTTGGGTTTGTGTCTCAATCCTTGGAGGCCCTGCGTCCTTCCCTTCTCTGACTCGGGAGAATATTGTTAACCGCAGGGCTAGGGAGGAAGGGAAAGAGTCTGTTTGTACCCCATGTCCGGACAGGATGCCTTGTTAAAGAGACGTGTCACACAATAAGGCTGACCTGCGGTTGAATGTCTAGATCGAGAGGCTAAAAAAAAAAATGTTCCTTGCCCTGAAGGAAGCAGATTGCAAGGGGTGGGAGGGCGAAGCGGGGAAAGAGAAGTCCGGGGCACACCCTGCTGCAGCTGACTGAGAGAAACAGACATTTTCTGCGTGCACCCCTATTGCTCCCTGCCCCACTCCCAATCCTGCAGCCTCTGCCATTACAAATGGCCGTCTCTTTTTTTGCTCATTTTGCTGCTGCCTTAGGCAATAGGAATCATGCTTTCCTTCGCCCTGCCTATTCCTTGCATCAAACTAGCCATGGCCTTATTTGACTTACACCCTGGTTACAGTTGTGGTTCACCTTTCCTCCAGAAGTTCGACCCGGCATTCGTGGTCTTCCTCTTTTCTCATCCGTATTTTAATTTCACGGCAACCCGGAGAGATCGGGCCCCTGCGTTTTCTTCACGGGTGTAGGGCGTGCCCCAACAGATGTCGCTGCTTTTTCTACAAATGGCAGTTCTGGCCGTGGGGAAATGGGATCATTATTTATTTATTTATTTGTTGAATTTATAGGCCGCCCAATCCCGAAGGACTCTGGGCAGCTTACAAGAGGAAGAAAAAAAAAAAGAAAGAAAAGTAAAAAAGAATAATTTAAAAATCACAACACGCATACGTTCTAATCGGGGCTGGACCTTAACACTAAGGTCAACAGCCCCAGGCCTGCCGGAACAGCCAGGTTTTAACGGCTTTCCTGAAGGCCATGAGAGTGGGTAAGGTCCGGATCTCTGGGGGTAGCTGATTCCAAAGAGTCGGAGCAGCCACAGAGAAGGCTCTCCTCCGGGGGCCCGCCAGCCGACACTGCCCGGCTGACGGCATCCGAAGGAGGCCCAATCTGTGGGATCTTACTGGCCGTTGGGAGGTGTGTGGCAGTAGGCGGTCTCGCAGATACGCTGGTCCTAAGCCATGTAGGGCTTTAAAGGTGATAACCAAGGGCCCTTGAGCAAGGAGGCCCACTGAAAAATGTTAAGGGTGAGGGAAGGAAGGAGGGAAGGAAGGAGAGAAGGAGAGAAGAAAGGAGGGAAGGAAGGAGGGAATGTAGGAGAGAAGGAAGGGGGGAAGGTAGGAGGAAAGGAAGGGGGAAAGGAAGGAGAGGAGGAGAGAAGAAAGGAGGGAAGGAAGGAGGGAAGGAAGCAGGGAAGGAGGAGGGAAGGAGAGGAGAGAAGAAAGGGGGGAGGGAAGGAGGGAAGGGGGAAGGAGGGAGGGAAGGAAGGAGGGAAGGAAGGAGAGTAGGAGAGAAGAAAGGAGGGAAGGAGGAGGGAAGGAGAGGAGAGAAGAAAGGGGGGAGGGAAGGAGGGAAGGGGGAAGGAGGAAGGGAAGGAAGGAGGGAAGGAAGGAGAGTAGGAGAGAAGAAAGGAGGGAAGGAAGGAGGGAAGGAAGGAAGAAGAAGTAGGAATGTTGTAAGGTAAGATGGATTTATGGGATGGTAAGAAAGCAATTTCAAGTATATTGTCAACTGTAGGGGAAAAAATTGTTATAAATACATATTATTAGTAACAGTGATGAGATCATATAATTGTGAATGTATATATGAAATTAATAAAATTTTCAAAAAAAGAAAAGAAAAATGTAAGAAGCAGCTAGACAAGGCAGGGATTCTAGAGAACGACAGGCCTTGTAGAGCAGGCAGAATGTTGGTAATTAATAAATGCTGGTTTAGCGAGTGGTACAGCTTGGCTAGCTTGCACGAGTAACCTGAGTAGGAAATTCTGGAGAAAAAGGAACAGTTTGCTGCCCTTGAGGCTTCCCATTGACCTTTCGGTTCTTAGAACTGTGAAGGAGAGGAGGTGCTCCAGACACGCCTCCAACGAGTTGGCCAAAGCAAGTTTGAACAACAGCCCTTCTTAAGAGCCGAGGTGGCGCAGTGGTTAGGGTGCAGTACTGAAGGCCACTACAGCTGACTGTTATCTGCAGTTCAGCGGTTCTAATCTCACCGGCTCAAGGTTGACTCAGCCTTCCATCCTTCCGAGGTGGGTGAAATGAGGACCCAGACTGTGGGGGCGATATGCTGACTCTGTAAACCGCTTAGAGAGGGCTGAAAGCCCTATGAAGCGGTATATAAGTCTAACTGCTATTGCTATTAAGTGCAATTGCAAGAAAGGGAAGTGGATTCCTCCGAGTGAAAGGAGAGGCTGGAGAGCATCAACAGGCTCCGTTCCCCCCCACCCCCCCCCCCCCCGAGTTCTGCTTCACCGCGAATGCAGATCCCGCTGAGCGGCTTGAAGAGCTGTTGGGTCTCTTGCAAGCCTAGGGCGTTGGCTTTTGGCCCAGAGGAACTGAGAGCCGGATGCTGAAGACCAGGCTTGGCTTATTGCCGGATGATGATAGCAACAACGGGGGTGAGGAGGGCAGCCTGGCCCTCCCACTCCCCCCCCCGCCTCCCACCCAGAGCCATTACCTCAGCCCCTCAGGAATCTGGCCTTGCAAGGATGAAAGCTGGGGGCGGGAGGCGGGGTGGGGTGGGTGGGTGGAATGAGAGATTGGGAGAGAGAGGGATGGAGATAGACCCAAGAGTCCTTGAGAATTCCCAGCTGGGTGGGAGATGGCGCCTCTCCCTTAGAACGGGAGGCTCGCGATACGACGCAACCTCTGGGCCCGTCCTCTAGGTCTGCTGGGGTGAGGGAGGATACAGCGGGGTGGTCTTGTTGAAGTAAAGTTGGGGTGGGGGGGTTGGTTGGTTGGCTAGACTTCAAGATTTCTTTCCCCTTATTGCAGAGAGAGCGATAGATCAAAGCCAACAGAAGCAGCACTTCTGGCTCTGGGAAGGAAGGCAAGCGAGCGTGACTTCAGGGACAGATGTATTTGTTGAGAATGCCTGCCAACTCCTCTTGGCTTTCTTTCTTTGCTCGGAAGATTGCAGCATCAATAGGAGAGACTTCCTATTAATGGGATGGGTTGTTGCCTTGGGGGGGGGGGTCAAAGAAGGGTGGTTGAGCAACGGGCACTTGGAAGGGAAGGGCGGGGCAGGAGAGTCAGCTGTGCTTCAGCTCTTGCTTGCTTTCGTGATGGGGTTAGAGAGCCTAGACCAGTGTTTCTCAACCTTGGCAACTTGAAGATGTCAAGGCAATTCTCAAGAACATCTTCAAGTTGCCAAAGTTGAGAAACACTGCCCTAGACCCTTAGCTGGCATTCAAAAATGCAGCAAAACTAGGATGAAATAAATAGCCATAAATCGTACACAACCAAGGGAGTTAAAAGCCTTTTAGTTACTGAAATATACTTTATTTTCCATTTTCATAACATACAATCACATGTATACTATTATATAGCCAATATCCTATTGTATTAAGTAGTAATTACATCAGTTCCTCTTGGCCATCAACGCCCAGAAAGATAACAACCCATTATTAGCTCTTCTGCTCTCCATACACCTCTTTCTTCTGCCTCTCTCCTACCTCCTTTCTTCCCTCCATCATCCTTTCCTCCTTATCCTCCTCATCTTCCCCCCTTACCCTCTCTCCTATCCCTCTCTTCCTATCTTTCTTCTCTCCTTTCTGCCTCTCTCCTACCTCCTTTCTTCCCTCCATCATCCTTTCCTACTCTACTTCCCCTTCCTTTCTCCTTCTCCTCTCTCTTCGTTCCACTCCTCCTTATCCTCCTCATCTTCCCCCCTTACCCTCTCTCCTATCCCTCTCTTCCTATCTTTCTTCTCTCCTCTGTTTCCCTCTCTTCCTCTCATTCACTTGGTGTATTTCAGCTTCTGAGCAAACTCCATTCTATGTTGATGGTATTTATGCTTCCGTATCAATATACTTAACATATCTTAGTTTTAAAGAAAAAAATAAGAGAAAACAGTATACATGTGCAATCATATTACGTTAAAATCTAACACCCCTCGTCAAGCCTAATATTCATCCCTCCCTTCCACCCTCCCCCCCAGCCCACCCCCCCAGCCTTCCCTCCCCGCCAGCCCACCCCGCCAGCCTTCCCTCCCCCTAAAGCCTTTTAGTTATCACTTACACATAGACCTGCCTCCTACACAAGGGCATCATTGCCTAATTCCTGGTTTTACAGAAAAGGGAGGGAGGTAGGCTCCCCCCCCCCCCAACCCCAATAGCTCTTAAGATAGGAACAGGAGTGTGAAGCCAGAATGGGGGCGGGGTAAGTCCAGATCTATTCAAGCCTGTTCCTGGCTGATGGAAGCAGGGAGGGAGGGCACTGGAATCTCTCCCCTATAAGGCAGCCACTTCACTTTAGGGCTGTGTTTATATACTCAGCCTAGGTGACTCAGCTCCAGGCCCGCATTCCTGAACTCTTAAATGGGGTGGATGAGATGAGGAAGTCTTGAGTTGAAAAGCTTTAAAGGGAATAAGAGGAGTGGGCTTGCAAAAACAGTCAACCCCCATTGTTTTTTTTTTTTTTTTAGGGAGAGACAAAGAATGAAGAGCCAAGGAGAAATCTCATAACTTGCTGACCTAGGAAAGAGTTCAGGGTACAAGGGATATTTATGCTGCCTAAGTTGCAATGCAAAACGAATTCTCAGTGTCTCGGCGCCCTCTGCTGGCTCAACCTGAGCAGTTGCTTTCCTTGGTGCTTCTATTGAACGATAAGATAGACACTACATTCCTATCTGATGCGTCAGTTTCAGCTTTTCTGAAAGACAGTCTATTGTTTCACAAAGATTTTTTTAAAGTGCAATTGTACTGCGTTTTATATTCATGGTTATGCTTTGTGTTTGTATTATTTCACCCCCTTTTTTATAACACTTAACTTTGAGGCTATATTTGGCATTTACTCTATCCAAAACAACACAAGATATTTGCTTATAGCAAACAATTATTGCATAGGCTTGTTGAAAGAAATGTCCTTCTCGGTTCAGCTCCAAGTGGGGAAAAAGACACTGGAGACATGGAGGCTGCTTGGAAAGATGGTTTATCGTTGGACAGGGCCACATGGCTTGAGCCCTGACCAGAAAAGGTGATTACATGCCCTTGATGTAGGTGAAGAAGAAGAGAAGGGATGAGGAAGGGGCTTGCTAGGCTTTTTATACCCTGTTTAGTCCCACCTCTGTTTCCTGTTCCTGTGTAAGAAATGTATTCTGATTGGTTGTCAGACTCCCATGGGGCCATGCAGGGGGCTACTCTGTAGGCTGTGATGAGTTCTCAGTTGCCTTGTGGTCAGTTGAGTAATATCCCTTCCCCCTACAGCTGCAGTGAGGAGAAGTCTTTATTATGTAAAGTGGGCTAGCCTGGCCATCTTAATGGCCCATTAGCTGGGGATGGGCAGAAAGCTACAGGCAACTATTCTGTCTTTTAAAACATGTTTCTTTCTTTTCACATCCAGAGAAATATTCTGCCTTTTCAATATTTCCTAGGATATTTCATTTTTCTGGGAGAGGGCTGGATGATAACTTCCCACAGGCTAAAAAAAAAAGAACACTGGAGAAAGTGTGAAATAAGCCACCATTTGAATCCTATTGTTCATTCATAATACATCAAATTAAGACGACGGCCCATCCGTTCTTCCTCAATGAGACCATTAGGTAAAAGGGCATACATATAAACAAAATCACACCATTCCCCATATTTCAGATTTTTAAATTAAGATTTTTTAAATTATGTCCATTCCTTCTTTTCTGGAGTTGGTGGGATTGTACCTTGGAAAACGCTGTGCCAAATGAGATATGTATATAGATGTGTGAAATTTATATTCTGCAAGTATTAGTGTACACAGCACACATTGCTTGTAAGTAGAGGATTCTTATAAACCCTGACCCTAAATATTTTCCACACACCCAGGAGTACTTCTCCACATTCCTCCACACCCAATTATTCATTCCCGTGATTTCCTTCCTATGCTGGAATTTTAGCCACTAATACGGAAAACATTTTACATCTACCACATTTTGATTATAAACTTTCATCCTTAGAACGTTCTATGTCTTAAACTAACAGTCCACAATCTTTGCAGCTTGGTGGCCCAGCTGGGGGGAGGGAAATCGGGCCACGCAAGTGTTGGGTCGGGACCAGTGGTGGGTTTCAAAAATTTTTCGAACCTACTCTGTGGGTGTGGCCTCCTTTGTGGGAGTGGCTTGCTGTCCATGTGACCTGGTGGGAGTGGCTTGCCAGCCATGTGTTCTCTCTCTCTCTCTCTCCTTCCTTTTGTCTCTCTGTCCCTTTTTCCTTTTTTTCTTTCACCTCTCTCTCTTTTTCTTTTTTTATTTCTTTCTTCCTTTCTTTCTCTTTCTCTCTCTGTGTGAGTCTGTATCTGTGTGTGTGTGTGTATGTGTCAGTGGTGGGTTTCAAAAATTTTTGGAACCTCTTCTGTAGGTGTGGCCTGCTTTCCAGGTCCACTGGTGGAACCTCTTCTAACTGGTTCGGTAGATTTGACGAACGGTTCTACCGAACGGGTGCAAACTGGTAGGAACCCACCTCTGGTCGGGACACATGCACACACACACAAACTTGGCTGCAAGTTCAGCTGTGCGCACACGGACATGTGTGCCAGCCTATCACTTGCATGAGTTGAGTTGCGTGCACCTGTGCCACAGACCCGTCGCTTGCCGGACTTGAGTTGTGTGTGCACGCGTGTGCATTGGTCCACAGCCCAGTTGCGAATAGGCTGGTAGTGAGCTGCGGCCCAGGGATTGGAGACCTGTCTTAAGCTTTGGGCTATCAGCCAGCTTTCTGTTTGCCTGGTAATTAACACAGCAATTTATGAAGATAATGGGGGCTCTACTTGAGGACTATTACCAATGTCCTATTTTCAGTTTTGATCACTGGCTAAAAATAGTACCATAATTTATTAAGCTAGATGAAACATTACAATATCCTTGAATCTCAAGCATCCATAAGTGTTGTGACCCGGCAGGAGCCGTTGGAGCTGCCGCCAGACTCTGACAGCGAGGGGTCTTATGAGTGAGTCCTGGAGGAGGTGGAGGCCCCTGGACAGGGTGCCGACTCTGAGCAGGGCGAGGAGAGACTGGTTGGCCACCAGGTGGCGCCGGAGCCTTGGATCAGAGGGAGTGATCCGGAAAACACTTGTGAGTTGTTTCAGGGTGCACGCCGTCGAAGGGCTACTCGGCGGCAAGAACAACTGAGTAATTGTAGGAGATGATTACGCTTAGCTGATGCTTATTAAGATCCTCTGATTATAAGAGACTGCTTGGGCCACGCCCTTTTGCAGAAGTCAACGTTCATGATTCAGAGAAACCAACTTGGAGAATTGGTTTGGTGTGAGAGCTTGTTTGCATTGCCTAGTTTTGTAGGACTTGCTGCCAGAGTGCTTATCTCTTTGCTTATTTTGGGCTTGCAGCCAACGAGAGCCTGGACTGATTAAAAGTATTCTTATTTACGTTTGTTTGTGGCTTTCGTTCCTGGATGGAGAACACATGTATCAGAACACATGTATTTGCGACTCCTTTAGAAATCAAAAACTAGAAGTCTGTGCTCCAGGGGTGGGTTTCAACCGGTTCGCGGCGGTCCCCGCGAACCGGTTGGTCGGCGAACCCGGAAGTAAGTAACTTCTGGGAATGGCGAAGGGCCCACCCGCCCGCCCTCCTTACCGGCCTTTGAAGGCTTCTGCGCTTCCACGCAGGCGCATGGCACATACAGCGCCTGCGCGATTCTCCGCGAGCAGCTGGATGGCACATACAGCGCCTGTGTGAGTCTCCGCAAGCAGCTGAAGCATCGCGCAGGCGCTAAGACGCATGCGTGAACTGCGCGCGTGCACGAGGACGCCAGCGGCCCCGTTCCAACTGAACCGGTTGGAACGGGATTAGCAACCCACCCCTGCTGTGCTCAGACTTCAGAGCATAATGAGGTTATGCTATGCGATATTCCTGGGAAATCTGCGAAAGAATCATATACCTCTGTCCTTAGATGTCCACCATTAAAGGCCATAAGCTAATTTGGGACCCTTTTTGTTGTTACCGGTAGAAAAAGCTAAAGCACTTACCGCATTTTTCTGTGCCATAATTTCTACAGGAGTATCTTGCATTTGCCCTACTCAAAATCAGTGAGGAATGAAATACAGATCAGAGTAGAGTTAGCTCCGTCTAGCTTTTATTTATTTCTTTATATAGATTCCACCTACCTGAAGAACCTATGTGATTAACCTACACGGTAGCTTAGTTGTAACATAAAGTCCATAATTATTATCCATTTTCCTATGTCTAATCAATTATATCCTTTTCTCCAGATTGTAGTTTATGGTCAGGAGAGAGACATCTTCACAACAAACTTGTATACTCTACGCTCTTCTTCAGTTTGCTGCCATCCTCCATCCACCCTGAAACGTTAAGAGATCCGTGGGGTTGTAAGGACTTTGAAGATTCTGTTAATTCACACATCACACTCAGAATATATGCATTTGTATTATTTGCTAGCTCTTGTTTATTTGTATATTTGTTGAAAGACATGGAATTTAAGATTTGGCACATTAAAGTAATTTTTTTGGCTGATGGGCAAGTCACTTTCATACAATCATACAGAAAAGAATCCAAAAAGGAAAATGGGGAATACACTGCTTTTTTTTGTTAATTGTGCATATTTAAGAAAAGATTTTTGGGAATGAAGTCAGTATAGTTTGAAAATTGTGTAATTGGGTTCACTGACAAATGCGCGCTTGACAAAAGCGCGCCAACAAAACTGTGGCGTTGAAATTGCGCTGATGAATGAGCACAGAAGCGCGCCAACAAATTCGCGCCGATGAAAGCGCGCCATCAAAAAACAACGAAAACAACCTAATACCCTAACCTTTACCTAAACTTAAATCATGCTTTTGTGGGTGCGGTTTTGTCGGCGTGTTGTTGTGGGCGCGTTTATGACATCGCGGTGTTCTCGCCGCGGTTTTGTCTGCACGCTATTGTCGTGCGCGTATTTGTCGGGTCACGGTGTAATTGAAGGGTGGGGTCAAGAAGGGCAGAGATTCTTACACGAAGTGTAGATACTTGACTATGAGAATATCATAATATTGCTAATAAAAAAAAGGGAGTTTGCAAGACCTATCTGCCTTACTTTGAAGTTACTGAATGGAAGGAGGCATATAATTTAATACATATGTTGCGCTGCCATTCATAAGATTTTTCTGAAGAGTTTTCTACTTTGTTAAACTGCAAAGTTACAGCAGTACAAATATCAACCGTCCTGTATACACCCAACCAACAAAAAATATTGCTTCTAAATGTTCTCTAGCTAGAAAAAATTACCCTGCCAGCTAGGCGAACACCGTTCCCCCCCCCCATTATAATATTGAATTAATTCTGGAAAATTTAAAGATGAATTATAACAACCTAACAAATCCCAGCCTCACCCCATCCCCCAAGATCCAGTAACTCATTGTCCAAATCTGTACTCGTATTATTCAATTAACAATCCTGTCTTGAGGAGTAAGTTTATAAGTTTAATAACATTTATATGCCGCCCAATCCCGTAGGACTCCGGGCAGCTTACAGTACAGAATAAATCAAGAAAAAAAAAAATAGAAGGAAAGAAAAGATAGATTTAAAAAACACACCATGCACTCCGTTCTAAATGGGGCTGGACCGTATTTTGGGGTCAACAGCCCGAGGCCTGCCGGAACAGCCAGGTTTTAATGGCTTTCCGGAAGGCCGAGAGAGTGGGAAGGGTCCGGATCTCTGCGGGTAGATCATTCCACAGGGCCGGAGCAGCTAGAGAGAAAGACCTCCCCCGAGTAGTCGCCAACCGGCATTGCCCGGTCGACGGTACCCGAAGGAGGCCCAGCCTGTGAGATCTTATGGGTCGTTGGGAGGTATATGGCAGGAGGCGGTCCCGCAGAGTACTCTGTAGCGATTGAAGTTAAGGTAAGGGTTAGGTTTAGGGTTAGGTTTACAGCGCGCTTCTGTCGCCGCGCTTCAGCGCTCATTCGTCGCCGCGCTTTAGAACTCACGGTTTTGTCATTGCGGTTTAGTTGGGCGCGCTTTTGTCGTTCGCCCTTTTGTCAGTGAACCCTCTGTAGTATGTGGAGCATTTAAAATCTTAAAGGTAAAGTCATGTCTGCATGAGTCAGAATATATCAGTAAGATGATGACCATTCATGGCAAACAAGAGAAAGGGTAT
Organism: Thamnophis elegans; assembly: GCF_009769535.1. NCBI lineage: Eukaryota > Metazoa > Chordata > Lepidosauria > Squamata > Natricidae > Thamnophis > Thamnophis elegans. The sequence goes on from NC_045542.1 coordinate 8,359,472, forward strand.
ATTGGTAGTATTTTTATGTAAGGTATTACATGGCCATTTTCCTTAGCAGGAAGAATACTTTGAAGCAGGAGATTGTACAGCATCTGCACACTCCCTGTAGCCTATTAATTGCAGAAAATGTATTCAAAAGTAATGATTCCTTTAATGGGAAAAAAATCCTAGAGGCTGACAGTTGCTATGAGATAAGATAAAAAGCAGCAACCTACATTTAGGGAGGGCAGTATGGAAGCCATAATACGTTTTCACTGCATCTCTTTATGGACATTCTATAAAATGAAAATATAAACAGTATCAGACCACTGAAGGCTTCCTAAAGACTAGCGTATCTCAAAAATCTTAAGATCATTTTCCTCTTGCATAAAGTGTTTCTAAACCACACCACCAATTTGTCGGCCCTCTTCCAGCTGCATTTAAACCAAGATTTATAAACCATGTTTACAATTCCAACAAACCAAGACGGAAACAACTCAAAGCAAATTGCTTAGAAAAACCAATTCCAAATATGCTCTATTCTTCGGTTGAGCAAGCTAAAACATTCATAAAAATTAGAATTTTAGAAGCTTTCTACTATTGTGGGAAGTTATCATCCAGCCCTCTCCCAGAAAAATGAAATATCCTAGGAAATGTTGAAAAGGCAGAATGTTTCTCTGGATGTGAAAAGAAAGAAACATGCTTTAAAAGACAGAATAGTTGCCTCTAGCTTCCTGCCCATCCACTTTGTCAATAGGTCATTGAGAAGGCCAGACTAGCCCACTTTACATAATAAAGACTTCTCCACTGCAGCTGTAGGGGGAAGGGATATTACTCAACTCTCCACATGGCATCTGAGAACTCATACCTGTATTCAAAACAGCCTAGAGAGTAGCCCCCTGCATGGCCCCATGGGAGTCTGACAACCAATCAGAATACATTTCTTACACAGGAACAGGAAACAGAGAGGTGGGACTAAACAGGGTATAAAAAGCCTAGCAAGCCCCTCCTTCAGCCCTTCTCTTCTTCTCCAGCAACATTGAAGCATGTGATCACCTTTTCTGTTCAGGGCTCAAGCCATGTGGCCCTGTCCAACAATAAACCATCTTTCCAAGCAGCCTCCATGTCTCCAGTGCCTTTTTCCCCACTTGGAGCTGAACCCAGAAGGACATTTCTTTCAACACTACAATTAACTTTAGCCTTTTAATAACCTAGAGCAAAGGTGTCACACCAGGGGCTGGATGTGTCATGTGTCACCAGGGGCTGGATGTGGCCATGCCCACCCCTTGTTTAGTAAAGGGGAAAAAGTCACAATATACCATGTGATGGCAATGTGACATCTCAAGTTTAACACCTCTGACCTAAAACAATGCCACTAGCCTGATATATTGATAGGAAAGAAGAAGAATAGAGCAACAATTTATTGTCCTCTCCCATTCAAATGGCCTCTGTGTTTGATCCCATTGGCTCCATGAAATTCACCATCCTTCGAGTCATTTACCCAAATGCTTCATTGCTCTAAGTCTAGATCACAGAAAACTCACAGGGAACTCTCATCCACTCAAGAGAAGGCAATTAGGAGCAATTATGTCAATTGTCCAAGTAATCTCCCTATTCTACAATTCAACTGGAGTTTCAACAGAATTGTACTTCAGAAGCAAGAAAATTCTCCAGAGATATTTGAAATGCTGTTCAATCCATTAACTGCACTGTTTTCATCCTGCAAAGTATTCAACAAATCAAAACATTAGGAGGTAATGATCTCTTTAGAGTAGATTGGGAATTCTAAAAATTGTCCTTCAAGGGATTCGGCAAATCTTCAGCCATACAGAAATACCTGGCATGTAGTTTTAAAGAGAGAGAGATAGAAGTCTATTCCACAAGATGCTAGATATAGGGATGGAAATGTAGAAAAAAGGGAGAAGTGCCTTTCTGATTCAACTTGTGCTATTTGGAAACTAGGAATTAAAAGGAGATTTAAACTTGTTGAAAAGTTTAAGAGGGAAAAAACAACAAGAACCAAGAAGCGTGAGCGAGAATATTCATGCTAAAGGACTTTTATTTTTTTAAATTTTCACAGACGACTTCAGAAAATATATTTACATTTGGGAAAAAAAATAATAAATCGGGTTCTCATGTACATCCCCAGGAAGAAGCATTATTGCCTTCATCCAAAAATAATTTACAATTTGCAGTCCTTTCATCTTTAGGATCTCTGGCAGCCCTTAAGGGTGGCATGGATGGTTTTGTATTTCTGCTGCAATTCTTCAAGCTTTGAGGCTGAAAAAGTAAAAGATCAGTTTGCTGGAGCGAAAGGTGAAGGTGACTCGAGAGCCTTTTGGCCTTTCATCAACATGCTCAAGCTAAACCGAAATCCTCTCTACACATTTACACGTCCTTCTCCCCTAGCTGCTCATCATCCCTAAACTTCACTCCCTGAAGAAAAGGCCTCCCCCACCACCAGGATTAAGGTAGGGTCACTTAAGAAAGCCCCCAACTCATAAATCAGAAAAAATCAGATGCTCTCTGAACATCTGCCTCACTAATTTTCCTCTGACTGATGAAGTTGCTGGGATGAGCAACTAAACGCCTCAAGATAAACGAAGTTCCGGTCCAGTTGCCATAACTCAACATTTAAACGCCAGAAAGGGGAGTTTCGCAAAAAGCAGTGTAGGAAAGAGGAGCTGACGTTTGTAGGAATTCAATTTCAATTTAATAAAATCTGTATGCCGCCCACTCCCTTGGGACTCTGGGCGGCTTACAGGCAAGATAAAAAGCATTTAAAAATTTAAAAATAAAAGACACAATTATTAAAATTACACACCATCCATTCTGTCTAAGTGGGGCTGGATATTGATCAACAGCCCCAGGCCTGCCGGAACAGCCAGGTCTTGGTGGCTTTACGGAAGGCCGGGAGAGTGGTAAGGGTCCGGATCTCCTCGGGCAGATCGTTCCACAGGGCCGGCGCAGCTACAGAGAAGACCCTCCCCTGGGGGGCCGCTAGCCGGCATTGTCCAGTCAACGGCACCCGGAGGAGGCCCAACCTGTGCAATCTTGTTGGTCCTTGGGAGGTATGTGGCAGGAGGCGGTCTCTCAGGTAGCCAGGTCCTAAACCATGTAGGGCTTTAAAAGTAACAACTAGCACCTTGAAGCGCGTCCGGAGACCAATGGGGAGCCAGTGCAGCTCGCGGAGGATGGGTGTAACATGGGTGTATCTAGGTACACCCAATATCACTCGCACGGCTGCATTCTGGACCAACTGCAGTCTTCGAAGACTCTTCAGGGGCAGCCCCATGTAGAGCGCGTTACAGTAATAGACCAGGCCCAAAAGACCAGGCCGAAAAGATTGGTTCCACCACAAAACCGCGGTAGACTAAAGCACGCTCGACGAAAGCGCGTACGTGACGTCATCACAGCGCGATGAAAACAGCACGCTGTGATCGGTAAACTTAAAATTAAAGCGTAAATCTAAACCTAACCCCCCCAAACCTAACCCTAAACCTAACCCTAAGCCTAACCCTTAACCTAACGCTAAACCTAACGCTAACCCTTAACCTAATCCTAATGCTTAACGTAACCCTAAACCTAATCCTAACCCTTAACCTAACCCTAACCCTAACCCTTACCTTTATGTGAATCGGCTTGCTTTAAAAGCGCTTTTTAAAGCGCCCTTTTTTCTCCGTGGTCGCGCTGCTGATGACGTCACGTACGCGCTTTCATCGGGCGCGCTTTAGTGGACCGCGGTTTTGACGGGTCACGAAAAGACTTACGTAACGTGGCTAGAGCGCTTTCCTTCCAGAACATTTTCTGTTCATGTCTCTGTTGCACTGTCGCCGTAATGCATTCGGAGGTTTCTGTAACCTGCGCCAGGCCTTGGAGCTCCTGCAAACGAGAATATTCATAAAACAAATGCTCCTTTAGTACATCTTATCATCCCCCACTCTTCAAGACTTTGTGCTTCAGATGTTAATAGCTGTGAAGAGGTGGGGCAGGAAAGAGGGGAGTGAAAAGCCCATTCTGGAGGATATTTTTTTAAAAAGTTAAAAATGGGGGGGGGGGAATTGTGTAATTAAAAACAAAACCACGAAGGACCGGAAAGCTAATAAATATATTGTAGCACAGGTTTCACGGACTATAAGACATTTCTATTCGATGGCAACTCAGTATGCCAGAGGGTAGATTTACCTAGGAAGAATGTTGAATGTTGAATGTTTATTGCATTTGTATGCCGCCCTATCCCGAGAGACTCAGGGCGGCTAACAAGCAAGGGGGAAGGGAAATACAAACAAAAGACAAAACAGGCAAGTTAAAAACAGAGCAACAATCACAACAGTTTCAATGGGGCCAGGAACTCATCAGCCCCAGGCCTGCCGGAACAGCCAGGTCTTAGTGGCTTTGCGGAAAGCCGGAAGGGTGGTGAGGGTCCGGATCTCCATGGGGAGATCGTTCCAGAGGGCCGGAGCAGCCACAGAGATAAGAAATAAATTCCTGAGCCTAGCAACCGGACTGCTGCCTCTTGCATTTTACAGACTTTTTGTGGTTCACTGTACACATCATTTCATATTTGTGTGAACGCACACTTGCCCTCTTTCTTTTACTAAAAATGGGTTCTAAGTCTCAAGCACTTTTGCCACAAAAGCCAAATACCCCGTTTCCCTGAAAATAAGTCCTCCCCGTATAATAAGCCCAATCGGGCTTTTGAGCGCATGCGCTAAAGTAAGCCCTCCCCCCAAAATAAGCCCTCCTTGAAAATATTGCAATACAGCAGCAGCCATGAGGTGACCATGCTTGCCGTCCCCTGCACCTCAAAAATAATAAGCCCTCCCTGAAAATAAGGCCAAGCGGTTATTTCTGGGCTCAAAAGAAAATAAGACCCTGTCTTATTTTCGGGGAAACGTGGTATATCAAAAATGTCATGTTTAAAGAAAGCTATTCTAGTTGGTAAAACACACAGGAGCAGCCAGCTACCATTATTACAAATTCCATCTGAATGTGAACATTTCGAAATATGAATCCTGCTATTTCGCATGAAACTGAGCCTCTACTAGTTCATAACGTAAAGGTTTCCTCTGTCCTTTCGTGTCCGACCCTACAGCAATGCTCATCTCCGTTTCTTAGTAGAGGGAGACAGAGTTATCTGAAGACGCCTCATGGCCAGCATGACTATTATATGCTGAGGCAGATGGAATGCTCTGCATAATCTGCAGTTCAGCGGTTCTAATCTCACCGGCTCAAGGTTGACTCAGCCTTCCATCCTTCCAAGGTGGGTGAAATGAGGACCCAGACTGTGGGGGCGATATGCTGACCCTGTAAACCGCTTAGAGAGGGCTGAAAGCCCTATGAAGCGGTATATAAGTCTAGCTGCTATTGCTATAAGGTAGGGAATCACTAATTGTCTGGTACCCATTTCAGCCCTTCCAGAAATTATAATATCCTTATTGTCGTGTCACCTTCGAGGAAAAGGGAAATGACAAAAGTTAAAAACTGAATTAAGTCTGATATCTAATAATGGCACGATTGATAATGAAACTAGCAGGATAAATTTCTTCGATCAGTGAACACTGATCAACACTGAACATTGAAAGAGCCGAGGTGGCGCAGTGGTTAAATGCAGCACTGCAGGCTACTTCAGCTGACTGCAGTTCTGCAGTTCGGCTGTTCAAATCTCACCGGCTCAGGGTTGACTCAGCCTTCCATCCTTCCGAGGTGGGTGAAATGAGGACCTGGATTGTTGTTGGGGGCAATATGCTGACTCTGTAAACCGCTTAGAGAGGGCTGAAAGCCCTATGAAGCGGTATATAAGTCTAACTGCTATTGCTATTGCTATAAGGTAGGGAATCACTAATTGTCTGGTACCCATTTCAGCCCTTTCAGAAATTATAATATCCTTATTGTCGTGTCACCTTTGAGGAAAAGGGAAATGACAGAAGTTAAAAACTGAATTAAATTGATCAGTTTGATATCTAATAATGGCACGATTGATACTGAAACTAGCAGGATAAATTTCTTTGATCAGTGAACACAAGTAACCAATATCTAGACCAGGAATGGCAAACCTTTTTCACCTCGGGTGCCAAAAGAACATGTCTGCGCGCTGTCGCACTCACTTGCGTGCCGACCCCCCATAATTAATGCCCCCCCCGCAAAGGTCATGTCACATGACGCGATCGAGTTTGACACCCATGATCTAGACTAAAGGAAGATTGATGAACTGCCCTGTCCTTGTGAAATGTGCTCAGTGAATAAGCAATTGATTTCTTTTTTTATTAGTTCATAAAATCAAATATAAAAATACAAAAGAGAATGGTGGGGAAAGCAGAGGAGGCAAAAAGGGGAAAAAGAAAAGGCATTGACCTCCAACTCCCTTTGGTGCAGTAGAATAAGATAATAGCATCAAATCTCAACGTTTCACTTCTGCATAATAGTATAAACTAGCCATTTCTATGACAATAAACCTATGTAACTGGTAAAATTCAATACCAAAGTTTTATTTTTTTTCCCCACTTCAAGCACAAATTTCAGTGAAATACCAGTATTCATACTGACTGCAATCATCAGTGTACACAGTTAAAAGATGTTGTTTCTATTGCAGCACTTCTATTCCTTGATGATGATTGCAAATCACAAAAAGATGATGGTACTTTATTTTCCCTGTTTGTTTTATGGTTCACCCACAAATGCGCGAACGACAAAACCGCGCCCGACTAAACCGCAGTGACAAAACCGCGCCGACGAATGAGCGCTGAAGACAACAGCGCGCCGACAGAAGCGTGCTGTAACCCTAACCCTAACTTAAATCGCGCTTCTGCCGGCGTGCTTTTGTCGGCGCGCTGTTGTCGGCGCGTTGATGACATCGTGGTTTTAGCGCCGCGCTTTTGTCATACGCGCATCTGTCGGGTCACGGTGTTTTATAATATTGTATACTACAGATTCAGAAATTCCAACATCTCATTTTATTTTAGCATTGCTATTGCTATTTCTATATCACATGGTTCAATTATATCACATTTGTTCTAAGGTAATAACTAAGGCTTTTTGAGCTTGCATTGTTTTCCTCTGATGGAATCTTTTTTTCCTCCATTTTGTACACATAAAGATTTAACTATCTCTATAGCCCCAATTGCAATGGTGTGCAATTAGCTGAATTTTCAGTCAGATTACATGCAACCTGGTATCAAATTTACAATTTGCTCTAAATTGAATATTGTAGCATCCCGAACTTGGCATTAATCACAACCTAGCTATGTATGAAAGACAAAAACAATTTTTGAAATTAACACACACACACACACAAATCTATGAGTGGAGCTGGTAGGAAGATTTAGGAAAGGGAACTACTCCATGCAAATGGACATGTGGGTAGAACTAAGAGAAAGGGAGACATTTGTGCATTCAAACATATTAAGACTTAAAATGTGGGTTCATTTACCTAACGTCAGGAAGGAGGAAAACATTATGCTTGCCTTTCTATAATGTATCTTAGCAATAGCAATAGCAGCTAGACTTATATACTGCTTCATAGGGCTTTCAGCCCTCTCTAAGCGGTTTACAGAGTCAGCATATCGCCCCCAACAACAATCCGGGTCCTCATTTTACCCACCTCGGAAGGATGGAAGGCTGAGTCAACCTTGACACGGTGAGATTTGAACAGCCGAACTGCCGAACAGCTGTCAGCTGAAGTAGCCTGCAGTGCTGCATTTAACCACTGCGCCACCTCGGCTCTCATCTTCTCCTGAAGGGTCATGTAAAGTATTCCAGTAGATGGTAATTCTACTGATAAGGAATGTAACTGGGGTAACTAAGATTTAACAGAGGAGAAACCTTTGAAATGGGAAGCAGCTTTGTTTACTTTTGAGACGTTTGGATGTCTCAGGACTAGAGTGGTGGCTTTTTGCTGCCATCTGATCGTGACCTGACAAAAGGGCGAATGACAAAACCGTGCCCGACTAAACTGTGTTGCTAAAACCGCGATGTCATCAACGCGCCGATAACAGCGCGCCGACAACAGCACGCCGACAGAAGGGCGCTTTACAACAGCGCGTCGACAGAACGCCGATTTAACTTAAGGTAAGGGTTAGGTTTAGGGTTAGGTTTAGCGTTACATTTAGGGTTAGGTTTAGGGTTAGGTTTAGAGCACGCTTCTGTCGCCGCGCTGTTGTCGCCGCGATTCAGCGCTCATTCGTCGGAGCGCTTTAGAACACGCGGTTTAGTTGGGCGCGATTTTGTTGTTTGCCCTTTTGTCGGTGAACCCATCTGATGACCTGTGAAGATAGGTTTTTTATTTCCCTGAGGAAATAAGCCTGAACTACTGCTCCCCCCTCCCCCCCGTCACCAAACCTCCACATAGAGGTCCACCATAGCCCCAGAAGAGCTCCTTCTGCTGAAATGAATCAGCTCCAAAATGATTATCTTCCATTGACACAAGGGCTATCTTGTGCATTTATCTGGCCTTCCCTCTCCCCCACCCCCCTGACCTGCAGATTTCCTGGGATCTGGGGTGGAGCCATATCTGCAGACTCCAAATGGGTAGAGTCAGATGCATGTTTTCTGACTCAGGAGAGAAAAAGAGGAGTATCAAGACATCTTTGGAGGGTTGCTAGGAAACTAACTAGCATTTCCTATTTTTATTGCCACGCTTCTCCAAACACAAAGCCAGAAGCCATGACTGAAAAACTTTATAAAGAACCCTTTTCTGCATGGCCACCATTCCCATAGAGGCTCTCGAATTCTCTGTCCACCCAATTCGCAGGCCCCAAGCTCACCTGCAAACACAGCAGCAGATTGTGGTGCACGGTTTGGAAGAGGTGGTCGCAAGGGCTCAGTTGAAGAGCAGGGCGCTCACAATGCTTCTGCAGCTCGTTCTCATAGACTTGTTCAAAGGCTGTGAGCAGCTGGCTGTAGTCAGAAACGATCAGCTTGAGGGACTGAAGAGCCGTGGCGGTGTTGTCAGATGGATCGACACCAGCGGGATTCCCCTGGAGGAAAGAACACTGTTTTTCCCCCCACCCACCCCCGAAAAAACACAGTGAAAAACACCTGAATTGAAGAAGAGAGGGAATCAACTGTTTGAGGGGAGGATACATCCCGTGAAAACCAACCATTTATGCAGCAGTGGGTAATGGACAGGTAATTAAAGCCAAGGACCATTTTTATTGAATTTCATTTGTATCCTGCCTTTATTATTTTTATAAATAACTCAAGGTGGCAAGCATAGCTAATAGTCCTTTCTCCTCCTATTTTCCTATGAAGTGTGATGGTTTGAGAATAAAGTGACTGGCCAAAGCCACGCAGTTGGCTTTTAGGCTTAAAAGGTGACTAGAACTCATAATCTCCTGGTTTCTAGACCGCCAACTCCTCCACACTTACACTATAGAGCCGCGGTGGCGCAGTGGTTAGAATGCAGTACTGCCGGCTGCTTCTGCTGACTGCCGGCTGGCTGCAATTTGGCAATTCTCCCTCTACTCTCCAGACTACATTTTGAGTCACTACTGTGTAGGCAGCTAAATATCAAAAAGATTTTCTTATCTAGAAATTAAGTCCATAGAAGTCTGGGAGATCTGTCTGTCAATGAGCCGAGGTGGCGCAGTGGTTAGGGTGCAGTACTGCAGGCCACTTCAGCTGACTGTTATCTGCAGTTCAGCGGTTCTAATCTCACCGGCTCAAGGTTGACTCAGCCTTCCATCCTTCCGAGGTGGGTGAAATGAGGACCCAGACTGTTGGGGGCGATATGCTGACTCTGTAAACCGCTTAGAAAGGGCTGAAAGCCCTATGAAGCGGTATATAAGTCTAACTGCTATTGCTATTGCTAATTGACCCAGCATCTCCGGTCACATACAATGAGATTCAAGCACTGGCTGAACTTCCGAATGATCATTTAGGAGCAGTGGTGTAAAGGCACTTGTGAAGCAGTATATAAGTGCTATTGCTATGTCAAACTATTTTTCTAGCTTCCTGTTCTGCTTGCCTAGAAATCCCAAGCATCAGCTCCCTGACTCCCTATGAGAAATGGAATGAAATAGCTCTTTACTGCAACTTTATTAGCCAAGATATCTCTGTTACAATTAAAATACAGGCACGTGGTACCAATTACAGCAAGAAGATGAAAAATGGCTGCAATAGCTGTATAGCAAAAAAAATTAAAATAAATAAAAGGAAAAGTGGAGGTATTGCTTTTAATAATAGGACTAGATAAGTCAATAAAGTAAGCAAAACAGAAGAGAGAAAGGAAGAAGAATTAAAGGCAATGCAGTTGCTAGTCCAAGCTAGTCTTTCCGTGGGGAAGGCTACAGAGTTGGGTTCCTACCAGTTCGCACCTATTCGGTAGAACCGGTTCGTCAAATCTACCGAACCGGTTAGAAGAGGTTCCACCAGTGGACCCAGAAAGCAGGCCACACCTACAGAAGAGGTTCCAAAAGTTTTTGAAACCCACCACTGGTCCTTGGATAGGATTCTTCTACACTATCATGCTCCTATTTATAAAACTCAGTGCCTCTGTGAAAGGTAAGGATGACTACTGCGTTTGTGGTGCAATCAGAACATTGCGTGTGTTGAAGTTGTTTTAACGCAAACCAAAGATGCCTTTTAAAAAACAAGTTGACATCCTATTCTTATGCATGCCAGTGCTGTGTGAGGTAATTTAAGGTGGTTCTGACAAGTGTCGTCGGCATCTTCATATCCGGTCACATGGGCGGCAAGCCACTCCCATCCGGTCACATGGGTGGCAAGCCACTCCCACAATGGAGGCCACACCCACAGAGTAGGTTCGAACAATTTTTGAAACCCACCCCTGGAAGGCTACCATATTTTTCGCTCCATAACCCGCTCCTGACTATAAGACACACCTAGGTTGAGAGGAAATCTAGGGAAAAAAACCTGTCTCTGCCTCCCAGCATCCATCCTTCCGTATTCATCTGGATGGCATCCTTGCAGCAAGCAGGAAACAGCCTGGTCAGCTTCAGCATGTTATCGCGGCATGTGGCTCGTCAGGGCTCACTTTCGTTGTGCCCACCACCGGTTAAATGAGGTGAGCCGCTGCTGCAGCTGATTTGCAGATGGATCGGCCTCCTGGATCAGCTGTTCTAGGCGACAAGCATCACTGCCACCGCCTATCGCCAACGTTGCCGTTTGTCCTGCTGTTTGGTGTCGGCAATCCCCGCCTAGAACAGCTGATCGGTGATATTCAGGGAGGCCGATCCAATTGCCAATCAGCTGCTTGGCAGTAAAGGCTCCAGCGTTCCCCAGTGGTGGGGAATGGCAACAGTAGTGACACACCAACCCCCTCCCTTCCTGGCAATATTCGCTCTTTAAGACACACAGATATTTCCACCCACTTTTTGTTTGTGTGTGTGTGAAGGGGGGGGGTGCGCCATAGTGCAAAAAATATGATACTTAGGGCTAGCAACTCTTCAACATTATTTTCTTGACACTTTTTGATATGGAAACTTACTAATAGACATCTACCTAACACAATTTAAGTAATTACTGTGTTATAGAACCGAGACAGATCACCAGTCTCATAAAATCAGATATTCCTTTCTGTAAATATTCCATGAGGAGCCTATAGCAATAGCAGTTAGACTTATATACCGCTTCATAGGGCTTTCAGCCCTCTCTAAGCGGTTTACAGAGTCAGCATATTGCCCCCAACAACAATCCGGGTCCTCATTTTACCCACCTCGGAAGGATGGAAGGCTGAGTCAACCCTGACCCGGTGAGATTTGAACCGCCGAGCTGCAGAACTAGCAGTCAGCTGAAGTAGCCTGCAGTGCTGCATTTAACCACTGCGCCACCTCGGCTCACTATATAACTGATAAAATGAAATATCACAGACTGTTTGTAACTGCAGTAATGGGGCAAATAAACTGGAGGCGATTCAGAAAGATACTTCTAACTCAGCCGTCTCACTGTAAAACAAATGCACCCCCCCCCCCCGTTTGGTAAAGCAGGTTTGTAAATTGCCTACCTGTGCTTTTAGGTTTTCCAAGTCTGCTGCTGTCTTCTCCAGCTCCTCTGATGCCTCCAAGAGAGTTTGCTCGTGAGAAGTCATTGGCAGAAGGGCCCTATTTTTTTCATAGAAAATTTTTTTATTTTCCATTTTCATAGCATATAATCCACATGTATACTATTACATAGTCAATATCATGTTGTATTATTAAGTAATTACATCAATTCATCTTACCATCAACTACCAAAGAAAAAAAAAAGAAAAAAACCCCAGTTATTGGCTCTTCTGCTCTCCATACACCATATTTATACCTTATCCGACACTTTCTTCCCCCTCTCTCCTCCCGCTTTCTACATCCTGTCTTCCCTCCATCATTTTCTACTCTACTTCCCCTTCCTTTCTCCTTCTCCTCTCTCCCCTTACCACTCCTCCTTATACACCTCACCTTCCCCCTTCACCCTCTCTCCTATCCCTCTCTTCCTATCTTTCTTCTCTCCTCTGCTTCCCACTCTTCTACATCCTGTCTTCCCTCCATCATTGTCTACTCTACTTCCGCTTCCTTTCTCCTTCTCCTCTCCCCCCTTACCACTCCTCCTTATACACCTCATCTTCCCACTTCACCCTCTCTCCTATCCCTCTCTTCCTATCTTTCTTCTCTCCTCTGCTTCCCACTCCTACATCCTGTCTTCCCTCCATCATTTTCTACTCTACTTCCCCTTCCTTTCTCCTTCTCCTCTCTCCTCGTTCCACTCCTCCTTATAAATCTCATCTTCCCCCCTCACCCTCTCTCCTATCCCTCTCTTCCTATCTTTCGTCTCTCCTCTGCTTCCCACTCCTACATCCTGTCTTCCCTCCATCATTTTCTACTCTACTTCCCCTTCCTTTCTCCTTCTCCTCTCTCCTCGTTCCACTCCTCCTTATAAATCTCATCTTCCCCCCTCACCCTCTCTCCTATCCCTCTCTTCCTATCTTTCGTCTCTCCTCTGCTTCCCACTCCTACATCCTGTCTTCCCTCCATCATTTTCTACTCTACTTCCCCTTCCTTTCTCCTTCTCCTCTCTCCTCGTTCCACTCCTCCTTATAAATCTCATCTTCCCCCCTCACCCTCTCTCCTATCCCTCTCTTCCTATCTTTCTTCTCTCCTCTGCTTCCTACTCCTACATCCTGTCTTCCCTCCATCATTTTCTACTCTACTTCCCCTTCCTTTCTCCTTCTCCTCTCCCCGCTTACCACTCCTCCTTATACACCTCATCTTCCCACTTCACCCTCTCTCCTATCCCTCTCTTCCTAACTTTCTTCTCTCCTCTGCTTCCCACTCTTCCTCTAATTCACTTGGGGTATTTCAGCTTCAGAGACAGCAGGGTCCTTTTATATACACAGACAAGAAAGTGGGCAGAAGGAGTTCATGGTCTCACCATAACAGATACGGACACCGGACATCAATGGAAAAGCAGATCTCATTTTTACACGAGTCCTTTCCTCTATTCGACGCTTTTAGCGCGCCACCCGCATTGTTGTTCAATAAGCTGAGGCGAAGGACTTCTTGACTCTCTTACTTTCCATAACTTAACACCAGGCACAGGAACCTTACCTTTTCTGTTTTCGTTCTTCGCCCAAAAGCAGTTGCTTTATCTCTGAGCTCCAGGGAGGGGACTCTGGATTCAGCACTCTCTGTAGATCAGGGCTAGTGAAAACCTGCTTTACGTATTCTTCGTTCTTCCTAGCTATTTCTTCGCAATATTCTCCTGTGCTGCAAGAGAATGCCGGGGAATTATAAAATGCAGACTGCAGGGCAGTCTAACCTAGGAAGCAAAATTGGGATTGGTATGAAGAGAAGGAGGAGTCTAAAAATCAAAGAGGACATGATCTGTCCCCATTAAAAGACAAGTAAGTTCGATAGGAATAAAACATGGCCCCAGAGCACTTGTTTAGCAATAGCAGTTAGACTTATATACGCTTCATAGGGCTTTCAGCCCTTTCTAAGCGGTTTACAGAGTCAGCATATTGCCCCCAACAACAATCTGGGTTCTCATTTTACCCACCTCGGAAGGCCGGAAGGCTGAGTCAACCTTGAGCCGGTGAGATTTGAACAGCCGAACTGCAGTCAGCTGAAGTAGCCTGCAGTGCTGCATTTAACCACTGCGCCACCTCGGCTCTTAAGTTTAAGATCAGCCACCTTGAACAAGTGCTCTGCATTGCAGAAAAAGGGGCAGAGTTTCATATATTTTAGCTATGGCTGGGTGGAAGTAATATAAAATGATGGGTTTTAAGATTCCATCATTATAGTCTTAGTTCCTCTGTACTTCCCCTTTGCAATCCATCCCAAATATCTACTCTAAAACCCACGCTGAAAAAAAGAACGTACCCACAAATTTGGGTTCCACCACAAAACCGCGGTAGACAATTGCGCGCTCGACAAAAGCGCGTACGTGACGTCATCACAGCGCGACGAAAACATCGCGTTGTGAGCGGTAAATTTAAAATTAAAGCGAAAACCTTACCCTAACCCCCCCAAACCTAACGCTAAACCTAACCCTAAACCTAACCCTTAACCTAACGCTAAACCTAACGGTAACCCTTAACCTAACGCTAAACCTAACCCTAACGCTTAACGTAACCCTAAACCTAACCCTAACCCTAACCCTTACCTTTATGTGAATCGGCTTGCTTTAATTTTATTTTAATTTTATTTATTTTTTAATTTTTTTCGTCGTGCTGCTGATGACGTCAGGTACGCGCTTTCGTTGAGCGCGGTTTTGTCGAGCGCGGTTTTGACGGGTCACGCAAATTTGGACGTTTTCCAGGACAAATGATCTAGGATGGCATGCCAATTTCATCCCGAAATCTGAATCAGCATGCCATTGTAAATGGCAGAATTCCACGCCTTCTGCCAACAGTAACAATCCAGCCTTACTGGGCAACAGCAGCGATATTCAACACCACATTAACTAAATCTAATTATTTTAGTGCCCGACAGCTGCAAAACCTAGGAAATTCTAACTGTGGGGAAGGGCACCTCTCCCTCACCTGGAATAACTACTGGAGTCTGATTTAGAGTCCGAGAGCGTAAGGTTAGCTTGAACTGGAATGACAGCCACCAGCTGCTGCAGGAAATGGAGCTGCTTCTGAACAGAGGCCTTTCCCTGTGGGGACACACACAAAAAAAGCATGCAAACTCTTAGCACCTTCCCTTCCCGCCTGCTGATGTAAACAGGCCTCCCGCTCAGATATGCTCAGCTGTCAATCTTCAGGTTACAGTGTTTGAACAATAGCAATAGCAGTTAGACTTATATACCGCTTCATAGGGCTTTCAGCCCTCTCTAAGCGGTTTACAGAGTCAGCATATTGCCCCCAACAATCTGGGTCCTCATTTCACCCACCTCGGAAGGATGGAAGGCTGAGTCAACCTTGAGCCGGTGAGATTTGAACAGCCGAACTGCAGTCAGCTGAAGTAGCCTGCAGTGCTGCATTTAACCACTGCGCCACCTTGGCTCTTGAACAGACCCGATGTTGAAAGGAAAGAAAAATATCTGAGGCCTAGAAAGAAAATTCCACCAAGAGAAATGACACAGGCTTCATTTCACTCTTTTCCTTATCACATAACCTACACTTTTAATTAGTTAAATGTTACTATGGAGGGGGGGTGGGGAGAGGAAGCAGCTTGTCATATCTATTGCAAGCTGCAGGAAAGCGAAGAGTAGAAGAATATCCAGGCCCAGTAGGCAACAAGGAGCTGACATCTTTGTTGAATGATGAATGAAGGGCATAAAGCAGCCATGGAAGATACAGGAGGCTGCTTCTGCAGATGTTTTCCTGGTGCTTACCTTGATGAGGTCCAAATCGTCAGCTCGACAAAGCATCAGGTCGTACCCCAGCTTCGCCATTCCTGTCAGGAGAGGAGGAAGTTTAGCTGCATGGGTGCTAGGGTTTCCCCACAGTTATAATTTGCTGCGGAACAAACAAGTTTCCAGGTCTCATGAGCAATTCAGCTCATGAAGTCCTTTGGGTTAAATGTTCCCGGTTTTTCCCTGCTTGCAAATGGAAGCAGACGTCCAAATGTTGTAGAAAAAACAGGACACGCAAGCCAGCTCTTCGGGGAAGGAATAGTTTATTTGCGCAGGTTCACAGCAAAGAATAATTGGCCTGAACATTGAATGAAATTCAGGAACTTCCTTATATGGTTTATCACTTTCAGCTAAAGCCATCTGTTAGTTTTGGAAACACCCCTCAAGATTTGCCCTTGAGTTACAGCAATATTATGTCTACAGGAAGTTATAAACTATAGCATACATTTGAGGAATTAAAATGTGTCTTCCAGACAGATTTACAGTCAAGCCAGCAGATACATTAAAATAGAGACTTTTGCTTCAGCAGTTTTCATGTGCATACTTCCTAAAAGCAAACCTTTGCAATTTCTATATTCGAACAGTTAAAGCTTAATATCATGAAACCCTAGTTTGGTTCAGGCTTGAGGCCTACTTTGGTTCAGCCTGCCACCTCACAAAGGGATACCTATGAAACATTTGGCATTTCAACTTTCTATGGCTCTGCTTTGGGTGGTTTTTTTCTTTTTAATTTGTCATGCATTTGATGACTTTCCAGCCCAGACTTACCTGTTGTGGCCCGGCAGGAGCCATTGGAGCTGCCACCAGACTCCGACAGCGAGGGGTCTTATGAGTCGGCCTTGGAGGAGGTGGAGGATCCTGGACAGGGTGTCGACTCGGAGCAGGGCGAGGAGAGACTGGTTGGCCACCAGGTGGCGGCAGAGAATTGGATCAAAGGGAATGTTCATGAAAGCATTTGGGAGTTGTAGCAGGATGCACGCAGGAGAAGGGCTGAACAGCGTAAAGGACAACGGAGTAACTACAGGAGGTGATTACAAACAGCTGATGCTGATCAGGATCCCCTCCTGCTGATAAGAGACTGCTGGTGACACGCCCTGTTTGCAGAAGTCAAAGTTCTCGTGATTGTTCCTCGTTCATATATCGAGAGAAGCTAACTTGGATAAGTGGCTGGATATATAGAATCCTGGTTGCAGTGAATTTTGTGAGTTGTAGCACTTCTGCCAGAGCTATTATCTTTGTTTATTTGGGCTTGCAGCCAACAAGAGCTTGGACTGATTAAAAGAAACCTTTTTAGTTACGTGGCTTTTGGCTTTCGTTCCTGGACAGAGAAGGAGGGGGGTCAGAACACTTATCCATTCTGCTTTGGTGACAAAGAGAGTATAGGGGGAGAGCTTGAGATTTTAATGCAACATACACTTACATTCCAAGGTTTTAAGTCTTAACAAAGCTTTTTAAAAAAACCTACAGTACTTTGATAGGTTTTTACACATCTATATCTGTAGAATGACGTCAGCATGTCTGGCTCCATTTGGTGGCAGGAGATAGCAATAGCAATAGCAGTAGACTTATATACCGCTTCATAGGCCTTTCAGGCCTCTCTAAGCGGTTTACAGAGAGTCAGCATATTGCCCCCAACAATCTGGGTCCTCATTTTACCCACCTCGGAAGGATGGAAGGCTGAGTCAACCCTGAGCCGGTGAGATTTGAACCATTTGAAGATGGCAGACGTCCGGCACGAGGCCAGGCCTGGGGAAGGCTATGGAAGCTGAACCAAACCCACAAAACAAAAGTTCTATATTCTATTTTGTTTACTTTCCCCTAATTCCTAATGACCACTCTGAGATGGCAGGCTGAACCAAGGTAGGCCCCAAGCCTGAACCAAACTAGGGTTTCATGATATTAAGCTTTAACTGTCTCCATTAGCAATAGCAGTTAGACTTATATACCGCTTCATAGGGCTTTCAGCCCTCTCTAAGAGGTTTACAGAGTCAGCATATTGCCCCCAACAACAATCCGGGTCCTCATTTTACCCACCTCGGAAGTCTGGAAGGCTGAGTCAACCCTGAGCCGGTGAGATTTGAACCGCCGAACTAGCAGTCAGCTGAAATGGCCTGCAGTACTGCACTCTACCCACTGCGCCACCTCGGCTCGCCACCTCGGCATTTTAATGTATTTGCTGGCTTGACTGTAAATCTGTCTGGAAGACACATTTAAGTTCCTCAAAATACGAGCTACTCTGCTCCGTTAGCTGACTATGTATTATGATTTCCTGTAGACATAATATTGCTGTAACTCAGGGGCAAATCTTGAGGGGTGTATCCAAAACTAGCAGATGGCTTTAGCTGAAAGTGATAAACTATATAAGGGATTTCCTGCCTGTCATTCATGGTTCAGGCCATTTATTCTTTGCTATGAACCTGCGCAAATAAACTATTTCTTCCCTGAAGAGCTGGCTTGCGTGTCCTGTTTTTTTCTACAACAACTCCATAGCAAAAAAATTAAAACGTTGGCCCAGAGTGGAAGGAAACTCTTCCCTGAAAGCAACATTTTATTTTATTTTTTTTAAACAGCAGATTAGTAGTGCATGACTTGGCTTCCACAAGTAATTTTGTCTTTGGTCCAGCTATTCATTTTTTATAGAGACAGAGGAGTTTGATACCAGACCAAGATGCCCGATTCTTTCAGTGCCCACTCAAAGGTGATTCTACAAAAAAAAAAAATCCCCATCTGGTACTTCTTGTACAATTCCATGTACGCCAAAAACCACAGCAGAGGTATTGGACAGAGGCTTGATTCAGTCACAGGACATTTGTTTTGCCCACCTTGGATATGATTATTCTACACTATCATGCTCATATTTATAAAACTCAGTGCCTCTGTGAAAGGTAAGGATGACTCCTGCGTTTGTGGTGCAATCAGAACATTGCGTATGTTGACGTTGTTTTAACGCAAACCAAAGATGCCTTTTAAAAAACAAGTTTACATCCTATTCTTATGCATGCCAGTGCTGTGTGTGAGGTAATTTAAGGTGGTTCTGACAAGTGTCGTCGGCATCTTCATATCCGGCCACATGGGCAAGCCACTCCCATCCAGTCACATGGGCGGCAAGCCACTCCCACAAAGGAAGCCACGCCCACAGAGTAGGTTCGAACTATTTTTGAAACCCACCACTGGTCCTTGGATATGATTATTCTACACTATCAGGCTCATATTTATAAAACTCAGTGCCTCTGTGAAAGGGAAGGATGACTACTGCGTTTGCGGTGCAATCAGAACATTGCGTGTGTTGAAGTTGTTTTAACGCAAACCAAAGATGCCTTTTAAAAAACAAGTTGACATCCTATTCTTATGCATGCCAGTGCTGTGCGTGAGGTAATTTAAGGTGGTTCTGACAAGTGTCGTCGGCATCTTCATATCCGGTCACATGGGCGGCAAGCCACTCCCATCCGGTCACATGGGTGGCAAGCCACTCCCACAAATGAGGCCACACCCACAGAGTAGGTTCGAACAATTTTTGAAACCCACCACTGCCACCCCAGTTCATTTTTCAGTGTCTCTTATTCAAGGGACGGGATAGCAACAAATAACTGGGAACAAAAGCACTGACTGCGATATGGAGTCCACTGGAAAAAAGACAATTATGTTTCAGACTAAACGTGTGTTATCAGTTTTGGGCCAAGAATTATACGTATAGACACAAAAGCCGATGGCTTCAGAGCAAAAGAGTATTGCATTAGGTGAAGGTTCTCCTTGCACACATGTGCTAGTCGTTCCCGACTCTAGGGGGCGGTGCTCATCTGTTTCAAAGCCAAAGAGCCAGCGCTGTCCAAAGACGTCTCCATGGTCGTGTGGCCGGCATGACTAAATGCCAAAGGCACATGGAACGGTTACCACCTTCCCACCAAAGTTGGTTCCTATTTTAATACTTGCATTTATACATGCTTTCGAAATGCTAGGTTGGCAGAAGCTGGGACAAGTAACGGGAGCTCACTCCATTGTGCGGTGCTAGGGATTCAAACCGCCGAACGTTCTGACTGACAAGCTCAGCATCTTAGTATTGCATTAAGTGCTATTAATAGGACTGCTCTCTTCACCTCCCTTTTCTTTTATATTAAACATATGAAATATTACAATTTGGCCACAAACTTTTAAAGGTTGTCTGAGAATTCCAGGTGGCACAGGGACCCCCAGGATGTGCTCCTCTTATTCAAAAGGGCATGACTTGATGGGCCAAAAGAGAGCCAATAATATTAAAGAATAGTGAGCCAGGAGTCCCATTCTTGAGTTGTGTAGGAAACAGCCTCAGATGCAGATTCCAAGCTTTGTGTCCCTCGTGACTGTAGACTGCGGCATATTTGCTCACATCTTCATTATCTTTCTGGAATGGGGCTCGCTCCATTAGGTAGTGTTCTGATCGAGGCTTCCCAAGAGCGTGGTGCAAACTCCTTGTCCCGGCTTTTGTTAATTTACTGTGAATTCTACTCATTCACATCCAGCAAAGTCTTTCAAGGGAGGATTTACAGCCTCTGGCTTGGAGAGCTGACAGGCCGAGATCTGCAGAACTTGGCCAGGAGCCTCCGAGAGTCATGAACTAATTAAGTGAACTAATGGTCTCCTGCAAACTCCACTCCCCTTTAGCTCCTCTTTTATTTTCTTTGGGAGGGGCCATTCATCGTCCACCTGTGGCCTTACTCCCAAGTCGACCCTTGTTCTTTAGCTGTTCCCTTCGTCTGGCAACTCTGCGCATGCACACACTGGGAACAGGCTCCAGCTGTTCATCTGCCTCACTGATGTCTGACTATGAAGACAGCTGATAACTGACATACGGCTCTGGCCCCCTCTCTGCCGCCAACACAGAGCCCCCATGAGAGCCTTCCCCAGACTCCAGGACTGGCCCATGTTCCTCCCCAACCTCCTCACTGTCCGAATCTGCTGCCAGCTCTGCTGGCCGCTGGCGGGCCACAACAAGGCAGCTTGCTCAGTAAAATGCAAAAACACTGTGCAAAGATCAGGAGGGACAATGAGGCCTTTTGGTAGCCAAGTCTAGTGAAGATACACTGAACTCAACTTGTTCGCAATTTCATGGGTTTCTGTGCCGCCCATCTCGGGGGACTCCGGGCGGCTTACAAATACGAAATGAAAATAAAATACACACAGGGGGAGAATACAAACAATACCAACAATTTTAAAAAACACAACATACAATTCGGTTTAATTGGGGGTTGAACCTGATTCAAAAATCGGCAACCCAGGCCTGTCGGAACAGCCAGGTTTTGGTGGCTTTTTGGAAGGCCGCGAGGGTGGGAAGGGTCCGGATCTCTGCTGGTAGTTCGTTCCACAGAACCGGAGCAGCTACAGAGAAGGCTCTCCCCCGAGTGGTTGCCAGTCGGCATTGTCCGGTCGACGGCACCCAGAGGAGGCCTAGCCTGTGGGTTCTTATCGGACGTTGGGACGTGTGTAGCAGGAGACCGTCTCTCAAGATATCCAGGTCCAGTGCCATGTACGGCTTTAAAGGTAATCACCAGCACTTTGTCGCGCGTCTGGAGACTAATGGGGAGCCAGTGCAGCTCGCGGAGGATAGGTGTAACCCGTGGCACGACAAAACCGCGCTTGACTAAAGCGTGCTCGATTAAACCGCGTCGCTGACGTCATCAACAGGGCGACAACAGCGAGCGCGGAGAAAGAAGGGCGCTTTAAATAGCGCTTTGAAAGCAAGCCGATTCAAGTTAAGGTAAGGGTTAGGTTTAGGGTTAGGTTAAGGGTTAGGTTTAGGTTTAGGTTAAGGGTTAGGTTTAGGATTAGGTTAAGGGTTAGGATTAGGTTTAGGGTTAGGTTTAGGGGGGTTAGGTTTAGGGGTTAATTTTAGGTTAGCGTTTACAGCGTGCTTCTGTCTCCGCGCTGTTGTCGCCCTGTGATGACGTCAGCTACGCGGTTTCGTCGAGCGCGCTTTAGTCGAACACGGTTTTGTGGTGGAACCGGTGGAACCGAGGTACACCCGATATCGCTTGCGCGGCTGCATTTTTCAATTATGGAAAACTTTGAGGAACCAAGAGAGGCAAGTTGTTTTTTTTAAAAGACTTTCATAAAAACAAGAGCAATCTATCAACCAATCCCTGCACATCACATCTGCCGGGGGAAAGAAAGGGCTGTTTTCAATTGCCAAAGACAGGCATGGATTAAAATATGATTTCTAGCTTGCAAGCATTAGACAAAGGAAAATATGACCACATAATAAATTACGAGTTGATCCATTTTTATGCAGCTTCTCAAATTACGAAGATTACAGATTGATCCAAGTCACATGCTATGCACTGAAAACCTAAACCATGTTCCTTGGCAAAAACCCTACACTGTTAAGATTTAAAAAGCAACTCATACAAATGTGTTTTATGTCCGTTGGATTAGTTCTTGACCCCCTTTGAGGACGGGACTTCAGAACAATCAGAACTTTGGTCCAAAAGTTCAGATTTTGCTTGGAATATTGGAAGCTTGATGGACTGAAACATGGACTGATGGAATGCCAACTAAGATGTGGACTCATTTCCTGGAAACCGAGCAATTGCTTTGCAGTGCATCTGTATGCCAGAGAAACGCCACAAATGTTAGCTGCAAAAGTTGCTTTTTCTGTTTTCTTTTAACAGTAAAGTTGCCAGTATCCCCATAGATTAACTTGATGATTTTAAAGGGTAAAAAGCAGCCTCTTTTTGTTTTTAATAAGCATCTCTTTCTTAAACATTTATTACTTTCTTCTAACCTTCTAACTTATTTACAAGCAGTGACTCCTCATCACTACTGCAACATGCTCTACATGGGGCAGCCCTTGAAGAGCATTCGGACACTTCAGCTTGTCCAGAATGCAGCCGCGCGAGCGATTGTGGGTGCACCTCGGTTCACCCTCGTAACACCTATCCTCCGCGAGCTGCACTGGCTGCCTATTGGTCTTCAGATACGCTTCAAGGCGCTAGTCGTCACTTATAAAGCCCTTCATGGTATTGGACCTGGGTACTTGAGAGACCGCCTGCTGCCAATTGCCTCCAATAGACCGATCAGATCCCACAGATTAGGCCTCCTCCGAATTCCATCCGCCGGCCAATGCCGACTGGCGACTACCCGGAGGAGGGCCTTCTCTGTGGCTGCTCCGACCCTCTGGAACGAGCTCCCCGTGGAGATTCGAACCCTCACCACCCTCCAGGCCTTCCGCAAAGCCCTTAAAACCTGGCTGTTCCGACAGGCCTGGGGCTAATGAGCTTTTGCCCCCCCCCCCTCGAATGGTATGGTTGTTGTGTGCTTTTAAATCGTGTATTGTTCTGTTCGTCTTTTTTATCCCTTATCTGTACCCCCTTCCCTGACTTGGATTGTGAGCCGCCCTGAGTCCCCTTCGGGGAAAAGGGCAGCATATAAATGCAATAAATTCAATTCAATCCAATCACTTATAAGAGCTTGATGCAAACCTATATTTATTTACTTATTAAATTTCTATTCCATCCATCTTACCTAAGTGACTCTGGGTGGTTTACAATAGTATAATAAAACTATATAAAACATGAGGAGGGCCCCTCCCTGGGGGGGGGGGCTGTTTTCGCCATTCCCAGGCCCCTATAAAGCCTCTGGACCCTGGGGAAGGTGAAAAAAGCATGCAAAAAAATGGGGGAGGGCGCCTGTTATGCGCGCATCTGCACTGGGGTGGGTTGCGTATTGCATTATGGGTGCGGCACGCCCGCGCACGACCCCCCACCGTGCTCCCCCCACTTATGCCACGCAAGCCAAAAAAGGTTCGCCATCGATGATATAGGATTTTCTCTTGAGCAGTGGGTTGGACTCCAAGGTCCCTTCCAATTTCATATTCTGTATTCTATTCTGCCCAGCACATTAGAGCCAAGGTGGCGCAGTGGTTAGAGTGCAGCACTGCAGGCTACTTCAGCTGACTGCAGTTCGGCTGTTCAAATCTCACTGGCTCAGGGTTGACTCAGCCTTCCATCCTTCCGAGGTGGGTAAAATGAGGACCCGGATTGTTGGGGGCAATATGCTGACTCTGTAAACCGCTTAGAGAGGGCTGAAAGCCCTATGAAGCGGTATATAAGTCTAATTGCTGTTGCTATTGCTATTAGACTTAGTCTCCAGGCTGTTTATAGATATATGACAAGAATGTACAAGAGATGTCTAGGGTACCAATTGAGGAAAACAATGCTGTCCCATTTTATTTATTTCCTGACTTTATTATTTTAAACAATAATTGCAGTTGAACACACATAATGCTTCTTTCTCTTATTTTCTCCACAACCTTGTATGGTAGGTTGAGCTGAGAAATAGATCCCCCAACCAGTTTCGGGTTTGAGGTGGGACTAGAACTCATAGAATCCTGGTTTCTAGCCTTCTGCTTTATCCACTAGACTAGAGCAAACTGGCTCTTCCACTTTGTAATTTCCCATTTGATTTCATTCCTTTTCTATGAACATTGTGACACTGTGTGCAGATACAAACGGAATTGCATTATCACAGTGTCTTTTTTTGGTGTCTGTGTGTGTGTGTGTCTTTTTGACAAAAGGCTTTGATCCTGCAGAGTTTGAATTTGAATCTCTATATCATGGGTCATCAACCTGGTCCCTACCACCCACTAGTGGGCGTTTCGGGGTTCCAGGTGGGCGGTAGGGACTTCAGAGGTTAAAGCCTCCTTTTGAACGAGTCGGCAGGCGCGAGCGCACACATCAATAACCAAAGTGCGCGGTGCACGCAAACAAGCAAACCCGTGGGAAGAGGAAGGGGAGGAGTGGAAACTGATAGCAGGGACAGGCAGAAGCTACCACATATCTTGTAGAATCAGGCTTTAGTGCTGTTAATCATATTATGAGCAAACAGAGAAACAGCCTGAATATCACCAAAAGAGGAGACCTTCGTTTGTTCCTTACGAAATCGAACCAGATATCAAATATTTAGTCTCGCAGCATCAGCTTCAACGATCTCATTAATCACTAGTAAGCTAATTTCAATTTACTTTATTGTTTTCTAATTAACTTTATAAAGTTAAAAACATTATAAACATGCATAAAGTAGAAATAAAAGATAAGGCTTTAGTGGTTAACACATCTGCCTAATATGTAATACAGCCCAGGTTCAAATCCCAGTAAGGGTATGGCTAGCTGATGAGAGCTAAATAGCTTGAAATAGATCTATACTAGTCTCTCTTATTTATTTATCAGCACAAATACAACACAAATGTAACAAAGGCAATAGTAAAAATGTTGGGTTTCTGTCTGGATAGTCTCTTGTGACGAGCCGATAGACAGAGAAAGGAAGCAGTAGGCTTCCTCCCATATTTGGGCATACCAGGGGTTGTGACACTAAATACATACCTATTTCCCTGGCTCAGCTGATAAGGAGGAGAACCTTGTGGCTTAGTGGTTAACACATCTGCCTAATATGTAATACAGCCCAGGTTCATATCCCAGTAAGGGTATGGCTAGCTGATGAGAGCTAAATAGCTTGAAATAGATCTATATTAGTCTCCCTTATTTATTTATCAGCACAATACAAAACAAAAAGATAAATGTACATACATATCTTTTTTTTAAAAAACACCCTCCTTTCTAAAAAATATTCCGCACTTGGGCAAAAACCTGTGGGCAGTAAGCAAATTTTTCCATCAAGAAAGATCCATTAGTGGATGGTAGGTAGAAAAAGGTTGACTACCACTGGTCTATATAGTCTTATTCTGCCCACCTTTCCACCCACAGCCCTGATAGAATGATAGAGATCATTTATTAATCCACTTAATAGGACCACTAAATATACAGTATACCTTTTATCTTTAAATCTGATTGTGATTCCTTATTGAAAGATGAAAACTGCTCTCGAAGAGGTGGGTACACACTGCAAGGGAATGCAAAATAAACTTTCAAAGCAAAGCAATATACAGGAGATTGGCAAAGTGAATATAAAGATAAAACCAGAAGCTTTTCTTTTGGGTTTTAATGGATAAAAGATTGGGGGGGGGGGGGGAAATTGCAACGTTGATATTATATATGTCGACAGCAGCAAGATTACTGCGTGCACAAAAATGGAAGGATGCTTTAATCCCCACAATGGATGAATGCTTACAAAAGCTGATGCAGAGATGGCCGAATTGACTGCTTTGATTAAAGAAAAAAACACAATTACTTTAGTTTCTACCTGGAAACTGCTTCTGGACTTTGTGCTTGAGGTGAAAAAAAAAAAGAAACTTTGATTTTTGGGTTTTATCGATTAGATAGGCTTGTTGTTATAGAAGTGGCTGGTTTATTTTACTGCATATGTAAAAGTAAAAAATGGAAGTTTGATGCTATTACCTTATTCTAATGCACCAAAGGGAGCCACAAGTCAACACCTTTTCTTTCTTTTTTCTCTTTGACCTACAGTTTACCTTTCCCTTATTTTCCCACTATTTTATTTTGTATTTTATATTATAAACTAATGGGGAAAAAAACTTTAATAGCCTTGTCAGAATATTGTAAAAACTTCACACCTTTTCATAATTGAAATTATTCAGAGATAAAAAAAGGTGAAAAGGTACAATAATATACCTGCCTTTTCAAAGAGCAATAGCCAACCATTTAGACATCTATTTTTTGAATAGCGATGATGATCATTTCGTATAATGATTTCAAAACAAGTTATTGTAAAATCTAGTTCTACCCATGGATTTTCAATCTAACAAGGGGGAAAACCCTTAGCATAGAATGAAGAGAGCAGTCAGAGGAAGATTGGCCAGAACAAAGGGACACAGGCAATTACTCTTGTTATAAAACATTCCTACAATCGAAACTCCAAATATGCATTTTTTTAAAGATTGGATTCCACCAAACTATTATAACCCCATATAGTATCTAGGGAGAACTTACACAGGAAGAATCTGCCTTAATTTTCATATATTTCTACAAGGCAAAAAGCTATTCTGCCTCTTTAATAATTTACTGTATTTTCAGAGTATAAGACACAACTTCTTCCTTCAAAAAGAGGCTGAAAATCTGGGTGCGTCTTATACACTGAATACAACATTTTGGCCTCCTGAAGCCCCGCCCTTCACCAAAATGGCTGTGCATACCCTTAGGCTTTCAGAGAGCTCCTGGGGGCTGGGGAGGGCAGAAATGAGCAAAAATGGGCTATTTTTTGCCCCCCCCAGCCCCTAGCAGCACTCTATAAGCCTCCATAAGGCTATGCATGCAATTTTTTTGACAAAAAACAGGCTGTTTTTTGCTCATTTTTGCCACACCCCAGGAACACTCTGCAAGCCCCCCAAAGGCTATTCATGCCTTCTTTGGGGGGGGGGAAGGGCCCGTTTTCATGAAAAATGGGCTGTTTTGGGGAGGTTTGCAGAGTGCAAAACCTTTTTCCCCTTTGGAAAGCTCTTTAACTGATTGATGAGAATTACATTGATCAAGTGCTGTGCCAGCAGAAACACCTACCAATCCACTGCATTTCTCTGTAGCTCTATTTCTCTCTCTGTATCCCCCTCCCTACCTACCTACCTACACACACACTCTCCCTGCCTACCTACTGTATTTCTCTATCTCTATTTCACACTCTCTATATATATCCCTTTATCTACCTACCTAATCTCTCTCCCTACCTATCTACTGTATTTTTTTCCCTCTCTATATCCCTCTTCCTACCTATCTACACACTCTCTCTCCCTACCTCCCTACTGTATTTTTCTCTCTCTATCCCTTTTTCTACCTACCTACCTAACTGCTCTCTCTCTCCCTACCTATCTACTGTATTTCTCTCTATATTTCTCTATCCTTCTACCTACCTACCAACCTACCTACTCTCTCCCTCCGTATCTACTGTATTTCCCTCTCTCTCTTTCTATTTCTCTGTCTCTCTCTCCTCTACTGACCTACTCTCTCTCTTTCCATCCGTCCCTCCCTAACTACTCTCTCTCCCCCTACCTACTACTCTATTTCTCTCTCTTCTCTCCCTCTCTATCCCTATATCTACCTACGTACTTTTTTAAAATTTGCCTCTTCAAAACCTTGGTGCGTGTTATACTCCGAAAAATACGGTAAATACTTCAATACCATTTAAACCTTCTATTTGTCATAGTCTCTTCCTGCCATTTCTTATCAAGAGACTTTAAATGCCAACTAACTAAAAAAAAAAAAACCCCACATAAATGGCCTAGAGGTAGTACAAAACTTCAGTTCTTCTTTATTTCATTTACAAAATGGGTTGATACTGGGTTACACGGGAGCAAACTATATTTGCCAGCTCTTTCTAAATCAGAGGGCGCAGTCAAACATGGTCCAGCAGTTCTGGTTGCTATTATTAATTTATTATCTATTTGCCATCCATCTTATGGTTTTGAAGCAACTCTATTAAGCAAAGATCTCACGTGGTTCAATTTCCAACCTCGTGCTCCCCACCTTTTGATTTTGTTTGTGAAAGGCCAGCCAGATCACTATATTGTTGAAATTGTGAGTCGCGTGCCAAGATCCCAAGTTGTGATTACATGGCTACAGGCATGCTATAGCAGTTAGACTTATATACCGCTTCATAGGGCTTTCAGCCCTCTCTAAGCGGTTTACAGAGTCAGCATATTGCCCCCAACAATCCGGGTCCTCATTTTACCCACCTCGGAAGGATGGAAGGCTGAGTCAACCTTGAGCCGTGAGATTTGAACTGCTGAACTGCAGTCAGCTGAAGTAGCCTGCAGTGCTGCACTCTAACCACTGTGCCACCTCGGCTCTTCAATGGAACTCCAAGGACCAATCATAAGGACCATTTGTTCAGCACAATCATAACTGGATGCTTGCTGAACGAATGGTTATGAGGATTACCTGTATAGGTTTCTTGACAATATTATGGAAATGGTTGGCATTTCCTTCTTCCAAGAAGTTTTCCCTTTTTTATAGTCTAACCTATATTCATCTCCCATCCAAATAACAATCAAATCTGACCCACATAGCTTTTCAAGATCAGTCAGCGTTAGCTAGATGCTATCACTAGCTGGGCCCAATGAAGTAAAAATTAGTGTAAATTATTTTTGATTAGCTACTCTTAATTTCTACAAACTGTTTTCTGCAACGTGTGATTTTTTTTGCTATAGCTAATCTCAACATTTGTTACAACTCCCTAAACTAACCTCCTTACTAACATGTATAATCAAGGAAAGTAAGCTTCAAAGGGCACACCTGTCATTTGATCAGAACTGGAAATGGAACACATACGTGAAATGAAACTAACACCACCCTTAAAAGTAGGTCAAATCATATACATTTTAGGATCACAAAGAAAGAAGCAATAACGGTTTCAAGAGCTGTTTCTTTTACTATTAATAATAAATGACTCTGGCTTGTCAGGGAAAGAAAATGCTAAAATCGCAATCTTATGATCTCCAGCAAAGCATCCTAAGAGTCACAGGATTTTTTCAGTCTCCTGCTCCCACGACTGCAGAGATAATTCTTTATCAGCAAAGGAATCTGTGATCAGAAACTTTCTCCTTTACCTCCCAGCACTTGAAAGGCTAAAAACAGGCGTGGCAAAGAAGGGGCTATAGAGGCATTATATGTAGGGCCTCCTCAACTCTACAGTCATGTTTCTCTAAAAGGAATGATGTATTATTTGCGCGAGGTGGTGCAGTGGTTAGAGTGCAGCACTGCAGGCTACTTCAGCTGATTGCTATCTGCAGTTCGGCTGTTCAAATCTCACCTGGCTCAAGGTTTGACTCAGCCTTCCATCCTTCCGAGGTGGGTAAAATGAGGACCCGGATTGTTGTTGAGGGCAATAGGCTGACTCTGTAAACCTCTTAGAGAGGGCTGAAAGCCCTATGAAGCGGTATATAAGTCTAACTGCTATTGCTATTTAGAGGCTGACAAACTCCCAGATTCTGGACATGTTATATTTTAAAAGCAAGAAATAATAAAAAGAAGAGGGAAAAAAAAGAGAAGCATTCTCGTAAAGAAAACAAACCAGCATACCCAAAAACAAATTGTCTGTGGGATCAATAGATCACATATGAAAAATCTCAATCCAGGGAGCCTCATAATTACCAGCCACCCCTTCTTGAGCCTGAGACTGTTCCTCCCAATTCAGACCTGAATAGGCACAGATATTGAGACATCATCACTTGGGTCAAGTTGTATAAACAACTGAATATATCTTATATTAATGATACGGGGACTCTGAACTGGTGGATGACCTTATACAGGGGTTTTGTGGAGATATTTAACAAAGCAGACTATAAAGAGCTGAGGTGGCGCAGTGGTTAAAAGCAGCACTGCAGGCTACTTCAGCTGGACTGCAGTTCGGCTGTTCAAATCTCACTGGCTCAAGGTTGACTCAGCCTTCCATCCTTCCGAGTGGGTAAAATGAGGACCCGGATTGTTGACTGGCTGACTCCGGCTGGCTCTGTAAACCGCTTAGAGAGGGCTGAAAGCCCTATGAAGCGGTATATAAGTCTAACTGCTATTGCTATAAAGTTTTTTTCTCTGTGAAGGAGTGAAAAAAACATCTATTTCTCCCTCCCTTCCTCCCTCGCTTCTGAGCTCGTACTGTCAGATCCTTAGATTCACTGAGTTTGCAAAAGACATTCTGACAGTACTGCTAGAATAACATATCAGGGAATAAGGCTTCAATGTGAGTACCCTTACCTGACACAGAGATCCATTCCAATATGTCCAAGCGGAAGAGATGAAGGGCGGATAGCAATTTTGTATGTCTTCAGCATCTGACAGGGTATACACCCTCTAGTGCAGGGCAGCCCAGTTCCTGAGGATAATGGAGAATAAAGTCTGGAATATTTCGTTTCGTTCTATGCATTCCCCCCGTACTTCTTGAATTGCTGCTAGGATCTCCAACCACCAAAAATACTTTGTTTTCTCACCCTCCTCTCCCAGACTGATCTTAAGAAATTAAA
Source organism: Thamnophis elegans (assembly GCF_009769535.1). NCBI lineage: Eukaryota > Metazoa > Chordata > Lepidosauria > Squamata > Natricidae > Thamnophis > Thamnophis elegans. The sequence goes on from NC_045542.1 coordinate 8,390,121, forward strand.
TTCTTTGCCTTTTCTTACTGTGTAAAAATAGGCAGAATCATAAATGGTAAATGCTTACGTAAATAGTAAGCCTCCGATTCTGCATTTGCTGGCTGTTTTGCCACTTCTCAGCTTCAATTAAGATTCAAGATGACTGAGGCATGACTTTTAATCATGTCAGCAGGGCAGTCATTCCCAATCCCTCTCTTTTTGCTAGACAACTTTAAAAAATAAAAAAAAATTGGGAACAAAGGCTGAGAAGAGAGACAGAGAGCTCTTTCCATCTCCTCAGCAGCCTCAGAATTAACTGACTGGGATATTCAGGGATCTGCAGAGGAAGTTCAGGAAAAACTGACAGAGGCAAATCTGTTTGTTCATGTTTTTATTGTTTTTAAACTTTAATAACTGCAGCAAGATTGTTGGTGGCGCAACACTGGAAGAAGGAAGACTTGCCTACAATTCAAGAATGGACATTGAAAGTCACAAATTTAGCCGAGATGGCTAAAAATATCTGCATATCTTAAGGACCACTCAAACGAGAGATATAAACGAGACTGGAAAAATGGATTGATTATATACAAAATAAATACGGGACTAAGAATTCCAGATAGCTTATGATTAAGATCAGGAACGATTTAAATTGTTTAAAGTTAGCTTAGCAAGGAGGAGCTAAGTTCAATGTAAAGAGGTTATAAATTTTTTATTATTTTTTACAATTTTTTTGTTAAAAATCTATACTGTGTACGGGTTCTGGGAAGTCGGAGGAGGGAAGGCTGGGGTGGGGTTGGGGGGAGGGATATATATCAGGTTTGACGAGACGTGTTAGATTTTAATGTAATTTGACTTCACATGTATACTGTCTTCTCTTATATTTTCATTACTATTATTATTATTTTCTCTTTATAACTAGGATATGTTAAGCATATTGATATGAAGCGGAAATACACCAATGAGAGAAGGAGTGGGAAACAGAAGGGAGAAGAAAGATGGGAAGAGAGGGATAGGAGAGAGGGTAAGGGGAGAGAAGATGAGGAGGATGAGGATAAGGAGGAGTGGAATGTAGAGAGAGGAGAAGGAGAAAGGATGGGGAAATAGAGTAGGAAAGGATGATGGAGGGAAGATTAGAAAGTTGGAGAGAGGTAGAAGAAAGAGGTGTATGGAGAGCAGAAGAGCTATAATGGGTGTTTATTTTTCTGGGCGTTGTTGACAAGAGGAACTGATGTAATTATTATTTAATACTATATGATACTGGCTATGTATAGTATACATGTGAGTGTATGTTATGAAAATGGAAATAAAAAATATTTAAAAAAAAACACTTTCCATTTGCTTCCCATGGCTACAGCGTTGATTATATGCCATTTAAAATGAATATTGTTAATACTGTAGGTAAAAATGTTTAGTTAGAAAGATTGTAAAGGGTTATTTTTATTTTGACTTACGGCACTACTTAAGCCTAATAATTTGTCTGTTACTTCTCTATTCAACTAAGAATCTCTTCATAGCAGACTTGCCTTGTAAAACAAGGATCAGACCAGCATCATCTGGAGATCTGCCTAAAGCCTTATCATCTTTTAACATTTTAATGTGAAAAATCCTTTCTGACTTACGACTGAAATAGCAATTAACAGCACTATAACTCTTTGCCACTGAAGGTTTTGGCATGTGACTATTACATCTATTAAAAAAAACCCAGATTTTATATACTTTTTCTCTTTTAAAAACTGATTTATTTATCTCCAGTGAGATTAGTCTGTCTTGCCAAGGAGTGGAAAAGGATGCGATTTTGGCCTCCATCTACCCCTGCCAGAAAGTGGCACTATAGATTTTTTGAAACAACTTTTAAGAATAAAGACTACAGGAGTCCTATGTCCTTCATACCTCACTTGAGGTACGGGAAGGACATCAGGGGAGGCCGTAGGAAGTTAGCACCCACCCCTCTCCTAGGAAAATGAGATATTTTAGGTAATATTAAAAAGGCAGAATCAGGAATATTTCTCCTAAAAGGGAGGGCAGTAACTCCCCCCCCCCCCCTTTGTCAATGGGTCATTAATGCCTGGGCCAGTCTGTTCTACTCAACAAAGATCTCCCTCCTTCAGCAGAGCCATAGTAGGAATTGCCAAAGCCCCGTCATTACATCATCACCCAGCAAGGCTCAACCAAGCCTGGGACTACAAAATTACCCCTGCATAACAGAAAGAGAAGGAGAGAGGGTAGGAAGGGGAAGAGGAAGAATAGGAGGTAGGGGAGAGGTAAAGGAAGAAGGAAAGAGAAGGAGAGGAGAAAGGAAGGGGAAGGAGAGGAGGAAGGAAGGGAGAGAAAGAGAAGGAGAGAGGGTAGGAAGGGGAAGAATAGAAGTAGGAGAAAGGGAAGAGAAGAAGGAAGGGGAAGGAGAGGAGGAAGGAAGGGAAAGAGAAGGAGAGAGGGTAGGAAGGAAAAAATAGGAGTAGGAGAAAGGGAAGAGAAGAAGGAAGGGGAAGGAGAGGAGGAAGAAAGGGAAAGAGAAGGAGAGAGGGTAGGAAGGAAAAAATAGGAGTAGGAGAAAGGGAGAGAAAAAGAAAGGGAAAGGAGAGGAGGAAGGAAGGGAGAGAAAGAGAAGGAGAGAGGGTAGGAAGGGGAAGAAGGAAGAATAGGAGTAGGAGAAAGGGAAGGAAGGGAGAGAAAGAGAAGGAGAGAGGGTAGGAAGGGGAAGAGTAGGAGTAGGAGAAAGGGAAGGGAAGAAGGAAGGGGAAGGAGAGGAGGAAGGAAGGGAGAGAAAGAGAAGGAGAGAGGGTAGGAAGGGAAAGTATAGGAGTAGGAGAAAGGGAAGAGAAGAAGGAAGGGGAAGGAGAGGAGGAAGGAAGGAAGCAGAGAAGGGAGGGAGGGAGAAAAGAAAGGGAAAACAAGGTGGTGTTACAACAGGAGGAAGGGATGGTAAATAAAGCAACCCAAATTGTATATTGTAACCTATTAAATGAAATAATAAATGTATAGTATAAGAATGATAAATGTAAAGAAGAACAATCATGTGAATGTATACTAAAATGGTATCTAAGAGAATTAAAAAAAATTCTTTGAAAAAAAAATACCCCTGCATGACCCCATGGGAGTCTGTCAACCCAATCAGAATACAAACTCAAATTCAAAAGCCCAGAGAGGGCATAAAACCCCCTGCACTCTCAGCATCTTCCTCTTTTTGCCCAGGACCTCAAACCACGAGATCCTGTTCATCATTAAACCATCATCTTTCCAAACCAGTCACCATGTTTCTTTCCAGTGCCCTTTCTTCCTACTTGGACTTAACCCAGAAGCATATTTCTTCCACAGGGCACTTCCAGAAGATATGTTACAACAGCAAGATCCATCAAATCAGTGTGATAAGAAGGCAGGTCCAAAGTATGAAGATCTACTGTAGATGGCTTCTAGGAGGAGGTTAAGACTTCAACTTTTCCAACCTATGAATTTAATGACACTGATATAGTTTATCATATCTTCATGGTACTGGACCTGGGTACTTGAGAGACCACCTGCTGCCAATTACCTCCAATAGACCGATCAGATCCCACAGATTAGGCCTCCTCCGAATTCCATCCGCCGGCCAATGCCGACTGGCGACTACCCGGAGGAGAGCCTTCTCTGTGGCTGCTCCGACCCTCTGGAACGAGCTCCCCTCGTGGAGATTCGAACCCTCACCACCCTCCAGGCCTTCCGCAAAGCCCTTAAAAACCTGGCTGTTCCGACAGGCCTGGGGCTAAAGAGTTTTGCCCCCTTCTCGAATGGTATGGTTGTTGTGTGTTTTTAAATTTTGTATTGTTATGTCTCGTCTTTTTTATCCCCCTGTCTGTACCTCCTTCCCTGATTGAATTATGAGCCGCCCTGAGTCCCCTTCGGGGAAAAGGGCGGCATATAAATGTAATAAATAAATCAATAAATAAATCAATATCTATTTGTGTGGTAATTATTTTTAAAAAGTATAGGGCATAGTGGAAATCTTCCATGTCACCCTCAAATTTATGGGTAAATGTGGAAATCATTTAACCTAAAATATGCCAACACTACTCCAGTGCCATTAACATTTGCTGGAATGAGTTTACTCCTACAATATTGCATTCACTCCACATCTGTTTTCCAGATTTCTTAACCTCATACAGTTTTTTGCTTCCTAGGTATTTTGAAAAGACAGAGGAATTGGTCTCTAGGGTTCAATTTGTATTACAACCATTGGAAATCTTTCAATACACAGAGTCAGGATGTAAACGGTAGCAATATTAGTAGTCCAAGAACTCAGAAACAAATATATACTGTTCTGAAATGTGAGGTCAACTTATTTTATTCTATTTATACTGAGTTGAAGTAGTGTATTGTATTCTAACAGATGCATAAAAAGAAGCAAGGTACTTTTTTCTGAAGCACAACCTTGTATTAGGGAACGCATTTAGGGTAAACAAAGAAAGAAATCTTAAACATCAATGTAGTGCAAGAAGTCTATATTAAATAAAAGTTCAAGAATTCCAGGAAAGTCATGATGTCCTCCGTACAACATCTATTCTTTTTCAAGTATAAGCAGCCACACTGAGTTTTCACAGCCATAATCCAATGCTTTCTTTCTATGCATGGTTATTCAGGGGAAAGACTGTTAGGATTCTACGTACAATAAAACTCAACATTTACTTCTAAGTAACATGCAGAAGATCAGGTTGCAAGGCTGTTTTTTCATGGAGCAAATTTCATCACATTCAGTGGAATGTAAGTTACTGCAGAATAAATATACCAAAGACCATAATATAAGCACAGTAGGCAAAGAAATTAGCTCTTTTATCCAACATGGATTAATAACGTGTGCCATAACTTAGAAAAGAATGATAGCTAAACTAGAACCCAGTTTTCATAACCAAGGTACCTACATCTAAAAATAATTGCTCCTACCAGTGCTCCACATAAGCAGTATTTTGTGATACACTGCCTCCGAACGTGGAGGTTCGTAACGCCATCAATCAATACTCGGGAATCTGACCTTCCTTTTTAAAGCAATCTCCAGAAAAGGGAAAATAAGGTGGTGTTACAACAGGCCCTAGGGATGGTAAACAAGCAACCCAAACTGTATATTATAACCTTTTAAATGGAATAACAAAAAGTATAAGAATGGCAAAGAAAAAGAATAACTATGTGAATGTATACCTATAATTGTATGTAAGAGAATAAATGATAGTATGACTATAAAACACAATATAGGTAAACAATATTTTATAAATAGCTAAGTATAAATAAATATAGAATAGTACATAAAAATGGATAACGAATAAGGGGACCATGAATGCAAGATAGAAATGTATAGAAGGGAAAACACTAACTGTAAAGAAACCGATACTGAACTGCTGTAGATATACGATGGAACTTCTTGTTCCTACGTTGTTTTAAGTCATGTGTTTGTTTTTGTTGATGTGTTTAAAATAAAAATTTAAAAATAAAATAAAGCAATCTCCAGGAAGCAAATTAGAGACGCACATTTTCCAGGGGATCTTTAACAAGCCAAGAACATTAGCATTTTGAAACAGTTAGGTCCTAGTCTCCAACCTTGGCAACTTTAAGACCTGTGGACTTCAACTCCCAGAGTTCCTCAGCCAGCAAAGCTGGCTGAGGAACTCTGGGAGTTGAAGTCCACAGGTCTTAAAAGTTGGCAAGGTTGGAGACCACTCCAGTCCACCTACTTTGTTTGAATTTGAAATCTAAACAGGAAAACTCGCGTCTAAACGGTCGTGTGTCAAAAAAAGGACCGCCGCCACTGCGCATCACGATAAAAGAACAGGCAGCTCCCAGATGCATCTATTTGCATTTGCACCATTTTGCTATTTTTTTTGCATTGGAATTTTTTACACGCTGCGCAGATGGCGACTCCTGCCCGGGACCCACCTCCCCAAAGCAGGTAGCCCTTACCCCTACACCGAGGCGACACGGAGCAATATCGCCGCCGGCCCCCCACTCCCCAATTCCTTGTACGCGAACAATTAGATCTCGCCCACCCCGCTCTGCCAAAAACAAACCACCTTCAGCCGCCCATAGATCGCCATAACGCCGCCGGCCGCCATCTTCCCCGCGCGCGGCTAGGCCCCGCCCACACGCCGCTTTTATTGGTTGGTCGGCTCGGCGGCCTCGAAGCTGATAGGACAGAATGGAATCCGCCGCTCTTGCAAAAGGATAGGCAGTTCTGCTGGAAGGCAAATATCTCCTTGTTTTGATTAGGGAGTCTTAGTAGGTTATGGAGGAGAGTAGGACGCTGCTAGAGATAGTAAAAGAGCGGGATTGCAGAGTGATGAAAGAAATGTCCTTCTGGGTTCAGCTCCAAGTGGGGAAAAAAGACACTGGAGACATGGAGACTGCTTGGAAAGATGGTTTATTGGTGGACAGGACCACATGGGTTGAGCCCTGAACAGAAAAGGTGATCACATGCTTCAATGTTGGTGGAGAAGAAGAGAAGGGCTGAGGGAGGGGCTTGCTAGGCTTTTTATAACCTGTTCAGCCCACCTCTCTGTTTCCTGTTCCTGTGTAAGAAATGTATTCTCATTGGTTGTCAGACTCCCATGGGGCCATGCAGGGCTACTCTCTAGGCTGTGTTTTGAATCCAGGTGTGGATGAATTCTCAGATGCCTTGTGCTCAGTTGAGTAAAGTTCCAACATTCCTTCCCCCTGCAGCTGCAGTGGAGAAGCCTTTATTATGTAAAGGGACTAGCTTGGCCTTCTCAATGGCCCATTGACAAAGTGGGGATGGGCAGGAAGCTACAGGCAACTGTTCTGTCTTTTAAAACATGTTTCTTTTTTTTCACATCCAGAGAAACATTCTGCCTTTTCAATATTTCCTAGGATATTTCATTTTCTGGAGAGGGCTTGGGTGATAACTTCCCACAAGAGCTAGGTAGGAGGTGAGGTTGAATCCTTCGTGACTGCGGGCTATTTTTTTCCCCCCAGTCCTGTTTCTGTTAGAATGCATACAGACGTGCAAGAAAAACCAGTTCCCAGATGACAAGGGCGCGCATAAAATGGGACACAAAGCAGTGAAGAATTGGTTCAGTTATATTCACAAGCGCACAGTTTGTGTGTATTCTGAACGAGCTGATAACGGTACAACAACTGATGAAAGAAATGTCCTTCTGGGTTCAGCTCCAAGTGGGAAGAAGACACTGGAGACATGGAGGCTGCTTGGAAAGATGGTTTATTGTTGGACAGGACCACATGGCTTGAGCCCTGACCAGAAGGGGGGGATCACATGCTTCAATGTGGTGGAGAAGAAGAGAAGGGCTGAAGGAGGGGCTTGCTAGGCTTTTTATACCCTGTTTAGTCCCACCTCTCTGTTCCTGTTCCTGTGTAAGAAATGTATTCTCATTGGTTGTCAGACTCCATGAGGCCATGCAGGGGCTACTCTCTAGGCTGTGTTTTGAATCCAGGTATGGATGAATTCTCAGTTGCCTGTGGTCAGTTGAGTAAAGTTCCAACATTATCATGCCTTTACTCCCATCCCCCCCTGGGGCTGCAGTGGAGAAGCCTTTATTATGTAAAGTGGACTAGCCTGGCCCTCTCAATGGTCCATTGAGAAAGTGGGGATGGGCAGGAAGCTACAGGCAACTATTCTGTCCTTTAAAACATGTTTCTTTTCATATCCAGAGAAATATTCTGCCTTTTCAATATTTCCTAGGATATTTCATTTTCTGGGAGAGGGCTGGATGATAACTTCCCACACACAGAAGTAGACACACTACTGTTGGAAGAAATGTCCTTCTGGGTTCAGTTCCAAGTGGGGGGAAAAAGACACTGGAAACATGGAGGTTGGTTGGAAAGATGGTTAATGATGGACAGGATCTCATGGCTTGAGTTCTGGAACAGAAAAGGGGGGACCACGTGCTTCAAGATGTTGAGTGGAGAAGAAAAGAGGCGGAGATGCTGAGAGATCCTGGTTTTATGCCCTCTCTGGCTTTGATCTTGATCCTGTATTCTCATTGGTTGTCAGACTCCCATGGGACCATGCAGGGGCAACTCTTTAGGCTGTGCTTTGAGTTTTGGTTGCCTTGCTGCCTAATGTAATTTTCCCAGGTGCATTGCGGGCGAGTTTCTGTGGAAGACTAATCCTACCTTTGTTATACAGAGTAGACTAGCCCAGGGTTTTTAATGGCCTATTGACAAAGGTGGGGGCTATTAAGAGTGAGTCTATTTCCTACCTAAAAACATGTTTCTCCATTTCTTATCCAGGGAAATATAATATTCTGCCTTTTCAATATTTCCCAGGATATTCATTCTTCTAGGTGCTAACTTCCTACATTACAAACTCCCCTCCCATTACAGGCAGGCCTCAAGTTATGGCCACAGCTGAGCCCAAAAATTATGTTGCTAAGTGAGAAATTTATTAGTGAGGCGTGTCCCATTTTACAACTTTTCTTGCACACATTTGTTAAGTGAATCACTGCAGTTGTTAAGTTAGTGTAAGTAACATGTTTATAAAGTGAATCTGGTTTCTCCGTTGACTTTGCTTGTCAGAAAATGGTCATGAGTGTCTTTTTTCAGTGCCATTGTAACTTTGAACAGTCACTAAGTCAACTGTTGTAAGTTGAGGACTAGCTGTACTGACAACTCCTCCTTACCAGGACCACGCTGGCTAATGTTGCTTAAAATTGTAATTATGCAATCTCAGCAAAAAAATCCAGATTTATGTATCATGCTCTACATATATGCTCACAGACAAGGACAGGATTTTCCTGAAATTCATATTATATATCTATTTAGCTCATTTGTCATTGTAGTTTAATTAGTAATTTAGTAATTTAGACATTTATATGCCGCCCAATCCCGTAGGACTCCAGGCGGCTTACAAAAACAAGATAAAAGATAAGAGTTCAAAATAGAAAAAGAGAAACAAATTTAAAAACAACACACCATACATTCCATCTAGGTAGGGCTGGACCTTGTTCATGAGGTCAACAGCCCCAGGCCTGCCAGAATAGCCAGGTTTTAGTGGCTTTTGGAAGGCCGAGAGAGTGGGAAGGGTCCGGATCTCTACTGGTAGATCATTCCACAGGGCCGGAGCAGCTACAGAGAAGGCCCTTCCCCGAGGGGCCGCCAGCCGGCATTGTCCGGTCGACGGCACCGGGAGGAGGCCCAACCTGTGAGTTCTTATCGGCCGTTGGGAGGTATGTGGCAAGAGGCGGTCTCTCAGATATCCAGGTCTAAGCCATGTAGGGCTTTAGAGGTGATGACCAGCACCTTGAAGCGCGTCCGGAGACCAATAGGAAGCCAGTGCAGCTCGCGGAGGATGGGTGTAACATGGGTGGTATCTAGGTACACCCGATATCGCTCGCGCGGGCTGCATTCTGGACCAACTGTAGTCTCTGCACACTCTTCAGGGGCAGCCCATGTAGAGCGCATTACAGTAATCGAGCCTTGACGTGACGAGGGCATGAGTGACCATTCGAAGTGCCTTTTGGAGTCCTAATGTTGCTGACTTGCAGTGGCCAGCAGAGGGCGCATCAAGCAAACCGGTACAGCATAATAGCCAATTTCAACATCTTTTCTAAATGGCGGATTTAAGACTCAGTACTGTAGTAGTGTGCAACTCTAAACAGGATTTGGCATTTATTCAGCAGTAACTAAGTCCATCAGGAAGTTGGCTGCAGGAATTTCTCCTAAAAATGAAAAGTAGCACTTCGAGTCAGATCAGTTAGAATAAGGATGCTACTAGTCCAGGCGTGGGATTCCCCCCAAAAATATATTACCGGTTCTGTGGGTATGGCTTGGTGGGCGTGGCAGGGGAAGGATATTGTAAAATCTCCATTCCTTCCCCACTCCAGGGAAGGTTACTGCACAATCCCCGTTTCCTCCCGATCAGCTGGGACTCAGGGGCGGCGCCACTCAGAGGTGGCATTTATACCGGTTCTCCGAACTACTCAAAATTTCTGCTACCCGGTTCTCCAGAACTGGTGAGAACCTGCTGAATACCCCCTCTGTACTAGTCCCAGGGCTGGATTTTCCTATAGGCTAACTAGGCTTCAGCCTAGAGCCTCAAGATCAAGAGGGGCCTACATTCAAATTGTTAGCAAAATTAAAATTACACTATTCTAAAACAGTGAACACTAAAACACTGAACCGAAAATAAGGAGAAATTCTACGCATATGACTAATAAACAAACATAAAAATGTATTGGTTAAGATCGTTCCAGCGCTGCGGCAGTTGGGGAGCCCGCCCACATTCCCGGCACCGGTGGTCGGGCGAGAGGCGTGGCCGCTCCCAGTAGCCGCCCCGTCGACGCGGAGCCCACCAGCGGCCAGGCAGGTGAGGGCAAGGGGGCCAAGCCGGGCAGCTGAACGCAGCAGGGGAGGCGGCTGGCCTCGCTGCCTTTGCCGCAGAGCAGAGCCGCCCTCCGTCGGAGGGCCAGCTATATATATTGATATATATTGATATCTATCACAGTAATGATGTATTTTATTGTCTCTCATGCAATTTACAAACTTAAAAATGGGAGGTGAAAGGGCCTCATAAGTGGGAATAGCCTAGGGCCTCTTTCATCTAAATCCGGCCCTGACTAGTCCCTTCTAAATATTGCCATCGCCATACGCTAAATAAATAAATTGCCATCTGATGGGATCTAGGAAGCGAGCCTTTCTGTGGCAGCCCTGCCCGATGGAACACCCTATGCCCCTTGAAATTTGGCAAGCCTCCACCCTCCCAGCCTTCCAAAAAGTTTGGAAGATCTGACTTTTTTACTTTTTTACTTTTTGTGTGAGTTGCCAAGAGTTGGTTACAAGGGGGTTGCTGTTTAAATATTTAAAATAAATAAATAGAAGACAAAGACAGGTGTTATCAGATGGTGAGAACTGTGTTTGTACAGCTGAGCCATTTCTTGTTGATGTCACCCAATTGAACCACAAACGGCAGTTTAATTTAGTGTTTAACCCAGCCAAAATATTGCTTATCTGTCTAAATGGAGAGAACAATTTTGTTCTTTCAGATACTCCTAACAAATGACTCGTGTTGTCCATCCAAAAAAAAAATCTGTGAGGGCTATAGGGAAATTCATTTATATGATTGTTTGTACACGTGCTGCCTCATGTAACCCCCCCTGAAGGAAGATGGAAGTATTGTAAGTGAAAATGTAATAGCAGTGAAATGAAAAGGAAAATCGTGGCACGACAAAACTGCGCTCGAACTAAGCCGCGCCCGATTAAATCGCGTCGCTGACGTCATCAGCAGGGCGACAACAGCGACCGCGGAGAAAAAAGGGCGCTTTAAATAGCGCTTTGAAAGCAAGCCGATTCAAGTTAAGGTAAGGGTTAGGTTTAGGGTTAGGTTAAGGTTTAGGGTTAGGTTAGGGTTAGGATTAGGTTTAGCGTTAGGTTAAGGGTTAGGTTTAGGGTTAGGTTTAGGGTTAGGTTAAGGGTTAGGTTAGGGTTAGGTTAAGGGTTAGGTTTAGGGTTAGTTTAGGATTAGGTTTAGGGGGTTAGGTTTAGGCTTAGGGGCTAATTTTAGCTTTAGCGTTTACAGTGTGCTTTTTTCTCTGCGCTGTTGTTGCGCTTGTGATGACGTCAGCTACGCGGTTTCGTTGAGCGCGCTTTAGTCGAACGCGGTTTTGTGGTGGAACCAAGGAAAATAAAAATCCACTTTCCCAATTCTCCTAAAGGAAGTAGATGCTGGGGCATATTTTCTCAAAAACTAGTGTTATTTCTTAGTTGGATGTTTATATAATTCCAAGAGTAAGATTGTTTATGGTGGACTGCAAATCTGATTTTTTTTAAAAAAAGGCTTAAAATAATTACATAATTATTTGCATGTACATTTATACATACATATATAAAATAATGCAAAAAAAACAACATAACCTAAAAATAGTAATTAATAATACCTAAATGCAATTGAACTTTTAAACTCCTGGAATGGAGGCAGGACTAAGGTAATGTTTTACCATTAATCGTGAACATCAAAGCATGCTATTTTTAGTTACATATAAATACCAAAATAAAAGATCTTGCTAGATAAGAACCCCTGCTGGGATCTTGGTTTATCTCAGAAGTGTATGCAGGTTGGTCTTAATTTGTCCTGGGATGGGTGGGGACAAACAGGAAAACCCAACTTTCAATCTAGGAAGCCAAGAGGTTTATGGAAGGACGCAATGACAAGAAAATCATACAATTTGCCAAGAAAATTACATGGAGACGGCCTCAAAACCTCTAGGAGCTTCCTTGACTAGAAGGAAACTTTTAAGCAGCATAGCGATAGTGTTAGATCAGGCAGCTCTTTCCCCTATAATTTATAGGAGAGCTTGACTTCTTCCTTCCCTTCTTTTTAAAACAGGATTGCAGCTGGTCATCATCTACATCTATATCTAAATATCTCTGTCTCGATATCTATTATCTATATCTATATCTCTCTATCTCTATCTCTATATATCTATATCTATATCTATATCTATATCTATATCTATATCTATATCTATATATCTATATCTATATCTATATCTATATCTATATCTATATCTATATCTATATCTATATCTATATCTATATCTATATATATCTATATATATCTCTATATATATCTCTATATCCATATCCATATATCTATATATCTAGATATATCATAGATCTATATCATCTATATCTATATATAACTATATCATCTATACTATATATATCTAATCTATATCTAATCTATATCTCTATATCTCTATATCTCTATATCATCTATATCTATATCTCGATATCTATAGCTCTATATCTATATCTATATCATCTATATATATCTCTATCTCTATAGCTATATCCATATCCATATATCTATATCTACCCGTATATACTCGAGTATAGGCCGACCCGAATATAAGCCGAGGCACCTAATTTTACCACAAAAAAACTGGAAAAGTTATTGACTCGAGTATAAGCCTAGGGTGGGAAATGCAGCAGCTACCGGTAAATTTCAAGAATAAAAATAGATACCAATAATGCCATTGCCCATTGAATAACATATACAGCCTGCCTGTGCCCATTAAATATACAGTAGCCATTGTAAAAATTTGCTCTGCATAACAAATAGAGCCAAGGTGGCGCAGTGGTTAAATGCAGCACTGCAGGCTACTGCTAGATCAGCAGGTCAGTGGTTCAAATCTCACCGGCTCAGGGTTGACTCAGCCTTCCATCCTTCCGAGGTGGGTGAAATGAGGACCCAGATTGTTGGGGGCAATATGCTGACTCTCTGTAAACCGCTTAGAGAGGCCTGAAAGGCCTATGAAGGCGGTATATAAGTCTACTGCTATTGCTATTGCTTTAAAAATTATTATCACACAATACCGGTGTATTCAATGAAATACTTCACTCCCCTCATGATGCTGATGTCCCGCTGTGATGATGATGTCCCGCCTCCTATGACACACGGCACAGTGATTCCTATCATTGGATCACTGTACCAGAGGAGGTGGGACATCGCTATGTGCTGCTTGCCTAACAAGGAGGAGGTGGGACATCGTTGCAGAGCGGCAGGAGGGGGAGGAAGGGGAATCGTAAGACAGCCCTGCCATTACCTTAGAACGTGAGGAGGGGGGATGGTGCGGTGCGCGCTGCGCGGCAAACTGACACAGAGGGAGGGGAAACTCCCAGGGGCACTGGGCCATTCACGAGTGTCACCCAGCGGCATGCCCCGCCCCTTTTTCCTCCTCCTTTCGGGCAAATTTTTCACTGACTCGAGTATAAGCCGAGGCGCTTTTTTCAGCCCAAAAAGTGGGCTGAAAAACTAGGCTTATACTGAGTATATACAGTATATATCATATATCTATATCATCTATATCTATATCTATATAACTATATCATCTATATCTATATAGCTAAAATCTCATATCTATAGATCATCTATATCTATATATCTATACTATATATCTATATCTCATCTATATCTATATCTATAGTATCTATATCTATATCACTATATCATCTATATCTATATCCTATATAACTATATCATCTATATCTATATATCTAATCTATATCTTATATCATCTATATCTAGATATCTATATCTATATATCTATATATCTATATATCATCTATCTCTATCTCTATATCTATATCTATATCATCTATATATCTCTACTCTATCTCTATCTCTATATCTATATCTATATCTATATCTATATCTATATATCTATATCTATATCTATATCTATATCTATAATCTATATCTATATCTATATCTATATCTATATCTATATCTATCTATATCTATAGCTATATCTATATCTATATCTATATATCTATATATCTATATATCTATATAATACTATAACATTATATTTATATCTATCAGTGGTGGATTCAGCCAGTTCGCACCACCTTTGGGAGAACCGGTTGGTAACTTTCTAAGCAGTTTGGTGAACTGGTTGTTGGAAGAAATCATTAGGGCAGAGAACCAGTTGTTAAATTATTTGAATCCCACCACTGATCTATATCTATATCATCTATATCTATATCTATATCTATAGCTATATCTATATCTCTATCTCTATCTCTATCTCTATCTCTATCTCTATATCTATCATCTCTATCTCTATCTCTATCTCTATCTCTATCTCTATCTCTATCTCTATCTCTATCTCTATCTCTATATCTATATCTATATCTATATCTATATCTATATCTATATCTATATCTATATCTATATCTATATATCTATATCTATTATATCTATATCTATATCTATATCGATATCTATATCTATATCTATATCTATCTAGATCTATATCTATATCTATATCTATATCTATATCTATATCTATCTCATCTCTATATATCTCTATATCTCTCTATCTCTATCTCTCTATTGCTCTATCTCTCTATCTCTCTATCTCTATACATCTATACATCTATACATCTATACATCTATATTTCTATATCTCTATCTCTGTCTGTCTGTCTGTGGTGGGTTGCAGGTGGTACGCCCCGATACGGCATACCGGAGCCTGCCCGGAGCACCGGATATCATTCCGGTATGGTGCTCCGGCGGGCCACCCGCCCGCCTGAGCTCCTTACCTGTCTCTTAAGGCTTCCGCGCACGGCGTGTACAGTGCCTGCACGACACTCCGCGGAGCAGCTGGAGCGTCACGGAGACTCATGGAGGCGCTAAGACGCAGGCGTACTGGTTGGAACGGGATCCAGAACCCACCACTGCTATATATCTATATCTATACATACGCATGCAATTTGTTGTATTTTAGTACAATGACATTAAAGATTATACTTATGCACACCACACACACACGTCGCAGCGCGCACACACACACACGTGCGCGCGCGCACACACACGCACACACACACACACACACCCCTCCTAGAGAGGTTGAGTGCCTTTTCTAAAACCTTTAACTGCAAAAGTCACCAGGAATGCTGCTCAGTGTGATTGGCAAGAGATACCGCTACTTGTTATAGACTTGAGTGGAGATCAGGCTCCTTTTCAAAGTGCACCAGCAGCTATAATGAATAGCTGGTAACATTTGACATGCTGATTTTTTTTTTTGCGATTCTTTCACCTATATACCATTTGTCTTGGGCCTTCCCATCCCCACTCCCTTAAATTAAACTTTTTTTTAGTTTAACTGCTTTCACCTCGCATATCCTAGGCTAAAACTGTTGTTGCTGGGCAGCCTGTGAAATGTGGGGCCCAGCCCTGTGCCTATGGAGCAGTGGTGGTAGTAGTATAATGGGCTAACCAAGCTTAAAGGGAGGGAGAATTCTGCCTCCCCCACTTGCAGTAGGGAGGAAATGAAAAGTCAAATAACTGGGAATGACTCTCAGTCTAGACAGAGTGCTTGGCAGTGTCACCTGTGACTCAAAAATGTCTGAAGAAAGAGGGAATGGCAGAGAAATATTAATGGAAAGTGGGGTGTGGGGAGAAAGGGAGCATTCCGGTCAGGAATTCCACGAGGAGCAAGATCCTAAGGAATCGACAGGCGGAGGGGGGTCACTAAAAGGAAGAAATCAGAGCTAGCAAGAGCTCAGTTTGACGAAAGAAGAATGCCTTTCACACACAACATTCTCTCCTATATAATCTCTCCTGCAAACTGCATTTAGTCTCACTATCTTATGAAAAGTTGTGACTTGCAGGGGCTTGGCTTAGAGAGAAGGTGAACAAATAGCAAAACTGTCTGTGTGCTTTAAAAAAAAAAGTTGGGTGGGGGAGATACAAGAGAAAAGCTATATAGAAGGAAATTCCAACATAAATTGGCAATTGCCAATTTAATAAATTTATATGTCGCCCAAATCCCATAGGACTCTGGGCGGCTTACAGAAAGATAAAAATTAAAATTAAAAATAAAGAGAGATACAATTAAAAAACAACATACCAGACATTCCGTTTAAGTGGGGCTGGACTGTGTTCAACAGCCCCAGGCCTGCCGGAACGGCCAGGTTTTAGTGGCTTTTCGGAAGGCCGAGAGAGTGGGAAGGGTCCGGATCTCTACGGGTAGATCGTTCCACAGGGCCGGAGCAGCTACAGAGAAGGCCCTCCCCTGAGGAGCCGCCAGCCGGCATTGTCCGTCGACGGACCCAGAGAAGGCCCAACCTGTGAGATCTAATTGGTCATTGGGAGGTATGTGGCAGGAGGCGGTCTCTCAGATATCCAGGTCCTAAGCCATGTAGGGCTTTAAAAGTAATAACTAGCACCTTGAAGCGCGTTCGGAGACCAATAGGAAGCCAGTGCAGCTCGCGGAGGATAGGTGTAACATGGGTGTACCTAAGTACACCCAATATCGCTCACGCAGCTGCATTCTGGACCAACTGTAGTCTCTGAACACTTTTCAGGGGCAACCCCATGAAAAAAGTACATTTAGGCTGATAAATCGGCCTTTGCCTATGATATGATGAATGTAATGAATAATATTACTTAATTTTTAATTACCACTCTGTTCTGACCCCCCCTCTTCCCACACCAACACACTCCGAGTCAAAGATACATTCCAGAATTTATTAACAGACAGACAGGTTCTTGGCAGCAAGCCGGCACAGATACGTCTTGGCAGCAATCCAACACAGATACGTCTTGGCAGCAATCCAGCCTGCCAAGCTCCAATTCTGTTCTCCAACATTAGTTCCTGCGTTGACTTCTGCAAGAGGGCGTGTGCACAAGCAGTCCTTATTATAGTCTGGAGAGGAGCCTAATGACCACCAGCTGAGTGCAATTATCTCCTGTAACTGCGCAACTATTCCTGATGCCTATTAGCTCTTCGGTGCTCGCATCCAGGAACAACTCACTGCTGGCTACCGGCTCACTTTCCCTTGTCTCCTCCCCACTGCTCCAAGGCTCAGGCGCCTCCTGGTGACCAACCAGCCTCTCTGCGCCCTGCTCGGAGTCGGAACCCTGTCCAGGGTCCTCCACATCCTCCAGAGGCGACTCAGAGGGCCCCTCGCTGTCGGAGTCTGGTGGCAGCTCCAACAGCTCCTGCTGGGCCACTCCATATGTTCAGGTTGCTGAATTTAGACACGGATGGGAAGGTCCAGCCAAGTCTGGATCAAATTGATCTTTACCTTACTTAGGTTGCAAACGTTTGTGTCAGCCTCTGCTTTGCTGTTTGCTTCGGCTGCCATGAAACGGGGAGGGAGGGCATGGTATTTGGGAGGGGTTACTAATTGTGCTGGAGGAAGTTTCTGGAGCTCTGCGGCCTGTCGGACTACGCATGCGTAGGAGGTTCTCCCGCCAGGACTAACGGCACTGACATTCCATCTTCGTGATGCCTTTTGAAGTTATCTCACACCTGACACTTGGAGAATTATGATTGGACTGTAACTGTGATGCCAAGGGTGGGGAATGGGCTATTCTATATATCAATCGCTTTCGCGCCTAAATAATCAGTCTTCGCTTCGCTATTCCTTTAATCATTTATATTAGTAAAAGTACACTTGATTTCTACCCACGGAGTCTCGTGGTCTTCTTCCTAATTATCTAATGGAGAGGTTCTGACAGTTTGTCTAGAAAGTGTTTTCTTGTCTTGCATTTTGGCAGCTTTTTGCACTATCGTAACAAATCCCTTCCTTCGGTGTTTTAAAGAATGCACAACTGGAGTCCTGCTACAAATTGATTTAGTTGGTGGTTTGGAAAAACCGAAATAGAAATGCCTATTTTATGGGTTGTAGACAAAGACTATATCTTGTCCCAGAAGAAAAAGAGGGCTAGTTAACCCTCTAGTTTTTCCTGGACAAGTTCTACGATGGGGCGTTTAAAATTTTGGGATTTGTAAAAATGTTTGGCTTTCCCAGTGGATATCTTGTAGGTTACTAAAAATTCAAAACAACCCGGTAAAATACATTAGAATCATAAAACAATACCTTTGAAAGAAATCGTGCAATGTGTGCATCATTAACAAGTTTGAGGGAGAGAACATGCCTATATGGCGAAATCCACATGTTCTAATATCTCGGGGGCTGCCCCAAAGAAGAGGGGTCAACTTATTCTCCAAAACACATGAAGGCAGGACAAGAAGGAATGGATGGAAACTAATCAAGGAGAGAAGCAACCTAGAAGTAAGGAGGAATTTCCTGACGGTGGAAACTGCTTAACTGCAGAAGTTGTGGGTGCTTCAACACTAGAAGTTTTTAAGAAGAAGATTGGACAACCATTTGTCTGAAATGGTAGGGTTTCCTGCCTGAGCAGAGGGCTGGACTGGGAGACCTCCAAGGCCCATTCCAACTCTGTTATTCTGTTATTCTGCTATGTGCAGCCTAGCATGTTGCACAGGTGCTATTGACATGCAGTATTTTTGAGTTAGCTGTCCCCACAGCTAATATCCATCATGCCTCTGTTCCCTATTGGCTGATTTAAACACCTTAAGGCTGTCTTTGGACATTGCTGGAACAGGGGAGAAAACTAGCTTAATATTAGTTCTTTTTTTCTTCTTTACTTCCTCTTTTCTACTTTGGATGTTGAGGGAGACACAAAGTTCTGGCTCTTCTTCTTCTGGCATCTGCAAACATTGTTAACTGATGTTGTTGTAGTATAGTTTTAGTGTTAGGTATTTATATTAGCTCTGCTAAAGACAATTTAAGGCTGTCTCAACCCTTGGCTGGGGACAAGCCACATAAATTAAAGAATAAAGATATGCCTAGAGCACGTTTGCATCATAGTTAAATGTAAGGGGAGAGGAATGGCCCTTAAACTGTTGGAACCCTGTCCAACCCTTCTGCTCTTGTCCCCAGAAACAACACGGGGAGAGAGGCAGCCTTGCCAAAAGACATCTGCAGCTTAGAAATATTCTAGTCCCAGGGAAATAAATGTGGCTCCACTGAGATTTCCCCTTGCTCTCTGCTCTGCAGGCAGCTTTCTCTACCTTCTCCCCTGCTAGTAAGGAGCTGGCACAGCAAGGTGGGATTAGAACATAGAATCATAGGACTGGAAGGGAACCTCAGAGGTCTTGTAGTCCAACCCTCTACTCAAGGCAAGAGACCTTATGCCATCCTAGTAAAATGGTTGTCCAGTCTTTTTGAAAACCTCCAGTAATGGGAGACAAGCTATTCCACAACTTAACAGTTCTCACTGTCAGAAAATTTCTCCTTCCTTCTAGGTTGGATCTCTCTTTAACAAGCTTCCACCCAGGGACGTGCAGTCAGGGGAGGCAGGAGAGGCACAGCCTCACCACTGTCAATCATGAAAAGGAAAAAAAATGTACACGGGAAAAGGTGAGTGCTGAGGTTAGGCTAGCTAGCTGCTGCCATACCGTGAATGACTACCTGTTTAAAAAAAGCCTCTAAAAAGCGCCCTCTACCATGAGGCAGGAGAACTGCATGCCTCATCTAGTCTGACTTTTTAGGCGCTCGAGCAGAGTTAAGCGAGGGTTAAAAGCCTGAAAAATCCCCAGGTAGTTGAGGCACGCAGTTCTCCTGCCTCACAGTAGAGGGCGCATTTTTTAGAGGCTTCAACTCTCGTCATTCTGTTTAAAGCTGCAGCGTTGCGCTCACTCTTCCTCTCTCTTTCTCCGTTTCTGATGCCCCCCACTCCACGCTCCCTCTTTTCCTTCAAATTTCCTTTTTTTTCTTTAATAAATGCAATGCTCAGGCATTCTCTCCTCTCCCGCGACACCCCACTGACTAAAGCACTTTCTTTCGCCCGCCTGAGCTTGCGGCAGCCCGCCTGAGCTCTGCCATGAGCACAGGTGGGCGAAAGAAAATGCTTTAGGCTCAGGAGGGCGAAAGAAATGGGGTGTCGGGGGAGAGGACTGCCTCACCATCCATAAACCTCACCGCACGTCACTGCTTCCACCCATTACTTCCGAAGACTTTAGAAGAGCCGAGGTGGCTCAGTGGTTAGAGTGCAGTACTGCAGCCACTTCAGCTGACTGTTAGCTGCAGTTCGGTGGTTCAAATCTCACCAGCTCAGGGTTGACTCAGCCTCCCATCCTTCCGAGGTGGGTAAAAGTAGGACCCAGACTGTGGGGGCAATATGCTGACTCTGTAAACCGCTTAGAGAGGGCTGAAAGCCCTATGAAGCGGTATATAAGTCTAACTGCTATTGCTATTTCCTATCCTGCCTTTTGGTGCTTTGGAGAATAAATCAATCCCCTCTTCTTTGCCCCTCAAGTACTAGAAGACAATCATCGTGTCCCTCCTAATCCTTCTCTTTGATAGGGTAAACGCACCTAGTTCCCTCAACCATTCATCCTAAGCCTTCAGACCCTTTATCATCTTTGTTGCTCTTCTCTATACACCCTCTAGGGCCTCGGCATCTTGTTTGTGTCACTGTGACCAAAATTGTCTGCAGTATTCCAAGTGTGTAGTTCCACATGTTGAAAGAAATGTCCTTCTGGGTTCAGCTCCAAGTAGGGAAAAAGACACTGGAGACACGGAGGCTGCTTGGAAAGATGGTTTATTGTTGGACAGGGCCACATGGCTTGAGCCCTGAGCAGAAAAGGTGATCACATGCTTCAATGTTGGTGGAGAAGAAGAGAAGGGCTGAGGGAGGGGCTTGCTAGGCTCTTTATAACCTGTTCAGTCCCACCTCTCTGTTTCCTGTTCCTGTGTAAGACATGTATTCTGATTGGTTGTCAGACTCCCATGGGGCTATGCAGGGGCAACTCTCTAGGCTGTGTTTTGAATCCAGGTATGGATGAGTTCTCAGGTGCCATGTGGAGAGTTGAGTAATATCCCTTCCCCCTGCAGCTGCAGTGGGGAAGTCTTTATTATGTAAAGGGCTAGCTGGCCTTCTCAATGGCCTATTGACAAAGTGGGGATGGGCAGGAAGCTACAGGCAACTATTCTGTCTTTTAAAGCATGTTTCTTCCTTTTCACATCCAGAGAAACATTCTGCCTTTTCAATATTTCCTAAGACGTTTCATTTTTTCTGGGAGAGGGCTGGATGATAACTTCCCCCACACATAAGCAGGATGCTTCCCAAATCGTACCTCCTAGCGACTGGTCAAAAGACATTGTGTATCTCTCCTCTTTGTTGTAACAATTGCCTGTGCATGGCTTTTTGATGGAGAAGGAGAAGGAGGGAGGAAGTGGTAGGAAAGCATGGAAAAATTACAGAGTAGGACATAGTCTGGGACTAGGTTACTCCTATTGTCCCTCCACCCTATTCTGTTAAGGAAGAAGTGCTCCCCCCCCAAACATCTTTTTCTGAAAGCACAAATAATAAAGCCATAGCAGTCATAGCATTTCCCACTATGACCGCAATTCATTCTGAAGGGATAAAAACCAGATTCCTTGGGTTGCTGGAATAAAGCAGTTGACTAACTTCCTGGGAAACGTAACTAGAGGCCTATCGGGTTTCACGGGAGAATTGCATAAGACTTACTGGCAGAACAGCCTTTCGTGCGGTGATGCTGGGGCAGTGTTTCTCAACCAGTGTTGAGAAACACTGTGCTGGGCAGTTGTGGAATTCACTGATTAAACCATGTATTACACTTGGCTATAAGGTGGTTACTTGGGTTTGGCTTATTGTGTTGCATTAATCCAGCCACTGAAGTTTGTTGTAACGTTCCCGTGGTTCGCCCATGAGGCCAATGTTGAGAAAAGACAAGGCACAACCTTTCTCGGGATGGAGCGACCCAGATTGGGGGTCTGAGAGCCCCTTTTATTGAGCTAGGGCAAAGGCAGGAGGAGCAATAGCATGTGAGTAAAGACAGCCTGTAAAAGTACTGTATATACTCGAGTATAAGCCTAGTTTTTCAGCCCACTTTTTGGGCTGAAAAAAGCCGCCTCGGCTTATACTCGAGTCAGTGAAAAATTTGCCCGAAATGGAGGAGAAAAAGGGGCGGGGCCATGCCGCTGGGTGACACTCGTGAATGGCCCAGTGCCCCTGTGAGTTTCCCCTCCCTCTGTGTCAGTTTGCCGCGCAGCGCGCACCGCACCATCCCCCCTCCTCACGTTCTAATGTAATGCAGGGCTGTCTTACGATTCCCCTTCCCCCCCTCCTGCCGCTCTGCAACGATGTCCCACCTCCTCCTTGTTATGGCAAGCAGCCACATAGCGATGTCCCACCTCCTCTGGTACAGTGATCCAATGATAGGAATCACTGTGCCGTGTGTCATAGGAGGCGGGACATCGCTCCCGCGGCTGCACGGGACATCATCATCACAGGGACATCAGCATCATGAGGTGAGTGAAGTATTTCATTGAATACACCGCTAGTTTACTGTTTTTCTTTGAAATAAATATTCAAAAACATTATTGGTATCTATTTTTATTTTTGAAATTTACCGGTAGCTGCTGCATTTCCCACCCTAGGCTTATACTCGAGTCAATAACTTTTCCAGTTTTTTGTGGTAAAATTAGGTGCCTCGGCTTATATTCGGGTCGGCCTATACTCGAGTATATACGGTACAATTTCTAATCTACTGCTCAGTCTATATATGGTCAAATCCTGGGCGTCAATGGTAGGGCACATCTCAGAATGTTATGAGCCGAGGTGGCGCAGTGGTTAAATGCAGCACTGCAGGCTACTGCTAGATCAGCAGTTCAGCGGTTCAAATCTCACCGGCTCAGGGTTGACTCAGCCTTCCATCCTTCCGAGGTGGGTAAAATGGGGACCCGGATTGTTGGGGGCAATATGCTGACTCTCTGTAAACCGCTTAGAGAGGGCTGAAAGCCCTATGAAGCGGTATATAAGTCTACTGCTATTGCTATAAGTCTACTGCTATTATGCACTATCAGGATGTTATGGCGTTTTAGGAGTTTGTTTTCTCCTGTGTGGTTCAGCGTGGCTCTGCATGCCCTGTTATCCACTGGGCCATGGGTGACCGCTACGCCTACACAAGGAACTATATTGCAACAGTTTGTGAATCATGGTTTATGGTGGTGGTGAGCAGTTTGACTAACCGTTTGACACAGTAACACTTGACTGCACTCTAGAATTGGAGTTAGGGGTTTCATTAGACATCCCTCTGGAATATGTATGACAGTGGTGGGTTTCAAAAATTGTTGGAACCTACTCTGTGGGTGTGGCCTCCTTTGTGGGAGTGGCTTGCCACCCATGTGACCGGATGGGAGTGGCTTGCCGCCCATGTGACCGGATATGAAATTATGAATTAGTACTTAGGTTGGTCCAAGTAGCTATCCAGAAACTCTGGCATTGAAGCATGCAAGTCTTAAAGCTGTCAAGTTACAAGATCCTTGCCAGTGGTGGGTTTCAAACAATTTTGGAACCTCTTCTGTAGGTGTGGCTGCTTTCCGGGTCCACTGGTGGAACCTCTTCTAACCGGTTCGGTAGATTTGACGAACCGGTTCTGCCGAATAGGTGGGAACTGGTAGGAACCCACCTCTGATGTATGACCATATTTTTTATTCTCCTCTAAGCTGTGGCTTTAGCATGTAGTGTGAATCCAACCATGATTTAATCAACAGATCAGGGTTAAGAACACTGGCTTAGATCAATATACTTTCTTTGCAGGACAGGAGTGGAAAACATGATAGAAAGGAAAATGAAAAATGCTTTTAAAAAAAAGCAGCCTTGTCCATAATGTCCTTGCAATTGCCTTTTAATTCTAGCAAAGGCAGATGAAACCACGTAGTTTCCAGAAACAGCCAATCCAGGACAGCCACTGTATCTTCTTGACACACAAAATATCACAGGCTGGGTTCAGTCATGGCTTGTTTTAATTCTAATTTGTAGAATCAAGCCATACTGGCTGGATTCAGACATCATTCTAGGACAAAGTGATACAAACGGTGATCTTCCCAGCCAGCTTCTAAGAAGCAACGTTAATGAGGGAAGCTGGATTTTCCCAATGACCATGTGATTTCCTTAAGAACTTAAGAGCTTAAGAGCCGAGGTGGCGCAGTGGTTAAATGCAGCACTTCAGGCTACTTCAGCTGACTGCAGTTCTGTAGTTCAGCTGTTCAAATCTCACCGGCTCAGGGTTGACTCAGCCTTCCATCCTTCTGAGGTGGGTAAAATGAGGACCCGGATTGTTGTTGGGGGCAATATGCTGACTCTGTAAACCGCTTAGAGAGGGCTGAAAGCCCTATGAAGCGGTATATAAGTCTAACTGCTATTGCTATTGCTATTGCTAACTGCAGTGATTTACTTAAAAACCCACAGCAGAAAAGGTTGTAAAATAAGGCACAACTCACTTAACAATTAACTGCCTTGCTTAGCGCTGAAATTCTGATCCCAATTGTGGTTGTAAGTCAAAGACGGTCTTCAAATAGTTGTGGTGTTTTCAAAGATAATCTCATACATAGTAATTACAGTATTGTATTTTGGATTCTACTAAAGCGGTGTTTCTCAACCTTGGCAATTTTAAGATGTGTGGGCCAACGTCCAGAATTCCTAAGCCTAAGATTGAGAAATACTGTACGGGATATAGCGCAGACTTTCCCCTCCATGGATCCCCCAGTTGCATTAGGACTGCAGTTCCCAGAACTCCTAGTCAATATGGCATCGTTGAATAGGAACTCTGGGAGTTGCAGTTTCAACATAGCCTTTGCTGTATGCCAGTGGTTCCCAAACTTGGCAACTTTAAGACTTGTGGACTTCAACTCCCAGAATTCTCCAGCCAGCTGGCTGGAGAATTCTGGAAGTTGAAGTCCACAAGTCTTAAAGCTGCCAAGTTTGGGAACCATTGCTGTATGCGAAAGGCTAGCATAAAGAATAGTAGTCAGGCTATTTCTGTCAATAATCAGAGGACAGGTGATGCATGCTATAAATATTCCACAATGATCCCAAGGCAGGGCTGACTGACAAGCTACACATTTCATATTCAGAGCAGGTTAATTTTTGTGTCCATTGATGAAAGAAATGTCCTTCTGGGTTCGGCTCCAAGTGGGGAAAAAGACACTGGAGACATGGAGGCTGCTTGGAAAGATGGTTTATTAGTGGACAAGACCACATGGCTTGAGCCCTGAACAGAAATGATGATCACATGCTTCAATGTTGGTGGAGAAGAAGAGAAGGGCTGAAGGAGGGGCTTGCTAGGCTTTTTATAACCTGTTCAGTCCCACCTCTCTGTTTCCTGTTCCTGTGTAAGAAATGTATTCTGATTGGTTGTCAGACTCCCATGGGGCCATGCAGGGGCAACACTCTAGGCTGCGTTTGAATCCAAGTTTGGTTGAGTTCTCAAATGCCATGTGGTCAGTTGGGGCAAATATCATGCTTTAATCCCACCCCATGGAGCTGAAGTGGAGAACTCTTCATTATGTAAAGGGACTAGCTTGGCCTTCTTAATGGCCTATTGACAAAGTGGGGATGGGCAGGAATCTACAGGCAGCTAGTCTTTTAAAACATGTGTCTTTCTTTTCACATCCAGAGAAATATTCTGCCTTTTCAATATTTCCTAGGATATTCATTTTCCTGGGAGAGGGCTGGGTGATAACTTCCTACACCATATCATTAAGAAACACCATGTCAGTGATGGCGAAACTTTTTCACCTCGGGTGCCAAAAGTACGTGCGGGCGCTATCTCGTGCACTCGTGTGTTCACCCCATAATTTAATGCCCCCACATGCTGTGCCCCCTGTGCATGATCACGTGACACCCCCCCCCGCTGCCCCACGCATGTGCACATGGCTTTCTTGAAGCCTGCGGAGTGCAAAAACATCCTCCCCCGCCGGCCCTCTGGAGGCCGGAAACAGCCCATTTTTCAACTTCCAGTGGACCTGGTAGGTCCGTTTCTCCCCCCTCCCCCAAGCTCCAGAGCAGTGGTGGGATTCAGCCGGTTTGCACCTATTCGGGAGAACCGGTTGGTAATTTTCCAGGCAGTTCGGAGAACCGGTTGTTGGAAGAAATCTCCTTTTTTCCCCCACTTTGCAGGGCTAATCCTGTAAGGAAGGCAGGAAGGAAACATTCTGGTGTTGTTTCTAGCCTCATCTTTATTGACCTGCTTACAGAAACTGCCTCTCCGGTTAACCCTGATTACATTGTAACAGCTAAGGCGAAGCGCCCATCGACCTGAGTGATGTTGAGTTAACCACGCCCACCCAGTCACATGACCACCAAGCCCACCTACCCCGCTGGTCATTAGGACAGAGAACCGGTTGTTAAATTATTTGAATCCCACCACTGCTCCACACCCATAATCCATCACATAATCCATTCTTCTTCTTCCACACTAGCATCTCTACCCAGCTGCTTCCGGTCAGGTGTAAAAGTACGGAGACAAAAGATGACCTTGGCTTCTAGAAAAGAATGAAAACAATACATTCCACAATCCTACTCCTGTCTATTCCCCCCTCCCATCGACTATACTAATGAAACAGCATAATGAAATAAGAGAAAGTGTGGCAGGCCAAAATTCTAAAAGGAATAGGAAGGAAACATTCTGGGGTTGTTTCTAGCCTAATCTTTATTGATCTGCTTACAGAAACTGCCTCTCCGGTTCACCCTTATTCCGTTGTAACAGCTAAGGCGAAGCACCCTTCGATGGGAGTGACGTTGAGTTGGCCACACCCACCCAGTCACGTGACCATTGAGCCCCGCCTACCCAGCTGGCCATTAGAACCGGTTGTTAAATTATTTGAATCCCACCACTGCTCCAGAGCTTTCTAGGAGCCTGGGGAGGGCGAAAAACGGCCCAGCATGCAAACCGGAAGTTTGAGAATGAATTCCCGGGTTACTCTAAACATCAAAAACGTCATCAAAAAAGTACAACAAAGAATGTCCATCGTGCGCCAACTCAGAAAGTTCAGACTGTCCAAGGAGCTGCTGATACAGTTCTACAGAGGGATGATTGAGTCTGTCATTTGCGCCTCTATAACTTGTCTGGTTTGGCACAGCAACCAATCAAGACAGACCCAGACTTCAATGGATAGTTATAGGACTGCAGAAACAGTAATTGCAACCAGCCTGCCTTCCATTGAGGACCTGCATACTGCATGAGCCAGAAAAAGGGCTGCAAAAATATCTACAGACTCCTCATGTCCTGGACATTTATTTTTATTATTTATTTATTTAGTTTGTCAAAAATGTTAAAAAAAATAACAGATAAAATATGTACGTAAATATGAACATAGTAAATGGAGACAGTAGGACAGAGATGGTAGGCTTACTGGTTCGCTTATGCATACCCCCTTTATGGACCTCTTAGGAATGGGGCAGAGGTGAGTTCCTACCAGTTCGCACCAGTTCGGTAGAACCGGTTCGTCAAATCTACCGAACCGGTTAGAAGAGGTTCCACCAGAAAGCAGGCCACACCTACAGAAGAGGTTCCAAAATTTTTTTTGAAACCCACCACTGACACACACACACACACACACACCACACACACACACACACACACAGAGAAAGAGAAAGGAAGAAAGAAATAAAAGAAAGAAAGAAAGAAAGAAAAAGTGAGAGAGAGATGAAAGAAAAAAGGGAAAAAGGGACAGAGAGACAAAAGGAAGGAAAGAGAGAGAGAGAGAACACATGGCCAGCAAGCCACTCCCACCAGGTCACATGGCCGGCAAGCCACTCCCACAAAGGCCACACCCACAGAGTAGGTTCGAAAATTTTTTTGAAACCCACCACTGGAATGGGGTGAGGTCAACAGTAGACAGTCTTAGATTAAAATTATGGGGATTTGGGGATGTAACAACCGAGTCAGGTAGAGCATTCCAGGTATTGACCATTCTGTTGCTGAAGTCGTAATTTCGGCAATCGTGTTTGGAGTGGTTTCCCTTGAGTTTGGATCTATTGCGTGCTCGTCTATTATTATGGTTGAAGCTGAAGAAGTCATTGACAGATTGGAGGTTGTAGCAGATTATTTTATGTACTACGCTTAGGTCAGATTGTAGGCGGCATAGTTCTATGTTGTCCAAGCCCAAAATTTCAAGTCTGGTGGCATAGGGTATTCGTTGTGCGTAGAGGAGTGGAGTATTCTTCTCGTGAAATACCTCTGAACTCTCTCAATTGAATTAATATCCAATATACAATGCAGATTCCAGGCAGATGAGCTGTATTAGAGAATTGGTCTAGCAAAGGTTTGCATGCCCTAGTTTGCAGTACAATATTAGCAGAGAAGAAGCTTTGCAAGATTAGGTTGACAACTCTTAATGCCTTTTTGGCAATGCTGTTACAGTGAGCTCTGGCACTTAGATCGTTTCAGAGGAGTACTCCAAGGTCCTTGACAGAGGGAGGGTCATCTATGAGGTCATATGTGACCTCAAGACTGGATTATTGTAACGCGCTCTACATGGGGCTGCCCTTGAAGAGTGTTCGAAGACTTCAGTTAGTCCAGAACGCAGCCGCGCGAGCGATTGTGGGTGCACCCAGGTACCCACGTTACACCTCCGCGAGCTGCACTGGCTACCCATTAGTCTCCGGACCCGCTTCAAGGTGCTGATCGCTACCTATAAAGCCCTACATGGCATCGGACCTGGGTACCTGAGAGACCGCCTCCTGCCGATTACCTCTCTCAGACCAATTAGATCTCACAGGTTAGGTCTCCTCCGGAATCCATCCGCCAGCCAATGTCGGCTGGCGACCCCCCCGGGAGAGAGCCTTCTCTGTTGCAGCTCCAGCCCTCTGGAACGAGCTCCCTGTTGAGATCCGGACCCTTACTACCCTGGCTTCCGCAAAGCCACCAAGTCCTGGCTGCTCCAGCAGGCCGGGGGGCTTGTGAAACATCCACCCCCACGGAAACTGTGAATGTTGCGTTTTTTTTAAAGTGTTGTCTTTGTCTAGTTATTCCCCTTCCCTTGTCTATTGTGAGCCGCCCGGAGTCCTTCGGGAGTGGGCGGCATACAAGACAAATAAATACAATACAAATACATATCTGCCCAGATTGTATTTGGTGTTCTGATTATTATTTTTTGCCAATGTGTAAGACAGAGCATTGGTTGGCTGAGAGTTGGAGTTGCCAATTGTTTGACCATTTAACACCTAGTCAAGGTCGGTTTGTAGGGCAGTAGCATTGCCGGTGTTTCAACTTCTTCCCTCAAGACAATGTTATAGGGCCACAGGTGGCACGCAGAGCCATTTGTAAGGGCATGCAAGCCAGCTGGCTTTGGCCTCCTTTTAAGGCTGTTTTTCGCTCTCCGGAGGCTTCCCAAAGTCTCCAGAGGGCAGAAAACAGCCTTATCAGCAAACTGACTTCCAGTTTGCTCGTAGGGCGGTTTTTCACTGAATCTCTGGAGGGCGGAAAACGCCCCAAAAGCAAACCAGAAGCCACCATTTCCGAACTTCCAGGTTGCCCATAGGGCCGTTTTTTGCCCTCCGGAGGCTTCAGGAAAGCTCCTGAATTGTCCGGAGGGTGAAAAACCGCCCTACGAGCAAACTGGAAGTCAGTTTGTTGATAAGGCTGTTTTCTGCCCTCTGGAGACTTTGGGGAAGCCTCCGGAGAGCGAAAAACAGGGAAGCTCCTGAAGCCTCGCGGGGTGCTGTTTTCACCTCCCCAGGCTCCTAGAAAGCCTCCGGAGCCTGGGGAGGGCAAAAAAAGCACACCAAAAGTAGCGGGGGGGGGGGGGAGCATGTGGTGCACATAGCATTATGGGTGTGGGCATGCCCACGCACAACCCCCTTGAACTCGCCCTGCTTTTGGCACGCATTGCAAAAAAGGTTCTCCTATACAACTAATTCCAACAATACTGTCTTTATGCCCTGGGATGTCAAATCACTTAGTAGGGCTGTATTACGATTATCCTGCTCAACTTTCCTATTACCTATTTCCTTAGCTTCTTATGCCTATAACTTTGTTGTTGTATCTTATGATTTATGATAAGAGCCGAGGTGGCGCAGTGGTTAAATGCAGCACTGCAGGCTACTTCAGCTGACTGCAGTTCTACAGTTTGGCTGTTCAAATCTCACCGGCTCAGGGTTGACTCAGCCTTCCATTCTTCCGAGGTGGGTAAAATGAGGACCCAGACTGTGGGGGCAATATGCTGACTCTGTAAACTGCTTAGAGAGGACTGAAAGCCCTATGAAGCGGTATATAAGTCTAACTGCTATTGCTATTGCTATTGTTGCTTTTATTAGTATCCTGTTATGATTTATGTTGATTGCTTATTTAGTATCCTACGTCTATCACTGAGTGTTGTATCTTATGATTTATGATGATTGTATTTATGATTATGATCATAATTTATCATGTATGTACACTGAGAGCTTATACACTGGAGACAATTATTATGATTTTTATTATTTATTGGTTTTGTATGCCACCCACTCTCGGAAGACTCCGGGCGGCTTACAATAAAAAAAGGGAAGGGGGATACAAAAATAAAAACAACAGTTTAAAATTACAACAACATTCACAACCTAGGGTGGGGCTGGACAGTTCAGCAGCCCCAGGCCTGGCGGAACAGCCAAGTCTTCGTTGCTTTATGGAAGGCCGGAAGGGTAGTGAGGGTCCGGATCTCAGCGGGGAGATCGTTCCAGAAGGCCGGAGCAGCTACAGAGAAGACCCTCCCCCAGGGGGTCGCCAGTCTACATTGACCGGCCGATGGAATCCGAAGGAGGCCTAGTCTGTGCGATCTAATCGGTCTGTGGGAGGTAATTGTGACAAGTTCCTCTTGTGTCCTATTCTGTCTTGTTGTCTTGTCTTGTCTTGTTGTCTTGTCTTGTCTTGTCTTGTCTTGTCTTGTCTTGTCTTGTCTTGTCTTGTCTTGTCTTGTCTTGTCTTGTTTGTCTTCTCTTCTCTTCTCTTCTTTCTTCTTCTCTGAAGAATGTGTTCTTCTGGTCCAGGACTTTTGTCTAACAGAATACTCCAGTTAATTTAGGAGCTAGAAGTAAAATGTAGAGTTATAATTAAATAATAGCAATGCCATCTTGGTGCCCAGTGAAATTTATGTAATGAATGGTGCACATTTCACAGTAGAAGATTTTCCTACAAGAAGTGCAGTCAAAACCAGACTGAAATTGGTCGATTTTTAAGTATTTATCCCTAAAGTGGAACATACATTTGCCATCAGCTGATGGTCTCTGACTCACAAGACCAAGAACTGAGCACACAAATGGTAGAATATGCTCCCACAAGCACCTTGGCTATAATTGTAAGAACAACGCTTGAAACCATTTGAAGAAATATGGCCAGATATATTCTAGGCACATATATCCTAAAAATAGGATGCATGGGATTTTATCCCCAAAGTGTTTTGCAAGTGGGTCACACACAGCCTCTGGAATTCCTTAACAATGCTCAGCGGTACCATATGAATCTCACTAATACATACTAGTAAAGCCACTGTAAAGCTGCTTCCAATTTTCAGTCTAGTCTGATGGTCCAGAAGGATACCAAGGTGACTACTATCCATAGATGCTGGATAATCCATGAGAGTCAAAAGGATCACACTCTTTCCTAGAGATCTAATTGTTAGAATCATTGGCCAGAAAGATTAAAGTGGGTTCATTTAGAAACGGAATCTTAAACCATCCTAGAACAAAATATTTCATCAAACAGACCCAGAGTCACACACTAGCAGATGCTCAGTCATGACAATAAATAGAAGGCCAGTGATAGCCAGAAATCTAGATAATTATAATTGGGAGCTACCAAGAAATAGGAATGCTATAGGGTATGTTAGTAAGTGAAATGGCAGATATTTGTATTGTTGTCAAGAAAATTGTGAAACCACCAGTAGTTAAACTCAACGATAGGAATGTTGGGGAATCTGTGGCTTCATTGGCTGTTGATTAACTCCATTGGCTATGCTGCCAGAAGGTTCTGGAAGCCATACTTCGGGATGGGTGAGGGGTGTCATTCTAGATTCTTGAATTCTCCAATCACTTGACCAGTGGTGGGTTTCAAATTTTTTCGAACCTACTCTGTGGGTGTGGCCTCCTTTGTGGGAGTGGCTTGCTG
This sequence comes from Thamnophis elegans, assembly GCF_009769535.1. Lineage (NCBI taxonomy): Eukaryota > Metazoa > Chordata > Lepidosauria > Squamata > Natricidae > Thamnophis > Thamnophis elegans. The sequence continues at coordinate 8,422,298 of NC_045542.1, forward strand.
GCCATGTGACCTGGTGGGAGTGGCTTGCCAGCCATGTGTTCTCTCTCTCTCTCTCTCTCTCCTTCCTTCCTTTTGTCTCTCTGTCCCTTTTCCCTTTTTTTCTTTCATCTCTCTCACTTTTTCTTTCTTTTGTTCTTTTTTCTTATTTCTTTCTTCCTTTCTTTCTCTTTCTCTGTGTGAGTCTGTGTGTATGTATGTGTGTGTGTGTGTCAGTGGTGGGTTTCAAAAATTTTTGGAACCTCTTCTGTAGGTGTGGCCTGCTTTCCGGGTCCACTGGTGGAACCTCTTCTAACCGGTTCGGTAGATTTGACGAACCAGTTCTACCGAACTGGTGCGAACTGGTAGGAACCCACCTCTGCACTTGCCTGGATGAGTTTTGGAATGGCTATTTCTGTTTTTGGTCATTATATGGGGTGGGGTGTGGGGGAAGGCATTGCAGGAAACAAGCCGTTTTCTCTCTCTGCTCAAAAACAGGTCAAGGAGTAAATATTTAGGCTTTCCTCGGTGAAACAATTACATAAGAAACTTTCTGGATCTTATTTGACCGTGACACTACAATGTCCCTTTTACAAAAATGTGGACATAAAAATGATGCCAGTGCTATGTAGTAGCCAGTAGCCATTAGCCAGTGTCATTTCTTTTTATGTTGTATTGTTGTAAATGTCCTGATATCCTTAAGAACAACCATATTTGCAGTATCGTTCAGCTGTCTGGATATTTCTCAATGTATTCTTTCCTTGATGATTCTTTCTTCCCAGAGGGACTGTCCCCACTAGTGTTGACTGACAATTTCCCTTCCCCCTGGAAACAAGCAATTGATCACAAGCTGGGCTCTTATGGGCTCTCACCATTATTCTTAATGTCCCTAGGCTTTGAGCAAGCAAAGCAAGTAGTAATTAATAGAATGAAGGATACGGAGTTCCAAGAAGAACTAAATAGGTTGCCTCTCCACAGTAGGGACAGAATCAAACAGGGTGTGTGGGAATCGGCAAGGTATCTAAATGACCTGATCTCCCCAAAACAAAGAATAGCTTTCTTTAGAGCCGGATTTAACATTCTTCAGCACTCCAGGGCAGGTATAAGAGAACACCTACAGCAGAACGGGTTTGTATATGTGGTAAAGGAGAAGCGGAAGATAATTCACATGTTCTATTACACTGCGAGCTATACAGAGCTTGTAGGTCTGCACACATTCTCCCCTTATTAGAGAGATTGCCAGGGAGGGCAGACAATTTTTATCTAGGCTTTCTCCTCCAGGACACTAACCTGGTTACCACGTATGCAGTGGCGAAGTTCTGTGCGGCTGTAATGTCCATAAGAAAAAAATTGGCTACAGAAGTATAGTTGTCATCTGGTACCAATTATCTGGACATACCTTTAACAATCTTTGGACCATTATGTTATTATCCACTTTTAATGTCAATACTTTTTAATTATATTTCAATGTTAGTATTTTTTTAATATAGTGTAAAGACTAATGTATATTGCTGGTCTTTGACCGTCAAAAAGATCTTACTTACTTACCTTGATGGTTGTGGGAAGTTATCACCCAGCCCTCTCCCAGAAAAATGAAATATCCTAGGAAATATTGAAAAGGCAGAATATTTCTCTGGATGTGAAAAGAAACATGTTTTAAAAGACAAATAGTTGCCTATAGCTTTCTGCCCATCCCCAGCTAATGGGCCATTAAGATGGCCAGGCTAGCCCACTTTACATAATAAAGACTTCTCCTCACTGCAGCTGTAGGGGGAAGGGATATTACTCAACTCTCCACATGGCATCTGAGAACTCACCTATACCTGGACTCATCACAGCCTACAGAGTAGCTCCCTGCATGGCACCATGGGAGTCTGACAACCAGTCAGAATACATTTCTACACAGGAACAGGAAACAGAGAGGTGGGACTGAACAGGGTATTAAAAGCCTAGCAAGCCCCTTCCTCAGTCCTCCTTCTTTTCTCCACCAACATTGAAGCATGTGATCACCTTTTCTGTTCAGGGCTCAAGCCATGTGCCCCTGTCCAACAATAAACCATCTTTCCAAGCAGCCTCCATGTCTCCAGTGTCTTCTTCCCCACTTGGAGCTGAACCCAGAAGGACATTTCTTTCAACATGGTTCTGCTGACAAAGTGTCCAATGCATTCTTATTCTACCGTACAATATTGTTTTCCCATCTTTAGAGTCTATTCAAGGGTGTTAACCCTAGACCAGTTTCTCAACCTTGTCAACTTGAAGATGTCTGGACTTCAACTCCCAGAATTCCCCAGCCAGCGAATGCGAATGCTGGCTGGGGAATTCTGGGAGTTGAAGTCCAGACATCTTCAAGTTGACAAGGTTGAGAAACACTGCCCTAGACAAGTAATCCCAGAGGAAGTAGAAGAGGCAAACAGCTTGCATTCTTTTTATTCTCAGAAATGACACAATCTCAGATGAAACTTGAATTGAGCAGTCAGAAGGACAATTGCTGATTGATTGGCATGTGTAGTCAGCAAAGGGTAGAGGAGAGAACGTACATTATGAGGAAAAAATGGACATTGCAGTACTAATCTGAATGAATGTTATGCGCTGACTTGAATGCCATTCTGAGCTGGCCTTCTGCAACGGCACTAATCTAGATATCCAGCTCCCACTGAATGGAATATGACACCAGAATATGACCTTATGCAAAGGAATGAGCAGAGGAGTGTTCTACGTTTCTCCCACATTCTTCCTGTTCTGCCTCACAATGCAATCGTATATTGTCATATACGTCTCCCTAATTATACAGGAGTAGCATTATATAGGTCCAATTCATAGGTGGGTTCCTACCAGTTCGCACCTATTCGGTAGAACCGGTTCGTCAAATCTACCGAACCGGTTAGAAGAGGTTCCACCAGTGGACCCGGAAAGCAGGCCACACCTACAGAAGAGGTTCCAAAAGTTTTTGAAACCCACCCCTGGTCCTTGGATATGATTATTCTACTATCATGCTCATATTTATAAAACTCAGTGCCTCTGTGAAAGGTAAGGATGACCACTGCGTTTGTGGCGCAATCAGAACATTGCGTGTTGACGTTGTTTTAACGCAAACCAAAGACGCCTTTTAAAAAACAAGTTTACATCCTATTCTTATGCATGCCAGTGCTGTGTGTGAAGTAATTTAAGGTGGTTCTGACAAGTGTCGTCGGCATCTTCATATCCGGTCACATGGGCGGCAAGCCACTCCCATACGGTCACATGGGTGGCAAGCCACTCCCACAAAGGAGGCCACACCCACAGAGTAGGTTTCGAACAAATTTGAAACCCACCACTGGTACAATTATAGAAGAGAGGTGGGTTTTAATCTTTATATAGGCCCACCATAACTTTATGAAATGTTTTCTGTTTATGTCCACAGGATTTCAGTTAATCTTGCCTGACTTGATGCAATTTACAAGTATTGCACTACAAGTTCATGTAAAATGCTGGTCTAGCATGTTTGAAGGTACCAAGAGGAAGAATGTTGCTTGAGATGCTGCCTGTCTTAAGGGAACCAAGGATACAGATTCCCAGTGCATTCATATAGCTTTCTATATTTCTCTATTTATCCTGGGGAGTTGGTTCTCAGACTGATAAGATTAACCAACAGGTTAACCATCAGCTGCATAGGACATAGAATTATAGGTCTGGAAGGGATCTCAGAGGTCTTCTAGACCAACCCCCTGCTCAAGGCAAGACCCTTACCCGAAATAATCTTCCTGTGTTATTGGTTGGACTTCAGTGCACTGCTATGGAAAACGAGAAAAAGCTTTCACCCTAATATTCTATTAAAATGTCAACACAACAGTATCATTTTGGCTACTTTTCTACATGATATCGCGGATTCAGCTATGCAGACCTCAAGGGATTCAGTTTCAAGTATTGGGGGTGGGTGGGTGAGTTAAAGCAGAAGAGTTCTGTTGTGCAGCTCACACCACCCCAATCTTTGATCAGTTAATAGGAAGGCATTTATAAGGAGATATACTAGTTCTAAATTGAAAGTTACCGGTAATTCATGTGTTGGAACTCTTAAATGACTGTTTTTCCATTTCAATAAATCTTGCTAAAGAGAATTCAGTGGATTTATACTTGGGGAAAAAAATCACTTTCAGTTCATCCAGTCTCAAAGGACTGACACCCGTGTTTGCTGCCTTTGTTTACAATTTGTCTGACTCACCCAAAACCCAGAATGCTAGCTTCTGTTCTGTCTTTGATGAAAAAGAGATTGCATTTGTCTCCTGATGCCTTATCTCACAACACAACCGTGTGTGTGTGTGTGTGTGTGTGTGTGTGTGTGTGAGAGAGAGAGAGAGAGAGAGAGAGAGAGAGGAGAGAGAGAGAGAGAGAGAGAGAGAGAGAGAGAGAGAGAGAGAGAACACAATAAAGCTGAGAGTCCAGAATGTCCTAGTCTTGAGCCCTGGGGCAATGCCTAATGCCATGAATTTATTTGGACAAAAATTACATTGAAGCATTTTAAAACAGCTCTTTCAAGAGGCGTCGTAATGGGAACCAGCTGCCAGAGCTATGGGAAAGATGGTTTCTATCAGAAGAACAGGGTCAGGTTGAATGAAAAACAGGAAAGGGGTGGGGATTGGCTCTAAAGTCTTCTGGAACAAAGAATGATAATAAAGTTTTAGCTCATTAATTCACCTTCCCATCGTACTTCAGATCTGTGTTACTGTCTTTGAAACAAATATTCCTCCAAGGACTAGTTGCTGTTGGCAAGAGCCATGGGTTCAACAGGCAGGACTGTCCTTCAGAAAACCTAGCAGAAAACTTACAAAGGCTTCTCCCCCAGGCTACAGAGCTCAGAGTTGTTGATTTGGCCTGCCCTAATAAGAGAACTGGTCTAATTTATGCTTATTATACAAAATGGAACATGGCTGTCAATTGAATCGAAACTTTCTCTGTATTTTGTGAACTCATTCTCTATTGCAACCGTATATTAAAAAGTACATCTTATATTATATGTTAGGGAAAGTTGCGTATAGAAATAAGTGCAAATGTCCTTGTATATTTTTATATTCCCAGTACAATGTAAGAAGCTGAAGGAAAGGCATTTACAGATGAATATTTGAATAGGTGCAGAATAGAAAGAGGCTGGCTTTACACAACATGATAAATCATAAGCAATGGTTTTACAAAATGTGGCCAATTTAGCCCCAAAGTGGGCTAAATCCATACAATACCTTATGTTGAAGTCTGGTTTTTATCCAACCTTGCACCATCTAGATTCACATTTTCCACAGCCCACATGGCCATTGATAGCTGTAATCCAAGTTTTCTATAAGGCACCAGATTGTAGTACAGAGGAATAAACTTCTATCTGATCCATTCTATTGTTATATGCATTTGATAATAAAGTTATTGTACAACTTAGCCATTTTGCTTCCAGTTAGGTATAAATTCACAGTTAAGAACAGTTATGGATTGGCAGGTTCTTAATAATACTCCTGGGCATGACTAGTCTAGCAACTGGGCATAATACAACTGGGCATGGTTAGTCTAGTGAAGAGAAGGACCAGGGAAGACATGATAGCAGTGTTCCAATATTTGAGGGGCTGGCACCGCGAGGAGAGGGTCAAGCTATTTTCCAAGGCATCTGAAGGCCAGGCAAGGAATAATGGGTGGAAACGGAACAAGGAGAGATTCAACCTTCAAATAAGGAGAAATTTTCTGACAGTGAGAAAAATCAACCAATGGGACAGGCTGCCTTCGGAGGTTTTGGGAGCTCCATCACTGGAAGCTTTCAAGAAGAGACTGGACTGCCATCTGTCATTAATGGTGTAGGGTCTGCTTGGGCATGGGGTTGGACTAAATGACCTACAAGGTCCCTTCCAACTCTGTTAATCTGTAATCCTGTTGAATAATTTGCTAATTAATAGCCTAAAACGCTGATGGTGAACCTATGGTTTCTGAGGCACGTGAAGCGTTGTCCTGTCAGCTCCAGCGTGCATGCGTGCGCATGCCAACTGATTTTCGGCCTTGATTTTGCCTGGTTTTTGCCCTCCGGAGGCTTCCGAACTTCTGATTTGAGCATTGGGTTTTTCTGCCCTCCAGAGGCTTCAGGAAGCCTCCTGAAGCCTCCGGAGGGAGAAAAATGGCCCAACGGGCAACCCGGAAGTCTGTTTTCAAACTTCCGGTTTGCGTGTTGGGCTGTTTTTCGCCCTCCCCAGGATCCTAGAAAGCCCCTGGAGCCTGGGGAGGGCAAAAAAATGGACCTACCCCCCCCCCAAATTGGAAAACAGGCCCTTTCCAGCCTCCCGAGTGGGGGCTGGGGAAACCTTTTCACTCTTCCCAGGCTCCAAGAAAGCCATGCATGCATGCACGGGGCAGCAGAGGGGTTTTTTTCACATGCTCATTGGGCACGACATAGGGGGGGGACATTAAATTATAGGGGTGGGCATGCAAGCGCGCGCATATGCTTTTGGCACCCGAGGTGAAAAAGGTTTGCCATCACTGGCCTAGAATATTAAGCTCACTAAGAACACAATAATTCTGCCCTGCTAAGCTACTATTTGCTGTACCACACAAGTGGATTTACAGAACATACTAAATCATAAGCAAGCAAAGTTATATTATGGTTTGGCAAGTATGTCGGCTCAGTCAAAGAAATTGAGCATTACTGAAATCCCTGAGCTTGGCTAAGAATAAAAGCTTGGTTTTTTTTAAAAAGAAAAAGAAAATCCTTGCTTTTTATAGACCTGCAGCCTTGTCAAATGGAACTTGCCAAAACTCACTTCAAAATAAAGATACATACAACTGAGCTACACAGTTCAAATATAAACTTTAAAAAGGAATATATATATATATTTGCTGTTAGGCAAGGCAAATTATTTCCAAGAGTAGGTAGTTTTTGTGACTAGATAAATTGTACAGATTAAGCTAACCCCGCAGTTTATGCTACTTTGCAGAATGTAATAGATACGTTTACTAATCTCAACATAAACTGACTTGTTTCTAGTATACAAGGTGAACAAGGACCCCTGGAGGTACCAAAAATCTACCCTGACCGAAGAGGATCTTAGCAAGTTTCTAAGATCAGCAGGCACAGCCTTAATTTACATGTCATACTATATTTTTAAGTTTTTTTAAAAAAATGGACCACCATTGGCTAAACTCACTCATCAAGCTAAACTGTAACCCAGAGTTTCTAACTTAGATTATATTATGTCTCAGTGCAATATTTGAAACTCAACTGCAGGGAATTTAACACTTGCATTCTCTCTCTTTTTCTGAAATGGAAAAGCCCAGATCCCGTAAATTCTCTGTCCAATGATGCTGTTGAAAGAAATGTCCTTCTGGGTTCAGCTCCAAGTGGGGAAAAAGACACTGGAGACATGGAGGCTGCTTGGAAAGATGGTTATTGGTGGACAGTACCACATGGCTTGAGCCCTGAACAGGAAAGGTGATCACATGCTTCAATGTTGGTGGAGAAGAAGAGAAGGGCTGAGGGAGGGGCTTACTAGGCTTTTATAACCTGTCAGTCCCACCTCTCTGTTTCCTGTTCCTGTGTAAGAAATGCATTCTGATTGGTTGTCAGACTCCCATGGGGCCATGCAGGGGCTACTCTCTAGGCCAGTGTTTCTCAACCTTGGCAACTTGAAGATGGCTGGACTTCAACTCCCAGAATTCCCCAGCCAGCAAATGCATGGCTGGGGAATTCTGGGAGTTGAAGTCCAGCCATCTTCAAGTTGCCAAGGTTGAGAAACACTGCTCTAGGCTGTGTTTTGAATCCAGGTATGGATGAGTTCTCAGATGCCACGTGGAGAGTTGAGTAGAGTTCCTTGATCCCTTCCCCCTGCAGCTGCAGTGGAGAAGTCTTTATTATGTAAAAGTGGACTAGCTTGGCCCATTAACAGTGGGGACGGGCAGGAAGCTACAGGCAACTATTCTGTTTTAAAACATGTTTCTTCTCCTCACATCCAGAGAAATATTCTGCCTTTTCAATATTTCCTAGGATATTTCATTTTTCTGGGAGAGGGCTGGATGATAACTTCCCACAATGCGTTGCACAATCTTCTTGCATTCTGTGGAACAATGGCATACTGTATATGTTGAACTAATCCTAATTTTTCAGTACGGTGCCTTCTGAAGGCTGGACTAAAGAACACACACATGTACTGTAAGCCTGGTTCCCCCTCTCCCCAAAGTTCTCCATATAATTGTGCGTGGGGAGGTAGGGTTGGAAGATTGCTTTGTCATGTGTATATTATAATTCTTCCTTTTTGCAACATCATGGTTTTAATATGCTGTGCCTACTAATCTTCAGTGATTTGTACCTTCCTAGCACTGGGCCCATCTTAATCCTGGCACAGAGTCCAACTTCTGTGGCTGAGGATGAGTAAGAAGCCTTTTAAGCAGCACGTTGCAAACTTTTGGCAGCCGTGTGATCACCTCCTCCAAAGATTTGTTCTGTTCCCTCCCAGACTCCAACTTTGCTCTACACACATACATACACACACGCCAGCAATTAGGAAACAGGGGAAAAAGCAGGCTCCCTCAGTCAGCTGATTCTGAGCTTTCAATTTTGGAGCCACCAGAAGAATCGGAAGCCAAGACTGGAATTGTTTAAAAGCCAGTAACAGGATATGATGAAAGGTGGAGTTTCTTAAAGTGCGGTGGAGGTCCCCCAAGACCCTCTCAGGGGTCCACAAAATCAGAATTATTTGCCAGAGATTGAAGTTGTTTGCAAAAAAATTAAAGCAATGCCATGCTTCTCATTACTATTTTTATTTCTTAAAAAATATATATGGCTTTTTAATGGGAAAAAAAAACGTGTTTGTGTTAATATCAAATAGCTTAACATTGTTATCTTTACATAATTCATTAAACATTTTACAATTTTTAAACATTTAATACAGTAAATGTTTAATAATACAGTAAGTATTTAATAAATGTAAACAAAATGCAAACAAAAATTCTTTCGCCACAATTTTTAAAAGTGTGATGGGATCCCGAAAGCAAAAAGTTTAAACAACACTGTTGTAAAGGATTTCTTAAACCCGCGTTTCCCAACCTCAGCAACTTTAAGGACTTCAACCCCCAGAATTTAACAGGCTACACATCTTCCAGTGGCCAAAGTTGAGAAACATTGCCTTAAAAGTAATGATCACTATCATCCAGTTAAGATCTAACTAGGATGCACGTGTATGTGTAAAAATATTTTCCCTATATTCCTGATAAAAATTCACGGAGCAGTTGATATTTGTTCTGCAAGACAAAGGAAATGGGCCTAATAATGTCAAACTTCATGTTTAGCTTGGAATGACATATTGTGCTGAACCATGGTGGGTATAATTATGTGTCTGAATCAATCATAGCTGCTGGGCTTCCACAACATACAAAGCTAGAGTTTGCAAAACTCTAATGGTTAGTCCAGTGGTGGGATTCAAATAATTTACCAACCAGTTCTCTGCCCTAATGACCATCTGGGTAGGTGGGGCTTGGTGGTCATGTGATCATGTGGGCGTGCCAAGTCATGTCACTCAGGTCGATGGCGCGTTCGCCTTAGTTGTTACAATGGTAATAAGGGTTAACTGGAAAGGCAGTTTCTGTAAGAAGGGCAATAAAGATTAGGCTAGAAACAACACCAGAATGTTTCCTTCCTGCCTTCCTTACAGGATTAGCCCTGTAAAGTGGGAAAAAACAAAATATTTCTTCCAACAACCGGTTCTCCGAACTGCTTAGAAAGTTACCAACCGGTTCTCTCGAATAGATGCGAACTGGCTGAATCCCACCACTGGTTAAGTCCCTAATACACATTAAGCCAAAACCAAACTAATCCTATTAGGACTTAGGGTGTTTATAAGGACAGCCATAACATGGAGGCAGTTGAATATCATATTGCCGAGTCCTTCACACAAAGCCAGAAACCTATTACATTTATTTGTGCTAAGGGCCTCTTAGAGTTAGAATGATTTCATGAGGATGGCAGTCCACAGGTTCAATAAATAGCAACCTATAATCCATTTAGATATAAGTTCATAAATGTAATGAACTCAATCATATGTTGGGTTTGTAGGAGGAGAAACCATGCTAGTCTATGGTGGCAAAAAATTCAGGAGACTGGTATCTTTCTGACTATTAATTTTTATAAAAGGCATAAGCTTTCATGATGCATGAAATGCCCAAATTGATGTAGAATTAAAATGGGATGAAAGTATGAAGAAGGAAGATGGAAGACATGTTGGTTATGCAGATGTATGTTATACTGGGTTTATAACGGAACTGAAAAGGTGTGGGATAACCTGTTGGATTGGATGTAATATCCAGAGGGTTTTCTAAACCTTGACTGATGGCTTTTGTATTATAGCGGTACCTCGTATTCATCATTGTTAATTGGTTCCAGGAGGCATGTTCAGTACCAAAAATGATGAGTACCGAACAAAATTTTTCCCATAAGGAATAATGTACCCAGTGAGTTGCAAGGCAGCCCAAACCAACACGTTTTAGCTTGTGTGTCAAATACCAAACAAATGAACGAGTACCGAGACAAATTTTTTTGCATCAAAATGCGTTGAGTACCAAAGTCAATAAGTTTCAAAGCAGTTGAGTACCAGAATACCACTGTATTGGTTTGAATTCTGTAAATCATAATTAACCTTAAGTCTATTGTATGAACGTGGTTAATGTACAGTATTGGACAAATGAAAGAAAATGCCTAAGCTTAGGACTTTCCTATCCCATGTTCCCATTCAGTTCAGATATGAGGAGGAAGTTCTGTAGGAGGAAAATGCTTGGAATGACAGATGGCAAGAAGAAAAGGCATTATTATTTCTGTAATTTACAGAAATTAATATGGGAAGGTATTCTAGGTGTTGTCTTTCTAAGGCTTTATAGAGTGGTATTACCTACCTCATGTGATCTTGATTGCTTCCCTCTGTTAATGAAATTTAGGATTGCATGGCTTTTTTGGCTGCTGCCGCACACTGTTGCTCATATTTTATAGTAGTATAATCGTTATTGTCATTGTACTTAAATACAATGAAATTGGTTGTCCCAATTTCCAAAGTGTCCAAAGTGGTTATTTAATTGGCTGTCCACAAAAACTCCAGATCCTTCTCACAATTACTACTATTAAGGCTGGTTTCACCCAGTCTTGTAATATTACTTTGGTTTTTTCTTGCCTAAGTGTAAGACTTTACTTTTCTTACATTGAATTTCATTTTGTTAGATAGGGCCCATTGTTTTAGGCCTGTCAAGATCCATCTGGATCAATGTAGATGTTATGTAATTAGAAGCAGTCATTTAATTCCTAGACTGCAGTACACTATATATTTATAAAGGTAAAGGTATCCTCGCAAGTGCTCATCCCCATTACAAAACCGAAGAGCCAGCATTGTCTGAAGATATCTCCATGGTCATATGGCTAGCATGACTAAACATCGAAGGTGCACAGAACATTGTTAACTTCCCATTTTATAATAATTCCCATTATTTCTGTAATTTCTGTAATTTCCTCTGTAATTTCTGTAATTCCTCTTTCCATGGGTCCTGCAAAATGAGAAGGACTGAGATATGCTTCCTCCTCTGGGATCAGCAGCATGGGACCTGGGGGGAAAGTGCCCTAGTTATATTTGACTTTGTTATGAATACATTCAAGAAGCAGCAACATGTGGCTTTGTCTCTAGTAAGTATGCTTAAAAGTGTTGGATAACAACCCATCATGTCTAGTTTGATCTGGGAAAAATCCACTTGATACTTCTTTCGTAATAACCATTTGGGGATGCAAATATTGTTTGTTTGTTTGCTTGATTGATTGATTTGCCACCCATCTCACCTCAAGGAGTAAAAGCAGGTATAATGGATTGGTTATACAATTTGGTTCCCAGTTTCATGGAAAAATTGTGGTAGCCCAAGGTTACATAAATCCAATTGTGCCAATCCAACGTTCATGGTTTGTTGTTTTTATTAAGTAAGAGGAAGTCATGGTTAGGATGAGAGCAAACCAAGCAAATATTTGTTGCAAAGGCAACCATTTTAATATTTAGCTGTATCAGGGGTGGGCAACGATGGCCTCTTTATGATTTGTGGACTTCAATTCCTAGAATTCCTGAAACCAGCCAAGGGCGTACCTCAAGGATGTCTTGGACTAGGTTGGAATAGGGGGGAAATCCTACTTTAATGCCAAAACAGGTAAGGACTTCTCAGTAGGTTGGAGCTGCTTCAGTTGGATATCTGTTCTGACCCCCCCCCCTCGTCCTACACCAAGGCACGCCGAGACAAAGATACTTCAAGGATTTATTAACACACAGACTAGCCCTTGGCAACAATCCAGCACAGACCAGACCTTGGCAGCAATCCAGCACAGACCAGACCTTGGCAGCAATCCAGCACAGACCAGACCTTGGCAGCGATCCAGCACAGTCCAGACCTTGGCAGCAATCCAGCACAGTCCAGACCTGGGCAGCAATCCAGCACAGACTAACCTTGGCAGCAATCCAGCCTGCCAAGCTAGCCACGAGAGTTCTCCAACGAGCGTGTGCACAATCATTCCTTTTATAGTCTTGAGAGGAGCCTAATTACCACCAGCTCAGTGCAATTACCTCCTGTAACTGCGTAACTGTTCTTTAAACCTATTAGCTCTCGGTTGCCGGGCATCCAGGACCAACTCCCTTGTCTCCTCCCCACTGCTCCAATGCATGACGTCAGGATCACACTCCCTTGTCTAGTGGAGGTCCTCTTGAAAGAATCTCCATACGGACATAATATATTGATGAAAGAAATGTCCTTCTGGGTTCGGCTCCAAGTGGGGAAAAGGTCCAAGGTTCAGGCGCCTCCTGGTGGCCAACCAGCCTCTCTGCGCCCTGCTCGGAGTCGGAACCCTGTCCAGGGTCCTCCACATCCTCCAGGGCTGACTCATAGGGCCCCTCGCTGTCGGAGTCTGGTGGCAGCTCCAACGGCTCCTGCTGAGCCACAACAGATGTCCTAATGTAATTCTCGCGTAATGCAAAAGGTGGTATATTACATTACACCATTCCTCTGAAGAATGTGACAAATATTGACTTAATGTTCTCTGAAATACTAGAACAACAGGAATAAGGAAGGGTGGAAACTTGGTGTGCATCAAAGGAATTATTACGGTGCTACACGGGGGACCCCCAAACTTGGTTCCTCTCAGGAGACTTCATTGCTTTCCTAATCACACCAGTTTTCCTTTTTTCCCCTTTATCCTTCCAGACAGCCATATAAATGGAAAAATTCTGGACAGGAAATCAGGAAATATTAGAGAAGATTCCGCCAACTAAACTTAATGATGGATTGAACGATCAAACAGATTGGAAGTCATCCATCTTTCTTATGATGGGAGGTTTCTTGTTGTGGTAAATAATTAAAAGCCACGAAGTCTATTGGTTAAGCCAAACTAGACAGTCAAGAAATGGAAACTGCTCAGACTGTTTCTCATCTGCAATCTTTGCTACAGAAGCAGAGGTAGATTGCCTGTATTTCTACTGCTGCTGTTAAGATGACAGTGGTTCTAATCTCTCCTTTCCAAATTAAGCAATAGAACTCAATGATGGCTTAGACGTTTCAAGGAAAACAAGTCAAGGAAAACTGTTGTGGCCCAGCAGGAGCCCGTTGGAGCTGCCACCAGACTCCGACAGCGAGGGGCCCTATGAGTTGGCTTTGGAGGATGTGGAGGACCCTGGACAGGGTTCCGACTCCGAGCAGGGCGCAGAGAGGCTGGTTGGCCACCAGGAGGCGCCTGAGCCTTGGACCAGTGGGGAGGAGACAAGGGAGAGTGAGCCGGACGCCAGTAGTGAGTTGTTCCTGGATGCACGGCATCGAAGAGCTAATAGGCGTCAGGAACAGTTGCGCAGTTACAGGAGGTGATTGTACTCAGCTGGTGGTCATTAGGCTCCTCTCCAGACTATAAAAAGACTACTTGTGCACACGGCTGCGATTTCTCCGCAGGTCGCCCATGAAGCCAATGATGAAAGAAGACTCGGAGGCAGGTCTCTCTCGGGATGAGCCGACCCGGAACAGAGTCCGGAGGCCATCTTTTATTGAGCATACACAAGGAAAGGGTGGATTCACATGGTCTATGTGGACCAATCATGGTTGTACAAGTCTATGGTATATGGTAACTCATTTACTTCCATGTAGACCTAAAGAATGCCCATAGTCAGCAAATAAATCTTTTACCAGCATGCAAACTTCTAATCCTTAATTAACGTTTGAGAGTTAATCAGTTGTAACCTCTGACCTACTTAATGCTTAGAGTTAAGAGTCTGTGATTACTGATCTACTTAATGCTTAGAGTTAAGAGTTTGTGTTACTGATCTTATGGTATGGTTAATCATTACTGCTGTTGTATACGTGTTCCAGCACAGCTATGCATGCCTACACTTATGCTACAACACACGCCCCTCTTTGCAGAAGTCAACGCAGGATCGAAAGTCGGAGAACATTGTTATGAGCTTGGCAGGCTGGATTGCTGCCAAGCCTTATCTGTGTTTATTGCTGCCCAAGCTTGTCTGTGCCGGTTTGCTGCCAAGGACCTGTCTGTCTGTTAATTAAATGCCACAAGTTATCTTTGACTCGGAATGTGCTTTGGTGTGGAATGAGGGGGGTCAGAACAGAAAACCGTACCTTTTTTCCCCCATTTGGATACTAGATGCCAAGCAAAATCATGGTTTGGTGTCCTCCTGGCTTCAGGAGATACAGATGGATTGACCTTATATGTTACGTCCGTATGGGAGATTCCTTCAAGAGGACCTCCACTAGATGTTCAATGCCCAACACCAAGCAGAGCATAAACGCCCCACCTCCTGCACGAGGCTTGACCAATAATCATCACCGGTGCTTGGTAAGACAGATGCTGACGTCAGCAGTCACAGCCTTGGCCCTGTGCAGACACAGGCTGGTTTAGCTCTGGGAATATCATGTCTCCTTCTTGACAGAAACAGTTCATGGGTTTCTGGACAGTAGCTGGCTGTGTGCACTCACAGAAGCAAGCATTCATGAATGTGTGAGACTTCAGAGCCTGGCCAAAGACTAATAGAGAAGTCCCCTGTATTAGGCAGGTCGGGTTCCCAAACGTTGGTAACTGGCCGAGTGCCCTCTGGATTGCCAGAGTGTTTGCTCCATTAGCTTGGCTTCCACTTTCCTCCCCCCTCATCAAAGTTGAGGGGAAGAAGAATATAAACCCACTCACTGTACAGGATGATATGTGGAGTTGAGAGATCCCAACCTAGAGAATAGCAGTCTTCCATTGAGAAGGGTCGGGCATGATGAGGTTCTTTTCCCTTGGCCTCTTCGTTGTGGTCCTCTGGGCGCCCACTTACTGGGCTGTCAGGCCCAAGCCCAACCATCCAGTCGTGGATCTGAGTTCCTCATTCTCTCCTGATCTAAAGGCGTCAGCCCATGCAGTGGAAAGCCAAAGGCAGCTGACGGAGAATGAGCTAAACCTGGGAAAGGATGTGGAGGAAGGTGAGTCATGGAAAAGGTTGGCTGGATGGTAGGAACTTTATAAGGGAAGGGCTTCAGGCAAAAAAAAGAAGTTGTGAGAAAAATAATGGGGAGGTGAGATAGGTCAGTGGTCTCCAACCTTGGCAACTTTAAGACTTGTGGACTTCAACTCCCAGCTTAGCAATAGCAATAGCAGTTAGACTTATATACCGCTTCATAGGGCTTTCAGTCCTGTCTAAGCGGTTTACAGAGTCAGCATATCGCCCCCAACAACAATCCGGGTCCTCATTTTACCCACCTCGGAAGGATGGAAGGCTGAGTCAACCCTGAGCCGGTGAGATTTGAACAGCCGAACTGCAGAACTGCAGTCAGCTGAAGTAGCCTGCAGTGCTGCATTTAACCACTGCGCCACCTCGGCTCTACCAGCTGGCTGAGGAACTCTGGGAGTTGAAGTCCACAAGTCTTAAAGTTGCCAAGGTTGGAGACCACTGAGATAAGAACGACCGTGAAGCTACCTGAGCGTATCACTTCCAACCACCATTTCTAGATAAAGCTACCTTTAAAAGCTACTCTGTTTTCTACTCTGTCCATCCTTCCCGCTCCTCCCCTTTCCTACTCCGGATGTGACCATCCACACTGGTCCTTGCCTATTCATCTGTTAAATCTAACAATTAAGACAGCTATATGGTAACAAATGGGAGAGAGATTCCACTTGGAACATAGGGTTAGTTCGGTTCCACCACAAAACCGCGTTCGACTAAAGCGCGCTCGACGAAACCGCGTAGCTGACGTCATCACAGGGCGACAACAGCGCGGAGACAGAAGCACGCTGTAAAAGCTAAACCTAAAATTAACCCCTAAACCTAACCCCCCTAAACCTAATCCTAAAACCTAACCCTAAACCTAACCCGTAACCTAACCCTAAACCTAACCCTAACCCTTAACCTAACCCTAAACCTAACCCAAACCTAACCCCAAACCTAACCCTAAACCTAACCCTTACCTTAACTTGAATCGGCTTGCTTTCAAAGCGCTATTTGAAGTGCCCTTTTTCTCCGCGCTCGCTGTTGTCGCCCTGTTGATGACGTCAGCGGACGCGGTTTAATCGGGCGCGCTTTAGTCGAGCGTGGTTTTGTCGTGCCACGGGTTAGTTCTACATGTTGCAGCCGGAGGCTTCACAGAATTCCCATGACTTTAATTAAAATGTTCATATTTTCTAGTTTTAACTTTAATTGCAGGTGAAATATAGTGAAAAACTGCCTGCTAATTGCTTTGTGAACAGCATAATTATTAGGCTGAAATTTTAAACACATTTATTTATTAATTACTTAATTACTTACTTAATTAATTAAACCAATTTATATAGCTGACCAACCCACACGCAGTGACTCCATTTAGGATGGAGTAAAATGCATAAAACAGTGTGGCAGTTACTCCTGAGCAAACGTATATAGAATCACACTGTCGCTTTCTACTAGTCACATAGGTTTTATTTCTCTAATTATTAGGGTTTTTTTTTTTTCATTATATTTTCCTAAGTAAAAAGGTCACATGAAATGAAGTGCAAGAAAATGTGTAACCACAAGGAAAAAGGAACTGATGTTGAAGCAATTAAGGAAAGCTATTCATGGTGTTAGAAACACACTATTCATTAGTTAAGTCCCCAGCCCTGGCAAAGAAAGTAGAAAACAGTTTTAAAGAATTTAATTATTGGCAATTTTGCTGAATAGAATTTACTTGTTACTAAATAATATGCAAAGATATTGGCTAGTTCAGCATGCCGGACACCGTGGTTCCTAGCTCTATATTATGTGGTATATGAGTGCTTCTATTTTAATTTTACATTCAGTAAATCATGGGGAAACAATCAGCATTGAGCAACAGCTGAACACAGAACCAAAGAATAGTACAACTCTGAATTTGCTAATCTAATTTTTTGTTTGTTTTATTTAAAAAAAAAAAAGGTCTGGCCTTCTCACTACATCCCCTTCCAATCAGTGCCTGGCTTGGATTGTTTTCTGGATCAGTCCCAACATATGCAGGACTAATTTAGTAAATAAAGACCAGAACTTCTTGGGATCAAGATTAGTGGAAGGTTACAATTTTTGGCCATCAAGTCCAACCTCCACTCAATTCAGAAATCAAATTCAAAGCTTCCAGACAAATGGCTCGCTAGTCTCTACTTTATTCAGCAAAGAGGATAATTGTCTGGATATAGAGTCTATTGCCAATAAAAGTCCAGGAGTAAGTTTACAAGACCTTTTTAATCCAAATTATATTTTCTTCTAGATCGTCTATCCCCAAAATGGCACCATCCTAACTGGGTAGTGGAAAATCAGAAAGGCTCTTCTGGATATTATTTGCAATGTCCATCTTCTTTCAAATCTTCAAGTTTTCTTAAAATTCCTGGGATAATTTTGTATAGGCAGATTCCTTATGTAAAAAGGAATGATGGAACTGATGGCATTTTGAAAGATTCAGGGTTTTTTTCATTGAGAGAATAGAAGAATAGCAAGTTCTTCCAGCAATCAGCATAACTGTCTCTCCACTCAGAAAAGCAGCATAGCCTCTGATCCAACTCCCAATTTTGTGTCCATTTTTAGGGATGTCAAAACAGTTATTTCCTCTTTATTCGTACATTATGTGAAACCAAAACGTGTTTTGATAAGTTTCGATTTAATATGTCTGAATCAAAGCAACTGTGTCTTTTAAACCATTATTAACTGTTTGGTTATTTATTTTTTTAATCCATTTGATTTCTACAGCCACCCACCTCAACAAGTGATTCTGGGTGGCATACATCAATAAATATAAACACAATTACTGTAACTATTAAAACAGTGCAAGATAAATAGACTGTATATGATGCCAAGTAAAGCTGTTACTATGGATGTTAAAACAGCCAGGTAACAGGGCCCTTAACATACACAGGGCCCCAGGCCGAGGCACACAACAAAGTCTTCATGGCCTTATGAAAGGCCAACAGGATTGGGATTATCTTGATATCTGAAGGGTGAATAATCTAGAGCAGGGGTCTCCAACCTTGGCAACTTTAAGACTTGTGGACTACAACTCCCAGAGTTCCTCAGCCAGCTGGCTGACGAACTCTGGGAGTTGTAGTCCACAAGTCTTAAAGTTGCCAAGGTTGGAGACCCCTGATATAGAGGGCAGGGGCTATGGCAGAGGAGCCATGTCTCCTGGTTCCCACCAGCTGACATTCCTTGACTGAAGGACCTGCAGCATGTCCAACCTCACTGGAGAGGTTGAACAGCTGGAAGGGCAGTCTCCCTTAGTTAACCAGGCCTCAAGCCATTAAGGCTTTAGAGGTGCTCACCAGCACTTTGAATTGAATTGTACCTAGAAACGCACTGTCAACCACACTGTTCGTGGAGTAGAGGTGGGTTCCTACCAGTTCGCACCTATTCGGTAGAACCGGTTCATCAAATCTACCGAACCGGTTAGAAGAGGTTCCACCAGTGGACCCGGAAAGCAGGCCACACCTACAGAAGAGGTTCCAAAGTTTTTTGAAACCCATCACTGGTCCTTGGATATGATTATTCTACACTATCATGCTCATATTTATAAAACTCAGGGCCTCTGTGAAAGGTAAGGATGACTACTGCGTTTGTGGTGCAATCAGACCATTGCGTGTGTTGAAGTTGTTTAACACAAACCAAAGATGCCTTTTAAAAAACAAGTTTACATCATATTCTTATGCATGCCAGGGCTGTGTGTGAGGTAATTTAAGGGTGGTTCTGACAAGTGTCGTCGGCATCTTCATATCCAGTCACATGGGCGGCAAGCCACTCCCATCCGGTCACATGGGCAGCAAGCCACTCCCACAAAGGAGGCCACACCCACAGAGTAGGTTCGAACAATTTTTGAAACCCACCACTGTAGTGGGGTTACATATACCCAATGCTTTTATTACCTTTGCAAACACATACTCCATCGGTTGAAGTTTCCCAATGCTCTTCAAGATCAGCCCCATGTAGAGCACATTACAGTTGTCCAGACAAGAGGTCACGAGGGGGAAGAGGAACTGTGAGCAAAGTTATGGCTGTGTGATAAGTGAACCCAGTGTCAATGTCCCGTAGACAAGATTCACATATTGGAGTCCCACTTCAAACCAATAATGACCAAATTATGTTTTACCAGATCATATTTTATTGCAATACTTGAGTTAGCATAGATACATCATCCTGAGGGCAAGATGCCGGTCTTTTTCTCAGCAAACTGAACGTATGCGTAACATCTAGTGGCTAACAGCATGACAAGAGTGTTTTGCTTTCCCCATGGAAGTGGGAAAGAAAAAGGTGATTTTAAGAGCAGCCATATTTTCAGAAGTAAAATCAGCTTCCTGCCTCTAATTTCTGTTCCTCTCTGCATAATCAGGTTACTGTTCTGATCCCCAGTAACGAAAGCCGAGATGAGCTTAATTAGAATGTCCTTTAATAACAAGACTAGAATCTTGGTGGCTGAAAGCCAAGCAAACGAACAGATAAGGACCTTGGCAGCAAGTCCAACAAACCTTGGCAGCAATTCAGACAAACCTTGGCAGCAATCCAGCCTGCCAAGTTAGTTATGTTCTCTTTAGTCAATGCGTTGACTTCTGCAAGAAGGGTTCACAAGCAGTCTTTTTATAGTCTGGAGAGGAGCCTAATGACTATCAGCTGAGTGCAATTACCTCCTGTACTTGCATAATTGTTCCTGATGCCTAGTAGCTCTTCGATGGCGTGCATCCAGGAACAACTCACTGCTGGCTTCTGAATCACTCTCTCTTGTCTCCTCCCCACTGGTCCAAGGCTCAGGTGCCACTTGGTGGCCAACCGGTCTCTCTGCTCCCTGCTCGAAGTCGGAACCCTGTCCAGGGTCCTCCACCTCCTCCAGAGCCAACTCATAGGGCCCCTCGCTGTCGGAGTCTGGTGGCAGCTCCAACGGCACCTGCTGGGCCACAACAGGTTACTATTGTTCTGAGCCATTCAGGTTAGGGATGGTGGCGCTTGTAATCCAACACACATAGAGGACATGAGGGTATATTAATAGAAAGAAAGAAAAAGAACCTTAACTAAGTCACATTTCCTTGCTCCTTTTTCTAGAACTCTCCAGATCTGCTGCCACTAAAGTGAAACTTCCAGGTGGAGGGAAGGAGCTGAGAAGAAGGAAGCTTCCCATCCTGAAGAACAGTGCCTTAAAGAGAAAGGTGCCAATTCACCTCCGTCAAGATGAGCAAACATGGAAAAAAGGAGACAGAGCTAAGAAGGTGGCAGAGTCTGTCGGATTTGGGAAGAAAGTACCGGGTGTTAAGAAAACAGAGAACAGGAACGTATTGCATGCTATACCAGAAACTACTGGCCTGGAGACTAACAGCAGCCTCACCCAAGCAAGAAACAGATATGAGCCAGAAGGTATGAGTGAAATACAAGCTGTTAAAGGAAAAGAAAAATCAGCCTCTCATTTAACCTGCAGAACTTCTGTTTTCAGCTTGACCTCCTAAATTTAAGATACAAGCAAGCTTATCAGAGGAATAAACGCAACGCAATTTAGCGAGATTCACTTCTGAGAAGTTATTGCTAAAGGTGATCCCCACCCGGGATTTCCCCCTTATCTATAAAGGGGTTCATTTATTATTCAAGACAATGAATTTAGAGAGCCAGTTTTGGGTGGTGATCAAGGCACCAGGCTAGAAACTAGGCCACCATGAGTTCTAGTCCTACCTTAAGACACAAAGCTAGCTAGGTGACTTTGGGCCAGTAACTCTCTCTCAGCTCTAGGAAGCAGGCAAAGGCAAACCGCTTCTGAAACCTTGCCAAGGAAACTGCAGGGACTCATCTAGGCAGTTGCCAGGAGTCAGTCAATCAATCTGTCTGTCTGTCTGTCTGTCAGGCCTGCAATTATATTCCTCTTAGAATTATGGCCTATCTTATTTCATTATGCTGTTTCTTTAGTATAGTTGATGGGAGGGGGAATAGACAGGGAGTGGGATTGTGGAATGTATTGTTTTTCATTCTTTACTAGAAGCCAAGGTCATCCTTTGGGTTCCACCACAAAACCGCGGTAGACAAAAGCGCGGTCGACGAAAGCGCATATGTGACGTCATCACAGCGCGACGAAAAAGATCGAAAAATGTAAAAATAAAGCGAAAACCTTACCCTAACCCCCCCAACCTAACCCTAAACCTAACCCTTAACCTAACCCTAAACCTAACCCTAAACCTAACCCTTAACCTAACGAAAAACCTAACGCTAACCCTTAACCTAACGCTAAACGTAACGCTAACGCTCTAAACCTAACCCTAACCCTTAACCTAACCCTAATCCTAACCCTAACCCTAACCCTTACCTTTATGTGAATCGGCTTGCTGTAATGTAATTTTTATTTCAATTTTTCGATCTTTTCGTCGCGCTGTGATGACGTCACAACGCGCTTTCGTCGACCGCGCTTTTGTGGAACGCGGTTTTGACGGGTCACGATCCTTTGTCTCCGCACCAGTACACCTGACCGGAAGCAGCTGAGTGTGGATGCCAGGGTGGAGGAAGAAGATTGGACCATGTGATGGATTGTGGGTGTGGGGACAAGATCATGAACTTTTAACTGGGTGGAATTCTGATGTCATTTCCAGAATTGGGATTCCATAGCATGATGCCAATGTGCCTCGTCTTATTAAATTGGAACTTTAAGGATAGTTTTGCCTTTGACTCTGATTTAATTCTGCATGGTATTTGGAACGCTGACACTGTCAGTCTCTCTCTCTCTCCCTCCCTCTCTCTCTCTCTCTCTCTCTCTCTCACACACACCCACCCACCCACCCACACACACACACAAACATGGACACACACGGACACACACATGGACACACACATGGACACACACACATTAACACCCTGACATATGATACCTTATGTTCTCACACATTTGGAACATCAAAGATTGCATGTTGTGGTCACCCACTCTCTGAATGGCTCTTACTGTTTACAATTAAGATGCTGCCGGATTTCTAATCTGCTTTAATTATTGTGCTTGAATACAAAATCAAAGACTCTTGGTTCTTTGGGATCAATTAGTTGGGAAAGGGGAAATGATTTCATATATTAAGAGTTGCCAGTTGCCTGGCAAGTGGACAGCTATGTAAATGGAACAAACTAACAAATAAATTAATGAGGGCAGCTTGTTTGTACATGAATCAGAAAAAAATTCAACATAGAACCATCACAGCAATGCCTACTTTCTAATAAGAATTTTGCAAGTTATGTTTTCTATGAAAAAAAACAAACACCCAGCCAGCAGATACTTTCCTTGGAAGAGCGATTTCCTTGTGGGTGAATTGGCAAAGGTTATTTATATATCTATTTTTTCTCCAAGGGATTTAAGGAGGCATACATAGCTTGCCTTCTGCCATTCTTTTTCCACAGCAAACCTGTGGGGTTTATTGGCTCAATTGAGTGGGGCGTGGAACCTAAATTTCCCTTCATAGCCCCTTTGAGTCCATCAGGTCAGTTGTTAATGTCAGCAACTTTAAGATGTGTGCATTTAATCTCCCAGAATATTCCTACAAATGGTCGCTGGAAAATTCTGGGAATTGAAATCCACACATCTTAAATATGAGGTGATTGAGAAACGCTGTTCTAAGTGCGCATGGCCAATTATTCATCCGCAAACATGTCTTGATTTTAATAGATGGCTCAGCCTGCATCTCCCAGAAATAATTACTGTGTGCATAACACTTGGTTACAATTCATATCAATTAGCCCGTACCATTTTGGTAACGGTTAAAACAGCCCAATTAAGTCCAAATCCTTTGGACAACAAGCTGGAAATCATCTGTGCAGATCACAGAAATTTAACGGTGCATGAAGTAGCTCTAAGACTTCAGGGGCCATTTACAGTGGCTGAGTGGAAGACTGAACTGAGGAAGTTCATCTGAGCAGGTTTCACTGGGATTCTTCAAGAGCCATGCTGGGCTCATAGAGGAGAATGCCTGTTTAATTACATTTCTATGTCCAGGTTGAATAAGGATGACAGTATTTAATTAGCTCTGAGGTCGTTCATTAAGTGCTAGGCCAGTGGTGGGTTTCAAAAATTGTTCGAACCTACTCTGTGGGTGTGGCCTCCTTTGTGGGAGTGGCTTGCTGCCCATGTGACCAGATGGGAGTGGCTTGCCGCCCATGTGACCGGATATGAAGATGCCGACGACACTTGTCAGGACCACCTTAAATTATCTCACACACAGCACTGGCATGCATAAGAATATGATGCAAACTTGTTTTTTAAAAGGCATCTTTGGTTTGCGTTAAAACCACTTCAACACACGCAATGTTCTGATTGCACCACAAACGCAGTAGTCATCCTTACCTTTCACAGAGGCACTGAGTTTTATAAATAGGAGCATGATAGTGTAGAATAATCCTATCCAAGGACCAGTGGTGGGTTTCAAAAAAGTTTGGAACCTCTTCTGTAGGTGTGGCCTGCTTTCTGGGTCTACTGGTGGAACCTCTTCTAACCGGTTCGGTAGATTTGACGAACCGGTTCTATTGAATAGGTGCGAACTGGTAGGAACCCACCTCTGTGCTAGGCTCTGTGTCAGCCGGGAAGGGGTTCCAAAATATTGCGATCTGGCTCTGCCTTTCAACGTGTGTTTCCTTTTCTGCAGGTTTGGTTTTGAATCACACCACAACAGCATCAGTGCAGAGGGACATCGCCACTCACAAGAAGAAGGCAAGAGAAGGAGATGCCTGCAAATATAAGACTGTGCCTCAGATGGAAACGGGGCAAGCTCTAAACCCTCGGCATAGAAGTGAAAACCGGACGTCCTCTTTTTCTGTCGATAGATGTGTCATTCAGACAAAAGAAAGAAATGCCAGTTGGATATTGTTGCGAAAGCAGAACCGCTCCACACCAAGGAAGACCAATAGGTCACCCACAGAAAATGCCCACGGCACTTTCAAGAAAAATGACAACCTCACAGTGACCTGGAAGGAACGTGGCCCTCGCGCTAGGAACAGCACTCATGTTCCAAGAGAGAAAGAGGTTAGGCTTCTCCACAAACATGCCAGCCCACCCCCAAAGGGGAAGTTTCAGGGAATGCCCTCTGCAAATGTCACCGTGAGGCTTCCTGGAGAAAAGCAGGGAGCCTTCCAGAAGATGGGCAAAAAGAGAACTGGCATTCAGGTAGAGCTGGCAAAAGGACCGGTTACTACTCTGTGTAGCCAGGCTGAAGACAGGAAGGATTCCACAACTTCCTTACGAAATGCTAGTCAGTCCCTTCTGCAGGAAGAACTCACATCATCTCTTAAGGTGGCGAGTGGAGCATCCCCAGGAAAAAGACTCACCAGCAAGCCAAGGAATGCCAGCTGGGCAGCAGAAGACAATCCCCAGAGCCCTTGCCACAGGAACTCAAACAGGTCATTACTCAGCCAGGAGCCAGGGACTCCCCATAGAGATGTCACACGGGCCCTGAGCAGAACTCGACATGTTCTGCAAAGCAAGAATACTGTCCAGGCTCAGCTGGGGAATATCACTCAGTCAAAACATAGGAGAGGACAAAGACCTCATGCAAATATCTCCCAAGGAAGGATAGACTCACCAAGAAAGCAGCCGGCAAAGCCAAAAGGAAGGAAGAAGCCCATCATGCCATCCTTACCTCCCACTTGCTTGCTGTCTGAACACGCCATCGCCTGTGGGAACGCTCACTTGGAACGTGTGCCCAAACTGACCGATCCTGTTCTGAAAACCCTCTACCTGGCAGGTGAATCACTGAATCGTGCATGTACCCAATTTCAAACGTTGAATCTTGTTCTAAGTGTTCCTGCTGGATGGAGTCACATATTTAAGCCTGGTTGTGCTAAGTTATAAACGTTTATGCAAAGTGTCCCAAAGGTGCTTTTTCCCCATTTCCCCACCATCCAGCCAGAGCTGAAGAAGCTTCTTGGATGAGAAGCGAAACGTCTTCGAAGAAAAAACAGAAGGTCCAGTTGTTTCTTGAAAAAGCACCTTTGGGCCAACCAGGACCTGGATGACTGAGAAGCTCCGTAGACATTGATGCAAAGTGGGTTCAGCATATTGTGGGTACCTAGCAGTGGTGGGTTTCACATTTTTTTAGAACCTCTTCTGTAAGTGTGGCCGGCTTTGTGGGAGTGGCTCGCCAGCCATGTGACCGTGTGGGAGTGGCTTGCCAGCCATGTGACCGTGTGGGAGTGGCTTGCCAGCCATGTGACTGGGTGGGAGTGGCTTGCTGGCCATGTGACCAAGTGGGAGTGACTTGCCAGCCATGTGACTGGGTGGGCATGGCCAACTTGTAAAATGTGGTGAAACTGACTTAACAACGCTCTTGCTTAGCAACCAAAATGTTGGCTCAGAAACTCTGGCATTTGAAGGACGCAAGACTTAAAACTGTCAAGTTACAAGACCCTTGTATCCCTAACCCTTTAGAAAAAAAAAAAACCCATGGGGTGTTCAAACTTGACAGCTTTAAGACTTGTGGACTTCAACTCCCAGAATTCCTCCTCCAGTCATGTTGGCTCAGGAACTCTGGCATTGAAGTGTGCAAGTCTTAAAGCTGTCAAGTTACAAGACCCTTTTGCACCCCTAACCCTTTAGAAAAAAAACCCCAGGGGTGTTCAAACTTGACAGCTTTAAGACTTGTGGACTTCAACTCCCAGAATTCCTCCTCTCGCTCTTCATCTTGATGATGTGCGGACGGGCAGGGGGGGAAGGAGCTGGAACCGGTTCTAAACGGCACAGTAGATTTGTGGAACCTCTTCTATAGAAGAGGTTGGAACTGGCAGGAACCCACCCCTGGTACCTAGCTACTGTGTTTTAGAAAGCCATTAGGTCATCGTTTCAGAGATATTTCCTTACCTAAACAGAGAAACACCATATGTTTACCATATGTAGGTTAAAAAAAAAAAAGCACAGTGGGAGTGACTTTCAACTTTCCCTCGGCTTCCCCATTGAGTTTCCTTGAGCATCTGGTTAAAGGTTAAAATAGCACTGTCTCTTGAATTTTAACACCGTCCAGAAGTAGCTTCAAGTATCTAAATGCTAGACTTCTCACCACTTCTGACAACAAAGACAGGTGGCCATTAATAGGGAAAATGCATCAAAGAGACATTATTGGAAAATTCTCTCTGATGTGTACACTGACTCTTCCATTGTCATTCAATGCTTAAAGAGTGGGTGGTGTATCACACGAAATGTTGGGAAAACTACCAACAATAGGATGCCATTGGGGTGGGAATCATGGAGTAATGGAATAGGCTTGAAACAGCTTAACAGTGAAATTCCATTGGATTGCCCCAAAAGTTAGTTTCAACCAATAAAATTCTACACATGATTCTAAACAAAAAGAAAACAAAGAAAACAATCCTGAATAAAAGAAAATAAATCCTGAATAAAAGAATTTCCCCCTCGGGAGATGGCGCCGAGGTGGCGCAGTGGGTAGAGTGCAGTACTGCAGGCCACTTCAGCTGACTGCTAGTTCAGCAGCTCGGCTGTTCAAATCTCACCGGCTCAGGGTTGACTCAGCCTTCCATCCTTCCGAGGTGGGTAAAATGAGGACCCAGATTGTGGGGGCGATATGCTGACTCTGTAAACCGCTTAGAGAGGGCTGAAAGCCCTATGAAGCGGTATATAAGTCTAACTGCTATTGCTAACTGCTATTGCTATGTTGGCAGGAACTCAATTTTCTTATTATGATTTTTGGGGGGTGGGAGGAGTGGGGATGTCACAATTGATTGAACTTGCGAGGTGAGAGAATGGAGAACGGAGTTTAAGGAATGGGCCAGCCCAAGCATCAGACAGTTGGTATCAGGCACAACCTGTTCCCAGTGCAGTGCAGTGATTGGCAGATGTTTTTCCTGCTGGCTGGTGACAGGGAGGGCAGCAAAGCAGGAAGAACCAACCAATCACTTTGCCAAGTCATGCACTGCATGAACCTAATCAGGGTCGGAGCAGAAAAGAGATCAGCTATGGGGGCAACTCATTTAGTGCCAGTAGAGGTCAAGGATGAGTGAATAGCATCTTCTGCTCAGCCGCAGGAAAAAGCTGAAGGTTGTTCTTGTGAGTTGCTGCATGTGAGTTTGATGGTTAAAAAAAACCCAACCCTCTCCCATGAAACTCATACACAGTCACCCTCCTTTGGAATCAAATGCTGCCTTGAACATGTAGTTCAAGAATTCAAACTCTCCCTAATTAAGACAGTAACCTTTCACATTTCCCTCTCCTGCTCCCCCAGAGAATGAAATCAACAACATCCCATCTGGAGTTTTCTTGGGATTACCTAATCTGGAATGGTTGGATCTCAGCAAAAACAAGCTAAAATCGACCCGCCTGCATCCAGAAGCCTTCAAGGTAATTGGAAAGGAACGGCTATCTGAAATGGAAAGGGGGAAATGCCAGGGAGGAGTGGATTTAAGGATTCTTGTATCAAGCGTAGAAAACCCATATGAAGAAATGCAATGGGCAAAGTAAAGCAGAAACTATAGTTAATAGGTAGGTAACAGTTATAGATAAAGAAAATTTGGTAATTTTGACAGATTTGTCTTACTCTCTGCTGTCCCATTTCTCTCTCACTCCCTGCCATCTCATATCTCTCCGTCTCCCTTGCTACGGTATCTCTTCAACCTGTGTGAAATTAGCTCTGCATGAAATGAGGCTGAAGTTTGCAGGCAATGCAGCATTTAGGCCAGAGATTTAGTTATGTGTTTAATTTATATAGCTACCCATTTCAAACATATGACTCTGCCTGGCTAACAGAAAATCAAAACAAGACAAACATGGAAAAACAATAAATAGCAATTATAGGAGCTGACATAAAACCAAGAATGCAGTCAACTTAACCAAGAGGTGGAACTCAGGCACACATCTTGGGCCCTGGATTCGGCAACAAAACCAGGTTTTTGTAGGGTGTGACATTACAAAAGGACAGCAGGGTCGGAGCACTGCTAATCTCTGGGGCAATGATGTTCCAGAGGGCAGGCATCACAATAAAAAAGGCTCTTGTCTGGGGATGCACCAAGTGACACTCCCTAACAGTCTGGATCTGGAACATGCCTTTCCTGCTGGATCTCACAAGAGGTAGATACAACAGCAGTGGTGGGATTCAGCCAGTTCGCACCTATTCGGGAGAACCGGTTGTTAACTTTCTAAGCAGTTCGGAGAACCGGTTGTTGGAAGAAATCTCCTTTTGTTTTTTCCCCACTTTACAGGGCTAATCCTGTAAGGAAGGCAGGAAGGAAACATTCTGGTGTTGTTTCTAGACGAATTTTTATTGCCTTGCTTACAGAAACTGCCTCTCCGGTTAACCCTTATTACATTCTAACAGCTAGGACGAAGCGCCCATCGACGTGAGTGACGTTGAGTTGGCCACACCCACCCAGTCACATGGCCACCAAGCCCCGCCTACCGAGCTGGTCATTAGGGCAGAAAACCGGTTGTTAAATTATTTGAATCCCACCACTGTACAACAGGAAAGATGGACCACAAGTAATCCGATCCCATGGCCCAGTTCTCTGCTCCCTGTTTACATTCAGAGCGAGTCCACTGCTTATCTTGTCTGTTTGCAGTACAGCAATATTGGAATGTTTATTACTTACTTCTCTGCCACTATCTTCCCACGCAGAATCTCACCAAGCTGAAGCGTCTGAATCTGGATGGGAACCAGCTCACTTCAATCCCAGCCTTGCCAAGTTCATTACACGAACTTAAACTGAATGACAATAATTTAGCAGGACTTCAGAGACAGAGCTTCAGAGGTAGGAGACCTCTCACAAACTGCCTTTTCCTAGGATAGCAAAAAGAGCAAAAAAGTCTTGGGACATGGACAAACTCTGCGCGTAATCGGGAGCCTTCATTTCAAAATGCTAGAACTTTTGTTAGCCAGAGAAGTTAGTGTACTAATCCACTTATCTGAGAGATTTGTGTAATACTGCCATGTCCTAGGCATAATAATGTTTCCTGAGGACCCAGATTGTTGGGGGCAATATGCTGACGCTCTGTAAACCGCTTAGAGAGGCCTGAAAGGCCTATGAAGCGGTATATAAGTCTACTGCTATTGCTATTGCTGTTCTCCAAAATAATGCACTGCACTAAAAAAACAATAGGGGTTACAATCAGTGGTGGGTTTCAAAAAAATTTCGAACCTACTCTGTGGGTGTGGCCTCCTTTGTGGGAGTGGCTTGCCAGCCATGTGACTTGGAGGGAGTGGCTTGCCAGCCATGTGTTTTCTCTCTCTCTCCCTCTCTCTCTCTCTCCTTCCTTTTGCCTGTCCCTTTTTCCTTTTTTTCTTTCATCTCTCTCTCACTTTTTCTTTCTTTTTTCTTTTTTTATTTCTTTCTTTCTTCCTTTCTTTCTCTTTCTCTCTCTGTGTGAGTCTGTGTGTATGTGTGTGTCAGTGGTGGGTTTCAAAAAATTTTGGAACCTCTTCTGTAGGTGTGGCCTGCTTTCCAGGTCCACTGGTGGAACCTCTTCTAACTGGTTCGGTAGATTTGACGAACCGGTTCTACCAAACCGGTAGGAACCCACCTCTGGTTACAATGGTGTTTCATATATTTTGCTAAAAGTATGCCCCTTAAAATTGCTCAGTTCCTTCACCCCCAGGTTATAAAAAGGAGTGCTGGGACACATGGAACATGTACCAGTTATGTATTAACCCATGCTTTTTAACCATGTTTGACAAATCCATGATTGATTGAATTAACACAAGACATTAATTCCTAAATCATCATTTACAAACCGTAAGTAGAGGCTAGGTTTACATATTAGGTAAGCCACGTTAAGGAAATCAGATTATGAATTAGCTTCATGTGGGGATCCAGACAGCATTTAGCTTCAAACTCTAGTTGTTGTTGATTTTGAGTTTTTGAAGTATAAAGAAATACAGAAGCAGTGACCCATCCTTGCATCCATCTATCTATTTTCTAGATGTATTTGAACTACAATGACCAGAAGTCCTAGTTACATTAAAGATGTGATAGGGGACAAATGACAACGTGGGTATGACAGTATCACTACACTGCTGCTATAAATTGCATCAGGCATTGGGAGCAAGTACATAATGGTCACCATAATTTTTTTGTAGATGCTGCTGTTTGATGATAGGTTATGTAGTTCAATGCATCTGGAGGGTAGGACGTTAAGGAAAAAAAATAACTGTTCTGCAGTTTTACACATTACGCAAGACATGTGCTACCAAGATGTAGACAGTAGAACAATTATATAACAGGGCTTGCCATTAATATACATGAACTCATTTTGCTAACAGCATCCATGTGTCTAAATATCTGAAACCGCTGAACAGTCAAATAAAACTCTTGAGTAAAATGAGTAGAATGCCGTTGACTTGGGCAGGCACACAAAAAGGTATTTCCTCAATTGAAAGTTGAAAGCCAGAATAAGGACTTATCTGGTAGACATATTTATTTATGACATTTCTTTGTTATTATGTTCCGTGACCCGACAAATGTGCGCACGAAAAAAACCGCGCCGACAAAACCACAGCGCTAAAACCGCGACGTCATCAACGTGCTGACAACAGCGCGCTGACAACAGCGCGCCGACGGAAGCACGATTTAAGTTAAGGTAAGGGTTAGGTTTAGGGTTAGGGTTAGGGTTAAGGTTAGGGTTAGGGTTAGGGTTAGGTTAAGGGTTAGGTTTAGGTTTAGGTTTAGGTTTAGGGTTAGGGTTAGGGTTCGGTTTAGGTTTAGGGTTCGGTTTAGGGTTAGGGTTAGGGTTCGGGTTAGGTTTAGGTTTAGGGTTAGGGTTAGGGTTAGGGTTAGGGTTAGGTTAGGTTTAGGGTTCGGTTTAGGTTTAGGGTTAGGTTTAGGGTTAGGGTTAGGGTTAGGTTAAGGGTTAGGTTTGGGTTAGGGTTAGGGTTCGGTTTAGGTTTAGGGTTCGGGTTCGGGTTCGGGTTCGGGTTAGGGTTAGGGTTAGGGTTCGGTTTAGGGTTAGGGTTAGGGTTAGGGTTAGGGTTAGGGTTAGGTTAAGGGTTAGGTTTGGGTTAGGGTTAGGGTTAGGTTAGGGTTAGGTTTAGGGTTAGGTTTAGGGTTAGGTTTAGGTTTACGTTTACAGCGCGCTTCTGTCGGCGTTCTGTTGTCGTCGTGCTTCAGCGCTCATTCGTCGGCGCGATTTAGAACTCACAGTTTTGTCACCGCGGTTTAGTCAGGCGCCCTTTTGTCGGTCGCCCTTTTGTCGGTGAGCCATTATGTTCCACATCTACAGTATGGTACAGTATGATAGGCTCAGAGACAGTGACTTGAAGTTTGGTCCTTGTGGCCTTAGTCCAATGCTTTAATCACAAAGTCATGTTGTCTGTCTTTTTATTACAATGTACCCTTTCACCCAAGCAGTGTTAAGCAGGGGTTTCCAGTCAATCCAGAATTAAGACATCATTTGCTTTCTTCTTCTTCTTCTATGACCTCCCATGTTGGATGTGCAGCTTGGTTTCTGAGCAGCTTGTTACCAGTTGATAAATAGTATGTAAACAGGAAGCTGACACATACACTAGACCTACTGTAAGCAAATTCTGTTATGTTTGCACTTAACAGAGGCCCCTTGTTTCTATCTTCTCTCTGAGGATAAAATATGGTCGAATAGTTCCTATTTCATATTTCCTTCTGGGAATGGGGCTTATGTACACAACAAGATTGCCGTTTGTAGGACTTAGATTTTTTTTCTTCCGTTTCTTGCTTAAAATTGCCAGGTCCTTTGTTACAAAATTGGAATTACCAAGACCAGGAATGTTAGCTTTTCCTTTTTAACCTTCTTCTAAAAGATTTTCCAGTTGTGGGTTAAGTAACAGTTGAGTAGTTTTTCCCCTCTCTTTGCCAATTTTTTGTAGGTTACATAGAAAATGATGTACGCAAAAGCAGGGGCCATGAAGAGCTATAGGCCATCAAGTCCAACCCTTGGAATCCAGTGCAGAAACTTAAAATTAAAGTATCACTAATAAATGGCTTCTAGCTTCCACTTAAACACATCAGATGAAGGAGAATTTATTATGTCTGAACATTTTGTCCCAGTGCTGAATTGCTATTGTTTCCCTTTCAAAATCTGCCTCTATATAGCTTTAATCTATTATCCCATGTCTGGAAAGATGGAGAATAAGATTTGACTTTCTTCAATTTGAAGTCTTCTAAGACATTTACAGGCCTATCATCTTCTCTCTAAGTCCTTTCTTCTAAAATAAGGGGGAAAGATACCAATTCTTTTTTTTTCTTTTAGATAAGGTTTTATTTCTTTTAAAAAACACAAATATTTCATCATTCGTCAATCATTAAAACGTTGAAGTACAATTTTTTTTGTATGCCCCTCCCTCCACCCCCAACCCCCCTCCTCCTCCCCCCCCCCGACTTCCCAGAACCCGTACACGGTATGGATTTTTAACTAACACAGTCTAAAATCTTTTGAGAAAAAAGAAATAAAGAAATTAATGACATTCTACATTGACCTTAGCTTCTTCTTACTGAACTAACTTTTAACAGTTTAAATAATTTCTGATCTTAAGCATAGGCTAACTGGAATTTCTTGGTCCCGTATTTATTTTGTATATAGTCAATCCATTTTTTCCAGTCTCGTTTATATCTCTCATTTGAGTGATCTTTAAGATATGCTGATATTTTAGCCATCTCGGCTAAGTTTGTGACTTTCAATGTCCATTCTTGGATTGTAGGCAAGTCTTCCTTCTTCCAGTATTGCGCCACCAACAGTCTTGCTGCAGTTATTAGGTGCAGAATCAAGTTAGTCTCTACCACTGTAAAGTCAGTACATATACCTAGTAAAAATAACTGAGGAATAAACTTTATCCTTCTTTTAAAAATATTTTGCATAACCCACCATATTTTTATCCAGAATGCCTTAACCTTTTGGCAGGTCCACCATATATGATAATATGTAGCATCGAGAGAACCACACCTCCAACATTTAGGCTGTACATTCGGATACATAGAAGCCAGCTTTTTAGGATCTAAATGCCATCTATAGAACATCTTGTAAAAATTTTCTCTCAGATTTTGAGCTTGTGTGAATTTCACATTTCTTACCCAGATTCTTTCCCATGTATCCAACATTATTGGTTCCTCAATATTTTGAGCCCATTTTATCATACAATCTTTAACTAATTCTGTTATAAAACCTACTTCAAATTGACTGTCTCAAGGGTACTTTTTCAAAAGGACTATGTTTTTT
Organism: Thamnophis elegans; assembly: GCF_009769535.1. Taxonomy (NCBI): domain Eukaryota; kingdom Metazoa; phylum Chordata; class Lepidosauria; order Squamata; family Natricidae; genus Thamnophis; species Thamnophis elegans. Next base: position 8,455,889 of record NC_045542.1, read on the forward strand.
TTCCTTGAGGAACAAGATTTTCACTTCTCATCCAAAGACCTTCATCAGTTGGAACTGATGAAGCTTCTTGGATGAGAAGCGAAATGTCTTCTTCAAGGGGGAAAAAAACCCATTCTAGCTGCCTTTTGAAAAAAGCACCCTTGAGACAGCCATGACCTGGGTTGAGAGCATCTCTTTGAGGCTTCATGAGCACATCTGTTTTCTTGGCAGCAATACTGAAGTGATTGGCCACAGCCTGATTCCAACAGGCTGTAGGTTAAATTAGAAAGTGCTTTTTGCATTTCCCAATTTAACCTACAGCTCAAAACTTTTCTTGCTGTTTTTTTACACTAATCTGGCCCGACTGCCTAGCTGCCTAGTAATGATATGTAAATTTTACCATTTAGCTGGACCAACTTTTTATAATTGGTGTATAGCCATGCAATGCTTGAATTACAACCTTACCTTTTGTGTTAGCCTTTTAAGTTGCTGATTTCAGGAGGCTGTGGGACAGTGGTGGGATTCAGCCAGTTCGCACCTATTCGGGCGAAACGGTTGGTAACTTTCTAAGCAGTTCAGAGAACCGGTTGTTGGAAGAAATCTCCTTTTGTTTTTCCCCCACTTTACAGGGCTAATCCTGTAAGGAAGGCAGGAAGGAAACATTCTGGTGTTGTTTCTAGCCTAATCTTTATTGCCCTGCTTACAGAAACTGCCTCTCCGGTTAACCCTGATTACATTCTAAGGCGAAGCGTCCATCGACCTGAGTGAGCTTGAGTTGGCCACGCCCACCCAGTCACATGACCACCGAGCCCCATCTACCCAGATGGTCATTAGGGCAGAGAACCGGTTGTTAAATTATTTGAATCCCACCCACAACTGCTGTGGGAGCATGGAATTTGATTTGGCTTAATGTGGTGGTTGGGAATCAGCAATGTGTTTTATACTGTATTCTATTTATCACTGCCATTCTAGCACTGAGCAGCATTTTGTAAAATAGCAATAGCATTAGCACTTAGACTTATATACCGCTTCACAGTGCTTTGCAGTCCTCTCTAAGGAGTTTACAGAGTCAGCCTATGGCCCCCAACAATCTGGATCCTCATTTGATCCACCTCGGAAGGATGGAAGGCTGAGTCAGCCTTGAGCCTGGTGAGATTTGAACTGCCAAACTGCTGGCAGCCGGTGATCAGCAGAAGTAGCCTGCAGTACTGCACTCTAACCACTGCGCCACCACGGCTCCATATTACAGCTTGTTTTCCACCTTGATCTGTGTATTTTCAAAAAACTGGTTCTACCTAGTCCCGAGAGGCATTCATTGTCTCTGTCCCTTTCTTCCACAGGCCTCTTCAAGATGCTCACCTTGGAGCTAGAAGGAAACCAGCTGCATGATGGCAATGTCCCCCCTGCTGCTTTCAGGGCCCTGGGCAGGCTTATCTATCTGAGACTAGACCGGAATCATTTTCGGACTGTCCCATCAGGTTTGCCTGCATCTTTGCAGGTGAGCAGAACACCTTTCATTTAGATCAGAATGTAACTCCTGACGCAGACTTTCCCAAGCTGGTATGCTTCCAGATGTGCAAAACCTGCAATCTCCATTGTCCAGGTTGGAGGTGATAGGAGTTGTAGCCCAACAGCTGTAATTGATGTACTGCCAACTCTTGGTTTGGAAAATATTGGCCACCTAGACCAGGCTGGAAACAGAATCTGGAGGTTCAGTGGTTCATTGTGTCAGCTCTGAAAAGCTGGAGGTGGTTGTTCAGGAAATTGTTGGTAATTATTAAGGCTGTCCTTCTCACCTGTAAGCTGCCAGGGCACATCTTCATACTCCTCTGTTTGATTAAAAAAACTTACCCAAATCGGATTTAAAGAAAGAGAGCAATAAGAGGATAAATCAGGGAGATAGCAATAGCAATAGCAGTTAGACTTATATACCACTTCATAGGGCTTTCAGCCCTCTCTAAGCGGTTTACAGAGTCAGCATATTGCCCCCAACAACAATCCGGGTCCTCATTTTACCCACCTCGGAAGGATGGAAGGCTGAGTCAACCTTGAGCCGGTGAGATTAGAACCGCTGAACTGCAGATAACAGTCAGCTGAAGTGGCTTGCAGTACTGCACCCTAACCACTGCGCCGCCTCGGCTCTTGGCTCATGTTGTGGTCCACTGGTGGTTTGCAGAGCTGGCAGAAGAGTTGGACAGTGAGGAGGTTCGGGAGAAGCATGGGCCAGTCCTGGAGTGTGGGGAAGGCATGGATGAGGACTCTGCATCGGAAGCAGAGAAGGGGCCAGGGCCATCTGGGAGTTATGTGCTGCTTCCAGAGCCTCCAGAGCTGGACATCAGCAAGGAGAGGAACAGGGGAGCCTGTTCCCAGTGTGCGCATGTGCAGAACTGCCAGAAGGCAAGAACAGTTAAGACAGAAGGGATGACTTGGGATTAAGGCTTGGAGGTGATTGGCCGCTCCCATAGGACATCAAGGAGGAGCAAAGGCATGTGATCCTTTGTAGGAAGCAACTTCGTTCATGCTGGTCAGTTTACATTCTGAAGCTCCGTTTTGACTCTTTGCTCCATGTGGCTTTGCCAAGCTAATTGCCAGTTAAGTCTTTGGCAGCATTTCAAGGAAGATAAAGGCGAGTGCTTATCAGCCTTATCCCAAAAGCTTACTGTCGGACTCTTTACAAACTATTTGGGACTCCTTACGGGCTGGGAATGAACATAATTCACAGCCCTTGAAATAAAAAGAGGATTTTGGGGACTGAGTGTCTGCTTTTTACTGTATCAGGAAGCCTCGGTCGGAACAGGGGAGGACTTTGTGTTACCGCCTGCATTCCTATCTATACATCACTTTGAGCTCCCTTCAGAAATAGATTGATGCTAGCCTCATTTAACCTGTCTCCCTCTGTGCTTGATAGCTGGCAAGGTGGTGGAGGTGATCTCTACCTCAATGACATATCTATGTCAGCTAAGGAGGCAGAGCAGATTGGGAAGCGGGATAGGAGAGTGTTGTGACTCAGCAGAAGTTTGCTGTGAGTTGAGTCGGGATGCAGGAATAACAATGCAGCTGGGGCTCGTTAGTGTCGTCTTCTGGAGATAAAAGAACTGATGGTGCCATGCCCCGGTTGCAGAAGTCAACGTTCATTCATTCGTTTGTGGTTCGTCGTTCATCGGTTGTGGTTTGTTTGTGAGAGGCACTTGGATATGTGATTTGCTTTCTGTAACCCTGATTCAAAGAGACACTTGGAGAAGTGATTTGCTTTCTTTCTGTAAACCTGGCGTTGCTGTAATAGCTCTTTGTTTTTGCATTCTGCTGCGTAACCTTTTTGCCAGAGACATTATTTATGTTTATTTTGGGCTCGCAGCCAGCGTGAGTCAGGACTGATAAAGTTATTTCCTTTTAAGTCTGTCTGACTGTCGTCTGTGATCGAGCGAGGAAGGGGGGGGTCAGAACAGGAGAGTCAGGGGGAAGACGCTGGCTGAGATGCTTCTGGTTGTGTCTGGATTATCCCATCTGCTTCCAGGAGCTGCATCTAGATTCCAATCACATTGAGGAGGTGACTGAGGGTGTCCTCAACAGAACCCCGAATCTCACTGTGCTGGTTTTGAGCAACAATAAGCTGGAAGAGCATCGTATTGCTTCACGTGCCTGGATTGACCTCCTGTGAGTAACACTGTATTTCCATTTCCTAGGAAACAGCTGAAACCTTTGGGTTAAGATTGCCAGTCATGCCCACTTGCAAGTGTGACGATAATCAGAAATTCAAGACTGTCTGTTCTTTTTCTTTGATGCACCAGTAGGCAAAAGTAACTACTGTGAATTTCTGCCTGTTCTACAGCTATTAAAGTCCTCGGTGTCCTGCCAGGAAAAGAACAGCTAATGCACACACTTTTTGTCAAGATCCACCAGGAAACTTTCCCCCATAAGAATGACTCAGTTTCTTCCAGTATAACATGGATAAAAGAGATGTTGCATCATTAGTCTGAGGAGGGGGATTAAGGAAGGGGATGACAAAAGCAGTGTTACATCACTCCTTTTCTATATGGGGACTTTGGATTTGGATTGGATTGGATTTATTAAATTTATAGGCCGCCCAATCCCGAAGGACTCCGGGCGACTTACAGAAGATAAAATTTTAAAAGAAGGGTTAAAAAACAAACAAGAGAAAGCAGATTAAAAGAAACACATCATGCACCCAGTCTAATCGGGGCTGGACCTCGGTCGAGAGGTCAACAGCCCCAGGCCTGCCGGAATAGCCAGGTTTTGATAGCTTTTCAGAAGGCCATGAGAGTGGGTAGGGTCCGGATCTCTGGGGGTAGTTCATTCCATAGGGCCGGGGGCGGCTACAGAGAAGGCCCTCCCCCGAGGGGCTGCCTGCCGACATTGTCCAGCTGATGGCACCTGGAGAAGGCCCACCCTGTGCGATCTTATCGGTCGTAGGGAGGTGTGCGGCAGAAGACGGTCTCGTAGATATCCGGGTCCTAAGCCATGTAGGGCTTTAAAGGTGATAACTAGCACTTTGAATTGTGCTCGGAGACCGATAGGGTGACACTTTACGCACTTTACGACTTGTGACACTTTACGCATGTATACGAGTGGCTGAGCTTCTGTGACGCAGATGTCGTCATTTTGACAAAAGCTCATTTGGGTAAAAGCTTTGGATGTTGCAGAAGCAGAACAAACATTTGTGAAAATGGGGCTTGCCAGCAATCCCCTTTTTTCTGTGCAAAGGTAATGGGGGCGAGGAGGCTCATTACTCCAAGAGTAGGAACCAGAGATGGGTTGCTCCCGGTTTGGCCCAGATTGGCTGAACCGGTAGTGGTAGTGGGGGGAGGCTCGACCACCTGCCTGGAAGGGTTCACCGACAAAAGGGCGAACGACAAAACCGCGCCCGACTAAACCGCGGTGACAAAACCGCGTGTTCTAAAGCGCTCCGACGAATGAGTGCTGAATCGCGCCGACAACAGCGTGGCGACAGAAGCGCACTGTAAAACTAAACCTAACCCTAAACCTAACCCTAACCCTAAACGTAACGCTAACCCTAACCCTAAACGTAACCCTAACCCTAACCCTAACCCTAAACCTAACCCTAAACCTAAACCTTACCTTAAGTTAAATCGGCTTTCTGTCGACGCGCTGTTGTAAAGCGCCCTTCTGTCTCCGCATTGTTGTCACCGCGCTGTTGTCACCGCATTGATGATGTCACGGTTTTAGCGACGCTGTTTAGTCGGGCGCGGTTTTGTCATTCGCCCTTTTGTCGGGTCATGGCTCGGAAGCTTCTGTGCATGCGCAGGAGCATTGTGCGCACGAGCGAACCGGTGGTGCCGGGATTTGAAACCCACCTCTGGTAGGAACAGTTCAGGACAGAATCTTGACCAAGTGATAGTCTTGGTACCCTCTTCTGGGTCAACTGGAGGAAATGCACAAACATCTCCACTTTGAGATCAACAGAAGTTTGTACATTGATGGCAGGATGACTTTTGAAGGATGGAGCAGTGGTGGAAATGGGAACAGCCTGCAAGCAATAGCAATAGCAGTTAGACTTATATACCGCTTCCTAGGGCTTTCAGCCCTCTCTAAGCGGTTTACAGAGTCAGCATATCGCCCCCAACAACAATCCGGGTCCTCATTTCACCCACCTCGGAAGGATGGAAGGCTGAGTCAACCCTGAGCCGGTGAGATTTGAACAGCCAAACTGCAGAACTGCAGTCAGCTGAAGTAGCCTGCAGTGCTGCATTTAACCACTGCGCCACCTCGGCTCCAATTTAAATTCACTACCTTTCTTTCAAGAGAGGATCACGTAAAATAGTCATGCATTTTCTGAATTGACAATTAGAATGAAAAATTACACTAGATTTAATAACATAATGTAACAGGAAACATAGCATAACATAGCTTCACAACATGACACATTACAACAAGAGTACTCCATCGCGTTATGCTACGTTACGTCATGTTACATTATGTTATGTTTGAACTAAACATAAAAGATGCGAGCCTTGCTAGCAGGTAGGTGGGTTATTGCCCTTCACACTTGTTGCACTGAGTAAAATGGTGCTGGTTTCTTTGACTTAATAGCTCTGCTCAATTAAGTCTGACCTTAGACAGCAATGTTTTTTTTTGTGGATCATATGTTTTAATTTAATTTTAATTTAAAATTTAATTCAACATATAAGCTGCCTAACTCTGGGTGGCATACCATATTCAAAATTTAAAATGAAACATTCCATAGAATACGAAAGGATGTCTGGCAAACACACCACATCCCTCATCATACAAACTAGGCATCCCAGAGAGATCAAAGCCTGGGAAAAGAGCTGGCTCTTAAGGACTCCACTAAATAAGATCAGGGAGAGCCGTATGAATCTCTGGAGGGATATCATTCCAGAGGGTAGGTGGCTATGATGGGGAAGGCCTGCTTTATGGATCCCATCAGGAGGCATTGCTTAGTTGATGGGCCCCAGAGCATGCAGAATCTGCTAGGGTGGCCAGTAGCTGTGGAAGACAGGTTCTGGGCTATGAAGAAACCAGACCTTCTGCCATGAAGGTGTTCTGACCCCCCCTCGTCCTACACCAAAACACTCCGAGCCAAAGATAAGTTACGGCATTTAATTAACAGACAGACAGGTCCTTGGCAGCAAACCGGCACAGACAAGCTTGGGCAGCAATCCAGCACAGATAAGGCGTGGCAGCAATCCAGCCTGCCAAGCTCACAATAATGTTCTCCAACATTCATTCCTGCATTGACTTTTGCAAAAGGGGCGTGTGCACAAGCAGTCCTTTTATAGTCTGGAGAGGAGCCTAATGACCACCAGCTGAGTACAATTACCTCCTGTACCTGCACAACTGTTCCTGACGCCTATTAGCTCTTCGGTGCCGGGCATGCAGGAACAACTCATTACTGGCGTCCGGATCACTCTCCCTTGTCTCCTCCCCACTGGTCCAAGGCTCAGGCGCCTCCTGGTGGCCAACCAGCCTCTCTGCGCCCTGCTCGGAGTCGGAACCCTGTCCAGGGTCCTCCACATCCTTCAAAGCTGACTCATAGGGCCCCTCGCTGTCGGAGTCTGGTGGCAGCTCCAACGGCTCCTGCTGGGCCACAACAGAAGGGCTATATAGGTGATGACCAGCACCTTAAATTTCACCCTGAAGCCTACCAGGGGCCAGTGCGGTTCTTAGACAGAGATGTTACTCTGATGCCTACTGAGGCATAACTACCCCATGTCCCCTACTCTGAACCAGCTGCTGTTTCTGAAAGGTCTTCAGGGCAATGCCATGTAAAACATCACAACAATCCAAAAGTGAGATGATTAAAACACGTTGTTCTACAAAAACAAATTACAACTCATATTGTAGCACGCATCACCAAGATGTGTGTGTGTGTTTTGGCAACGCTTGGGGTGTGTGTGTTCTCTGATACAGTTTTTGTGCCAGCAGCCTCCCTTAGCTTATTTGGCCACATGGTCCTCCTGTCAGAAAGCATAATTAAAGCTATTTCACTCTGCCTTGATTTTGTAAAGCAGTACCACATGGCCAGATTTGATTGCCTGCATTATGATGTCACATCATCAGCCCAGTGTGCAGGACGGGACTGTGCTAATGGAAGGAGGCTTACTTTTGTAAGAAAAATAAAATAAATATTTCCCTTACACAGAATGCTGTATACCGCCTATTGCAACCCAGCTGCAGATCAGCTACAAAGAGACAATAAGCAGCATTCAGGAAAAGCAAGTGAGAGGGTTTAGCTTAGCAGTTTACATAAACACTCCCATCCCCTTTTTTTAACCGCTGCTTGTAGACATTAAATCAGCATAACTCTGCTTTGTCTCGACTGAGTGGAGAACTGGCTGGGATTCTACGGATAGTTCATTTTAAAGTCGCCAAAAGTCCATTATTGCGATGCAGCAGGCTACCTCTCGAAAGGGCGCTATGTCGCAATGACTGTGGAAAAGAGCTTTTGCAATGCATCTCCGTAAACTCTAATGGCCGTGCCAGATGTGGCTCCGAATCCACTTGGGAAGCTGGCTGACCCCCCTCACCCCCACCCCACCCAGGAAATGTTGGGTGTTTTCCATAGCCTCCAGAAAACTGGCCAGGATGCAGGGGACAGAGTTTGGTTTCTGTTCTTTGCTTTTTATTTTGCCCCTTTGAGGATGAGTAAAATCCTCATATATGTAAAATCATATGTACAGGATAGAGAAAAGCAACCCCCTCCCTAAGGCAGATTTAAAAAGATCTTGCTCTCTGCATCTAATAGTGCCAGTGTCCGTTCTGCCCTGCTTCTAGTTGCGCAGATCAGAGGTGGGTTTCTGCCGGTTCAGCCCGGTTTGGTCAAACCGGTAGTGGAATTCAGGCCTGGGTTGCAGGATCACCAGCAACCCAGGCCTGCCGCGCCCCCGAACGGTTCACCGACAAAAGGGCGACCGACAAAAGTGCGCCTGACTAAACCGCGGTGACAAAACCGCGAGTTCTGAACCGCGCCGACGAATGAGCGCTGAATCGCGCCGACAACAACGACAGAAGCACGCTGTAAACCTAACCCTAACCCTAAACCTAACCCTAAACCTAACGCTAACCCTAATGCTAACCCTAACCCTAACCCTAACCCTAACCCTAACCCTAACCCTAACCCTAACCCTAACCCTAACCCTAACCCTAACCCTAAACGTAACCCTAACCCTAACCCTAACCCTAACCCTAACCCTAACCCTAACCCTAAACCTAACCCTTACCTTAACTTAAATGCCCTTCTGTCGACGCGCTGTTGTCGGCGCGCTGTTGTCAGCGCGTTGATGACGTCGCAGTTTTAGCGACGCGGTTTTGTCGGCACACTTTTGCCGTGCGCGCTTTTGTTGGGTCATGCCCCCGAACAGGTTCCCTCGCCATCGCTGATTTCACTGCCATGTTGGATTTTAGTGACTGTGCCTGCAGTCACTAAAGGTTGCAAACTGGTGGTAAAACCAGCAGCAACCCACTCCTGGCACAGACCCATCTCAAGCTCTTCTTCTCGGTCATAGAGCGTGACTAAATATCTGGGTATGGTTCTTATTTCCAGAGAAATGTGGTTTACAATCCTGATGGACCGTTGTGCTTGTTTCACTTCCAGGAAACTGGAGGCACTCGATTTGTCTCACAACCGCTTAGTACACGTGCCCTCATTTCTGCCTCGATGTTTGAAACAGCTGGCTTTGCATCACAACCGCATCGAACGTATCCCCGGCTACGTTTTCGCCCATATGAAGCCTGGCCTGGAATTCCTGCATCTCTCCCACAACGTGCTGCAGGATGAGGGCGTCCATGCTGTGTCTTTCTTAGGGCTACACCGTTCGCTTGCCGAGCTGCTCTTGGACAACAATCAGTTCCAGGCCATCCCGCGTGGCATCATCAAGTTAAAGGGCTTGCAGGTTCTACGGCTGAGCCACAACCGCATCCGGTAAAGGGATTCTGTTCTGCTCTTGTTCACCTTTGAGGAAGGGTAATCGGAGTACTGAAGGAAGAGCTTGTGTCTTGCATGCCTCTACCCTTCCAGTAGAAGGAGCTCTTGGGCAGAGGCAATTGGGTTTGATTCCATGGTCCAGGACCAGTGATGGGTTTCAAAAAATTTTCGAACCTACTCTGTGGGTGTGGCCTCTTTTGTGGGAGTGGCTTGCCGGCCGTGTGACCTGGTGGGAGTGGCTTGTCAGCCATGTGTTATCTTTCTCTCTCTCTCTCTCTCTCTCTCTCTCTCTCTCTCTCCTTTCTTTTGTCTCTCTGACAATTTTTCCTTTTTTTCTTTTATCTCTCTCTCACTTTTTCTTTCTTTTTTCTTTTTTCTTTATTTATTTCTTCCTTTCTTTCTCTTTCTCTCTCTGTGTGAGTGTGTGTGTGTGTCAGTGGTGGGTTTCAAAAATTTTTGGAACCTCTTCTGTAGGTGTGGCCTGCTTTCCGGGTCCACTGGTAGAACCTCTTCTAACCGGTTCGGTAGATTTGACGAACCGGTTCTACTGAATAAGTGTGAACTGGTAGGAACCCACCTCTGTCCAGGACCATATGGCCCAATACTCATTATTAGCCTTGGCTGAGGGAGGTCGAGACCCCTAAAGCAGTGGTTCTTAAATTGGAGGTTAATTGAACTGGAGCTAAGTACAAGATTATTAAACAAGGGGGTAATTTGGGCATATTTTTTTTGGGGGGGGGAGGGTGTTATTGTTTGTAAGTCAAGAATCTGGTTTTGGGGCTGGAGCTGCCAAGATGTTTCTGTAATACAAGGATCCTTTTTTTTGTGGGGGAAATCATGTCGAGCCGAGGTGGCGCAGTGGTTAGAGTGCAGCACTGCAGGCTACTTCAGCTGACTGTTATCTGCAGTTCGGCTGTTCAAATTTCACCGGCTCAGGGTTGACTCAGCCTTCCATCCTTCCGAGGTGGGTGAAATGAGGACCCAGACTGTGGGGGCAATATGCTGACTCTGTAAACCGCTTAGAGAGGGCTGAAAGCCCTATGAAGCGGTATATAAGTCTAACTGCTATTGCTATTGCTATTGCTATGTTATTGGAGTCTAGGAAAAAGGCAGTTGAGAGAGACAGTGGAAGAAATATTGCCTTAGACCAGGGTTGTCAAACTAGGTGGCCCGTGGGCCGGATGAGTCATGCGCAGGCCACGCCCACCTCAGCTCCATGAATGGGAAAGCATTGTGAAATGTCACATGATGGCAACACGACATGGCGAGTTTGACATCCGTGCCTTAGCAAAAAAAAACAGCCAGCATTCATCTCAATATTAGACGCCTTCAAAAGATTGAATCCTTTCTTATCATGCGCAAGGAAGGCTGTGTTTGCAAGCATGTTTAGCCAACTCTTTCCCTGAATGCAAAAAGAAATAGATGGAGAAAAAATGAAAATGAAAAAATGAAGGGGGCTATACAGCTCTCCGCTGGCCATCCCTGTTTTATGCCGCCTCCTATTCCCAAATGCTGGGGAATCCCAGGTTAACTCTTAACCAAGGTCACTTCTCTGTAGGAAAGAATGCTGGTGATTGGACACTTCTGCTTCACATCGATTTATTTACGAATGCATCCAGTAAGCAAGTTGTATACAAAGTACTTTTCGAGCAGCATCGGCCTCCTCAAAATCTTTAAGTGGGTGCTCAAGCAGTTCCAAGCCTGTATTATACCTACGAGGCATAAACAAAACAGCTCTTGTTAAATCCTTCCAAAGTTTATTGCTGCAGCAAACTCAATTTGCAGGCAGGAAATGTGCTCATTCTTTCTTACTTAGCAAGAGGTCCCAAGGAAAAGAGATGAAGTTGTTATGCTGGACTTCCTAATTCTTTGCTGCAATATAATCTTGCTTGCCTCTCTCTTGTTGGTATCCGGGTGGTCACAGTGGAAAGTTTGAACATTCCTACTTTGGCCTAATCCAGGAAGAGTTAAAGGGAGCCTTTTGCAGAAAAACTCAAAAGTAGCATCTTATGGAGAAGTAGATTCTCAGCAGCTGGATCTTGTTCTAAGATGAGCCAGGATGTGTCAGCCAGTCCAGTATCATTAACTTGTGATTAAGAGGCCTTATCTTATCCAGTCTTCCAATTTTTGAAAAAGGCTTTAAACTTGCTCCACATTAAAGGACTACAGAGATAAGTGTTGTGGCCCACCAGATTCAATTACCTCCAATAGACCGATTAGATCCCACAGACTAGGCCTCCTCCGAATTCCACCCGCCGGCCAGTGTCGACTGGCGACTACCCGGAGGAGGGCCTTCTCTGTGGCTGCTCCGACCCTCTGGAACGAACTCCCCGTGGAGATTCGCACCCTCACCACCCTCCAGGCCTTCTGCAAAGCCCTTAAAACCTGGCTGTTCCGACAGGCCTGGGGCTAAAGAACCGTTGCCCCTATCTCGAATGGTATGATTGTTGCGTGTTTTTAAATTATGTATTGTTTTGTGTTGTTGTTAATTTGTCTGTATCCCCCTTCCCTGGTTTGAGTTGTGAGCCGCCCTGAGTCCCCCTTCGGGGGAAAAGGGCAGCATACAAATGAAATAAACATTCAAACATTCAGATTCAGACTCTGAGGAGGTGGGGGAAGAACATGGTCAGTCCTGGAGTCTGGGGAAGGCTGAAGAGTGCTCTGCATCAGAGGCAGAGATGGGGCCAGGGCTGTCTTGACAGTTATCAGCTGCCTTCAGGGTCAGACATCAGCGAGGCAGACGAATAGCTGGAGCCTGTTCCCGGTGTGCGCATGCGCAGGGTTGCCAGACGAAGGGAACAGCTAAGGAACAAGGATTGACTTGGGAGTAAGGCCGAATGGCCCCTCTCATAGGGAATAAAAGAGGAGCGAAAGGGGAGGGGTCTTTGCAGGAGACAATTAGTTCGTTCCTGCATTCTTGCCAAGTATTGTGGCATCTGAAAGATATCGGCCTGGCCACTCTCCAAGCCTGATAAAGGTTGATAATTGTGGAACTATATATTTTTTTTAATTGAAAATTTTTGAAGAAAAAAACTTTTACAAATGTTTACCTCCCTCCCCCCTACCCTCCCCCCAACCTTCCCCCTCCCGACTTCCCAGAACTACTACAGGGTAAAAATCTTTAACAAAGATGTTCTAAAATAAACTTAAAGATAGTTAGTGTCATCTTTCATTTGAGCTTTAACTCATCTTTGCTAGGCTAACTCTAAACAGATTATATCATTCCTTGTTTCTTCAGTCATAAACTATCTGGAATTTCTTAGTCCCATATTTATTTTGAGTATAGCCAATCCATCTTCTCCACTCCAGTTTATATCTCTCATTTGAGTGATCTTTAAGATATGCTGATATTTCAGCCATCTCTGCCAAGTTTGTTACTTTTAATGTCCATTCTTGAATAGTAGGCAAATCTTCCTTCTTCCAGTACTGCGCCACCAACAGTCTCGCTGCCGATATTAAGTTCAAAATCAAATTAGTCTCTATAGCAGAACAATCAGTGGTGATAATTGTGGAACTACCTTGAAAGACTGCGGACCGGGATTTTGCTGGAGAGGAATTCACTGTAAATTAAATAAAAGGGTTTTATCGAGACGAGGACTCAGCTTCGTGCTGCTGTGGAAGCCTAGGTCAAAACAATAAGTTACAGAAAGTACTGTAAAACTCTCAACGAGTCCTTTTTATATATTTTTATGTATTCTTATTCTTTCTTCCTGGTAGGCATGTGCCCCTGAACTCTGTCTGTGACACAAGGGTGTCAGAAGACTCGAACATTGTGTCTGTGCACTTGGAGAACAATTTGATTGATCGCCGCCGCATCCCTCCCACAGCCTTCTCCTGCATCAAAGCCTATCACAGTGTGATACTGAGACCACAACAGAATGAAGAGGATTACTAAGCTAGTGGGAATTAGACCAACAGCATTGAAGTAGCCTCAGATTTAGTATGGGAAGAAAGCCCCCCCCCCCCTTAACCTGAAGGTGGGCGATGACTAGAGAAGTCTCTGCTATTCAGGATTATTATGTTACTAAAATAATAAGAAAAGATGCATCTTAAATAATTTTAATAAGGAAGTAATTAAAAATTGGTGTATATATATATATATATATATATATATATATATATATATATATATATATATATATATATATGTTATATTTATGCTGATAAATAAATAAAGGGAGACTAGTATAGATCTATTTCAAGCTATTTAGCTCTCATCAGCTAGCCATACCCTATGTTGGGAATCGAACCTGTGCTCTATTGCCTCTCAGGCAGATGTGTTAACCATTGAGCTACAAGGCTCGACTCCTTATCAGCCAGCCAGGGTGAGAGGTATATATTTAAAGTCACAACCCCTGGTATGCCCAAATATGGGAGGAAGGTCACACTTCCATAAGGAGTCGAGCCTTGTAGCTCAATGGTTAACACATCTGCCTGAGAGGCAATAGAGCACAGGTTCGATTCCCAACATAGGGTATGGCTAGCTGATGAGAGCTAAATAGCTTGAAATAGATCTATACTAGTCTCCCTTTATTTATTTATCAGCATAAATATAACAAATGAAACAAAAAGGCAACAGTAAAAAATATTGGGTTTCTGTCTGGATGGTCTCTTGTGACGAGCCGAAGACAGAGAGTGGAAGTGTGACCTTCCTCCCATATTTGGGCATATATATATATATATATATATGTATGTATGTATGTATGTATGTATGTATGTATATATATATATATATATATATATATATATATATATATATGAAGTGACTATTTAGAATACCTTGTTGAAAAATGAAGGAATAACATCTCTGTTTGAATGTATGATGTACAAGGACAATAATGAACATAAGCATACTCGATAGTTGATTGGTGGGATTATACCTAATTGAAAACAGTGATATACAAATATAAATGGTTGGTAAATCTTTTTCATATCGGGATATGTGATTATATAAAGGTATATTGTTATTAAACAGACAATCAAGAAGGTAAGGGAATTAGGTTTATTGAAAAAAAATATTAATTGTAATTGAATATACGTTGTACAATGAAAGTGAGGTATCCAGTTATATTAGATGAAAAATCTGTGATTGTAAATGTAATTGAGAATATGGATGCAAAACACTTGTAATCAAACGACATGCTGTATGTAATGGATGAGAATTTTTTTTATGTTGTTTTTTATGTTTAAAAATAAAAACAAATTGCAAAAAAAGATGCATCTACCTACATCTCCTCTTTTTTACAATCAATTTTACATGCCTCCTACTCCCATTACTCTATTTTTAAAAAAATCCAATTTATTGGATTAAAAAAAACCTTTTTTTGTGATTCCTGGGAATATAGTTTTTTTTTTTAAAAGAAACCCATTATTTGCAAACATATATAAAAGACCAGACAAGCATTCAGGTATCCTATATCTTTTTCTTTATGTTTATAATGAAACAGATACCCTTCCGTGATAAAATAATAAACAATAATAAAGGATACCAAGAAAAGAACATTTGAGATCCAGAAAAGGGACAGATAGACAAAAAGCAAGCTATTACAAAATAATTTGATAATAATCACATTAAAATAATCACATTAAAATAACAGCCAATCTGTTAATAAAACAATCTGTAATTGATAGAGGCACCAAGACTCTTTAATGCTAATTTCTCGGAGAATGCAATTTGCCACTTTTTGAAATACATTGATCCAAAGAAAAATGCATTCCCAGTTTAAGAGCCGAGGTGGCGCAGTGATTAAATGCAGCACTGCAGGCTACTTCAGCTGACTGCAGTTCTGCAGTTTGGCTGTTCAAATCTCACCGGCTCAAGGTTGACTCAGCCTTCCATCCTTCCGAGGTGGGTAAAATGAGGACCCGGATTGTTGGGGGCAATATGCTGACTCTGTAAACCGCTTAGAGAGGGCTGAAAGCCCTATGAAGCGGTATATAAGTCTAACTGCTATTGCTATTGCTAAGAATAAATATGACAGGTAAAGATAAGAAATCAAATTAATTCCTTGTTATTGCAGTTGTTTATGTTTAATCCAGTTTGCACAAGGATTTGTTTTGATTTATCATTTGTATGCTGCTGATTTTTTTTTTAAAGATTAACTATCTGAGGCTTATGGAAGAGAAACCTACAATAGGAATAATTGTGGTTTAAAGATGGTTTAATTGTTTTCCCACTTTTTTTTAAAAACAAGATCGGTGGTGGGATTCAAATAATTTAACAACCGGTTCTCTGCCCTAATGACTATCTGGGTAGGTGGGGCTCGGTGGTCATGTGACTGGGTGGGCGTGGCCAACTCAATGTCACTCAGGTCGATGGGTGCTTCGCCTTAGCTGTTGCAATGTAATAAGGGTTAACCGGAGAGGCAGTTTCTGTAAGCAGGGCAACAAAGATGAGGCTAGAAACAACACCAGAATGTTTCCTTCCTGCCTTCCTTACAGGATTAGCCCTGCAAAGTGGGAAAAAAACAAAAGGAGATTTCTTCCAACAACCGGTTCTCTGAACTACTTAGAAAGTTACCAACCGATTCTCCCGAATAGGCGCAAACTGGCTGAATCCCACCACTGAACAAGATATATAGCTAAACCTATTACCAGCAATTTGACAGACTTTGGTTTAAGTAACCATTGGATGAATTTCTCAAAATGTGTTGAAATCAGAAAGCTGCTGCTGGTGCCCAATATGCTGCTTATTCTACCCTCTCTTCGTTGGCATTGATAGCTCCTCCAATCCATGGAACAGCTCAATTGTGTAATCGTCCCAGCTCTGGTGTTTCTAGGTACTGATCCTCACTCAACATATGGCCTCTTGGCTACAGTTCATTTTTGGCCTGCTCCCCTGCCACATGTGTGATCAGCCATGCTGCCTCTTGCTCTCCAGCTGCAACTCAAATCCACCCCCCTTTCTTCTTCTTTTTTTTAAATATACCCATGTCCTTTTTGGGGGGCCCAAATTAACATTTAATGGACATTTGGTTCCAATGGACATCTCTCCTCACACCCCCACCCCATTAGTCCATTACATCAAGGGCCTGGTTGTAATGTAATTTGAATGGGAGTAATATAATCTGTGAATTGTTTTTTTATGGCTCATTCTTGATGAATCATCGAAACAGATTAGAAGGGACTTTCATGCTCGAAAGAGTTCCAAGCTGATTCATCAAGTTCAGTTCCCAAATCCTCTTTTCGTACTTTTTGCAGACTTTCAAGGCAGCCTGTCATACTTGATATAAGATTTCTGCATGACGCCAAATGTTCCCTTTGATTTGAAAAGGTGGCCATAGGCCACTCACACAGAGTCTGTTTTGCTGACTGCGTTCCAATAGCAATTTGCGCAAGGATTTGTTTTGATTTATCATTTGTATGCTGCTGATTTTTTTTTAAAAAAAAGATTAACTATTTGTTGCTTATTCATTTTCACTTCACCCCAAGTCCTTTTGTCAGAAGCTCTAGAATTCTATTGCCTTGTTCACTCAAATCTATATGTATACACATAAAAGTTGAATTCACTTTTTTATTTTCTCCATGCAAACAGATTTTTATAATTAAATGCTTGATGTCTACTTTACTAGCCTAGTAATAGAACGTGTTTAATAGAAATAATATGTCTATGGAGCTTCTCAGTCATCCAGGTCATGGCTGCCCCAAAGATGCTTTTTCAAGAGGCAACTGGACTTTCTGGATTTTCTTTGAAGATGTTTCACTTCTCATCCAAGAAGCTTCTTCAGCTCTGAAGAAAAATCAGAAAGTCCAGCTGCCTCTTGAAAAAGCACATTTGCCGAGAAAAAATGGATTGACCATATACAAAACAAATATGGGTGGGAGGAGGGAGGGATATATACTAGGTTAGATTTCAATGTAAAATGACTTCACATGTATACTGTTTTTCTATAATTTCTCTGTAAAAATAGGATAAGTTAAGTACATTGACATATAGTGGAAATACACCAAGGGGAGTGGGATAGAAGAAAGACGGGTAAAGAGGGACGGGAGAGAGGATAGGAGGGAGGGTGAGAAGGAAGGAAGGGAGTGGATCGGGAGAGAGGAGTGGTAGAGGGGGAGGGGAAGTAGGGTAGAGGATGATGATGGAGGGAAGATAGAAAGTTGGAGGGGGTGGAAGAAAGAGGTGTATGGAGAGTGGAAGAGGTATATTGGGTTTGTATTTTTTGGGGTATTGTTGACAAGAGGAATTGCTGCGATTATTGTTTAATGTTGTATGGCGCAGGCTATGCACAGTACATATGTGAGTGTATGAAAATGATAAAATGGAAAATAAAAACTTTTAAACCACAGAAAAAGCACATTTGCGATGTATAACTGTTGTTACTCTACAAATAGACTGGCCATTGCAACTAAGTGGCTTTCAGAGGTATTGGACAATTTTGCTCATCAACAGCTAACAAGATGCAAGTTATCATCTAACATCCTCAATTTGCAAACATTCAATTAATTTGAAATTCGGTTTGGAAAAAGCTGAGATAGACCATATTAGATGCTAGTGTTAATGTTAGTGAATAGGAAGTGAATGAAGTGTGTGGGTATGTGCCTGCGCATGTGTATATTCAGGTACACTTTATCTTGAAAGTTCAAAGCTGTTTGGAAGTCAATGGTTTGGTTTAATTTAATTTCTCATGTTAGCAACATTCCCACAAGACGTTTTTGCTCAAAACAGCAATCATTTTGAATAATTGTTCATATGATGTCATGTTCATCTACAATGTAATTGATGTTACATTTTTTCTGTATTTCTTCACGGAAACAGCAAACTCTTTGTCTAGTTCTCTCCCTCCCTCCCCCTCTCAATCTCTCTCTCTCAATCTCTCTCAATCTCTCTCAATCTCTCAATCTCTCTCAATCTCAATCTATCTCAATCTCTCTCAATCTCTCTCTCAATCTCTCTCAATCTCTCTCAATCTCTCTCTCAATCTCTCTCAATCTCTCTCAATCTCTCTCTCAATCTCTCTCAATCTCTCTCAATCTCTCTCTCAATCTCTCAATCTCTCTCAATCTCTCTCAATCTCAATCTCTCTCTCAATCTCTCTCAATCCCTCTCAATCTCTCTCAATCTCAATCTCTCAATCTCTCTCAATCCCTCTCAATCTCAATCTCTCAATCTCTCTCAATCTCTCTCAATCTCAATCTCTCAATCTCTCTCAATCTCAATCTCTCAATCTCTCTCAATCTCTCTCAATCTCAATCTCTCAATCTCTCTCAATCTCAATCTCTCAATCTCTCTCAATCCCTCTCAATCTCTCTCAATCTCTCTCAATCTCAATCTCTCTCAATCCCTCTCAATCTCTCTCTCAATCTCTCTCAATCTCTCTCAATCTCTCTCAATCTCTCTCAATCTCAATCTCTCTCTCAATCTCTCTCAATATCAATCTCTCTTTCAATCTCTCTCAATCTCAATCTCTCTCTCAATCCCTCTCGATCCCTCTCAATCTCTCTCAATCTCTCTCAATCTCTCTCAATCTCAATCTCTCAATCTCTCTCAATCTCAACCTCTCTCTCAATCTTTCTCAATCTCTCTCTCAATCTCTCTCAATCTCTCTCAATCTCAATCTCAATCTCTCAATCCCAATCTCTCTCTCTCAATCTCCCAGGAGATTGATGGCAATAATTTAAAAAGCCATCTTAGTTACTGGCTAAGGGGTTTCATGCACTGCATTTTTTTATTGTTACAGGCAGTCCTTGGCAATTGAACCCAACATTTCCGACGCTAAGCAAAACAGTCAAGTGAGTTTTGCCCCACTTTAAGACCTTTCTTGCCGTACTTGTTAAGTGAACCACTGTAATTATTCAGTTAGCAACACGATTCTTAAGTGAATGTGGCTTTCCCATTGACTTTGCTTGTCACAATCACATCCCCCCCCGGACACCGCAAGCATCATAAATATGAGCCCGTTGCCAAGCATCTGAATTTTAATCACACAATCGTGGAAATGCTGCAATGGTTGTAAGTGGGAAAAACAGTTCTAAGTCACTTTTCTCCGGTGCCGTTGTTTAGCAGGGTCACTAAACGGATGGTTGTAAGGTGAGAACTTCCTGTTTCGTGTATTACAAGGGCTGTTTTCAAGTGTGGCTGCTCATTAACAGTTTCTGCTTCTCCTGCCATTCTTTTGCAACGTTTACTATCTTCCTGCTTCCAATCGCGCTCTACATGGGGCAGCCCTTGAAGAGTATTCGGAGACTTCAACTCGTCCAGAATGCAGCCGCGCGAGCGATTGTGGGTGCACCTCGGTACACCCACGTTACACCTATCCTCCGCGAGCTGCACTGGCTACCGATCGGTCTCCGGATACGCTTCAAGGTGCTAGTCGTCACTTATAAAGCCCTTCATGGTATTGGACCTGGGTACTTGAGAGACCGCCTGCTGCCAATTACCTCCCAAAGACCCGTTAGATCACACAGATTAGGCCTCCTCCGGGTTCCGTCTACCAGCCAATGCCACCTGGCTACTACCCGGGGGAGGGCCTTCTCTGTAGCAGCTCCGGCCCTCTGGAACGAACTCCCCGCAGAGATTCGGACCCTCACCTCTCTCCAGGCCTTCTGAAAAGCCGTCAAAACTTGGCTTTGCCGGCAGGCCTGGGATTGATGAGTTCCTCTCCCCTCTTGACTTGTGTGGTTGTGTGATTCTTGGCTATTTTAACTACTTGTATTGCGTTCTATGTTCCCCTTTTCCCCTTTTGAGTTGTTCGCCGCCCTGAGTCCCTCCCGGAGAAGGGCAGCATACAAATAAAATAAATCTAAATCTAAATCTAATCATACCTCTCTCCATCCTTGGAGCATCTCAGCCAGGTTGCAGGGATGAAGATGACAACAGGTAGCTAAACCAGTCATGCCAAGCACTTGCTTACACCCCTCCCTCCCCTTCCCCCAGAGCAGCTCATCATTATTCCTCCCTGAAAGGGATGATTAGTAGGAGAGGAAATGAAGAGAGGGAAGTCCACTAACCGCCTTCCTGATTCTGCACCAGAACTTTCAGCAGCAGCATCGCCAAACGTGGCCAGCGAGTCGGGCTTAGCAGAAGGCAGAGGAACCAATGGCCAGCCTTGTTTTCTTCTGGTTGAAGGGATCTCTGGCTGCGTCTCCCCCCCACCCCGAGTTCTTTAATGCTGAAGGTTTCCAAAACATCTCTCAAAGCGTCCATTTTGACCCATCTCGCAAAGAAACACATCTAAAAAACATCACTTTGTAAGGATTGTGTTTCAGCTTAATCATTTGATTACTTGGCAATCTTACCAAGAGTGGAACTAATATGTGAGATCTACATCTGGTTCTTTTACGCAAAGGAATACCCTTCATTGGTTTTGAATGACACCCCCAGCCCCAAATAGCTTAAAATGTGCATTTCCCCTCTGAAAGATTGCAACCAGAATTCCTAGAGCTGGAAAAGGGAGTTGTAGTGATCCCCAAGCTAACCTCTTGACTAGATTTAAGCTTCTTTCTTTCTTTCTTTCTTCCTTCCTTCCTTCCTTCCTTCCTTTCTCTCTCTATCTTTTTTCTTTTCTTTTCTTTTCTTTTCTTTCTCCTTCCCTTCCCAGTTGCAGAAAATCGATAATTCCTATGGCCATAAATATTTCACTATCTAAAAAAAAACCACAAGGAATATGAACCATATTCCCTCTCATATGGCAAAGGTGGCCATTCTCTGTCCTGAGGGTACATGTGGCCCCCAGGTCCCTTGGACTTAAATTGCAGGCATTTGACAGTATATTTCTCATCATGAAAATCTGGGAACGTTATAATTTATGCCCCATAGCATAACCTAAATAAACCCAAAGGTTCATGTTTTTCCTTCCCCAAACCTGTCCTTGTACTGTGATATGACTTCTCCACTTTCAGACCCCCCTGAAATATTAAGTAGACCTCTTTACCATCCAAATGTCGCCCACTACTGCAATATGGAGCACAAGATAGCAATAGCAATAGCAGTTAGACTTATATACCGCTTCATAGGGCTTTCAGCCCTCTCTAAGCGGTTTACAGAGTCAGCATATCGCCCCCAACAATCCGGGTCCTCATTTTACCCACCTCGGAAGGATGGAAGGCTGAGTTCAACCTTGAGCCGGTGAGATTTGAACAGCCGAACTGCAGAACGGCAGTCAGCTGAAGTAGCCTGCAGTGCTGCACTCTAACCACTGCGCCACCTCGGCTCTTTATGATGTGTGGGTGGCTTTAGATGGAAGGAGAGCAAACCTGGTTCCACCAGCGTGAAAGGCATCCGCATTGAATTGTGCAATCAAGCCAGAAATCCTTGTTCAGGGTCTCCTGCTTGAGGGTTGGACTAGAAGACCTCCAAGGCCCCTTCCAACTCTGTTACTTTGCTGTTCTCAGAAAGCAGGCAAAGGACACATTTTAGGCTATTTCAGCTTTCTTCTGCGGGTGAGCGGGAGGAGCAACTGCTTTGTGACGTAGTCTCTAAAGCTGGTTCCAATTTACATAGCTCAGGGTTAGGTCAATGCAGCTCAAGGGCTGGAGGGAACAGCAAAACCCCAGCCAAAGCCAACATTTAGTGCTGGCCCCCTGACCTTTCCAAAACAGGAAGTGCCTTTGTTATGATCCAGATCAGAAGAAGATTGTAGCAGCAAGCTGGGTTTGATGGAGCCCTCTGGGGGCCTAGCGATGGGGGAGGGATACAACATAGGCAGCTTAGAGAACACGTTGCATTAAAAGAGTGAGTAAGGGATAAAGGAGGAAGACAATCCATTTCCATCACTCCCAGAAGTGAGTCATTGGATGACTACAAGCACTTTCTTTTCACACTGACATGTTCTTGCATGATGTGGAGAGAGAGAGAGAGAAAGAGAAGGAGGGAGGGAGGGAGAGAGAGACAGAGAGAGAGAGAGAGAGAGACCTTCCCTCCATACTTTTGAAAATAAACAGGCATGTTTCAAAGAGGTGATAAAATGAACATTTTTTATATTGATTGATTTTGATTGATTTTATTTCATTTATATGCCGCCCTTTTCCCCGAAGGGGACTCAGGGCGGCTCACAATTCAAATCAGGGAAGGGGGGGTAGAGACAGAAAATAAAAAGACGAAACATAACAATACATAATTTAAAAACACACAACAGTCATACCATTCGAGACGGGGGTAACAGCTCTTTAGCCCCAGGCCTGTCGGAACAGCCAGGTTTTAAGGGCTTTGCGGAAGGCCTGGAGAGTGGTGAGGGTTCGAATCTCCACGGGGAGCTCGTTCCAGAGGGTCGGAGCAGCCACAGAGAAGGCTCTCCTCTGGGTAGTCGCCAGTCGGCATTGGCCGGTGGATGGAATTCGGAGGAGCCAAGGTGGCGCAGTGGTTAAATGCAGCACTGCAGGCTACTGCAGGCTACTGCTAGATCAGCAGGTCAGCGGTTCAAATCTCACCGGCTCAGGGTTGACTCAGCCTTCCATCCTTCCGAGGTGGGTAAAATGAGGACCCAGATTGTTGGGGGCAATATGCTGACTCTCTGTAAACCGCTTAGAGAGGCCTGAAAGGCCTATGAAGCGGTATATAAGTCTACTGCTATTGCTATTACTGCTATTGGAGGCCTAATCTGTGGGATCTAATCGGTCTAGCGGAGGTAATTGGCAGTAGGCGGTCTCTCAAGTACCCAGGTCCAATACCATGAAGGGCTTTATAAGTGACGACTAGCGCCTTGAAGCGTATCCGAAGACCAATAGGCAGCCAGTGCAGCTCGCGGAGGATAGGTGTTACGTTATAGGTTGCAGGTAGGGAAGGAACCATCAATGTAGATGTTTTCTCAAAGGAGACTTAACACAGTTTTAGGGGAGAGATACAATCCTGGTCTTCACAACTCCATATGGTCTCCAACAAGGGAAGGAAGTCTGCTCTGAAGACAATACCAATGAGGTCTTAGCCTTCAGATTATTTGTGAGTTTCCTAGATTAATCTGGTTGACAATAAAAGCTTGAGATACAGCAATAGCCATAGCAGTTAGACTTATATACCGCTTCATAGGGCTTTCAGCCCTCTCTAAGCGGTTTACAGAGTCAGCATATCGCCCCCACAGTCTGGGTCCTCATTTCACCCACCTCGGAAGGATGGAAGGCTGAGTCAACCTTGAGCTGGTGAGATTAGAACCGCCGAACTGCAGGTGACAGTCAGCTGAAGTGGCCTGCAGTACTGCACCCTAACCACTGCACCACCTCGGCTAGATATGGAGAGGGGGAATAATGTATGTATGATATACATTATATACTTGACCTAAGGGACACAATTAATGGAATATAGAATAGAATAGAACTAGAAGGGACCTTGGAAGTCTTCTAGTCCAGCCCCCTGCTCAAGCAGGAGCACCTATACTATTTCAGTTAAGTGGCTGTCTAGTTTCTTCTTAAAAAACCTCCGGTGATGGAGCACCTGCAATTTCTGAAAGCAAGCTGTTCCATTGGTTAATAGTTCTCACTGTTATGAAGTTTCTCCTTGATTCCAGTTTGCTTCGTTGATTAGTTTCTGTTGTGGCCCAGCAGGAGCCATTGGAGCTGCCACCAGACTCCGACAGCGAGGGGCCCTTTGAGTCGGCTCTGGAGGATGTGGAGGACCCTGGACAGGGTTCCGACTCCGAGCAGGGAGCAGAGAGGCTGGTTGGCCACTAGGAGGCGCCTGAGCCTTGGACCAGTGGGGAGGAGACAAGGGAGAGTGATCCGGATGCCAGCAGTGAGTTGTTCCTGGATGCCCGGCACCGAAGAGCTAATAGGCGTCAGGAACAGTTGCGCAAGTACAGGAGGTAATTGCACTCAGCTGGTAGTCATTAGGCTCCTCTCCAGACTATAAAAAGACTGCTTGTGCACACGCTCCTCTTGCAGAAGTCAACACAGGAACTAATGTTGGAGAACATTATTGTGAGCTTGGCAGGCTGGATTGCTGCCATGGCTTATCTGTGCTGGATTGCTGCTCAAGGGGTGTCAAACCCACATTGTCATCATGTGACGTATCGGGACTTTTTCACCCTTTGCTAAACTGGGGGTAGACGTGGCCAGCATGTGACACATCTGGCCCATGGACCATGAGTTTGACAGAAACCCTCTTGACAGAGGAAGGGCTCATAGCTAAGAGACTGAATACAACCTTGAAATGTAGAAGGATCCAGTATTTTAATTTAAAAAATGCTCAGACAGGAGAGTTGGGTAAGACTGCCCATCCCATCTGAGATGCTGACAATCTGCAATCAATCAATCAAGCTGTGGGCAATTTCAGGGCTGATATACAAAAGCTATGATAACCAAAGTTAGATACATAGGAAACATTTACACAATATATTGAACCCAATCATTGAATTAGTCCATTTTTTTTTTCCTGAGCTAGTTCAGTAGTTAAAAGCCACAAATTGTCCAAGAACCTTAAACTAACCATGACTGGACCCCAATGAATACAAGAACGTTGTGAATTGTCTTTTTATTTCTGTTGGATTTGCGCAGAAGGTAGCAGGTTGTCCCTGGTGTCATTATTCTGAGGGGCATATTGTTGAGTCTTTCCTCTTTAGCCAGGTCAGCTGAGTTCAAAACAATTCTGACAAATATCTTAGCTAATAGAGGCTGAAGTTTCTTCCTCATGGCTGAGTTAAAATGCTATTCACCAGTCCTTGAACCAGCATAAAACTATACATTAGTATAAGATTTGCTGCCCCTGTGGTTAATCCCTAGCTTGCTGCGGGCACAATGCCAGCAGTTGTTTTGTCCTTATTTACAGTTCTCCATAATGTAGGACGGGGCTATGGAGCAAACCAATTGTGACAGATTGGCAGTTCAGCCAACTGTGAAAACTTACTCTGTTTGGGGTGTGGGGTGTGGGTAGATGTTTTGCATGGATATGTTCAAAAGGAGCCCAACTTGAGCTAATACCATTTGATAGTTGAACTCCTTTTAGCCATGAGATATTCTGGAAGAGCGATGCTTTAGAAAAAAGCACTAAGCCCATGTTCAAAAGCAGCCTAAACAATAGTTGACAAGCATGGAGAAAGTTTCACCGTGAAATAACAGAAAGTTGGCCTTCCTTCTCCTCCTTCATTTTATAAAGCCCCTGTTTCTGCCAGTGGTCATCTGGTCTTCAGTTTGACCCACAGATTGGCTTGGAGACCCAATGGACATGGGTGAATTGCAGAAGAGCTCAGTTTGAAAGAACCAAACTCTTACGTCTCTTCTAGCAAAAAAGATCGGAAAGACACCAACCTAAAGAGGGTCTGGGTTGATTCAATGACCATTTGATTGCAGGACTGACCAAATGGCCAGTGAAACATGTCAGAGTACGTGACCCAACAAATGTGCGCCCGACAACAGCGTACTGACAAAACTGCGGCGATAAAACCGCAATGTCAACAGCGCGCCCACAAAGGCACACCGACAAATGAGCGCCGAGAGAAGGGCGATTACGGTTAAGGTAAGGGTTAGGGTAAGGGTAAGGGTAAGGGTAAGGGTTAGGTTTAGGGTTAGGTTTAGGGTTAGATTTAGAGTTAGGTTTAGGGTTAGGTTTAGGGTTAGGTTTAGGGTTAGGTTTAGGGTTAGGTTTAGGGTTAGGTTTAGGGTTAGGTTTAGGGTTCGGTTTAGGGTTAGGGTTAGGGTTAGGGTTAGGTTTAGGGTTAGGTTTAGGGTTCGGTTTAGGGTTACGTTTAGGGTTCGGTTTAGGGTTCGGTTTAGGGTTAGGTTTAGGGTTCGGTTTAGGGTTAGGTTTAGGGTTAGGTTTAGGGTTAGGTTTAGGGTTAGGTTTAGGGTTAGGTTTAGGGTTAGGTTTAGGGTTAGGTT
This sequence comes from Thamnophis elegans, assembly GCF_009769535.1. NCBI lineage: Eukaryota > Metazoa > Chordata > Lepidosauria > Squamata > Natricidae > Thamnophis > Thamnophis elegans. Next base: position 8,482,038 of record NC_045542.1, read on the forward strand.
TAGGGTTACGTTTAGGGTTCGGTTTAGGGTTAGGTTTAGGGTTAGGTTTAGGGTTAGGTTTAGGGTTAGGTTTAGGGTTAGGGTTAGGTTTAGGGTTAGGTTTAGGGTTAGGTTTAGGGTTAGGTTTAGGGTTAGGTTTAGGGTTCGGTTTAGGGTTCGGTTTAGGGTTAGGGTTAGGTTTAGGGTTAGGTTTAGGGTTCGGTTTAGGGTTACGTTTAGGGTTCGGTTTAGGGTTCGGTTTAGGGTTAGGTTTAGGGTTCGGTTTAGGGTTAGGTTTAGGGTTAGGTTTAGGGTTAGGTTTAGGGTTAGGTTTAGGGTTAGGTTTAGGGTTACGTTTAGGGTTCGGTTTAGGGTTCGGTTTAGGGTTAGGTTTAGGGTTAGGTTTAGGGTTAGGTTTAGGGTTAGGTTTAGGGTTAGGTTGAGGGTTAGGTTTAAGAGCGCGCTTCTGTTGGCGCGCTGTTGTCGGCGCGCTTCTGCGCTCATTCGTCGGTGCGATTTCAAACTCACGGTTTTCTCCCCGTGGTTTTGTCGGTGTGCTTTTGTCAAGCGTGCATTTGTCGGTGAACCATCGGAGTATACCTGTGGCAAATTTCTATGACTTCTTGTTATTTAAAGGGAAAGTTTATTTACTTGAGAGATCTGTACAGGTGTCTAGTTAACGCAGCAGCATCCTGAATGGGACACAAACAACAATACAATTATAAAAAGAGTTTTAAATAACCATAAAAGCAAACAAAGCAAAACCCATCAACTCCTGGCTTTATGACGTTAAAAGAATAACAGAGTCGGAAGTCTTCTAGCCTAACCCCTTACTCATGCAAGGTACCCTATGCTATTTCAGACAAATGGATTTCAATCTCTTGTTAAAAGCCTCCAGTGAAGGACAACTTCTGAAGCCAAGGAGTTCCAGTTAATTGTTCTCACCGTTAGGGAATTCCTCTCTAGCTCTAGGTTGCTTCTCTCCTTGATTAGTTTTCATCCATTGTTTCTTACCTTGCCTTCTGGTGCTTTGGAAAATAGTCTGACCCCCTTTCTTCCTGATGGTAGTCCCCCAAATATTCGGAACACTGCTATCATATCACCCCTAGTTAGTGGTGGGTTTCAAAAATTGTTCGAACCTACTCTGTGGGTGTGGCCTCCTTTCTGGGAGTGGCTTGCCATCCATGTGACCGGATGGGAGTGGCTTGCCACCCATGTGACCGGATATGAAGATGCTGACGACACTTGTCAGAACCACCTTAAATTTCCTCACACCCAGCACTGGCATGCATAAGAATATGATGTAAACTTGTTTTTTAAAAGGCATCTTTGGTTTGCGTTAAAACAACTTCAACACACGCAATGTTCTGATTGCACCACAAACGCAGTGGTCATCCTTACCTTTCACAGAGGCACTGAGTTTTATAAATATGAGCATGATAGTGTACAATAATCCTATCCAAGGACCAGTGGTGGGTTTCAAAAAATTTTGGAACCTCTTCTGTAGGTGTGAGCCTGCTTTCCGGGTCCACTGGTGGAACCTCTTCTAACCGGTTCGGTAGATTTGACGCACCGGTTCTACCGAATAGGTGCAAACTGGTAGGGAACCCACCTCTGCCCCTAGTCCTTCTTTTCACTAGACTAGACAAATCCAATTTAAGTTGCTTCAGGCATGGTCTGCTGAGCTGAAGGGTTAGGGTTAGAATAAATAGTAAATACAGACATTGTAAGCAAACATCAATCATTATGACAGTGACCAGAATTAAAGCTTATATTTGATAGGAATCCAGGGAATTGCAGCAGGATGATCCATAATACTTTTCAAGGTAAAGGTAAAGATTCCCTTCCCATATATGTGCTAGTCGTTCCCGACTCTGGGAGAATGGCTGAAATCTGGAAAGCCGCATTTTAATTCAGCTTCATTCCATTCGCTTTCTGTGCAAGGGTACGGCATGGTAGAACTCTCTTTTGGGTAAGAATGGGAGCTGATCCCAGGCCATTAAGTGGATCTGCTTTTCCAACCCTGTAATAGTCTTATCAAGTGCATCTAATTAACTCAATCCCACAGAATCCTTTGGGAAGGATTATCTGCACAGCCGCAGCTCTCCTTTGTGCACTTCCACCCTTAAGTTCACTTGTTGGGCATGAAGCTAGCTTGCTACGGGACTCTGGAAACTGACACTTATTGTTACTTGATTTATATTTCACTGTTTCCCCCCCACCCAGAGTTGGGTTCCTACCAGTTCGCACCTATTCGGTAGGTAGGATGCAGGTGAATCTCTCCCCCGCCCCCAATATCTGCTCCTTTCCTTTTCTAAGCATTTAACCTACAAGGTTAATTGCAAATAAATAAACAAAAGAAGAGTGAGGGGATAAGTGGAAAAAAATAAATCAGTTATTACAGGGTTTCCTCCTGGATTAATTTCTGAGTGTTTTAAAATTATTATTATTTGTCATTCATTTGGCTTATATTACCTTGTCTATCTCATTTCTCCAGGGCCTCAACTTCCTCCTGTGTCTAGTGCGCTTTCATATGCACAAGCCACAATGTTGTTGCCCCAATTCACGTCTCTCTAGTGTGTGCTACACATCACCTTTTCCCAGTTCATTTAGTTCTTCAGGAGTGCTGGAGCAATAGGGAGAAGTTTACTCTGCCATTTGTAGCCTTGCCTTTTCTCCTTTCTCCCAAGCATCTCCCTGGTGACCAGGAATGGAAGGGATGAAGAGGCGCACAAAGAATGCCAGAACCCTTGATTTACTGAAGAAAAGCTAAGAAGCCATCATGAAAGAATTCCACTCACTGCAGTCTAGTAAATATAAGCTCTATTTATCCTTAAAACAGTGTTCAATTCTTGTACCTTTCCCCCCACCTGTAGAGCAGACTCCCACATTACTGTAGAGGATAAAGAGCCATTGGTTCATCTGCTAACCAGCCTAACAGGAGCCATCTAGTGAAAATGTTAACACTTAAGATAGAGAGGAGGCCAGGAGCTCCTGGGGTGAGGATTTAAACTGGGAGTTGACAGACAGAAAATAATCATGCAGGGCTGGAAAAGAAATAACAACTAAGAACAGAACAGAATTCTTTGTTGGCCAAGTGTGATTAGACACACAATGAATTTGTTTCCAGTGCATAAGATCTCAATGTACATAGAACAATAGTGATAAGCAACAAAGTGATGAAAGAAATGTCCTTCTGGGTTCGGCTCCAAATGGGGAAAAAGACACTGGAGACATGGAGGCTGCTTGGAAAGATGGTTTATTGGTGGACAGGACCACATGGATTGAGTCCTGAACAGGAAAGGTGATCACATGCTTCAATGTTGGTGGAGAAGAAGAGAAGGGCTTGCTAGGCTTTTTATAACCTGTTAAGTCCCACCTCTCTGTTTCCTGTTCCTGTGTAAGAAATGTATTCTGATTCTGTAGTCAGACTCCCATGGGGCCATGCAGGGGCAACTCTCTAGGCTGCGTTTTGAATCCAGGTTTGCTTGAGTTCTCAGATGCCATGTGGTCAGTTGAGTAAAGGGCGAATATTATCATGCCTTTACTCCCATCCCCCCTGGGGCTGCAGTGGAGAAGTCTTTATTATGCAAAAGGGACTAGCTTGGCCTTCTTAATGGCCCATTGACAAAGTGGGGATGGGCAGGAAGCTCCAGGGAGCTATTCTGTCTTTTAAAACATGTTTCTTCCTTTTCGCATCCAGAGAAATATTCCGCCTTTTCAATATTTCCTAGGATATTTCATTTTTCCTGGGAGAGGGCTGGGTGATAACTTCCTACAAAAGTTATAGCCATAAGAAGATAAGTAATAGGGAAGATGAGAATAATGATGGTAATACTTTTTAGAGTTGTGGGAATTAGTTGTTTAGCAGAGTGATGGCATTGGGGGGGGGGGGGGGACTGTCCTTATGTCTAGTTGTTCTGATGTGCAATGCCAAAGCAAGGGCTGTTAAACTCCTGGCCTGTGGGCCAGATATGTCACATGCTGGTCACACCCATGCCTGGTTTAGCAAAGGGAAAAAGTGTTCCGATACGTCATGTGATGCCGCCATAATGACGTGTGTTTGACAGCCCTGCCCTATAGAAGTTGAAACTGTTTATGTCCAAGGGGAAACAAGGGGTCTATAGATATTTTCACGGCCCTCTTTTTGGCTTGTGCACAGAGATGGTATTCAGCCAGTTCTGACAGGTTCCGGAGAACCGGTAGCGGAAATTTTGAGTAGTTTGGAGAACCGGCAAATAGGCTGGCCCCGCCCCCTGCTGCCTCCCAGCTGATCTTCTTTTGTTGCCCTGAACAAGAAAACGGAACTGTAAAGCAGGTTAGTGGGGTGGGGAAGGAATGGGGATTTTGCAGCATCCTTCCCTTGCAATGCCCACAAAGCCACGCCCACAGAACCAGCAGTAAAAATTTTGGAATCCCACCACTGCTTGTGCAGTATATAGGTCCTGACTTCCCCCCAAAATGGCGCTCTTCCATTGTGTACAACAAATGAAAGAATGTATATGTGGCAGAAAGAGAATGGTAGAATGATCTGATCCTAAGTCCCATTTGCTGCCTTTCCCAGTTCAGTATTATCCAGATGCACTGGACTCCAGTTCTTAGGAGGTTCACTGGAAATTCAGGGAGTTATAATCCAATGGATCTGAAAGTCTTAGCTGGGAACTTGGGTTGTTGAAATGAATGCATGAAAGTAGAGCTCAGTGCAAAAGTGCCTTGCTTGCTGGCAGATCTCCTTGGTTCCACTGCTGGCTGTTTTCCAGTTAAGACGAGAACTCCAGTGACATGCCACACTTATCTAAAAGGGAACATATTTGAAAGCCAAGGGTCTGTTGGGGGAGGAGGGGAAATCTCAACTCATTGCAGCTGTAAGCAAAGGAGCATATTACCCAACCTTGCCCAAGGAATGCTTCTGTTCCTTATCAGGAAAGAGGGGAATGTTATGCAACCGTATGCTTTCAGAATATTTTAATATTTGAGAAGAATAACATTTGATCTGAGTTTCCAAAATATTTCCTTGGGACAAGTCAGGATAAAACAGATGTTGCGTCTTAGGGTGGAGTTTCACGCATGTACAAAAGTCCATGCTTGATGCTGCAATCTTCTCCAACCTCCAAATCAGAGGTGGGTTCCTACCAGTTCGTACCAGTTCGGTAGAACCGGTTCGTCAAATCTACCGAACCGGTTAGAAGAGGTTCCACCAGTGGACCCGGAAAGCAGGCCACACCTACAGAAGAGGTTCCAACATTTTTTGAAACCCACCTCTGTTAAAGGGTTAGTGGTATAGGATCTTGTAACTTGACAGCTTTAAGACTTGCATGCTTCAATGCCAGAGTTCCTGAGCCAACTTGACTGGAGGAGGAATTCTGGGAGTTGAAGTCCACAAGTCTTAAAGCTGTCAGGTTTGAAGACCCGTAGTTTTTTTTTCTAAAGGGTTAGTGGTGCAAGGATCTTATAACTTGACAGCTTTAAGACTTGAATGCTTCAATGCCAGAGTTTCTGAATAGCTACTTGGACCGACCTAAGTACTACTTCATAATTTCATATCCGGTCACATGGGCGGCAAGCCACTCCCATCCGGTCACATGGGTGGCAAGCCACTCCCATAAAGGAGGCCACACCCACAGAGTAGGTTCGAACAATTTTTGAAACCCTCCACTGCTCCAAATGTAGTAGATTTTATCTCCCATGAAGCCCTAATGAATGGAGATCATGGAGGCCGAAATCTGAGACATTTGAAAAGGCGAGGAAGGCTAAGTAGCAATATTTGTGCAAGGCTTTCACAAAACCAAATCTCCCCTTTTAGACAGGAGAAATGGTTAAAATTCTGATCCCCACCCCGGTTTTGTAGAAGGCTGGCAACTATCAATGATGAAATGATTGTTGTGTTATTATAAAGCATATTGGATAATTTCCTACCTCTTTCAATCCTCTTTCCCTCCATTTTGCCTATGAGATCCCCAGGAGGTCAGTGTGGAAAACTGAAGTAGTGGAGTAGATGGGTTTTTAATCTGATTTAGTCAAATTTACTTTCAATTCTCTATCCGTAGGATTTCATGATTTACTCCATGTAGGAGTCAAAATACTGTGAAGCCCTGTAGTAAAGAGGACCCAGAGACTAGAACTGCATAATGCCATCTGCAGATTTTGCTGTGTCTTCTTTCTTCCTGGCCATTGAGCATTATTTCATGAGTGAATTAGGCTACTTATGAACGTTTTCCCTCAAAAGTGAGTGTATGAAACTCTACTTCCTGTTCTGGTTCCAAGCTAGGGGATGACAATCTTCTCTTTCAGAGATTGTTGACCCACAGCTCTCTTTCCCTTCCTCCTAGGACAAGAAGACCTCGATTCCTCCCCTTCAGCATCCTTTGGGTAAGATAAATCATACAGTCATGCCCCAGCTGGTTTCTTCCTCGCAACAGCCAACAACAACCCGCATACAGTATGTGTGTTCAGGTTCACAGAACACACTAAGCCTTCTTTGCTTTAACCAGGACCAACTGGATAGTTTCCTGCATCATGGTAAGCCATAAATCAGTCTTTCCAAATTGGGTGCTCAAACGGATGGATTTCAATTCCTCAAAATCCTCCACCAGCATAGCCATTGCGGAAAGGCAGGGATTGACATTCGTATATCTGAAGAGTGCTCAGAATGGAGAAGGCTGTCAAAAGCCATGGGTTGTTATTCACAATTACCTATGTTCATGCACTGGGCTAAGACCAAACTATAAACCATGTTTTGTCTTAGAACATTGTGTGAACTCAAATGTTGGACTATAGAATAATATGCTGTTGTGTGAAATAGCAATAGCAATAGCAGTTAGACTTATATACCGCTTCCTAGGGCTTTCAGCCCTCTCTAAGCGGTTTACAGAGTCAGCATATTGCCCCCAACAACAATCCGGGTCCTCATTTCACCCACCTCAGAAGGATGGAAGGCTGAGTCAACCTTGAGCCGGTGAGATTTGAACTGCTGAACTGCAGATAACAGTCAGCTGAAGTGGCCTGCAGTACTGCACCCTAACCACTGCGCCACCTCGGCTCCGGATCAAAATGATCCATGATTGGAGCTATCAACCTCCTCATGTAGGAGGGATCTTTTGATAGAACCACCTCATACATCCAATATGGGTAGATCTGCTTAGATTCAAGAAGGTACTTGAGGAGATGTTGGCGCATGTTGAGTTTTCCCAAGGCTTTCAGACTTAAACAATTGATGTCAGTCTTATGAGGTAGATCAGACATGAAATACAACCAGATGAGCTAATTTTACTTTATTGTAAAGCTACATTAACAGAATTTTGCAAGTCTGAATGTGCATGTCTTACCCCCCTCCCCTACACCCATCTCCTTTACAGTCCAAGAAACTAAGGAGAGTCTGTTTTGAACCTCTTCCTCCACCCATTTCCTACTGTGGGCTGAACTGCCTTTTATTTTAACAGTTCCTTTGGTTGCATCTCTTTACCAGGCCTCCCAAAGTTATTTCGGCATACAACATCTCAATACTTAAGGGAACAGGAGAAGTTATCAGATGCTATTTTGACACCTGGAGGCTGTGAGGGCCTGAATATGGAGGAACAGACACAGTCCTTCCTTGATAGAGTGGCTATGGATCTGGAAGCCGTTTGAAGTCCATGTCATTCCATCTTTGGCTCTGAACTGATTTATACTGTGATGTCTCCTGGGACCTTTGAGGTGAGAAGGGCTTTTTTTCACCTGTGTGATATCACAACTGTGAGCACTGAACTGGTTGGCTTCCAAATACAATGCAAGATGCCGACTGTAGTTTTTAAAGCTCTTTAGTACTGCCTACTCCTAGCTGTAGCTGTCATCTAAAAAGATCTGGAAAGCAGGGTTCCCTTGGATCTTTACTCCAAAGGCATGATGCTATCAGGAACCAAGGAGACAGCCTGTCAGGCCTGCAACTATATTCCTTTTAGAATTTCGGCCTGCCACACTTTCTCTTATTTCATTATGCTGTTTCATTAGTATAGTCGATGGGAGGGGGGGAATAGACAGGAGTAGGATTGTGGGATGTATTGTTTTCATTCTTTTCTAGAAGCCAAGGTCATCTTTTGTCTGTGTACTTTGACACCTGATCGGAAGCAGCTGGGTGGAGGCGCTAGTGTGGAAGAAGAAGAATAGATCATGTGATGGATTATGGGTGTGGCGCAGTGGTGGGATTCAAATAATTTAACAACCGGTTCTCTGCCCTAATGACTATCTGGGTAGGTGGGGCTTGGTGGTCATGTGACTGGGTAGGCGTGGCCAGCTCGACATCACTCAGGTCGATGGGCGCTTCGCCTTAGCTGTTCCAGGGTTAACTGGAGAGGCAGTTTCTGTAAGCAAGGCAATAAAGATTAGGCTAGAAACAACACCAGAGTGTTTCCTTCCTGCCTTCCTTACAGGATTAGCCCTGCAGAGTGGAAAAAAACAAAAGGAGATTTCTTCCAACAACCGGTTCTCTGAACTACTTAGAAAGTTACCAACCGGTTCTCCCGAATAGGTGTGGACTGGCTGAATCGCACCACTGGTGTGGAGACAAGATCATAAACTTTTAACTGGGTGGAATTCTGATGTCATTTCCAGAATTGGGATTAACACAGATGTGCCTAAGATGTCCGATTTATTAAATTGGAACTTTAAGGATCGTTTTGCCTTGGACTCTGATTTTAATTCTACATGATACTTGGAACGTTGACACAGGCCTTCCCAGTTGCTGGCATCCTTTCTTTTTGAACAGCCTTTCTCCCAAGATCATCCACGTAAGATTTAGAAATTCCATCCAAGATCTGGGTGTTTCAAAATGTCTTTGGAATTGATAGGATTGGTTTTTCACCACAGTAAGATGGGGATTTTTTTAATATGACACCAAGTTAGAAATTATTACTGTTCCCATTTTTACAGTTTCAAGCCTTTTGCTATTAATTAGGAACACAAGCCGTTTAAGAGCCAAGATGGAAGTAGCTCATTAAGTCTCCCTGCCTAAAGAAACTAATGCATGCAGGAATGGATGTGTAGCTTTGTGTAGTGGAGGAGAATAGTTGTGTAAGTGTCCTGACCAGCTTTACCTGTGCTGTCAATCCACATCATCTGAAAACCTTTGGGACAAGAAAGGGTTGGCAAAAGAGGGAATCAAATATTTGATGGGGAATAGGATCTCCTTTGTAAAGACCCTTGATAATTTTGCTTTTAAAATTGTCCAGGCAGGTATTTCTCTCACAATAATGGATCCTGTTTAGTTTTCCTGCCAGAGGGCAGAACCAGAAATTACAAGTAAGACACAGCTGCTGATCTGTATCCTTTTCCCCCTTGAGAGGAGGGATATTTTGAATGGAAAATCTCAGGCGGGGGCAAAAGACGAATTATTTTTCTGCATCTGCAATTTCCCCACTCTTCCTTGTTGCCGCTACAGCTGATGGAGGGGGGGAGTTAAGTTTAATTTTGTTTTTGAAAAAGTTAAGGAATTGTTGCATGCATGTTTGTAACATGTAATTTGTCTTGGAATCTCATAATTCAATTATATTTTATTGGTCTTTTAGTTTTTTACGTTAAGAGTTTGGGGCTGGGAAGGGATAACAACTACGCAAACTCCTAAACCTTTCCTTCTGAACAGCTGGAGGTACTGGCGCATATTTTCAGATATATTTGTGTCTCTGTAAGAACTTTGAAAACAGTCACTTTGGGGTTGGGAGAAGCAAGAGTTTACGGTTTTTATAGTGTCTCTCTATCGGAATGTACACACACATACATGGGCACAAACAAACTTGTATTCAGTTGTCAAATAAACTTCCAGCCATAAAAACTGAGAGAAAAAAGAGTCTGTTTGAGGTGGATACACTGGAAGGACCCAAAACATTGGAGTTTTTTCAGTGGTTAAAAATCAGAGTGAAACTGCAGTCCACCTGTGTACATTTGATGAAGCTGAAAGGATATCTTGTCTTTTGAATTTCAGAAAATTTCATTATTCTAAAGTTTCCTTATTCCAAAAAGCAGCTTCTGGCCTGATTATTCTACACATTGGCTTGGTTTGCACAAATACACTAGGTTAGGCTAAAACAAGGTTGGAAAACTTGTGGTTCATCACTTTGGGGGGATCAAGCCATCATGTTATGGCTCTATGCTTTGTTTCATAGGGCTGGAAAAATAAATAAATAGAGGCCACCCATACAACACACAGTGAAAGCATGATCAATGTTCCCCTTTCTTCCATGCATTATATGCTTTAATCATGGAATCATGGGCACCAGCGTGATATTTCTGACCCTACTTGTGGACATCCTTGAAGCTAGTGATCGTGTGAATTGCAGCCCAGGTCTGTTGGACCATACTTTAGAATGTAAATGAAGGGTTTTCAAAGTTTTGTATGCTTCTTGAACTCAGCCTTTTAAATGTGCCACTATTTAAACCACTGCTATGTGTTGTGGCCCGGCAGGAGCCGTTGGAACTGCCGCCAGACTCCGACAAGGAGGGGTCTTATGAATCGGCCCTGGAGGAGGTGGAGGACCCTGGACAGGGTTCCAACTCCGGGCAGGGTGAGGAGAGACTGGTTGGCCACCAGGTGGCATCTGAGCCTTGGATCAGTGGGGAGGAGACAAGAGTGAGTGATCCAGAAAACACCTGTGAGTTGTTCTGGGATGCACGCCGTCGAAGGGCTACTCAAGAACAATGGCGTAATTACAAGAGGTGATTACGCTCAGCTGATGCTCATTAAGATCCTCTCCTGATTATAAAAGAGACTGCTTGTGCCACAACCTTCTGCAGAAGTCAACGTTAAGGCAGGCTCTGGCAGGCTGGATTGCTGCCAGAGTTTGTTTGCATTGCTGCCAAGTTTTGTAGGACTTGCTGCCAGAGTGCTTATCTCCTTGTTTATGTGGCTTGCAGTCCAGTTGGCTGGACTGATTAAAAGAAACATTCTCATTTATGTTGGTTTTGGCTTTCGCTCCTGGACGGAGGAGGGGGGTCAGAACAGCTATGTATCACCATTTCTTGCTGAGATTTTTTTAAAAAAAAGATTTTTCTCCAGGTGAGTTCATAGATGCTGTAGTTCTTCTGAACAAATATTCCCATAGTCGGCCTCTCATGGACTTAGGCATGTGTAATGATGAGGGCAATTTCATCTGGATGGTATCGATCAGCAAGATTTTAACTGTCCCTTTTCTTTCACTTAAATTTGGCATAGAACTCTTGTTCCGTGGGCAGCAGATACAATGCAAGAGCACCAGGGAATACATGCAGAGTATTCAGTATTGCTGATAAAGTAGGATGTAAAGTGAGATTTGGACATTAAGTGTGAAACCTACTGGGTCAGGCTGGACAGTCTCTCAGAGCCCCTTTACTTCTGTATTAAAAAGCCACACAGACAGAGTTGGAGCTTGCAAAAGAACAGGAAACCAGTGCCTAACCACAAGATGTCCCTATGTCAAGACCTATGTCAAAAGTCCAAGGTTCAATTAAAGTTCGTTAATGACACGTACTCCATAAACAAAAGGAGAAGTAAGACCCCATCTCCTTATAAGGCTTTCTCCTCAAGGTAACCACTAAGAAATGAGTTGTTTCTGTGTTACGCTGCCTTTGAGAATGTATAAGAACACGTGCTTCGATAATGAAGGTTGTTCAGAACTTGCAATGCTAAGCCATGGGCTAGCTTTCTGAACCTGGCTGCCAAATAAACTTTTCCTGTATCCTGAGAAGTCTAAAGCCTGTCATTTTCTGCATCAATTCGATACCTTAACAAGGAAAAGAAGAATAAGGCAAACTTAAGTGACATTGCTAAGGTTTTTTAAATTTTTTTTTAAAGTGGATGAAATTAACTCAGTACTTTTGATGTCAAAAGGGTTGTTATTTGTCCCAGATACAAAAACAGTTCAGTCATAGAAGTCAGGACTTAAGTCAGAAAGAAAACTGATCCTAAAACCAAATTTGCAAAAGCTGGGATTTTTTCCCCTCTTGTTTAATGTTGAGTAGGCCGCGAGGCTCCCACCCACCTTGTGTGTAAAATTGGACTCCTCGCCTTGAGTCTGCTCTGGGTAATTTGAGAGATGGAGAAAAGTGGAAAGGGGGAGGGTTGGAAAGATAAATATTCCAATTAATTCAGACTTCCACCCAAAAGCCCAGTGCTATGCCAAAGATCATTCAATTATTCATTGGCTACGCCACCTGCCAAGATCTCCAAATGAAAGACATTGCTGGACTTGTCACTTATGGGGTCCTGTGTTCCCTGAGCCTGTGATTTGTGGACCACGCTGGCTCAGGAATTCTGGGAGTTGAAGTCCACAAGTCATAAAGGGGATATGGTTCCCCACCTCTGCTCTAGATGGAAAACTTTATAGTGTGTGTTACAAAAATATAAACCGCAATGCTCCTCAATCTCCCTTGGATAGCTCGATAAGCGTGGAAATGTAAAGAGTTTGATTAGAAATAGCTCGATTAGAAATAATGATGTGGGGATATAAACAAGAATTGCACTAAAAGCTACAGCTTGCTGAAATGCAGTTAAAGTGGCTTCATATACCATAAACTGTACCATAAACTGGAGTTTGTAAACCACAATGGCTGAGTCAAGTAACGTTTCCACCGAAACCAAGCAAATTGCAAGATGGTTTTGAACAGTGGTTCTCAATCTTCCTAATGCCGCGACCCTTTAATGCAGCTCCTCATGTTGTGGTCACTCCCAACCACTGAAAAAACTCCAATGTTTTGGGTCCTTCCAATGTATCCCCCTCAAACAGACTCGATTTTCTCTCAGTTTCTATGGCTGGAAGTTTATTTGATAAAATTGTTTTATGTTTTCCATATTTTTTTTCCAAAATATGTGTTTTCCTATGGTCTTAGGCGACCCCCGTGAAAGGGTCGTTCGACCCCCAAAGGGGTCCCGACTCACAGGTTGAGAACCACTGGTTTAGAATAAGAGTTCTCAAACCGAGACTTAGGAGTGTTGAGGAGGCCATGGTAACTTAAGAAACAGCTCACATTTTTTAAAAAAAAATCAGGCTTGTACAGGTAAAGGAAAATCTACATTAGTTTTGCTCCTCATTTTACCCAACCAGGCAGTTGTAGTAGTGCCCCAAGTTAGCGACACCTTGCAATACAGAAACTAAATTTTAAATTCATTTCCTGCTCAACCCTCATACCAATTAAATCAGAGGTGGGATTCAGCCAGTTCGCACCTATTCGGGAGAACTGGTTGTTAACTTTCTAAGCAGTTCAGAGAACCAGTTGTTGGAAGAAATCTCCTTTTGTTTTTTCCCACTTTACAGGGCTAATCCTGTAAGGAAAGCAGGAAGGAAACATTCTGGTGATGTTTGTAGCCTAATTTTTATTGCCCTGCTTACAGAAACTGCCTCTCTGGTTAAGCCTTATTACATTGCCACAGCTAAGGCGAAGCGCCCATTGACCTGAGTGACATTGAGTTGGTTGTGACCCGTCAAAACCGCACTCGACTAAGCCGCGCCCGATTAAACCGTGTTGCTGACGTCATCAACAGGGCGACAACAGCTAGCGCAGAGAAAGAAGGGCGCTTTAAATAGCGCTTTGAAAGCAAGCCGATTCAACTTAAGGTAAGGGTTAGGTTTAGGGTTAGCTTTAGGGTTAGGTTTAGGGTTAGGTTAAGGGTTAGGGTTAGGGTTAGGGTTAGGGTTAGGGTTAGGGTTAGGGTTAGGGTTAGGTTTAGGGTTAGGTTTAGGGTCAGGTTAAGGGTTAGGTTTAGGATTAGGTTTAGGGGGGTTAGGTTTAGATTTAGGGGTTAATTTTAGGTTTAGGTTTTACAGCGTGCTTCTGTCTCCGCGCTGTTATCGCCCTGTTGATGACGTCAGCGACGCGGTTTAGTCGGGCGCGGTTTAGTCGAGCGTGGTTTTGTGGTGGAACCGAGTTGGTTACATCCACATGGTCACATGATCACTGAGCCCCGCCTACTTAGCTGGTCATTAGGTCAGAGAACTGATTGTTAAATTATTTGAATCCCACCACTGAATTAAATCCTTCATTGATTCCTGGCTGAGGTGGTGCTGGTTGCCCTATAAATTCCTACATCATTATAGGAGGTCATCTGTTACTTTGCAAAGTTGGAAAATCATTGGCTCAGGGTATTGTGTTGACCCAGTCTTTATGAAAGGGTTGGGTTATTATTTCTCACATAATACATCAGCCCTCTTTGGTCCACTGCCTTCAGATGCATCACTTTTGGCTGGGAAGCTGCCATCTAGAGATATATGAACAATAGCAGGTTGGGGGGAAACGGGAACAAGTTGTTCATGGCAGCCAGCTAAGGAGGAACAGAAGATTTTTCTAGAGAAGCAAATATGAAGTCTACCTGGAGAGAGAGTGACTAGACCAAGGTGGCTTGTAGGAACCAAGCTTGTCTGGATCTTTTTGGTCTCAGGTTGCCTCTCAAAGCAGCCTTAGCTTTGCTGCTTGCTTGTTAGCGCTATGGGGGGGGGGGAGGAGAAAGTGAGGTAATGCCATTGCAAAGGCATGTGAGAACTGCAGCTGTGAAAACAGTGATGCTGCATGAAAACTGGCCTGAGAGAAGAGGTGCCGGAAGGAAGGGCTTAGCCTGACTGACCCTTTCTGAGACCCGGAGCTTCAGCCTAGCCATATTCCCCGAGAGGGCCAAAACTCAGAGTGTCCCCATTATCTTTCTTGCACCCTCCTGGTCTCTCGCAGGAGTGGCAATGCCCTCTCTCCCCTTCCTGTTGTTCTATAGAAGGCTGAGAGCATGGCATGCCATTGTTGCTGAATCGCCATACCCTGGAGGGAAAGCATCACACATTGTGATCCAACCCAGTGGTGGGATTCAGCCAGTTCACACCTATTCGGGAGAACCGGTTGTTAGCTTTCTAAGCAGTTTGGAGAACTGGTTGTTGGAAGAAATCTCTTTGTTTTTTCCCACTTTACAGGGCTAATCCTGTAAGGAAGGCAGGAAGGCAACATTCTGGTGTTGTTTCTAGCCTAATCTTTATTGCCCTGCTTACAGAAACTGCCTCTCCGGTTAACTCTTATTACCATTGTAAGAGCTAAGGCAAAGCGCCCATCAACGTGAATGACATTGAGTTGGCCATGCTCACCTGGTCACATGACCACCGAGCCCCGCCTACCCACCTACTCATTAGGGCAGAGAACCGGTTGTTAAATTATTTGAATCCCACCACTGATCCAACCCCATCAGTCTTGGCTGCTAGAAAAGGCAAGTTGTAGTTAAAGTGTTAGCCTAAGACCAGGCAGTTAGTCAGACTGTAGTCCCAACTCATGGCACAAATGCCAGCTTGGTGGTCTCTCACAGCCTAGCCACACTCCCAGTGTTTTTTCTCAGGACAAATGGAAAGAAGCAGGACCTTAGCTTCATGGGATGTAAATAAATAGAGAAGGTCAGGGAGGGAAGCTGACTGTGATGCGTTCACCCTGCCCAGGTTGACCTCACGAGCTGCCCATGCAAAGGGAACAGCCATTGTCTGGACTGGAGCAAATGAGGTGGGACTCATGAAAGATGTTGCCTTACATAATTTCAAACATAATTTGAAATAACCTAGCCCATTAATGGGTAAAGGGACATGGTGGCTCAGTGGCTAAGATACTGAGCTTGTTGATCAGAAAGGTCGGCAGTTCAGCAGTTCAAATCCCTAGTGCTGTGTAACGGAGTAAGCTCCCAGCTTCTGCCAACCTAGCAGTTTGAAAGCATATTAAAAAAATGCAAGTAGAAAAATAGGAACCACCTTTGGTGGGAAGCAGTGGTGGGTTTCAAAAATTGTTCGAACCTACTCTGTGGGTGTGGCCTCCTTTGTGGGAGTGGCTTGCTGCCCATGTGACCGGATGGGAGTGACTTGCCACCCATGTGACCGGATGGGAGTGGCTTGCCGCACATGTGACCGGATGGGAGTGGCTTGCTGACCATGTGACCGGATATGAAGATGCTGATGACACTTGTCAGAACCACCTTAAATTACCTCACACACAGCACTGGCATGCATAAGAATAGGATGTAAACTTGTTTTTTAAAAGGCATCTTTGGTTTGCGTTAAAACAACTTCAACACACGCAATGTTCTGATTGCACCACAAAACGCAGTAGTCATCCTTACCTTTCACAGAGGCCCTGAGTTTTATAAATATGAGCATGATAGTGTAGAATAATCATATCCAAGGACCAGTGGTGGGTTTCAACAAATTTTGGAACCTCTTCTGTAGGTGTGGCCTGCTTTCCGGGTCCACTGGTGGAACCTCTTCTAACCGGTTCGGTAGATGTGACGAACCGGTTCTACTGAATAGGTGCGAATTGGTAGGAACCCACCTCTGGTGGGAAGATAACAGCGTTCCATGTGCCTTCGGCATTTAGTCATGCTGGCCCCATGACCATGGAGATGTCTCTGACAGCACTGGCTCTCCGGCTCTGAAACGGAGATGAGCACCGCCCCCTAGAGTCGGGAACGACTGACACATATGTGCAAGGGGAACCTTTACATTTACCTTTAATAAAGTAATAAACACCACCTAGAGCCCCATTTTGAAGGAGATGGGTGGTTTAGAAATATGAAATATAATTAAAAATGCATCCAAACGCTCTACATTAGAAATATATGGAATAAGAGGTCAAGGCAAGATTTCCAAGTAAAGACAATATAAGGCAACCTTTTTGGCGTGGAGAAGTCCTTGCCTACAATCCAAAGAGACCTAATCTGGGATCTTGCTTACTTCATCTCATCTGCCATTTGGCTGACATTTCATTCCGTTCCATTTTACTTTTTAAAATTCCACCTTCCTTTTACAAAATGAGCAACTTGGAGAGCAAATTTTAAATAATAGCAAACCGCTTGGGGAATCCAGGCTAAGGATGAGCCAACTGCGGGCACATTGCCCGTTTCGTGCTTAAGGACAGAGCTTTTATTCCACAGCTGAGATGATCCCTGGAAGATCCCTAGCTGTAAACTTGCTCTCCCTGCTGCCGATCTTTACCCTGTCCAGGCCGTCTCTGTTTCACGTTGCTAAAATCACCAGCTTTCCCTCCAACATTCAGCTATCGTATTTGGGCTGCAAAGATCCAGATGACCATTTGATGACACAGAGGCAGATATTTTCTATCCCTTGGTTGCCACCTACCTTGGATATGATAGCCTTGCCCTTCAAGATGAAGAGATTTATTTATTTTTTTAGACGTACACCACATTTATACAATACAGTGCGAACAGGAACTTCCTGTTTTTTAATCTTAGCAATCATCAATCAATATCGCTCACATTATATTATTTCCCCTTCTATCGTATTTCATTTAGATTTCACCATTCTTAACCCTCTTATTTTACTCAAAACTATTATTTTTGAGTGTTGTTATATTCTTTCATTGATTTTTGTTTCTTTCCTCCATCCACCTATACCATTTATCCCATATCTGGTAGAATTCTGATTCTTCCTTTCCCTGTTTCAAGTTCAAGTTTCAAGTTTCATTTTATTTATATGCCGCCCTATTCCCGGTGGGACTCAGGGCGGCGCACAAACTCAAGGAGGGGAAGGGAAACACAAAAACTACAACAAAAAGTACAGGGCATTTAAAAACAACCAACAGCCACAAGATTCGAGAGGGGAAGGGAACTCATCGACCCCAGGCCTGCCGACACAGCCAGGTTTGAATGGCTTTTCGGAAGGCCTGGAGAGAGGTGAGGGTCCGAATCTCTGCGGGGAGTTCGTTCCAAAGGGCCGGAGCCGCCACAGAGAAGGCCCTCCCCCGGGTAGTGGCCAGATGACATTGGCTGGTAGATGGAACCTGGAGGAGGCCTAATCTGTGTGATCTAATGGGTCTTTGGGAGGTAATTGGCAGCAGGCGGTCTCTCAAGTACCCAGGTCCAATACCATGAAGGGCTTTATAAGTAACGACTAGCACCTTGAAGCGTATCCTGAGACCAATCGGTAACCAGTGCAGCTCGCGGAGGATAGGTGTAACGTGGGTGTACCGAGGTGCACCCACAATCGCTCGCGCGGCTGCATTCTGGATGAGCTGGAGTCTCCGAATGCTCTTCAAGGGCTGCCCCATGTAGAGCACATTGCAGTAGTCCAGTCTTGAGGTCACGAGGGCATGAGTGACTGTTGCGAGTGCCTCTCGGTTCAGGTAGGGACGCAATTGGTGCACCAGGCGAACCTGGGCAAATGCCCCCCTGGTCACAGCCGACAAATGATGTTCTAAGGTCAGCCTGTATTTCTTTCGTTAATTTATCCATTTCGGCACAGTCCATAATCTTTCTTATTATTTCATCTTCATTTGGGGTTAGTTTGTTTTTCCATTTCCGGGCAAAGGCGATCCTTGCCGCTGTAAGTATATGTAGTATTAAATATTGGATTTCTTTTTTGTAATTCACCGACATAATTCCTAATAGAAAAACTTCAGGTTTCCAATCTATTTTAACCCTTGTTATTGCCTCCAGCCAATTTTTAATCCCTTTCCAAAAAATTTTTGCCTCCTCACAGGTCCACCATAAATGATAATGATGTTCCATGTACCGATTCACATTTCCAGCATTTTGGGGAGGTAAGATGAAGAGATTTAATGTACCTTGAGGCTGTCCTTGGACAGTGACAGGATATTCAGGGGTGGGGGGAATGTTTTGAGAGAAAAACACAAGTAAAACACAAGTTCAGCCAAGGAGCTGTGTCACTCATGGGCTTAAGGAGTGAGATGTCACCCGGTGCCATGAATGAGTGCCAGTGGGGATTGACTCTGGAATTCTACTTTCTCATGTCTCTCTTATAATCTAGGATCATTAATCAGGTTCAAATTTCATCTTCAAAATCCTAGTTTGCGTAGCAACAACAGATAAAGATCCCTAATTTTAACATTACAGTATGTTTTCTGTCTCTGTTTAATTTAGTTATTCCTATTGACAAGAAAAAGCAAGGGAGTTGTTGAGCCAAAATTCACTAGAATCCTGGCTCTGTCTGGCTAGGGATGCTACCTCATCGGGTGAGGTTATAAAATCAGAAACAAGAACAGGACCCCAAATAGTGTTAAGTGCAGAAACCTACATCCCCAAGCTTCAGATATTCACCCCATAGAGACTAAGTTCAGCTGAATCTCTTCACCACTTAGCAACATCACAGGCACCTCTGAAGAATTCCAACGTTGCTCCTCCTAGGTGTTTTATGAGTAAGGAAAAGCTCTACTCCTATCCCTCACGGAGACCTTGGCAGCTAAATGAAGCGATGGAGTCTAGAGACAGTGGAAAATAATGCAACACCATCCCTGAGGGAACGGGAAAGTGTGTAATAGCACTGAGTTCCCCGTAAGGAGCAGCCAACGACAAATAGAGGTAGGGAAATGATTCCAAATGATGTCACAACACACCTTTTCATTCCCACTTTCTTTTACCCAGTCTGCAGTCTCCCAGATTTTCTTTCCTGGCTCCCAGTGGTTTTGATTAAGTCTGTACTTCATGCTAGGAGACTTGTCTGGATTTGCTTAGCCCGCTTGATTGTTTATTTATTTACTTATTTATTTTGCTGCAATCACAAGACTCAGCAGTATACCGCATAATTCAATACGAAACGAAACAAAACAAGCAGAGTAAAAATGATAAAAAAGGTCCATGGAGCAGCAATAAATAGGAAGAGCAGTGACCATTCATATTCATAGTAAAACAACTGGAGCAAGACACAAAAAAACAATTGCGCAACGACACCGTCAGATTAAATTGGAAGACCTATGTCTTTAATTCCCTTCCTTTTGGAAGGCAGGGATTTGGGAGGCAACACTCACCTCTAAGGGAAAGCTGTTCCAAGGCATGGGGGGGCGGGGGGCATGTTGGAGAAATCCCTGTTCCTGTTTTCCTGGAAGTGGCAAACTGCCAATCATTTTTCCCAGGATGTGCATATTGTTCGGACTGGAATAGATGATCTAACAGGCTCTTTGATGACAAGCCAGATAGAGGTTTACAAGAGATCCATCCCAGTGGTGGGTTTCAAAAATTGTTCGAACCTACTCTGTGGGTGTGGCCTCCTTTGTGGGAGTGGCTTGCCACCCATGTGACCGGATGGGAGTGGCTTGCCACCCATGTGACCGGATATGAAATTATGAATTAGTACTTAGGTCAGTCCAAGTAGCTATTCAGAAGTTAGTGGTTAGAAGCAATCGTAAAGCAAGATATGGAATTAAAACCAGAAATATTTCGTTGGCTGTTTGAAAGGGAGTATAATATATATTTAATTTTACACATGTTAGCAGCTGCTGGAATTGTGTTTGCACAACAGTGGAAAAACAGAGATATGTATAAATAAATTGACAATTAAAATCAAGAAGGCTTTGAATACTTGTTCACGTGGGATTGGTTTTAGCAATCGCCAACTAACGGAAACAGAAATTAGAAACCCAAAAGTATGAAAGAGAACACCAATTATGTAAGGAAAGGTCCCTAAAATGTATAAGGAAATATTACTAGATCATTATTAATGCGTAGATAACTGCGGGACATTACACACCCACCAGTGGTGGGTTTCAAAAACTTTTGGAACCTCTTCTGTAGGTGTGGCCTGCTTTCTGGGTCCACTGGTGGAACCTCTTCTAACCGGTTCAGTAGATTTGACAAACCGGTTCTACCGAATAGGTGCGAACTGATAGGAACCCACCTCTGGATCCATCCCTATGCTAGATAAATTTCTTGGTTTGATTCAAGCTGAGTTTTCCAAAGAACACAGGACAATTTTTTTGAAGCGGAAGTGAAGGCAAAACAGTCCCTGAAATCAAAGTTGGTTGTGAGTTTTACTTTAAAAGCAGTTATTTTTATAGAGGAAACTTTCTATTATTCTTACAAAGCACAGGAACTTGGTTGGGGTTACGAGGAAGCGTACCGGGTCCGATAGAGAGGAAATGCTGCTTGGCTCATTGTATAGTTTTGCAATCTTTTACCCTTTGTGAATAAAGTTGGTGACCTTGGGGTGAAGGGTTTGCACAATGAAACCTCTCATTTCTCCTCTATCATGAGGAATTTGTAGTACCTAGAGGGGATTTTCTTAATATTAAATTAATTTTGCCAATTTCATCCACATAAAACCGTGCTTTGCCAATTTCATCCTGGGTGTCAAAAGCCCTTTGTTTTATTGTCCTGGGGTTCATTGGAAGGTCAGGTATGAAACAGACTTCAGAGGACAGGGGGAAGTATGGCTTTCTACCAGTGGTGGGTTTCAAAAATTGTTCAAACCTACTCTGTGGGTGTGGCCTCCTTTGTGGGAGTGGCTTGCTGCCCATGTGACTGGATGGGAGTGGCTTGCCGCCCATGTGACCGGATATGAAGATGCCGACGACACTTGACAGAACCACCTTAAATTACCTCACACACAGCACTGGCCTGCATAAGAATAGGATGTAAACTTGTTTTTTAAAAGGCATCTTTGGTTTGCGTTAAAACAACTTCAACACACGCAATGTTCTGATTGCACCACAAACGCAGTAGTCATCCTTCCCTTTCACAGAGGCACTGAGTTTTATAAATAGGAGCATGATAGTGTAGAATAATCATATCCAAGGACCAGTGGTGGGTTTCAAAAAATGTTGGA
Organism: Thamnophis elegans; assembly: GCF_009769535.1. NCBI lineage: Eukaryota > Metazoa > Chordata > Lepidosauria > Squamata > Natricidae > Thamnophis > Thamnophis elegans. The sequence continues at coordinate 8,503,541 of NC_045542.1, forward strand.
ACCTCTTCTGTAGGTGTGGCCTGCTTTCCGGGTCCACTGGTGGAACCTCTTCTAACCGGTTCAGTAGATTTGACGAACCGATTCTACCGAATAGGTGCGAACTGGTAGGAACCCACCTCTGTTTTCTACACCTATGACTTATATGGCTTGTGTTTGAACCCAGGCATTTGTGCTTAGTGCACTGTGTAAATCCCAGCCAATATTGGCCACTTGAACAAGACATGGTTAAACAAATAATGGTTCATCAAAGCTGGCCAATATATGCAGGGGTGGGCTGCTACAGATTTGCCTGGGTTTGGGAGAATCCGTAGCTAACGTTATGGCCGGTTCATAGAACCTCCAAATCCCAACCCTGACTGGCCCCGCCTACCCCACCCACCCTACCCACCTCTCCCCTTCCCTCCCCTCACAGGAGTCTCCACATAGCCCATTTGGGATGCCAGGTAAGTGCAGGATTCGCATAGAGGCTAGGGGAGGAAGAAAAACGGGGCTCCAGAAGTTCCAGGACAGCTGGAAACAAGCCCCGGAGCCTGGGGGAGGCAGTTTTTGCCCTCCCGGAGGCTCAAGAAAAGCCTCGGGAGTCTGGGGAGGGTGAAAAGCCCTCCTCCCCCGCCGTGATGCAGGAGGCCAACCAGGCCATGCCCACCATAGCCACGCCCACCCAGCAACTGGGCAAAGAACCCATTGCTGAAATTTTTGAAGGGGTGGGGCCAGCCAGGGGTGGGATTTGGAAATTCTCCAAACTGGCCATAATGTTAGGTTTGAGTTCTTCCGAACCCAGACAAACCCGTAGCAGCCCATCCCTGTATGCTATATAGTCCATAGATTTCCTCGTGGTCTCCTATCTTAGTTTTAACCAAATCCAGCTGTATTTAGTTCCTTGAGATCAGTCAGTGTTAACTAAAGTAAAGGTAAAAGTTGCCTTCGTGCATATGTGCTAGACGTTCCCGACTCTAGGGGGCAGTGCTCATCTCCGTTTCAAAGCTGAAGAACCAGCACTGTTCGAAGATGTCTCTCTGGTCATGTGGCCGGCATGACTAAACACCAAAGGTACATGGAACGCTGTTAGCGTCCCTATTTTTCTACTTACATTTTTTACTGCTTTCGAACTGCTAGGTTGGCAGAAGCTGGGACAAGTAATGGGAGCTCACTCGGTTACGTGGTGCTAGAGAGTCGAACCGCCGAACTGCTGACCTTTCTGATTGATAAGCTCAGCATCTTAGGCACTCAGCCATCGCGCCCCACAGTGTTAACTAGGTATTGCTATTTGCCATGAGAAAACCTCTGTTTTTATTTTTGTGTGTGTGTGTGTGTGATATGTGGGTGCATGTGTAAGAATATATATAATTAAATGTATAATATATGGAAGATTTATAAATAAAGTTTACTAGCATGGCATGCTGTAAATGTGATCCAGCAGTCAGAGTGGAGGGGAAATTTTGTTTAAATCCCGATCATCTTGCACATCAAACGGTGGAATCTATTCCCAAAATAATATTAAAGCATGCATTTGGCAACTCAAATATTCAAAAAACATACTTTGCAATCCAAATTAACTGCCATCTTACATAACTGTACTAGCTAAGAATATTTAATATTTAATGTTTTAGAATTATAATGATTTGTTTTCAAAGCTAACAAGAGGGAAGCAGGGGGGGAGAGGCAGAAATGCAAACTTTGGGACAAAAACTTTAAGAAAATGTTTTTCAGTATATTATATTCCAGTATTAATATTTCAGTATCTTAATGATTCAGACCAGGTGTTTTTCCTTAATAATAGGTAAAATATTATAGACAGAATACAAATCAGAAGAGTTGCTAATGGGAAATTCTGGGAGCTGCTGTCCCAAGACAGCTTCTGGTGGTTACAAGATTGGGGATGACTGTTGAGGCATCTATTTCAGTGGTAAAATTCATTTTTTTTTTTACTACCGATTCTTTGGGCATGGCTTGGTGGGCATGGCAGGGGAAGGATATTGCAAAATCCACATTCCCATCCAGGGCTGGATTTAGATGAAAAGAGGCCCTAGGCTATTCCACTTATGAGGCCCTTTCACCTCCCATTTTTAAGTTTGTAAATTACATGAGAGACAATAAAATACATCATTACTGTGATATATATCAATATATATAGCTGGCCTCCTGACGGAGGGCGGCTCTGCTCTGCGGCAAAGGCAGCGAGGCCAACCGCCTCCCCTGCTGCGCTCAGCTGCCCGGCTCTCACCTGCCTGGCCGCTGGTGGGCTCCGCGTCGACGGGGCGGCTACTGGGAGCGGCCGCGCCTCTCGCCCGACCGCCGGTGGCAGGAACATGGGCGGGCTCCCCAACTGCCACGGTGCTGGAACGATCTTAACCAATACATTTTTATGTTTGTTTATTAGTCATATGCGTAGAATTTCTCCTTATTTTCAGTTCAGTGTTTTAGTGTTCATTGTTTTTAGAATAGTGCAATTTTAATTTTGCTAACAATTTGAATGTAGGCCCCTCTTGATCTTGAGGCCCTAGGCTGAAGCCTAGTTAGCCTATAGGAAAATCCGGCCCTGTTCCCATCCCACTCTGGGGCCAGCCAGAGGTGGTATTTGCCGGTTCTCCCAACTACTCAAAATTTCCGCTACCGGTTCTCCAGAACCTGCTGAATTTCACCCCTTTTCTATTTGGTATCTAAGTTCAGCCCAATATATAAAGTAAGCAGTGAGGACTGTTGCTTGTTTCTTGAGATTTGCTCATAGTCTGGATAGCAGACAGTAGTGGGCTGGAAGGGCAGTTAAGGTGATCTGGTACAAATTAGTTGCATTTCCTTTATTTATTTGTTGCAATTGTGATCTTATAAGAGGTTTCTCTACATTGAGAATAATGGTTGTGGCAGCTCCAGGCCTTTCCACCGTTTCTGTATTTGGCTGTTTTCATTAACTCTTCAGAACCTGACAGGTTGATTTAAGGCAGAATTTAAAAAATTCAAGAAACTATTTCCATCAAAAATAGAGTGGAAAGAAATAAGACCAGAGCAGTATATCATTCAGAGATGCTGCAAGGAGCCTCCTCTGAGAGGCATAGGTTATTGGGCTCACCAGAGACTTTAATCTCCGGAGCAACTATTACTGTTCTCCTGTGGCGTTTGGTATGGAAATAATGACCTCACGATTTCACCACCATATGGCATTATTTTTGGGGAGGAGAACTCCAGGTCTCCATTAGCAGAATGGACAAGTAGGCCCCCAACTGTATTGGGCAGGCTTACCACATTGCCATCTGAAGAGCATTTCCGGTAGACTTATTAAAGCCGAAGTCTTAAATTACCTAATTGCAGTAGTTCAGCTTTTGCCCTAAGGGCTGAAATTCACTGGAAGCCTTCGGTATCCACGCAAAGCTTTGAAATCTAACTTTGATTGCTAAAATTATCATATCGAATTCAAAGATACTGATTTTCTAATGCTCGGAGTAAATAATCCCTTCCTATTCAGTTTAGCTCTCCTCTAACTTATTCCACCCCACCCCCAGGGTCCTCCGAGCCTCCTGTGTGGCTGTCCGGTTAAAACAAGGGCCACCCATCACTATATCCAGGACGACCCCCCCCCCCCACCAGATTAGCCATCATTTTAAGTCAATGGTATAGAGGTTCAGAGTCAACAGTGGAAATATCCCAGCCTGGTGATGGAATAAATGCACATCTGGATTTGATTACTGGGAAAGCAGCTTGGGAGCAGCGAGAATGTCAGTCTCCCTTTAATTCCTTCTACAGCTATTGTCCTCTTCCAAGCTGAAGATCTCGATGATAAAATCTCTATCTTCTGGGCCAGAAGATTTTACCTTTTCTTGTGCAAACTATTCTTAAGGTTTGTGGGATCTCTGTATCTCAATCCCAGGACTTTCCCAAGGAACTACATTTTAGAGATAGAAGAAAGATTCCCTAGTTCCTTGTTCTTCCTAGCCAAAAGACTTTATGGTCCTAATTTCCTGAACTGGTGAGCCTCTTATAAAAGGGGTCCAATTTGCTTCTGGCTCTTCCTTTTTTTTTTTGGTACTGCTGAAAATGGAAGAACCAAGCTAGTACGTGGACTAGTCCTATGCTTGTATGACCTACATAATGAGCCGAGGTGGCGCAGTGGTTAGAGTGCAGTACTGCAGGCCACTTCAGCTGACTGCTATCTGCAGTTCGGCGGTTCAAACCTCACAGGCTCAAGGTTGACTCAGCCTTCCATCCTTCCGAGGTGGGTGAAATGAGGACCCAGACTGTGGGGGCAATATGCTGACTCTGTAAACCACTTAGAGAGGGCTGAAAGTCCTATGAAGCTGTATATAAGTCTAACTGCTATTGCTATTGCTATAATCTGGTCATTTTATTTATTTATTAAATGTATGCATCTTACATTGATGCAATTATGGGTAGTTTAAGAATGATAAAAACATAATATATAAACAAGTTAAAATTAGCAAGGATTAAATAGAAAGTTGTTGTGGCCCAGCAGGAGCTGTTGGGGCTGCCACCAGACTCCGACAGTGAGGGGCCCTATGAGTCGGCTTTGGAGGATGTGGAGGACCCTGGACAGGGTTCCTACTCCGAGCAGGGCTCAAAGAGGCTGGTTGGCCACCAGGAGGCGTCTGAGCCTTGGACCAGTGGGGAGGAGACAAGGGAGTGTGATCCGGACATCAGCAGTGGGGAGGAGCCAAGGGTGTTGTTCCTAAATGCCTGGCACCGGAGAGCTAATAGGCGTAAAGAACAGTTACGCAGTTACAGGAGGTAATTGCACTCAGCTGGTGGTAATTAGGCTCCTCTCCAGACTATAAAAGGAATGCTTGTGCACACGCCACTTTTGCAGGAGTCAACACATTAACTAATGTTGGAGAACTGTAGTGTTAGCTTGGCAGGCTGGATTGCTGCCAAGGCCTGTCTGTGCTGGATTGCTGCCAAGGCTTGCCTGTGCTGGTTTGCTGCCAAGAACCTGTCTGTCTGTTAATAAATTCCATAAAGTATCTTTGGCTCGGCGTGCTTTGGTGTGGGACAACGGGGGTCAGAACAGAAAGTAAAAACCAAGAGGATGGGCAGTAAGGAGTGGGATCTTCTCTCTGCCCCATCAGGCACTCCCAGCATAAAACATCCCCATTGGGCCCCAGGCCAGCCAGCAAAACCCAGTTTTGAGCCCTTTGGAAGGCCAAAAGGGTGGAGGTGCATCTCATCAGTAGCAGAATATTTCAAAGGGTAATATTCTGTAGGAGATGACCAGGCTGAGCCTGAGAGAAAGGTCAAATGTGTCATCAGTCCCTTTGAGCCCACAAGAAACCTAAGTCCAGCACACCTTGAATTCCATCGATTCTTACCTACCACCAATTTGCTTTGACCATTAGTAGTTCAGATTCTTGTAGAGAGCTTAAGCTTGTAATAAAGCCTGTATATTCATTTGTACTGCCTGGACCCCTGATTTCTTATGCTTGACAGTCAGGGACCATAGTAGAAAAGGCTCTTCTCCTTGGATCCTACCAGCTGAAATTTCTTGACAGTCGGGGTGTCAGCCTCTGCTTTGCTGCTGCTTCGGCTGCCATTGAAACGGGGAGGGGGGGGCATGGTATTTGGGAAGGGAATCGTTATGTGCTGGAGGAAGATTCTAGACGCTGACCTGACCATCTCATTGCGCATGTGGAGGAAGGGAGTTTCCCACCAAGGTTAACTGTCCAGCATTCCATCCTGGTGATGTTTTTTTTTTGAAGATATCTCCCACCTGACAGTCGGGTGAATTATAATTGGACTATGGACTGGGGTGCCAAGGGGAGGGGATTGAATTATACATGATATTCTTTGCTTTCGCGCCTAATTAACCAGATTCAGCTTCGCTTCGCTACTGTTCATTTGTAATTAGTAAAAGTACATTTAATTTCAAACAAATGGAGTTGAGTGGTTTCTTTCCTGATTATTAAATGAAGTCGCACCTGACACGGCGTTTGTAGCAAGCCTTTTTTGCTAGAGTGGGTAGAATGGGACAATCCCATTAATAAGCAATTTCTGAAGGTGGTTTAGCCTAGATTTGCCCATCATTCCAAGATGTAGTACAGTGTTTCTCAATTTTTGCAACTTTGAGATGTGTGGACATCAATTCCCAGAACTCCACAGCGACCATGCTGGCTGTGGAATTGTGGGAGTTGAAGTCCACATGGCTGAGAAACATTGACCTAGCAGGTCATTTAAAGGCCTAACAATATCAATTCCCCAAAGCAAACTGCAAATCCATGGAGTACACTTTCCATATCCCTCACTCCTCTGTTCCCAGCACCCTCTAAATCACCTTTTGTTACCAAGCTTCAGAAATAGATTCTTTCTTCCCATTTTGGCTACATGTGGAGTATGTCCTGTAGATACTACTAGCCAAAATAATCTATGTAAATTGAAGTCAGTAATCATCTAACTATGAGCCAAGTAGCTTTGAAAAATGGTTAATTATTTTGCCAGAATAGGGAAGAGACACAATTTCTGTCATCACCTGAAATCTGGTTCAGGGCTAAAACAAAGGCCTGGAAAATGTGAAAAAGATGTCTTAATTCGTCTGCATGGGAATTTCCTACTAATCAAGAATAGTTTCCATTTTCCACCGATATTTTTTTCCAGACACAGCTATAAATGGAATATATGGCTAAATCTACTAAAATTATGTTCCATCAATATGCCCACCTATAAGCCCACCATCTAGCAGTTCAAAAGCACGGAAATGCCAGTAGCGTATAGCCATGTTGACCACATGATTATGGAGAATGTCTTTGGACAACGCTGGCTCTCTTGCTCAAGAAAATGGAGATGAGCATTGTGTCCTGGAGTCAGACACAGCTGGACAGGGAAATCTTTACTAGTACCTTTACTAAATCTATAATGTGAATGAATGTGTTGTTGCAGAAAATGACAGGCTTTAGACTTCTCAGGATACAGGAAAAGTTTATTTGGCAGCCAGGTTCAGAAAGCGAGCCCATGGCTTAGCATTGCAAGTTCTGAACAACCTTCATTATCGAAGCACACGTTCTTATACATTCTCAAAGGCAGTGTAGCACGGAAACACTTAATTCTTAGTGGTTACCTTGAGGAGAAAACCTTATAAGGAGATGAGGGTCTTACTTCTCCTTTTGTTATGGAGTACGTGTCATTAACGAACTTTGATTGAACATTGGACTTTTGACATAGGTTTTGACATAGGGACATCTTGTGGTTAGGCACTGGCTTCCTGTTTCTTTTGCAAGCTGCAACTCTGCCTATGTGGCTTTAATATAGATGTAAAGGGGCTCTGAGAGGCTGTCCAGCCTGATCCAGTAGGTTTCACACTTAATGTCCAAATCTCACTTTACGTCCTACTTCAGTGTGATCGTGCTGATCTGTGGATCCTTGTATGTGGCTGCATTCTAAAACACAAATGAAAATTTTCATCAGAGTTACTATATAATAGCAACAATGAACACTGCATTTTTGAGGGTGTCAATCTCGCGGTCCACGAGCTGGATGCGTCATGTGCTGCCTCCGCCTCCGTCCGGTTTAGCGAAGCAAAAAAATAGTCCCGATATACATCACATGACATCATCATGACAATGCAAGTTTGACGCTCCTGAACTCTAGGGAATAGAGTTCAATTCCAAGGAGGTGGCTTTTAATCTCGAATTCTACGAAAGGGAGGCACAATTAAGAGGAGTGTGTGGGACTCAGATGGCAGGGGAACAGGTAATGCAGGTAGATCCTTTCTTCAGTAGGAGTGGATGGTAGGCTAATTAATATGTGAGGATCAGTGGTGGGTTTCAAAAATTGTTCGAACCTACTCTGTGGGTGTGGCCTCCTTTGTGGGAGTGGCTTGCTACCCATGTGATGGGTTATGAAGATGCTGATGACACTTGTCAGAACCACCTTAAATTACTTCACACACAGCACTGGCATGCATAAGAATATGATGCAAGCTTGTTTTTCAAAAGGCATCTTTGGTTTGCGTTAAAACAACTTCAACACCCGCAATGTTCTGATTGCACCACAAACGCAGTAGTCATCCTTACCTTTCACAGAGGCCCTGAGTTTTATAAATAGGAGCATGATAGTGTAGAATAATCATATCCAAGGACCAGTGGTGGGTTTCAAAAAAATTTGGAACCTCTTCTGTAGGTGTGGCCTGCTTTCCGGGTCCACTGGTGGAACCTCTTCTAACCGGTTCGGTAGATTTGACGAACCGGTTCTACCGAATAGGTACAAACTGGTAGGAACCCACCTCTGGTGAGGATGCTAATTGGCATAGGATGAGCCATTCATAATATCTACATTCTATAGCACAGCCCTCTAGTTGAAGGGCTGGGATGCCAAGGCTGGTTTATAGTTCAACTACCATAAGGGGTGTAGTCAGACAGATCCTGAAGCAGTCCATCAATGATTCTGGGCCGCAGCCAGGAGTAATTTATAAATCAAGGATCATCACAGCCTTTCCAGTAGGATGAAATAATCTGTAGTTGTTATTTCTACCTTCGCATCTTTGCAAATAAACATAGCTATATTTCTTGTAGTGTCTTCTTTTTTCGATGACAGATGTTTTCTTTTTTGCGTGTGTGTCTATATTTAAGAGGTCGCCTGGTTTAGGAGATGAGGCTGTAGGAAAATAAGAATCAGAAACAAGCAATTACTTCTTCTTAGCTTTCTTCTTCTTTAATTATAGATTCCTATGGCAAATCTCATTAAGTCTTCAGAATAAATTAGAATATGGCACCGAGGGACTGAAAGAAGGGGAATTCTGATGCCCATCCATTCCAGCATGTCTTCAGCATATCCAAGCCAAAATAACTCTTTGGATAGCAATGGGGTTTTAGACATAATGGAATGACAACTTAAGATTTAACATTGTTGGCGTGTTATTAAACAACACATCTGACAGTATCATTTTCGTTCTTTGTTTTTCAAGTCTCCTTCAAAAGTTTATATTAAAAGAATCCATCTAGCCCAAGGAAATTGCAATAAGTAGTCCAATCAAAATACATGCCCTTTTCTCTTCTGTCTCTTGAAATTTAATAGAAAATCCGCATCTTTGATGCTGCATACCAAAAGCATATTTTCATCGTATTACTTTTCTACTGTATAAACCTCCCTGCACTATGAAATCACAAAAGAGAAGTCTACTGCTTTCTTTAGATACTGCAAGACTCAGTAAATTGATTGACCATTTTGTGGTTGTTAAAATTAGGGTAGATTTCCACATGCGTTTTTTGTAGCAAACTAAAGATTTGTAGCAATCAGGTGATAGCCAGTAGATAGTCTAGGTTTTAGCTTGGTTATTAGAGCTTCCAGCAAGCAGTCTTTTTTGCTTCAACTAGTTCTGAATGAATTGTTCTTTTTTTTTTTTTTAGTCTTTTAAATAACTTTCTTCAGCATCCAATTCAGAGGTGGGTTCCTACCAGTTCGCACCTATTCGGTAGAACCGGTTCGTCAAATCTACCGAACCGGTTAGAAGAGGTTCCACCAGTGGACCCGGAAAGCAGGCCACACCTACAGAAGAGGTTCCAAAATTTTTTGAAACCCACCACTGGTCCTTGGATATGATTATTCTACACTATCATGCTCATATTTATAAAACTCAGTGCCTCTGTGAAAGGTAAGGATGACTACTGCCTTTGTGGTGCAATCAGAACATTGCGTGTGTTGAAGTTGTTTTAACGCAAACCAAAGATGCCTTTTAAAAAACAAGTTTACATCATATTCTTATGCATGCCAGTGCTGTGTGTGAGGTAATTTAAGGTGGTTCTGACAAGTGTCGTCGGCATCTTCATAACCCATCACATGGGCGGCAAGCTACTCCCATCCGGTCACATGGGTGGCAAGCCACTCCCACAAAGGAGGCCACACCCACAGAGTAGGTTCGAACAATTTTTGAAACCCACCACTGATCCAATTCAAGGGTGTTAATCTTTCTTTGGTCAGTTTTTAGTCACAAAATATATTAGAACTGTATAAAAACATGGATTGACTTTGTTGTTGGTGAGATATCTTCAAACAAAATATTTTATCTGGGATTTTTTTTTCAGTTTTTCATCTGAAGAACCAAATGTCTTTTATTTCAAGTTCACAGTCATTGCCCCTGTGAACCTTTGAGCCAGGGTAGATAAATCCTATTACTAGCTTCAATTCTTTTCTGCCTATTTGCATTTATAATTGCATATTGACATTATCTATCTTAGAAGAAAAGTGGTTTTGCATTCTCTTCTTTCACCTTCAGCAAACGATCCTGACATGGAATTTACCTGACTTGACTCCAGAATCTATTTATAGACTGTAATTCACACATAAACTTCATGAAATGCAGGATTTTTTCAACATAAGATTTAAAATATTAGATTTTGTCTGATCCGTTGTAATAAATATAGACTTTCTTAAACAGAAACTCCTATTCTGATTAACAACACTTACCATATTGATTGCCTTTGCTAATTGTATTGATTTGATTTTAATAATAGTTAAATAGTTAAAACTGATATGAGATCATCTTTAATACTTAGCTAATTTTATTTTGGACATTCTTAAGTTTTGTGCATCTTATAAATCTCTTTTTTATTTTTATTTTGTTTTTCTCTCTTCCTCTCTTGTCATGGTTTTAAATATCTGTTCTGTTACTTTTTAAAAAAAAAAATCAAAGTAATTTATATGGTGAGAAAAAAACACCCTCCCAATTACTTCCAGCTTTTTAAACAGGATCATCAGCATATCTGAGATCGTTGTTATTTCTTCCAGCAATTTTAATTTTAATTCCAATTTCTGCTGCTTTTTTTTTTAAGGAACAGCATATGTGATATGAGTAAGGCAACAATAAACAACCTTGATTCATTATTTTCCCACTTAGTTACCTCATGTTCTAATTGTTTCTTGATGATCAAACAAATTATTTAGTAAATTAAGTGGCTGAATATCTGTGTTTTAAGAATTATCCACAATTTGTTTTATTCCACACAATTGAAAGCCTTTCTAAAAAAAAAAAAGAAGAAGAAATAGATATTGCCTTTACTCTTATTCATCAAATAGTAGCAATATCATCTCAAGGTGGATCATTATAATTGATTGGCTTGCCTTTAATTCAAACTGAAATAATCATATCATGATTTTTTTTTAGTTGTAAATCAATAATGATGACTGCTCAATTTCTTTTATGGTTTTCTTGTAGAAGGGACCAAATCATTTCAGTTCATTGGTTCCTAGAATGTTAATATTCAGTCTTGATATTTCTGCTCTAACAGTACCAAATTTGTATTCATGCTTCTGATATTCCCCATACCCGTTGTAAACATAGAGCATCAAACTTTCTCTGACTTTTGAGAAGCTGGATAGCCACATGCCACGCCCCAAACTAAAAGTGATATGTGGCAGTTCTTTCAAACTGAGTCTTTATTTTTCACACCTATAGACAAAATCTTGCCAGAATGAAGACTACTACTAACTACATCTAAAATATACTCTGTAAACTATTAGGAAGAGACTGTCTTCACCCCCTGTCTGTCACATATGATATCTAGACTGTGTTGCTTCTTATCTATCTGGAATGCACTGCCTCCCTATGGGAAACCCAACTCCTCAATATATTCCATCCAGTGGTGGGTTTCAAAAATTGTTCGAACCTACTCTGTGGGTGTGGCCTCCTTTGTGGGAGTGGCTTGCCACCCATGTGACCGGATATGAAGATGCCGACGACACTTGTCAGAACCACCTTAAATTACCTCTCACACAGCACTGGCATGCATAAGAATAGGATGTCAACTTGTTTTTTCAAAGGCATCTTTGGTTTGCGTTAAAACAACTTCAACACCGCAATGTTCTGATTGCACCACAAACGCAGTAGTCATCCTTACCTTTCACAGAGGCACTGAGTTTTATAAATATGAGCATGATAGTGTAGAATAATCATATCCAAGGACCAGTGGTGGGTTTCAAAAATTTTTGGGAACCTCTTCTGTAGGTGTGGCCTGCTTTCCGGGTCCACTGGTGGAACCTCTTCTAACCGGTCCGGTAGATTTGACGAACCGGTTCTACCGAATAGGTGCGAACTGGTAGGAACCCACCTCTGATTCCATCACATCGTACCAATTCGCCAATATAATTAGAGGTTTTGTGATCACTTGGTTCCTTTGGTCTCACAGGAAGTAATTCCTCTGTCCTGGGATACATGAATTCATTTAAATTAGCTTTGTATTCTTTTATCCTCTCTTTGTCTAATCTGAGCTTCACCACTTTGCCACTACTAGCAACAGAGCAGAAACTACAACTTTTGAAACTACTTCTCCTCTGGGAATACATGCAGCACACATTCCATTCCTTTCCCCAATTTTATTCTCAGAACAGCAACTCTATATCGTCAACTGTAGCTGATTCTGTAATTGAGCCTGGATCTTTCCAGTTCTAGCCAGTACCTTTAGTCACTCGACCATATTGCAATATAAATTGCAATGTAATACACAAACTTCCTAGTCTTCATCTAAATTTTCCACCACATTGACTAATTAGGATTACTCTACAACAGTGTTTCTCAACCTTGGCCATTTGAAGATGTCTGGACTTCAACTCCCCGAATTCCCCAGCCAGCATTCGCTGGCTGGGAAATTCTGGGAGTTGAAGTCCAGACATCTTCAAGTGGCCAAGGTTGAGAAACACTGCTCTACAAAAGCTTATAGTGACAACTAAAACTATGCAAAATGTTTGAAAGGATTATCTACAAAACATGGTGCAAGTAAAAAAATTTTTGAAAGCACCAATGAAATTGTCCTCTAGATGACCTAGATGCTTTAAGGGTTACACAATTATATGTGCATGTGTATGTGACAAACCACCCTTCCTCTAGGATACCAATGAAATGAAGCTGGCTGTGCATGCATGCACAGGAGGACTTTTGGGGGTCCTTAGTGTACTCTGAGCTTGCTTACTTACAGACATTTCATTACCGAATTAGGTAACGTCATCAGTCCTAGTGGAGAGTGGGGTTTGCTCTCATTTTATATGCTAGTGGTTTGCCCTGTCAGAGTTGGTGGAAGTGGTGGTTCCTTGATTGGGGATATTTTTTGCATTTTGATTGGTGGTTTAATGTTGATTTTGGTGTGAATCTCTGCTGATCTAGGTATTGAGTGCTGGTGAGGAGGTGTTTTGGTCTTTCTGTTTCCTTTTTGGATTCTTGATTGCCTCTTTTAAATAGGATGTAGATATTGTTTATATCTATGTATCTGTTAGTGGCCAGTTTGTCTGAGTGCCAGGCTTCCAGGAATCTTCTAATTTTGGGGACCTGACTTGATGTGGGATGCTTGCAGTTTCCTAACTGAAACTATGGTTAAGTTTGTCCGTGTGTTGTGAAATTAAGTAATATTTATCATGTCTTCTGATTTCTAGTTGGTATGCATGGATGCTCTGTGCGACTCTTCTGTCTGTTTATTCTACATAGTGACCGTCGCAGTCCTTATACAGTTCTTGTACATGACTCCTATATTTTTCTTCTGGAGCCGCTGGTTTTTTTGGTTTACTCAGGATATTTTTAAAGGACTTTAGTTGGTCTGTGTGCTACGAAGATGCTGCATGGCTGTAATGGTCTGTTGATAGTTTCTGAGATGTTTTTGATGTTTGCCAGTGTTATCATTTTCACAGTTTGTGTTGTTTGTGCTCTACTGGATTGAACGGTAAGGCATTTTTTTAAATAAAGTTGCATGGATATCCAATTGGGTTCCACCACAAAACCGTGTTCGACTAAACCGCGCTTGACAAAACCGCATAGCTGACGTCATCAACAGCGCGACAACAGCGTGGAGACAGAAGCACGCTGTAAACGCTAAACCTAAAATTAACCCCTAAACCTAAACCTAACCCCCCTAAACCTAATTCTAACCCTAACCCTAAACCTAACCCTTAACCTAACCCTTAACCTAACCCTAAACCTAATCCTAATCCTAACCCTTAACCTAACCCTAACCCTAACCCTAACTCTAACCCTAACCCTTAACCTAACCCTAAACCTAACCCTAACCCTAAACCTAACCCTAACCCTAAACCTAACCCTAAACCTAACCCTTACCTTAAGTTGAATCGGCTTGCTTTCAAAGCGCTATTTAAAGCGCCCTTCTTTCTCCGCGCTCGCTGTTGTCGCCCTGTTGATGACGTCAGCGACGCAGTTTAATCGGGCGCGGCTTAGTCGAGCGCAGTTTTGTCGTGCCACGATCCAATTTGTTAGATGATATTGTGTAGATGGTCTGTTTCCTTTTTCTGATGTTCACGGATGCTGCAGTATGTTGGTGCTTGTCGAAATAGTATTCTTACAAGCTTCCCTTACGGGAGGTTAATTTGGTAGTACTTGGATGTTGTGGGTAGTTTTATGATAGACTTGGGTTTCAAATTTGCCAATCACTGTCTCTACTAATGAGGATATCCAGGAAGGGTAGTGTGTTGTTTTCTTCTTCCTTAGTGAATTTGATTCCTTTGAAGATGTTATTGGTGGTTTTGTGTCTGTTCTGTAGTCAATTCTTTTTTTATTATGACAAAGGTATCACCTACATACCATACTTAGAGTTGTATGCAAGGGATTCCAGGCATTGCATTATGATCTCGGCTATTAGTCTTGAAAGTTAGGACATTGTTTCTTTCTCAGAGAAGACAAGACATAAAAAATGAATTAAAACCTTCTGCTTTCTCACCATCATTCATGACTAATTTATCTTTTTCTCCCAAGAACAGGTCTTATAATTTCTTTGCTTGTTCTGTCCTACCCCTCAAAGCCTTTGTTGATATTCTTGGTATCCTTCATAAGCCACAGCTTATCATGAGCTTTAGCCTGATACAATCCCTACAGTTCTACAGTTCTATAGTTCAGTAGAGCCGAGGTGGCGCAGTGGTTAGGGTGCAGTACTGCAGGCCACTTCAGCTGACTGCTATCTGCAGTTCAGCGGTTCTAATCTCACCGGCTCAAGGTTGACTCAGCCTTCCATCCTTCCGAGGTGGGTGAAATGAGGACCCAGACTGTGGGGGCGATATGCTAACTCTGTAAACCGCTTAGAGAGGGCCGAAAGCCCTATAAAGCGGTATATAAGTCTAATTGCTAATGCTATAGTTCTTAGGGATTGCCTTATATTCTTCTTTTAACTATTCACCTCTCGTTCATTCTCTCTACTTTATCTTCTTCCTTCAGCATTTTAGAAATCCACCTGCATATTCACGCTGGTTTGCTTTGGTGTCTCCCATTTCTCCTTCTAGTAGGAATTTTTTGTGACTTCAGTATCTTGTGTCATTCTTCCTGGAGACTTTTCTCTTTCAGGATTTCAGTCTGCTGGGTTTACTTTTCATTGGAAACCATCAAAATTGGTTTGAAACAAGTATATAAATTTGACTCTTCCCTGATCTACCTCCCATTGATATAAAAAAACAGCCAGTAGTCATCTCCAACCTATGCTGATGTCCTGATTGGGAATGTTTATTTCATTCAGAGCCCTGAGGTGCAGTGGTCAGAATGCAGTATTGCAGACTAATTCTGTCGACTGTCAGGAGTTCGATCCTGACCGACTCAAGGTTGACTCAGCCTTCCATTCTTCTGAGGTCAGTAAAATGAGGACCCAGATTGTTGGGAGCAATATGCTGACCCTGGAAACTTCTCAGAGAGTGCTATAAAGCACTGTTAAGCGGTATATATGTCTAAGTGCTATTACTATTTTTAGCAGTATATTGAAGTGGGTTGCCATATGCCTCTGTAGTGTGTAATATGTAGTATTTGCTATTTAGTATTGGAGTACTTATAGCTCACCAAATGTTGCTGAACTACAGCTCCCAGAAATTTTACTCAACATAACAAATGATAGGGCATACCACAATTTCATAATATCTGGAAGATGATCATTTTTTCATCTTTTTTTCTGAGTTGTAACTTGAAAATGACACACAGATATTTAAAAAGTTAATCCTCACTTTAATTTCATCGACATATTTAAAATCATTTGTGATTCAAGCACTGTGGTTTGATGAGTCATATATAAAAGCTGTCTCAATATTCCAATCACCATGTACATGTAGCTGCTTACTGGGAAAAAATAACGAAGGGGACTTGGTAACCATTTGCATTTCGCAATGAATTATTCATAGGAAGCCTGGGTCAAGTTGAATGAGTTTCTTAATAGAATCATGGAGATGGGAAGGTGGCATGTTGAAGTTGGATACAATTTCCAACCCCATTCTTATTTGTGCAAAAATTCTGAATGGAGTTTAATCCACAAATTGAAAATGGGACTTTTAAAGAAAATTAATCTTTTCTTTGAAATGGAGAGCAACATAATCATGGTGAGATAAGTATGGGACAGTCCAATGATTAATTTTAATTTTGTTCTATGTTCAGTTTACTGATTAAGTTCAGGACCTTAGTTGCAAAAGAAGGCTGGGAATTCCAGCATTTCTGGGGATGTATGGCCACATCCCCTGCTCTAAATTGAGCCGAGGTGGCGCAGTGGTTAGGGTGCAGTATTGCAGGCCACTTCAGCTGACTGCTATCTGCAGTTCGGCGGTTCAAATCTCACCAGCTCAAGGTTGACTCAGCCTTCCATCCTTCCGAGGTGGGTAAAATGAGGGCCCAGATTGTGGGGGCGATGTGCTGACTCTGTAAACCTCTTAGAGAGGGCTGAAAGCCCTATGAAGCGGTATATAAGTCTAACTGTTATTGCTATTGCTATTGCTAAATTCAGGAGTTTTGTGAGCAAAGATTGTGCAAACAATATTAAGATCAGGTTCAGCTTCACTTAAGGATTTCCCCCAATGAAAACTCTGTTTTTACTGTGCCTTTCAGATATATTGGCAGAACTACCAGAATGTATAATGAAAATGAACTGACTAAAAGTTTAGCAAATATGCTCTCTTTTTTTCCAAGTTAGGAACATGGTTGTTAAGTGAATCTGGCTTCCCCATTGACTTTGCTTGTCAGAAGGTTGCAAAAAAGGTGAGCAGATAACCTTGGGATGCTGCAATGGTCATAAGTATGAACCAGTTGGCAAGCATCTGAATTTAGACCACATGACCACAGGGCTGCTACAAAAGATGTAAGGGTGAAAAATGGTCATAACTCACTTTCTTCAGAGCCGTTGTAACTTTGAATGGTCATTAAATTTATTATTTATTTATTTATTTATTGTCTTGTATGCCGCCCACTCCCGGAGGACTCCGGGCGGCTCACAAAAGACAAGGGAAAGGGGGGAACAAGACAAAGACAACATATTAAAAACAAAACCAACATTCACAATTTCTATGGAGGTAGATGCTTCTCAGCTCCCCCCAGCCTGCTGGAACAGCCAGGACTTGGTGGCTTTGCGGAAGGCCGGGAGGGTAGTAAGGGTCCAGATCTCAACAGGGAGCTCGTTCCAGAGGGCCGGAGCTGCAACAGAGAAGGCCCTCCCCCGGGGAGTCGCCAGCTGACATTGGCTGGCAGATGGAATCCGGAGGAGACCCAACCTGTGCGATCTAATTGGTCTGAGAGAGGTAATCGGCAGGAGGCGGTCTCTCAGGTACCCAGGTCCAATGCCATGTAGGGCTTTATAGGTAGCGACCAGCACCTTGAAGCGGATTTGGAGACTAATAGGTAGCCAGTGCAGCTCGCAGAGGATAGGTGTAACGTGGGTATACCTTGGTGCACCCACAATCGCTCACGCGGCTGCATTCTGGACTAATTGGAGTCTTCGAACACTCTTCAAGGGCAGCCCCATGTAGAGCGCATTACAATAATCCAGTCTTGAGGGCGTGAGTGACTGTCTGAAGGGCCTCCCGATCCAGGTAGGGTCGCAATTGGTGCACCAGGCGAACCTGGGCAAAGGTCCCCCTGGTCACAGTCGACAGATGGTGTTCTAGAGTCAGCTGTGGGTCCAGGACTGTTGTAGGTCAAAGACTACCTGTATTGGGGAAAATACCTGGTTGCAAGATTATTAGTATCCTGTTGTGGCCCGGCAGGAGCCGTTGGCCACCAAGTGGCGGCAGAGCATTGGATCAGAGGGAGTGTTCAGGGAAACACTTGGGAGTTGTTGCAGGATGCACCCCGTCGAAGGGTTGCTGATGGAAGGAACAGGAGATGATTGCGAGCAGCTGTTGCTCATTGGGATCCTCTCCTGAATATAAAGAGTCTGCTGGTGCCTCGCCCTGGTGGCAGAAGTCAACATTCCGTTCCTGTTCTAGTGATTGTTCTTGTTCGCGTTCACAAACCGAGAGAAGCCAACTTGGATAAGTGGTTTGAAATAAGAGAAGCCGGGTTTGCATTGTGGTGTGAGTTATAGGACTTTCTGCCGGAGCTATTATCTTTGTTTATTTGGGCTTGCAGCCAACAAGAGCTTGGACTGATTAAAAGAAACCTTTTTGACAAGAGGTGTTAGATTTTAATGTAATTTGATTTCACATGTATACTGTCTTCTCTTATTTTTTCTTTAAAACTAGGATATGTTAAGTATATTGATATGGAAACGGAAATACACCAATGAGAGGAAGAGTGGGAAACAGAAGGGAGAAGAAAGATGGGAAGAGAGGGATAGGAGAGAGGGTAAGGGGGGAAGATGAGGAGGATAAGGAGGAGTGGAAGGTAGAGAGAGGAGAAGGAGAAAGGAAGGGGAAGTAGAGTAGGAAAGGGTGATGGAGGGAAGATAGGAGGTAGGAGAGAGGTAGAAGAAAGAGGTGTATGGAGAGCAGAAGAGCTAATAATGAGTTTTTATCTTTTGGGGCGTTGATGACAAGAGGAACTGATGTAATCACTATTTAATACTATAGGATATTGGCTATGTATAGTATACATGTGATTGTATGTTATGAAAATGGAAAATAAAAAGTATATATATATATATATATATATATATTGGTGTTACAACCCCTGGTAAGCCCCAATTATGGGAGGAAGCTAACTGCTTCCAACATCTGTCAATCGGTCGTCACAAGAGTCCATCACGACAGAAACCCAATATTTTTACTGTTGCCTTTTGTTATATTTGTGTTTTTATTTGTGCTGATAAATAAATAAAGGGAGACTAGTATAGATCTATTTCAAGCTATTTAGCTCTCATCAGCTAGCCATACCCTTACTGGGATTCGAACCTGTGCTGTATTGCATCTTAGGCAAACGTCTTAGCCATCAAGCCACAGGTCTCCTCCTTATCAGCTGAAGCCAGGGAAGAAGGTATATATTAGTGTTACAACCCCTGGTAAGCCCCAATTATGGGAGGAAGCTAACTGCTTCCAACATCTGTCAATCGGCTCGTCACAAGAGTCCATCACGACAGAAACCCAAGGGGATTTTAATGCAACAGAGAAAGGGTGCTGAAAACCTTGCTCCATAGCAATAATTCAGAGGTTGTTGCAGTTTTTCTTTTGCAGCCCATCATACGAAGCCATGTGTACCGAGGGAAGGACTCCTAGTCATTGATGTTATTCTCCTTTATACAGAGTGGGGCTGAGAGGTTATCTTAGTCTAGGACTGGGTGAAGTTCAGGAGGGAGGCAGGACACTGATTGGTTAACAAGTTTTGCATTCTCTTGTTGATCATTTGGAGAGTTAGCGGTGATTGGCTCACACATTTCTTTGCCTCGTCTCTGCATTTCAAGACCAGCAGAAATAAAGACAATCATAGGTCAAACTGTTTTGTGAGGGATTGGGAAGTGGGAATGTGGTTGATGTCGGTTAGTCCTAAATTTTCCATAGAATGGTGCTTTCAGGTGATGAAAGAAATGTCCTTCTGGGTTCAGCTCCAAGTGGGGAAAACATTTTGTATTTGTATTTTATTGGTCTTGTATGCTGCCCACTCCCGAAGGACTCCGGGCGGCTTACAATAAACAAAGGAAGGGGATAAATAGACAAATAGACAAACAACAATTTAAAAATACACAACATTCATAGTTCCCGTGGGGCTGGCTATTTCAACAGCCCCCCAGCCTGCCGGAGCAGCCAGATCTTTGTGGCTTTGCGGAAGGCCGGGAGAGTAGTAAGGGTCCGGATCTCCACGGGGAGCTCGTTCCAGAGGGCTGGAGCTGCAACAGAGAAGGCTCTCCCCCGGGGAGTCGCCAGCCGACATTGACTGGCAGATGGGATCCGGAGGAGGCCTAGTCTGTGCGATCTGATCGGTCTATGGGAGGTAATTGGCAGGAGGTGGCACTGGAGACATGGAGGCTGCTTGGAAAGATGGTTTATTGTTGGACAGGACCACATGGCTTGAGCCCTGAACAGAAAAGGTGATCACATGCTTCAATGTTGGTGGAGAAGAAGAGAAGGGCTGAGGGAGGGGCTTGCTAGGCTCTTTATAACCTGTTCAGCCCCACTTCTCTGTTTCCCGTTCCTGTGTAAGAAATGTATTCTGATTGGTTGTCAGACTCCCATGGGCCCATGCAGGGGCAACTCTCTGGGCTGCGTTTTGAATCCAGGTTTAGTTGAGTTCTCAGATGCCATGTGGTCAGTTGAGTAAAGGGCCAATATTATCATGCCTTTACTCCCATCCCCCCTGGGGCTGCAGTGGAGAAGTCTTTATTATGTAAAAGGGACTAGCTTGGCCTTCTTAATGGCCCATTGACAAAGTGGGGATGGGCAGGAAGCTACAGGCAACTATTCTGTCTTTTAAAGCATGTTTCTTTCTTTTCATATCCAGAGAAATATTCTGCCTTTTCAATATTTCCTAGGATATTTCATTTTTCTGGGAGAGGGCTAGATGATAACTTCCCACACAGGTATGTTGGGACTACACAATATTGTCCACACAACGTTGCCCACATATCTGCAGGTACAATATTGGGGAAAATTGCAGTAGCCTGCTCCTGGTGGCACAGTGGTTAATATACACATGGTTTGACGTGGTATTTGTGTGATTCCAAGTAGTAGCCAATTAATTTACAATTAATTTACATTGCAATATTGCAGGCTAACTCTGCACATTGCAGCAGTTCGATCCCGAACGACTCAAGGATGACTCAGCCTTCCATCCTTCTGAGATTGGTAAAATAAGGACCCAGATTCTTGGGGGCAATATGCTGACTCTGTAAGCTGCTTAGAGAGAGCTATAAAGCACTGTGAAGCGGTATATAAGTCTAAGTGCTATTGCTATTAATAAAAATGTACAGTGCCACATGAATTCACAGCTGCCATTTTTTTAGCTGGTATTGTTTTCCATTCACATCACATTATGCTCCCGAACACAGGATATTATAATGGTTTGACATGATATTTGTGTGATTCCAAGTAGTATCCAATTAATTTACAAATGAAAAAAAATATCAATGTGCAGATTTACGAAGTGCTGTCCAAGGCTTTCTGGTATGGTGTCCAGGATGTCTATAATTACTTGGAACACCACTGTTGGTTATATACCAATTTGTTTATGCCAGATGTTTAAACTAGATTTGGCATTTTTATCCACCTATGCAGTCTTTCCCAAGAATGTGTATAGAGAGATGTTGTTTGTTAGTGTGAAAGGTATTGTTGTGAGATGTAACCTTGCTATTGACTGATGCCTATACTCAGGGCCGGATTTAGATGAAAAGGGGCCCTAGGCTATTCCACTTATTAGGCCCTTTCACCTCCCATTTTTAAGTTTGTAAATTACATGAGAGACAATAAAATACATCATTACTGTGATATATATCAATATATATCAATATATATAGCCGGCCTCCCGACGGAGGGCAGCTCTGCTCGGCGGCAAAGGCAGCGAGGCCAGCCGCCTCCCCTGCTGCGCTCAGCTGCCCGGCTCGGCCCCCTCGCTCTCACCTGCCTGGCCACTGGTGGGCTCTGTGTCCACGGGGCGGCTACTGGGAGCGGCCGCGCCTCTCGCCCGACCGCCAGTGCCGGGAACGTGGGCGGGCTCCCCAACTGCCACGGTGCTGGAACGATCTTAACCAATACATTTTTATGTTTGTTTATTAGTCATATGCATAGAATTTCTCCTTATTTTCGGGTCAGTGTTTTAGTGTTCACCGTTTTTAGAATAGAGTAATTTTAATTTTGCTAACAATTTGAATGTAGGCCCCTCTGGATCTTGAGGCCCTAGGCTGAAGCCTAGTTAGCCTATAGGAAAATCCGGCACTGCCTATACTGATGGTGTTCAAGTGGTGATTCAGTTGTTTTGGGATTGCACCCAAGGTGCCTATTACTATTGATACTATTATTATTACTAGTACTGATACTAGAGCTTCTAGCGGTGATGTGTTGAAAATATCTAAAGAGCTGCCACAAATTCTCTAAAGTACCTGAAGGCAGAAGCAATGGGTGGGAACTAATTAAGGAGAGAACCTAAAATTAAGGAGAAATTTCCTGAGTGGAACAACTTGCCTCCAGAAGTTGTGAGTGCTCCAACACTGGAGGTTTCTAAGAAGAGATTAGACAACCATTTGCTTGAAACGGTACAGTACAGGTTTCCAGCCTGAGCAGGGGTTGGACTGGAAGACCTCACAAGGTCTCTTCCAATTTCATGTACTAGATGAGATTTTTCAGGCTTGGTTTCATAGAATTAGCCCCTTCTCCTTCTCTTGCATCTGGGCTCCTCTTTCCTGTAGAAAGTCTGCGTTAGTCTGCTAGAATGCAATACATATCTGTGGATTAAATAAAACAGATAAATAAATCCAAAGGAATCTGCTGAAGCTAATTACCAAGAAGGAAAAGGGGTAAGGGGTGGAGGAGGGAATGGCTATGCACTCCTGGAATGCAAAGAATGTTGTGCTATTGCTCAGATCAACTTGGAGCAAAACCACATGTCAAGGCTTCTTAGGGTGGCTGCCCAACAAGAAATCTCAAATTTATTTCCTGGTCCCTAGAGCCACCACCACAATCAGCTCCAGAATTGCGTCTCAGCATCCTTACAAGTCAACAGCAGACATATCTTCTTCCCATCCCAACTCAAAGGCTTGTTTAGTGTTACTAAGACTTTCAGAGAAAGTGACAATTTGAATGAGCCGAGAGATTCTCGCTCAAACGTAACATCTGAGAAAAGGGAGATTTTGTAATGCAGCCATAAAAGGATTGCCATTGCCACATCTGGCTCTCTTAAAAGAACCCAAATGTTCTTAGTGATCTTACTGAGAACTTGCCACAGGTTTATCAGGAAAGTCTAGCGACAAACAGTTTAATGACAAATTCTAAGTTACTCTGTACAGGATTTAAGATTCTCAAGGGACTCCAGCAAAAGCCCCTTCAGAGGTTAAAAATGCACCGAAAATTTGTCTGCCTACATCAATGTCCCATCCAGGGTACATTCCTGCAGTTGCTGTCATGACCTAGCTGGGATTAGCTCCAGAATGGACAAGAGGAACATGTATGAGCAAGAACCAGGAAATGTGCATTTGACTGGAGATATAGCTTTAATTTTAAAAAGAGGGAAAAGGGGATGTGCTAACAGTGAAAATGTTTAGGCAGCTTATGGTTGAAAGTACCCTAGCCCAGAGGTGAGCAAACGGCAGCTCTGGAGCCGCATGTGGCTCTTTCCTCCCTCTGCTGTGGCTCCATCGGTTGGCACCACCATTTTGAGAGGAGCTTCTGGTGCGGGAGGGGAGAGAAGCACAGTGCGCCAGGAGAAGACTCTATGGCAAGGGGAGGGTTTTCCAGTTGTCTCCACAATTGTTAGGGCTTTTGGTTAGGACAGGTAGAGGAAAACATACGCTGCGCTAGGAGGAGACTCTATGGTGGGGGAACTGAACTTCCGGTCAGCTCCAGAATTGAACAGGGAGCTTCCGGTTAGGACCTTTATGGCTCCCGGTGTTTCTTTTTCTGTGGGAAACTGGTTCAAATGGCTCTTTAAGTGTTTAAGTTTGCCGACCCCTGCCCTAGCCAATACATCTGAATCCTTCTCAGATACCTTTAGCAGCGTTCACAAACTCTGGCGACTAAATCTCCTCTTCCTCTCACAATTATTAGGCTCCCCCCCCCCCCATGAGTCTTGGATTTTGACAGCACTTGATGAAAAGTGCTGAACGTCTCTAATCCAGTGTTTCTCAACCTTGGCAACTTGAAGTCCAGACATCTTCAAGTAGCCAAGGTTGAGAAACACTGCTCTAATCAAACTGTGTTTCATTGTTACAGTAGGCACAGTAGAGCTAGTTCTCGACTTACAACCACAATTAGGAGCAGAATTTTCCCTTGGTCGTAAAGCAAGTGTCTGCAGTTGTTAAGTGAATCATCTGGTTGTTAAGCAAGTCTGTCTGCCTCCACTGACTTTGCTTGTGGGAAGCAAGACTTATATACCGCTTCATAGGGCTTTCAGCCCTCTCTAAGCGGTTTACAGAGTCAGTGTATTGCCCCCAACAACAATCCAGGTCCTCATTTTACCCACCTCGGAAGGATGGAAGGCTGAGTCAACCCTGAGCCGGTGAGATTTGAACAGCCGAACTGCAGAACTGCAGTCAGCTGAAGTAGCCTGCTGTGCTGCATTTAACCACTGCGCCACCTCGGCTCTCATAAATATGAACCAATTGCAAAGCACTTGACCTTGGATCATGTGACCCTGCGGAGGCTGCAAGGTTCTTAAGTACGAAAAACCGTCACGAGTCACTTTTTTTCAGAGCTGTTGTAACTTTCAACAGTCACTAAATGAATTGTTGTAAGTCGAGGACTACCTGTAAATGCATCCTTTTCTCAAATTCACTGCAGGCAAACTATCTCCAGAACAGTGGTGGGTTCCACATAGATACGCCAGCGCGTGTGCGCACGCACACACATGCACACATGCACAGTGCATGCAGCGTGCGCACATGTCTTACTGTCTAACAATGCCTCTGCAAGCCTCCGCAACTCTCCAGATGCTCAGCGGAGCATCGCGCAGGCGCTGTACGTGCCGTGCGCATACGCGGAAGCATCGAAGACTTTAAAGACAGGTAGGGCGCGAGGGCGGGCAGGTGGGCCCTCCCGAGCACCATACCGGAACGGTACCCAGTGCTCCGGGCAGGCTCTGGGATGTACCGCCTGCAACCCACCACTGCTCCAGAAGAACTACATTGTCAAACATAGAAGCTACAAGACCAAGATAGGAATGTCTGAGAAAATCTCTTAAGCACTTAAACATCCAGATAAAAATAGGAAAGAAGAGTCCAGTCTGATTAAGGCATAAAGATAACCATGCAATATTCCAACCTGAAAATGTATTTAACCATGCATTGTATTATGTATTGTTGCTACCGGTATCAGGGGTGGGTTTCAACCGGTTCACAGCGGTCCCCGCGAACCGGTTGGTCGGCGAACCCGGAAGTAAGTAACTTCCGGGAACGGCGAAGGGCGCACCCGCCCGCCCGCGTTCCTTACCCGGTTTTGACGAGTTCTACGCTTCCACGCATGCGCAGGACACATACAGCGCCTGCGCGATCCTCCAGGAGCAGCTGGAGCATCGCACAGATGCTAGTATGCATGCGTGCGCTGCGCGCGTGCACGAGGACACCGCCGGCCCCGTTCCAACCGAACCGGTTGGAACGGGGCAAGAAACCCACCCCTGACCAGTATGTATAGTCTTATAGATGGTTCTTTCACTACAGTTAGCACTTCACGATGTTAGCTATACTCCAAAAAGACCACATCTGGAAATTGGAATTTGTAACATAAGAACAAATCTTGTGCAAAAGGTCTAGGTTTGGGGACGTCCAGACAACTTTACTAACTCCAGACAACTTTATTAACTGTAATCATCAGTCTGCTTAGAAACTGATGTCCAACATACCTGAAAAACATAAGGTTAAAGAAGGATGATCTAAACCAGAAGTGTCATGTTGTCACGGCGGCGTCACATGATGTATCGGGACTTCCCACACCTTCGTTAAACCGGGCATGGGCGTGGCCAGCGCATGACGCATCCGGGCAGTGGGCTGGGAGTTTGACAGCCCTGATCTAAACAGAGATTAAGTGTTGAGACTTATGATATACAGTGCAAACATTTTATATTCCAAATCTTCAAGCATATTTGAACAAAATTCTTTCCTGGGATCTTCCATGTCCAACTCACAATTCTGACGGGCATTTCCCAACAACTGTGCATGTCCTTTTGAGGTGCCCCAATTCCTACTTTTGTTTCCCTCAATGTGCCTTTCGGAACCAGGTCATGTCCAAACCCAGCTTATTGGGAAAACTGGTTCGATTTACTGTCAAAGCAAGTTATATACACTGGATAAATTATACTCCAGTAAGTTGGGGACACATTTAAATACGGTTATCGGATCTGGGCTACAACAATGAGGACAACCATTAGATGGCAGCATGGAATTAAGAGTTTTGTGTATTTTTTTAGTGCCCCCTTTTGGTCATGGGATTTTTGCAGCCCAGTTCTGGGAAACCTCATTAAGGCACCCAGAATTTATGATCGGTACGCATGGATGTGCAAATGTGGGCTTGTAGGTTCCCAGCCAGTGCCAGCTGTTTTGATGCCGAGGTGGCTTGCTCGCAAGAATAAGAATGATAATAAATTAAGTGACTGTGTTTGGCAGGCAGGATTTTGGCATCCGCAACCCTTTGTTATGCAATGTTATCTATTTATCTTTGCAAAAATCTAGCCAACTAGCTGTTCCGATTCATCTTTAAGGGACAAAATATTTATAATATTCTCTCAGGGCTAATGTTGCCTATAGGCAAAACGATGTACATGCCAATCAATATTGGTTTGTTTAATTATGATCTAGTATGTTGGCTGAACTCCGACACTGGGGTACACAAAAGATAGTTTATAGCTTAAGGTGTTCTATGAAGCCAGCCAATTATGGTTTATCCAAGAAAGCATGGATAAACAAGCCATTGCTCAATGTAATATGTAAACCCAGTCATGCTTCTTTCCCCATATTGAAGAGCCGAGGTGGCGCAGTGGTTAGAGTGCAGTAGTGCAGCCACTTCAGCTGACTGCTAAGCTGCAGTTCGGCGGTTCAAATTTCACCGGCTCAAGGTTGACTCAGCCTTCCATCCTTCCGAGGTGGGTAAAATGAGGACCCAGACTGTGGGGGCGATATGCTGACTCTGTAAACCGCTTAGAGGGGGCTGAAAGCCCTATGAAGCAGTATATAAGTCTAACTGCTATTGCTATATTGCCTGGAGTAAAATGCAGTATCCATTGCACAAATAGCTTTCCTTTAACAGCATTCATATTATACCAGCAAAGGGGAATTTTAGTAGTGAGAAGTGAAGCTGCTTCTCCTGTTTATTGTGTTGGGTGGAAATGAGCTGAAATCAGTATTTCCGGAAGATACCAGGCTGGGAAAGGATAGTAGCAATAGCGCTTAGACTTATATACCGCTTCACAGTGCTTTTACAGCCCTCTCTAAGTGGTTTACAGAGTCAACCTATTGTCCCCAATAATCTGGGTCCTCATTTTACCCACCTCTGAAGGATGGAAGGCTGAGTCAACCTTGAGCCGGTGAGATTTGAACTGCCGAACTGCAGCTACCAGTCAGCTTGCAGTAGCCTGCAGTCCATGCACTCTAACCACTGTGCCACCCCGGCTCAGTGGCAAAGTAGTAAATAATAAAACGAGCCTGAATGTTTTACTTATTTACTTATTTGAACCCAATGTCAACTTTCTACTATCAGTCACTTGTGCCCTATTGCAATGTCTTTGCCTTTGAAGAGTATCCAGAAGCTTCAGTTGGTACAAAATGCAGCGGCATAGGCAGTTATTGTGTGCTCCAAGATCTGTGCACAATGCACCTCTGCTATGCAAGCTGCATTGGTGGTCAGTTGGCTTCTGGGTTCAATTCAAAATGCCTTTAAAGCCTTACGTGGCATGTGACTGGGATATTTGAGGGGCTGCCTTTCCCCAGTTACATGCATCATATTTGACAGGAAAGGCATGTTGTGGTGTTGTGGCCCAGCAGGAGACGTTGGAGCTGCCACCAGACTCTGAGAGTGAGGGCCCCTTTGAGTTGGCCCTGGAGGATATGGAGGACCCTGGACAGGGTTCCGGCTCCGAGCAGGGCCCAGAGAGACTAGTTGGCCACCAGTGGCACCTGAGCCTTGGACCAGTGGGGAGGAGACAAGGGAGAGTGATCCAAAAGCCAGCAGTGAGTTGTTTCTGGATGCCCAGAATCGAAGAGCTAATAGGAACAGTTATGCAAGTACAGGAGGTAATTGCGCTCAGCTGGTGGTCATTAGGCTCCTCTCCAGACTATAAAAAAGACTGCTTGTGCACACACCCCTTTTGCAGAAGTTAACGCATTGACTAAAGAGAACTGTTGTAACTAACTTGGCAGGCTGGATTGCTGCCATGTTTTGTCTGAGTTGCTGCCAAGGTCCTTATCTGTTTGTTTGCTTGGCTTTCAGCCACCGAGATGTTGGTTTCTTGCTATTAAAGTACATTCTAGTTAAGCTTGTCTCGCCTTTCGCTACTGGACGGAGGAGGGGGTCAGAACATTGTGGGTCCCATTGGCTAGGGAATGTTGTTGTGTGGAACCTAGGAAGAAAGCCTTTTCTGCTTAGCCCTCTCCTTGTGGAACATCATTCCACTCAAAACTCCCATTCAGGGTCACCTGGAACTAATCACCCCCCCCCCAAATAAGGTTGAACCCAAGCCTATTGGCCATCAGGGAGACTCTTAAAACATGGCTTTGTCAGCTAGCCTGAGAATCCCATAATAAAACGGAGCCTGTTTAGATGGTTATATGGATTAATGGAATACACGCTCTATATGTTTTCCTTTCCCCTTGTTTTCCCCTTGAGCCGAGGTGGCACAGTGGTTAGGGTGCAGTACTGCAGGTCACTTCAGCTGACTGTTACTTGCAGTTCGGCGGTTCAAATCTCACCGGCTCAGGGTTGACTCAGCCTTCCATCCTTCCGAGGTGGGTGAAATGAGGACCCAGACTCTGGGTGGGCAATATGCTGACTCTGTAAACCGCTTAGAGAGGGCTGAAAGCCCTATGAAGCGGTATATAAGTCTAACTGCTATTGCTATTTATTTCTTTTTATCTTGTTTTAATTTCAGTTGGTTGTTTTAAGAATGTTGTGTCCTTTTTTTTTTAATTGGTGAATTTTGTCATTTCACTCACTGCAAAATGACCGATTTCCATAACAACTTTATGCATCCAGGTGTGGCATCCCTCTGTTTCCATCCTCTGCTTGTTTCTGACAAAAAGGTTGCTCTTTTTGGTGGGATGAGAAAACAACCACAATAAATCATTTTTTCCCGAGCTGGCACCGTCCCAACTCCCACAATTCTCAGGGGATTTAACTATAGATTTTTGGAATTTGCAGTCCCATCATAAATAAAATTGTAGAAAGCTAGATAAACGGATGCATAATTCAGCCGAGTTCTTATGTTTCTGTCTGCCTCCCCAGGAGAGGGGAGGAAAAGGGCCCTCTGGATATTGTTAATTACTATTCCTCTCATCCATGTCCAACAGCCATTAGTTACTCTGGGCTGCAAGAGGCTGTACTCCGATGAATTACTATACCTCACCCTAAGCCTCTCCATCATTATTCTGTATAAAGCATGCTGTATACTCAACGATCCATCTCCCCCCATTCCCCCCTTCGTACTATATTCTTATTTCTCATCCTTTCGTATCCCAGGACTTCCCCTCAGCCCCTTTATTCTTTATCTTCTTCCATTGATTGTTTCTTCAAAGCACAGAACCATTTCTTTACCAACAAGATGGCTTCCTTTCTTCTAAGTTTATCACAAGCCAGGCTCCCCCAGTCAGGGAAGACAAATATTTTGCATGGCCTTAAACCAACACAAAAGCCATCCTTTCTGGCGCCACCAAGTCAGAGAGATTTTCTTTTTGTTGTTGTGTTGTCCCCCTCCCTTCTCCAACAACTTTTTTTGGGGGGGGGGACCAGTTTGGTTTCCTTGCTGTCCTCCCAACCCACAAACTCTTGTGACTACTTTGAAAAGAACAGGCGAAAAAGCGTCTGTCATTCTGGAGTGGAGAAGTGGCTGAAAACTTCCATCCTTGAGGTTGAGCGGTTTTTTCTCCCTCTTTTAATTCCCCCCCCCCCGTTTTTTGGCAGGTGGTTGATGGAAACCACATGATGGTTCAGCCCCTGAAGTCATTTGTGTGTGTGTGTGTGCGTGTGTGCGAGCGTGTGTGTGTGAGCTCTGTACCTCATTGAAACCAGCTTGCCTACAAGGAAGTCAACCCCTCTCAATCCCCTCTTGTACAGTACAGCCTCCTCCAGTCCTGCGAAGGGCTTGAGACACACACTCAGCTCCAGTCTGCTGGCAAAAGTGAGAGGGGAAAACATACAATACAAAAAAAACAAGCAGAGGAATAGAAAAAAAAGACGGACTTTAACGAGGCAGCCAAGCAGAAGGCGCTTGGGTGGAGAAGAAAGATCTGCTTCAAGGTGTGATTCTGAGGACCAAACTCTGATCTGAAGGTACATTTTCTTTTTTCTTTTTTCCCTTCCCTTTCTCTTCTCTTAACTTACTTTCCAAAGTTTGGTGTGAGTTTTTGTTTTGTTTTGTTCTCTCTTTTGGAGAGTCTTTGGAGCAAATGGATTAAATGCAGTGGACCACACAGGAATTTCAGCCACGGAACCAGCAGAAACTGGGGATTTGAATTTTTACATCCTTTGCTTTCACTCTCAACTTAAGCCACAATGTTCTTTTACTCTAACCCCAGTAGAAGTTCCTCCTCCCTAATTTTTTTTTAAAAAATCCACTCTGTTCCATTTACCGTCCCATCACCCTGTCTCTCTCCCGCCCCCCATCCCCGCTCTAACTATTAGAGATCACTTCTCTTAGGCTCTTAGGAATAAATTGTAAGAGTCCTGCATTTCTACTTCTCACGCACCCTTTCTCTAGCCGCATAAATTTCATGTGTACATAAGGAGTGGAATTGTTCTCTCTGGTTGTCATTCCCTACATTTTGCTCCCCCTCCCCGTAAACTGATGAGAATCCTACTGTTAACAGCTTGCTCTTAAGCTCCCTTATTCTCAGGTTTCCTTTCATCTACTTGGCAGCTGTCTAACCTTGTAAGACTTATTTGATCGTTTCATTCTCGCTCCCTGGAATGATCTTTTAGGGAACCCCTGTGTTGTAGCTGGAGAGGAACTGCAATAGGTGTGTAACACAAGGAATCTCAGCAGCTAGCCGCCCTTCATTCAGGCTCCCTTACGGTGCGTCTCCAACTTTTTTGAAGGATGGCTCCAACCCTACTAAGTAGGGAATTTGGGACTGTCATCTCAAACACTAGGCTTGGTCCACACTTAGGTGCGGCTTAGTTGGAGACGAGATAGCAAGGTCTCATTCACTGGGGAGTTCAGCCTTGAGGAAGTGAGGAGAGATGGCATATATTGTGGGGTAGAAGCTGTGCATGTTCATCTGTGTTTTTGTCTTAGATCCCAGCATTTGTAGGAGCGGAAATCCATGAATATGGATCTTTCTTATTTCTAGGTATAGATTTTCTGCAAACAGAGTAAATGTGTCAACTGGCTGGGGTAATCCTCAACAATTCCCATAATCAACCAAGCTGGAAGTATGGAATTGTATCTGGAGCTGTATTTGTGCTTATCTAGCTAATATGTCAAAGGTCTCCATGCCCAAACTCCTTGCATCCAAAAAGAGAAGTGAACTGAATGTACCAGACCTTTTTCTAAAGCAGGACTTTCCAAGGGATTTGGTTTTGAAAGCACCTCTCTTATATCCCTTTCGCTTTGGGGTTTTTTTCCATCTCATGCAATCTCCCATTCTCAGCCTCTGCAAACTAGTGTTAAAATTAAAACGAAGGGTGATTTTTTTTGGGGGGGGGGAATGCAGCTCCGAAGAGTCTTTCTGAGTTCCCATAAAAAGAGAGCCTCAGATCTGCTCATTGACTCTAGCGCCCTCTAGCCCCACTTGCAATGATGCAAGATTCGCCATCAGAAGAGCGCCTTTTGGTCCAGATTTGATCGTATCCCGGGAGCAGCCAGAGGACTCTGCAAAACTCGCCAGAAGGGCAGAAACTGCCTTTCCCTGACATTTTCCGTCAATCTCTCATATTCAGAGCTGTCCTGCGATTTTAACTAGCTTCCAAGTCACTGCCTTCCCCATCTAAGCCCCTTGTGGTGTCATTTAGCCTCTCATTCCATCTTGCAGGGACAACTCCCCCTAAACGACACACGGAGTTGCAAGCTATAAAAGAGCACTTTTATTTTGTCTACCTTTCTGTTTTGTTGCTGTTCTTTGATTCGTTACTCTTCTGGGTTTTATCTTTCCTAGCCAATCAGCACCGGATCTTTCTGATACTTGGAGAGCATAGAGGCAGATATTTATTGTTAAATTTATTTGCCGCCTATCTTGCTAAGGGGATAATAGCAACAGCAATAGCAGTTAGACTTATATACCGCTTCATAGGGCTTTCAGCCCTCTCTAAGCGGTTTACGGAGTCAGCATATCGCCCCCAACAACAATCTGGGTCCTCATTTTACCCACCTCGGAAGGATGGAAGGCTGAGTCAACCTTGAGCCGGTGAGATTAGAACCGCTGAACTGCAGCTAGCAGTCAGCTGAAGTGGCTGCACTCTAACCACTGCACCACCTCGGCTCTTCAACACGGAGACCCCACATCTTTTGCTAAGGGTATACAGAGACACCCTGTATTCTCCCCTGTAATTTCTCAATTTAGCATAGCATTTTTTTTAAAAAAAATCTTTCTTAAATCCAAGCTGTCTTGGATTTGTCCAGTGTGAGTCGAAACATGAGCAGAGGAGGCTGGAAGAGTTTTTTTCATTCATAGCCAGCGTAAATGTTTGCAAACCGGAACTGCAAAGCCAGCCGTGTCTCCGGGAGCTTCCTATTCCCACCACCCTTGGAAGCAATTAGACAACGAGCCCCCCGCCCCAGGAGGATCGGAAACCCGCAATGTCTGCCAGTTTAAGCAAAGCCTCCTCAATCCTTTTAGCGGATCGAGCACCAGGGAGGTGGGGAAGATGGTTATATAGATGTTGGAAAGAAAGAATAAGAGGGAGAAAATTAAGATGAACTGAGCTGATCCAAGGTTAACACCGGAGAGGCATCCAGCTAAAATGGGAGATAGCAGGAAAGAGTTGGTGGCTTTCACAGATAAGGCAAGAGGGGAGTGGCAGAAGAGCTTAAGCCAACAGATGTGGGGAGCACAGCCCCTTGCTGCTGCCTCCATCTTTGGAAGAGCAGATCCAGACGGCTTGTGGAGGAAAGGCTGCCCGGGAGAAAAAAACTATATGCCTGCTTGCCAAGTCTGCATCCTTGCGCCAACTCTGCCTTTCTTGGCCAAGCAATTCCCTTGGCAGCCCGCTGCTTGCTGAGCTGGCAGGCATGATCCACTGCCTGCCATTAGAATCCTCAAGCTGGCTCCGCACAGCCACAGATGTCAAAGCCACACGGGCTCCTCTGACCCACAGGACGTGGCATTTCCCCCCCGCCCCCCGGCCCGCAGGCTTCTTATGTTTAATTTGATTGTTCCAGAGCTGTGTTGGTCAGTCAATCCTGTACTTGGCTTTTCCAGTTGCCATATTTTCCCTTTCTCCCATGGATTGTACCAAAGGCCACATTGTCATGGCTGGAATCAGGACACCGGGATGGATTCTAGGATCCGCTGGTTGAAACTGGCAGCCATAGTCCTGAATGGTCCTGACACTTAGCAATAGCAATAGCAATAGCAGTTAGACTTATATACCACTTCATAGGGCTTTCAGCCCTCTCTAAGCGGTTTACAGAGTCAGCATATTGCCCCCACAATCTGGGTCCTCATTTTACCCACCTCGGAAGGATGGAAGGCTGAGTCAACCCTGAGCCGGTGAGATTAAGAGCTGAGGTGGCGCAATGGTTAAATGCAGCACTGCAGGCTACTTCAGCTGACTGCAGTTCAGCAGTTCGGCTGTTCAAATCCCACCAGGCTCAAGGTTGACTCAGCCTTCCATCCTTCCGAGGTGGGTAAAATGAGGACCCGAATTGTTGTTGGGGCAATATGCTGACTCTGTAAACCGCTTAGAGAGGGCTGAAAGCCCTATGAAGCGGTATATAAGTCTAACTATTGCTATTTGAACAGCCAAACTGCAGAACTGCAGTCAGCTGAAGTAGCCTGCAGTGCTGCATTTAATCACTGTGCCACCTCGGCTCCTGCCTAGGCAGGGGGTTGAAGACCTCCAAGGAATTCTGTCCCCATTTTTCCTCTCTCCTTACATCATAGGGGAGAGACACCAATTTGTCAGGCATTGTGTACCTAATATCTCAGTCCAATGTTCTTTCCCACTCTTCTAGAGTTGTTTTTTTTTTTTAAGGCATACCATATCTCCATGGTGTTGTGTTTTGTTTGGACCCCTTTAAAACATCCCTGCAATCTTGCAAAATATCCTTACAGGTTCAGAGGATTGTTTTCATGGGAGTAAATTTGAGAGGCAGGCCGCCTTAATCTCCTGACCTCGTAGGCAAGTGGGTTATAAAGCTAAGGGAGAAATGAGTAAGTAAAACGTTGCTGTGGTGCCATGGCTAAGAATGAGGGAGGTGACATTGGAACCAAAGCTTTGAGGCTTTAAGTTGCAATTAATTTGGAATTAAAATTTGCCTTTCTCCCCAAATGACTTTCAGCCTCATCCAAGCATTATGACTTGTAGTACAACAGTAACCAAGGCAGGCTTTAGCACAGGGATGATGGCTACCACTATAAGATATCACAAATCACTAGGGAAGAAAAGGCCAGGGACACTGAATCTACAAATTGAGCGCTTTAATTATATACTCTCCATTGCAGTAGGCTGACACACTGTTACAATACAATAACAGAGCTGGAAGGGACCTTGGAGGTCTTCTAGTCCAACCCCCTGCCTAGGCAGGAAACCCTATACCGTTTCAGACAAATGGCTATCCAACATCTTCTTAAAGACTTCCAGTGTTGGGGCATTCACAACCTCTGGAGGCAAGCTGTTCCACTGATTAATTGTTCTGTCAGGAAATTCCTCCTCAGTTCTAAGTTGCTTCTCTCCTTGATTAGTTTCCACCCACTGCTTCTTGTTCTACACTCAGGTGCCTTGGAGAATAGCTTGACTCCCTCTTCTTTGTGGCAACCCCTGAGATATCGGAACATTGCTATCATGTCTCCCCTAGTCCTTCTTTTCATTAAACTAGACATACCCAGTTCCTGCAACCGTTCTTCATATGTTTTAGTTTCCAGTCCCCTTATCCTCTTTGTTGCTCTTCTCTGCACTCTTTCTAGAGTCTCCACATCTTTTCTACATCGTGGCGACCAAAACTGAATGCAGGATTCCAAGTGTGGCCTTATCAAAGCCTTATAAAGTGGTATTAACCCTTCACGTGATCTTGATTCTATCCCTCTGTTTATGTAGCCTAGAACTGTGTTGGCTTTTTCGGCAGCTGCTGCACACTGCTGGCTCATATTTAAATGGTTATCCACTAGGATTCCAAGATCCCTCTCACAGTTACTACTATTGAGCAAGGTACCACCTGTAGTGTACCTGTGCATTTCGTTTTTCTTGCCTAAATGTAGAACCTTGCTCTTTTCACCATTGAATTTCATGCTAATCTAGACTCGTCAACTCAAAGAAAGCCCTGTTAAATATGTATAGGTAAGTATGCCTAGAATTTCAGGCTGAACATCCTAACGAAGGAGAAAATATCTTGAGTAAAAGTAGTATTCGTTTGGAATGAAGTCATGAAAAAAGCAAGAAATGCAGCAATAGTGACTAATTTCTTTATCCAATATGGGCATAGTCTAATTATGCACATCATTCTCATGCTATGTCAAAATTTCAAGCTGATTTATTTATCACACATATATATTCCACCTTTCTTCCAAGCGTTTGTGGGGAGGCGTTATTCCTTCTGTCTTCATAACAACCTGTGAATTACTTAGGCTTAGGGATTGATTCAAACATGCACACAATTCACACAAAACAGTGGATAAGCATCATTTCTTGATGAGCAACGCAACCGGTTACTGTTGTATGGACTAACGACTCATCCTAACAAGAAGCAATCCAAGTAACAAGTAAACAACTCAAGGAATATTGCCAGCTGTGAAAAAAAAATCACTCGCTCTACATGGGGCTGCCCCTGAAGAGTGTTCGGAGACTACAATTGGTCCAGAATGCAGCCGCGCGAGCGATACTGGGTGTACCGAGATACACCCATGTTACACCCATCCTCCGCGAGCTGCACTGGCTCCCCATCCGTCTCTGAACGTGCTTCAAGGTGCTGGTTATTACCTTTACCTGGATATCTACGAGACCGTCTTCTGCCACATACCTCCCAGCGTCCGATAAGATCTCACAGGATGGGCCTTCTCCAGGTGCCGTCGACTAGACAATGTCGGCTGGCGGCTCCATGGGGGAGGGCCTTCTCTGTTGCTGCGCCGGCCCTATGGAATGATCTACCCCCAGAGATCCGGACCCTCCCCACTCTCTCGGCCTTCCGAAAATCTACTAAGACCTGGCTGTTCCGGCAGGCCTGGGGCTGTTGACCTCATGAATGAGGTCCAGCCCCACTAAGGTTGAGTGTATGATGTGCCTTTTAATTTGTTCTCTCTCTATTTTAATTTTTTTAGTATTTTTTAGAATTGCTGTATGTAAGCCGCCCGGAGTCCTACGGGATTGGGCGGCATACAAATTTATTAAATCTTAAATCTTAAACTCAAAAAGACGCATAGTTTGAAAACAACAGGAATCTTTCTGATCATTAGTCCATTTGGCCTATCATTATTAATCATAATTCCTACAGTTGCTACAAGGTTTCCTAATTGAACATTTTTAACTGGAGACACCGGAAATTGGAAAGCAAATGCATCAACATTAAGCTATCACCTGTTTCTGCACATGCATGCACACACCCACCGCAAAATTGTCTCTTGAAACTCAGAGATATGCTTCCATATTCTTCTTCTATAGTGTCAGCTGGAAATGGTTCCCCCACGGGGGAGTCATGAAATTCTTTGTCCCAATTGTACGTAACCATGATGCAACCATAATAAGAATTGCAAATACCGGTAATATCTAATCAAGATGAAAAATATCTGATTTTGTGGCATCCCCACGAACCTCGTCCTCATTTTGTTTCCATCCTTTAATATAAGATTGTATTGAGACATCCTGAGCTGCACCTGGGTTCGCACATCTGCCCGCCCCTTTGTACACAGGTAGTCCTCAACTTACAACAGTTAATTTAGTGACTGTTCAAAGTTACAGTGGCATAAAAATAGTGAGTTATGACCATTTCCCACACTTACGGCTGTTGTGGCATCCTCATGGTCAATAGCAATAGCAATAGCAGTTAGACTTATATACCGCTTCATAGAGCTTTCAGCCCTCTCTAAGCAGTTTACAGAGTCAGCATATAGCCCCCAACAACAATCCGGGTCCTCATTTCACCCACCTCGGAAGGATGGAAGGCTGAGTCAATCCTGAGCCGGTGAGATTTGAACAGCCAAACTGCAGAACTGCAGTCAGCTGAAGTAGCCTGCAGTGCTGCATTTAACCACTGCGCCACCTCGGCTCTCTTTTGTTCAACATGAACAAAATTAAAATGCTTGATAACTGACTCATATTTGTGACGGTTGAAGTGTCCCGGGCTCATGTGACCCCCTTTTGCGGTGTTCTGACAAGCAAAATCAACGGGGAAGCCAGATATTGGGTTCAAGTGGGCTCAATTGAGGACTACCTGTATTCTGACACTATCGTAAGGGCAGCTTCAAGATGTATAACATGATTAAGGAGGCTCTCTCACTCATCCCTTGGAGCAGGGGGTGGGTTCCGGCTGGCTTTACTGCCAGTTTGCTCATGCGCACGCTGGATGCGCGCATGCACAACTCATTTAAAATTGTTGTTCCCATGTGCAGAACTAAAAAACAAGATGGCGGTAGTGACCGGGGAACCGGTTCGGGGGCATGGCAGGCCTGGGTCGCTGCCGGTTCCAGCGATCCAGGCCGCCATACCACTACCAGGCTGAACCGGTAGGAACCCATCACTGTCTTAGAGGGAGGGATATCAGGGGACTGCAGTGATTCTGAAAAGCGCAGCAGAGTCAGGATGGGGATCAGCTGTGGGAATACTCAATGCTTTGCTGGTATAATTTCTTGCCTCCAGTATGGAAGCAGAATGTTGCAGCATAGCAGCAAAGAAAGGTCCAAAGGACGTCTCATGCAGGAGATGTGAAACAACAACATTGATCTGCATTTATTTTTAAATAGTTCCTTTCACCCAACCAGAGCAACTTATCCTCCCTTTTCAACATGTTTTCCCACCCTCACATTACTGCAAATCTGGAAGATTCCGGTGTCGTAGCCAGCTGGTTCCTGGTGCACATGTTGACATTGTCTTCCAACTGGCACTATTCTTAAAAAATAAAGTTCAGACCCTAAATGAGCATTTTGTATGGACAAGGAGCCAAATTATTTGAAAGGCAAGCTCCAGTTTTTATCCTTTAGGTTGGAGATGGGGAGAGGTTTGCCTGGCTGCAGTACAGATGAGAGTAGGAACCAAAACTCTTCACCTCTATTCATGAAAAGCAGAATCTGGCTCTGGCATAGTGGCAGCCGCAGCGGGGGAAACGCCTGTAATTGACAGCTTCATGCAGAGCGCTGCATGATATTTGGGGAAAGTGCAAGATCAGGGCCAAGATGTGAACATGTTCAAGGCTGGTCCAAGATCATTGGTTGCAGGAAGTCCACCCCTACACGCTCTAATTAACAATCATGGAGAGCACATTCCACTCCAAAAGGCTGCTGAGAAAGTGTCGTTGAAATAAATAACAATTGCAAAACAGCTCTGCAACAGGGCACCGAGAGTGCAAGGGAGAACTTCCAATTAGCCCAAGAGTCTGCGCTTTGGCTAAGGTTGAATTAAAAGTCACTCATTCCAGGGGTTCTCCACTTTGCATAATCTTCCTTTCCTACCCAGAACAGATTGTTGTGGCCCGACTGCAGACAGCAGAGCTGGTAGCAGACTCAGACAGTGAGGAGGTTGGGGAGGAACATGGGCCAGTCCTGGAGTCTGGGGAAGGCTCTGATGAGGGCTCTGTGTCGGAGGCAGAGATGGGGCCAGTGCTGTCCGGCAGTTATCAGCTGCCTTCAGAGTTGGATATTAATCGGCTAGAGGAACAGCTGGAGCCTGTTCCTGATGTGCGCATGCGCAGAGCTGCCAGGAGAAGGGAACAGCTAAGAAACAAGGGCCGACTCGGGAGCAAAGCCACAGGTGGCTGGTGAATGGCCCCTCCCATAGGGGATAAACAGGAGCAAAAGAGGAAGGGGGGTTTGCAGGAGACAGTTAGTTCAATTTATTAGGGTGAAGATCTGTTCCTGAGCTGGGTATTGGACCTGGGTACTTGAGAGACCGCCTGCTGCCAATTACCTCCCAAAGACCCATTAGATCGCACAGGGTCGGCCTCCTCCGGGTCCCGTCTACCAGCCAATGCCATCTGGCTACGACCCGGGGGAGGGCCTTCTCTGTTGCAGCTCCGGCCCTTTGGAACGAACTCCCCGCGGAGATTCGGACCCGCACCTCTCTCCCGGCTTTCCGAAAAGCCGTTAAAACCTGGCTGTTTCGGCAGGCCTGGGGTTGATGAGCTCCCTTCCCCTCTTGACAGGCATGGTTGTTGGTTATTTTAAATGCCTGTCTTGTATTTGTATGTTCCCTTTCCCGTTTGAGTTGTTCGCCGCCCTGAGTCCCTGCAGGGAATAGGGCGGCATATAAATAAAACAAACCTCAACCTCAACCTCTTGCCAAGTAATTGCTGCTACAGCGTGGCGTTTGGAAGATATCACCTTGGCAACTCTCCAAGCCTGATAAAGGTCTGTAGTTGTGAAATGAAAGACTGTTTGCCAGGACTTTGCTGGAGAGGAATTCCCTTTAACCTAATTAAAAGAGGTTTTATCGGGATGAGGAGTCTGCTTCATGATCTTGGGGAAGCCTAGGTCAGAACACAAACCAATGTTTCCTCCTGGTCTCAAATCTGCTAAGAGGGAAAAAGATGGATTAGCTAGTCATTGGCTTTTGATGGGTAATACTCAAAGTCCTCCATTACAATTCTCCCAAAGGAGCTTCCAGTGACTATTCAAAGTTGCAATGACACTGAAAAAGTAACTTTATGACTGGTCATTTCACTTGCCACTGTCAGAACATCCTTACGACTGGGTATTTGAGATTTGGGTGTTTGCAACCAGCAAGCATTTATGCACTATGCAGCATCTTGTGCATGATTGCTTATTTGCATGCTTCCTAGCCAGCATCTGACAAGCGGAGTTACTATAGGGAAGAAATCATCAATAAAATTGCAAGTCGCGGTCACATGATGTCTTATTCAACAACTGGGTTGCTTAGCAATGGAGTTGTTGGTCCAACTTGTTTTAATTAAGCAAGGACTACATATATGAACTTTTCTACACCTTACCAGTCAAAAACATGATGTGCCTAGTCCACGTTTCCATCCATAGAAGATCATTTTTTGGTCAGAATTAAAAAGGCCAACAAAACAGTGGGAACACACGAGCGTATTCCAAAGGCAGAGGATAAAAGTCTACGCACACATCTGTGTATGCACAAACCAGTGGTGGGTTTCAAAAGTTTTTCGAACCTACTCTGTGGGTGTGGCTTCCTTTGTGGGAGTGGCTTGCCGGCCATGTGACCTGGTGGGAGTGGCTTGCCGGCCATGTGTTTTCTCTCTCTCTCTCTCTCTCTCTCTCCTTCCTTTTGTCTCTCTGTCCCTTTTTCCTTTTTTCCTTTCATCTCTCTCACTTTTTCTTTCTTTTTTCTTTTTTTCTTTCTTCCTTTCTCTCCCTCTCTCTCTCTCTCTCTCTGTGAGTCTGTCTGTCTGTCTGTCTGTCTGTCTCTCTCTGTGTGTGTGTGTGTGTGTCAGTGGTGGGTTTCAAAAAAATTTGGAACCTTTTCTGTAGGTGTGGCCTGCGTTCTGGGTCCACTGGTGGAACCTCTTCTAGCCGGTTCGGTAGATTTGACGAACCGGTTCTACCGAACTGGTGCGAACTGGTAGGAACCCACCTCTGGCACACACTCACTGGAGAGTAGTATTCCAAGCAATAGGGCAAAGACACAATAAAGCCCTTGTTTGGAAAGCTCCTACGTTTACATTTCTTTATATCGCATTCCTTCTAACATTCCTCCCTATTACTGTCAAAGTGTGTTAAAAGTTAAACAAACAAGAAAGAAAAGAGAACTTGGAATTGCCAGTTCTCAAGGCTGATGAGAAAGTTCAACTCTTATTAGTTTTTACTTTGACATTCACAGCATGGGGCTGGTGGCTGGAATAGCTCTGTTTTCCCTTACTAGGCCCTCTCTCCTGCGAGTCCATGCTCGCCCCCCCCCCCCCTTGAGTTGGAATAAAATCATGCCATCTTAACCTTGGCTGTTTGCATCAACAATTCCTATCCTACATCTGCAGCAATTCCAGCTGCATGCATACTCTTTCCAGACCCTCGGGCTTTGTAAATCACCAGCAAGCAAGCACCAAACAGGGGGCTGCAGCCTGAATAGGGTGGGCCCGATATTCTTGAATTGCAAGACAATACTTTGGCTTTCCCAGGCTGTCTGCTCCTCTTCTGACATCCTATCTGGGCATTGCATACTTTATGATATGAAACGAAAAAAACGTACAGGAAATCAAGCCTCAATCATAAAAACGTATCCACAATTTTTTTTTGTACTATAGTATTACTTTTATTGAAAAGGTTTTTTTTTACAGAGAAAAATAATAATACAAATTTAAAGAACAAAAAAGTAAACGAATAAGTGAATGAGCAAGAAATAAAAGAGAAAAGGTAGAAAAGAAAGAAGGAAAAAAGAGATATAAAAAGCAGTTTCTGGTCTTCTTTACAGGAGTTACAGTCATTGCATTTATATTTTATCCTCTCTATAGTTATATTG
The DNA here is from genome assembly GCF_009769535.1 of Thamnophis elegans. NCBI lineage: Eukaryota > Metazoa > Chordata > Lepidosauria > Squamata > Natricidae > Thamnophis > Thamnophis elegans. The sequence continues at coordinate 8,545,271 of NC_045542.1, forward strand.
TGGCTTTCTTTTTTTTCCTTATTCTACCCTTGCTATTTCTCAAACCCATAAATCACAAATTGGTTTTTTTAAATAGTTTTAGCGAAAAGTACATACTGTAAATGGTTTCCAGTCAGAAGATGTGTCTATAATTTTTTTTTAATAAACTGAGCAAGATCAAACAGATTATAATTTAGATAGGTAGGGAAGGAAAAAGCAAAACAGTCAGTACAGAAAGCTGGTGACCAGATAGAAGAAGAATATCTGCACCGTCTAATGCAGTGGTCTCCAACCTTGGCAACTTTAAGACTTGTGGACTTCAACTCCCAGAGTTCCTCAGCCAGCTTTGCTGTACCGTCTAATGCAGTGGTCTTCAACCTTTGCAATTTTAAGACTTGTGGACTTCAACTCCACGAGTTGAAGTCCACAGGTCTTAAAGTTGCCAAGGTTGGAGACCACTGGTCTAATGCACCTTTGGTCATGCCTACATCTTGGTAACTTTAAATAAAGAGCTATAAATTCTATATACCTAGTGGCTGTGATGAGGCAGTGTCAGATTCAGGGTGATTATTTAAATTAGATAACAAGCAGTCCCTGAGCAGGTAAGGGGTGGAGCAATTTGAGTACCAGAAGGTGGGACCAATAATATTACTGCATTCGAGAGATGACTTCTTGAAACAGAGAGGAACATCCCGCCTCCTAGTCTACCCTTTGGGGAAGAAAAGAGGTGATATGCTGTAAAAATTAACAACTGAACCAAACTTGTCTACTTCACACTCCTGCTTCTAGGGGGCCATACTACATATTGTATTGCCATTCTGACACATGAAATCACAACATAAGATATTTGATTTTCTTGACTGGGGACAAGCATTGTATGTTGACACCAGTGGTGGGTTTCAAAAATTTTTAGAACCTCTTCTGTAGGTGTGGCCTGCTTTGTGGGAGTGGCTCGCCAGCCATGTGACCGGGTGAGAGTCGCTTGCCAGCCATGTGACTGAGTGGGAGTGGCTTGGCAGTCATGTGACTGGGTGGGCGTGGTCAACTTTTAAAATGTGGTCAAACTCACTTAACAATGCTCTTGCTTAGCAACCAAAATGTTGGCTCAGAAACTCTGGCATTTGAAGCACGCAAGTCTTAAAGCTGTCAAGTTACAAGACCCTTGCACCCCTAACCCTTTAGGAAAAAAAAACCTGTGGGTTGTTCAAACTTGACAGCTTTAAGACTTGTGGACTTCAACTCCCAGAATTCCTCCTCTCACTCTTCATCTTGATGATGTGCGGATGGATGGGGGGAGGGATCTGGAACCGGTTCTAAACGACACTGTAGATTTGTGGAACCTCTTCTAGAGAAGAGGTTAGAACTGGCAGGAACCCACCCCTGGTTGACACACGTCAATGTAAACGTCAAAGTGGGGGAAGGTCTTAGTGAACGGGCAGAGGTCTTGAGCCTTACAAATGATTAAAGCATTTTCCTTTTTTTTATCTTTACAAATGGAATTATAATGGAAAAGTTGGGTGGGGGAGATAGGGCCCAGTGAGCTGCTGTGGTGCTTGGACAATTAATCATTTTTTAAATAGAAAAATGCGGGAATGGGGTCCTTGAATCTGGTGGGACAGGAAGAGGAGCCTTAACTTGGCCTTCCTTTGCCAGATTTTCTCCGGTTCTTAACTTTGTTTCTCCTTCAGAAAAAGTGAATAAATCAGCATAAGTCAACCAAGATTGTGAGGTTGTCGTTTCTCTTCCAAAAAGTTTTTAATTTTTGGAACTACCCCAGAAATACATGAATACCGTTTCTTCAGTCTCTGTTTCTTGCAGCCGGTGATTCGTTTTGAAAAAGAGAAGTGCCAATGCTCTGTCCATTATGAAATGAATTTGTCTTACTCCCAGGGCTGTATGAGCATGAGTAGTTCACTGAAGGACCTCTGTTTAGATTAGACCTTTTGAAGTGTTCTCTGTCCACAATGGCCTCTATAGACTCCCACCGTTTTCATCAGAATGACAAAGGCAGCATCAGAGCCCTTGTGCATCACGGTGACATGGCCACAGGGACGTGCAGTCACTAGAGGCAGGGGAGGCGTGGCCTCACCAGACATGAGGAAAAGGAAAGAATTTTAAAGAATTTTTTAAAAAATAATTTAAAGCCAAGGTAGTTGCTGCCAGATTCCAAGTCATAGTGACTTGGAGTCTGCCTAGTGTTAACTATAGGAGGAGGCGAGAGAACTATGGGCCTCCTGTGCATAAGCAATTTTTCGCCTTTTAAGAGTTAAGCAAGGGTTAAAAAGCAAAAAAATTCATATGCAAAGGAGGCACGTGTTCTCTCGCCTCCTGTAGAGGGCATTTTTAGAGGCTTTTTAGAGTTCTCTGGGAGCAACTAGCTCAGTCTGACTCAGAGCTCTGGCCTTTCATGAGGGCAGGCAAAAGCAGAGTTGAAATCCTCTCTGAAACAGCTGGAAAAGGTGCGTGTGTGGGGTGGGGGGAGGAATTCAAAAAGTTTGATTGCATGCAGAACCACGTTGCCTTTTCAAACAAACACACACACCCACACACACACACACACACACACACACACAGCTGGATAAAAGTATATAAGCCCAGCTTCACTGATTACAAGTTTGAAAAGGCAACGTGATTCACCTGCAATCAAAGGCTCCGATCGGAAGGCAGCAGGGGAAGGCGGGGTATGGCAGAGGAGCTGCTTTCAAGCCTTTGGAAAATATATCCAATCCAACTTCTGTGTTTGTGTTTGTTTGAGAGTGAGTGAGTAAGAGAGGGATCCAAGTTCTCTGTGTGCGTGTGTCTGTTTGAGAGAGGGGGGAGGGAGGGAGAAAGGGAGGAAGGAGGGGGAGGGAGAAGAAAAAGAATGGGAAAACTTATTTTGCAAGGGGGAAAAATGCTGTCGCTTTAAATCGGAATGAGCATGCCTGGCTGTGGAATTCTGGGAGTTGAAGTCCGCAAGACTAAAAAAATTGCTGCCTCGCCAGCCATAAAGCTCACCGTACGTCACTGCATGGCCATAAATGTAGCAAACAGGTAGAGCTTAAAGTCACAATGCCTCAATGCTGCTTACATTGCTATGACCCACCTTCCCCCTCCTACAGACAACACAGCTCTCTAGCATTTTTGGAGCAGCACAAGAGTAAGGTAGTTTAATTAGGACACTGGGGTATGGGTTTTAATACTTTGCCAAGCTACAAAAGTTACTAGTTGCTCTAATTCCTCACATAACTACTTTGGGCATAAATGTGTGGGTATATCTATAATATAGATATTCTCTGAGCTGTCTGATAAAGGCAATAAAGTACATTTCACAGCTGACTTTTTTTTTTGGAAATAAAAACTGTTCTTTTAACTGCTCATTTAAATGCTGATCAAAGATCTTCTGAGAAACAATGGCTTTCAGCTGATTAAAATTAGGGGGCAAAGTGTGGTGTTACTCACTAAAGGTTGCCCTGCCCCAACTGGGTGTCCTTCCACTGTGTTGGATTACAACTACCATCCTACATGGATGTGCTACAGTTTAAAACTTGGCAATTTGGTAGCCTGGATAATTTGGGGACTGCAGGAATTGCAGCTTTGACCATACTTAGTTAGGGCTCATGGGAATTATACCCTCATTTATTTCATTTGTATGCCGCCCTTTTCCCCGAGGGGGACTCAGGGCGGCTCACAAGTTGAGCAAGGGAAAGGGGATACAGACAGTTTGACACCAACACAAAACAGTACATAATTTAAAAGCGCAACAATCATACCATTCGAGATAGGGGCAACGGTTGTTTAGCCCCAGGCCTGTCGGAACAACCAGGTTTTAAGGGCTTTGCGGAAGGCCTGGAGGGTGGTGAGGGTGCGAATCTCCACGGGGAGTTCGTTCCAGAGGGTTGGAGCAGCCACAGAGAAGGCCCTCCTCCGGGTAGTCGCCAGTCAGCATTGGCCGGCGGATGGAATTCGGAGGAGGCCTAATCTGTGGGATCTAATCGGTCTGGTGGAGGTAATTGGCAGCAGGCGGTCTCTCAAGTACCCAGGTCCAATACCATGAAGGGCTTTATAAGTGACGACTAGCGCCTTGAAGCGTATCCGGAGACCAATAGGCAGCCAGTGCAGCTCGCGGAGGATAGGTGTTACGTGGGTGAACCGAGGTGCACCCACGATCGCTCACGCGGTTGCATTCTGGACAAGCTGGAGTCGCCGAATGCTCTTCAAGGGCTGCCCCATGTAGAGCACGTTGCAGTAGTCCAGTCTAGAGGTCACAAGGGCGCGAGTGACTATGTTATACCCTACGGCAAGGTGGCTGGAAATTGTGGGTGCTAACATCTACAAGCCTTAAAGCTGGACACCCCTGCTCTACATTAGCTGGGGGTACCAGATTGCCAGCTGCTTCTATGATCCAGCTCATCAGCAGGGCACCAGGTTGAAGAATGCCAACCTAAAGACAGAGTCCCACATTTTTGAGACAGTTAAGCTGCTGTAGAGTATTAGAGGCTGCTCTGCATTCCCACATTGGTCTTTTTAGAACTTAATTTGTTGTGTGGACTTGAAGCCTATCCTTTTTATCTGGAATAAGATGAATAACAAAATGTTATCTCCCAACAATGAACATAATGAAAAATCATATCAAAGGACCATCAAACACGTCTCATCCACCATCTGCTAGCAAAACTCTGGGTTCCAAAATACTGCTTGTATTTTCCCCCCCTAAAAGTGCTTAATCCTGGACTCTGGCCAGACTGAATATTAATCATCTTGTACAAATTGTGCATATTTGCAAATGCTTCCTAATATTGCATTAATTAAAGCCCTGCTCCCCTTCATTTCAGAGAGATTTGAGAAGGAAACCTTCCAACACATCATGTTTATTGAGGGGCTGGGGCCATCTGGCTTTTATGCAACAGTGATCAAACTGGTTTGGTCAAGCAACACATCCTCTTCTTCCTTCCCCAGCATGTCCACACATCACATTATAGTAGTGGTGGGATTCAAATAATTTAACAACCGGTTCTCTGCCTTAATGACCAGCTGGGTAGGCACGGCTCGGTGATCATGTGACTGTGTGGGTGTGGCCAACTCAACGTCACTAAGGTCGATGGGCGCTTCGCCTTAGCTGTTGCAATGTCATAAGGGTTAACCAGAGAGGCAGTTTCTGTAAGCAGGTCAACAAAGATTAGGCTAGAAACAACATTAGAATGTCTCCTTCATGCCTTCCTTACAGGATTAGCCCTGTAAAGTGGGGAAAAACAAAAGATTTCTTCCAACAATCGGTTCTCTGAACTACTTAGAAAGTTACCAACTGGTTCTCACGAATAGGTGCGAACCGGCTAAATCCCACCACTGCATTATAGCCCAAGCTACATTGGCTTGTCTCAGGCCCAGAGTGTGTATACAGATAATCCCCAATTTACAAAAGTTTGGTTAGTGACCATTCTAAGTTACAAGGGCACTGAAAAAAATGATTTCTGACCATTTTTCACACAGTCATGTGTGTAAAATATGGTCAGCAGTCGGTTTTTTTTAATGATTTGATTAAATCAATTAATTGATTTAATTGATTAATTGCTTGGCAATTGACTTATATTTATGAGGTTGGAGCAGTGGTGGGTTGCTAACTGTTTACTACCGGTTCGCTCGCTCGCTCACGCACAACACTTCTGCGCATGCACAGAAGCGTCTGGGCAGGTGGGCGGAGCCTCCCTCCGCTGCCACTACCGGTTCGGCCGAACTGGGCTGAACCAGGAGCAACCCACCTCTGGGTTGCAGTATCCCAAGGTCACCTTTTGAAGTCAATGAGGAAGCCATATTCACGTAACAACCATGTTACTACCTGAACAACTGCAATAACTCACTGCACAACTGTGGCAAGAAATGTCCTAAAAATGGGGCAAAATTCACTGAATGACTGTCTCGTTTAGGAACAGAAATTTTGGGTTCAGTTGTGGATGGTCCTAAGCTGAGGACTACCTGTTCAGCCAGGGAGAGCTGCTAAGGGTGAGACAGATTTTCACCAGCCTGGCGTCAGCTCCAAAATTGGAATAGAAAACTGGGTGTGACTCCACCTATAATCGCAACCATTTGGGACCTGGGATTATAAAGGCTGCTATTGTGGGCTTTGGAGTGCCTTGTGGGTTTGGAAGGGGTACGGGAGATGCTCGCTGCTTGTAATTGTTGGCTGCAGCCTGGGTGGAAAGCAGCTTTTACTGGAAGTAGCTCTTCCAGGAAGGCAATCATTCATATTTTGGGCTGTCCCACTAAAGACAATCTGCTTGATAGAGTTGCCACCTTTCTCCCTGGCTTTGTTCCTGTGCCATCAGCAGCGGTCTCACAAGGAAAAATAAATAAATCACTGGAAGCCGTCTCCAACATGGAGATTAAAGGAGAGGAAAAAACTTCAGGGCTTATTTTCTCCCTGGCAGGCTGTTGTTAAAAATATAAGAGTGCAGATATTGAGAACAGATAAAAAGAAGGAAGGAAACCTCAAGTGTGTAACAGGGAATGTTTTATTGAGGTCAATGTGTTTGGAACAGAATAAACCCTTAAAGTCAGTATTAAACATAGCCAGTTTAACCGGATGGTCAGTCTGCATGATCATACAATATTATCCTGGCATTCTGATATTTAGCTCGCTCATGTGACACGTGTCCTAACCCTAACCCCATCCTATTCTTCTCCTTTTGTTTCTCTTCTATATTCTATTCCCCCTTTTTATAAAGATTTCTGCTGAATATGCTCTCCCTACATAATTCAATTACATGCATTCTTATCCAAGACATAACTCTTTAAGTCTTATTGGTGGGAACGTATTTAAAAATGTAGGACCTATTTGACATAATTTTATCTTATCTCTTCCTTCCCATTCTGGCAGACTAGAAATCCGTGATTGCTTTTAATCTCCAAGACTATTTTTCTCTGTGATCTACACAAATTGCGCAGCTTTGAATAATAAGAACATCTTTATTTTTAAGGCTACACATTTGTGCCAGTCGCATGTGCCTAGAGGTGTATAGCTGCCATGTTAAAAAAAGCAAAAGAACAAAAAGCATGCACACCCCAACATGACTTTCCAGCATGATTGGAATACGGAATAAACTAAAATTGTAGTCTGAACTGGAGGTTTGCAAAGCACAAAACATTCTGCTTGGAATATGTGCTCACAGGTAAATAACATGTCAATGAAAACTCTAAGGACGGATGTGCGGCACCAGGTCGAATAGCAAAAGCAATGGAAAAATATACTGTACTATTAATTAATTAGCATTCATTAACATACCCCCTCCAAATAACAATTGCAATTTATTGCAAAATTGCAAAATAAAGCCTCTGAAACAGAAAGGGTTCCAATGTAGCTCTTGTCCTGTTCTGTTCACACTTCATGCAAAATAATGTCCCTGTAGGTATAACAGTGTGCAAGCATGTATTCTTCTGGTATGTCAATCACCTCGATATGCAAATGTAAATTACCCTAAGCATAGATAAAGACAATGGAAAAAGAACTAACTATTGAAAGCTGTCATCTCACTCAGCTGTTTCATTCTGCTTCACGGTCAAGCTGTTGGCTCTTATCTCTGTGGTTTGGTTGTGCTTTGAGTTGCTCCAGCGGGGGAAAAAAAAGCATGTGCAGAAAAGCATGGTATTAGCTTCTCAGAGACTGCTGGGGAGAAAGCTAAGATCATCTGGTTTTACATCTCATAAAATCTGGCCAGCAGGGTGTTGTGTCTGCTTTGCTTGTAAATCCACCCATTGTTATTTTAATTTTTGTACTCTTTCTGACTGTCTGTATTGTTTTTGTCCCCTTGCTATCTAAGCCAAAGTCATTGGCAAGAACAGAGGAACTCCTAAAGTCTCAGGGGATTCCTTTGTTAGCTACAGTTGCAGGATCTTTGGTGCCTTTGAATTGTAATATAATAAACTAAGGTTAAAACTAAGCGTGACCCGTCAAATGCGCGCTCGACAAAAGCGCGCCAACAAAACCGCAGCGAGAAAACAGCGAGTTTGAAATCGCGCCCACAAAAGGGCACCAACAAATGCGCGCCGACAAAAGCGTGAGGGGAGGAGTGTGGGTAGAAGAAAGATGGGTAGAGAGGGTGGGAGAGAGGAGGGGAGGGAGGGTGAGAAGGAAGGGAGGGAGTGGATCGGGAGAGAGGAGTGGTAGAGGGAGAGGGGAAGTAGGGTAGAGGGGGATGATGGAGGGAAGATAGAAAGTTGGAGGGGGGTGGAAGAAAGAGGTGTACAGATAGTGGAAGAGGTATATTGGGTTTCTATTCTTTGGGGTATTGTTGACAAGAGGAATTGCTGCGATTATTGTTTAATGTTGTATGGTTCCGGCTATGCACAGTATATATGTGAGTGTATGAAAATGAAAAAATGGAAAATAAAAACCTTTTACAAAAAAAAAGCGTGATTAGGGTTAAGGTAAGGGTTAGGGTAAGGGTTTGGGTTAGGGTTAGGTTTAGGGTTAGGTTTAGGGTTAGGGTTAGGGTTAGGGTTAGGTTTAGGTTTAGGTTTAGGTTTAGGTTTAGGGTTAGGGTTAGAGTTAGGTTTAGGGTTAAGGTAAGGATTAGGGTTAGGGTTAGGGTAAGGGTTAGGGTTAGGGTTAGGGTTAGGTTTAGGGTTAGGTTTAGGGTTAGGGTTATGGTTTAATTCTCTCAGTACCTTCCGTGATGCTTTTGGATAACACACCTTCCAGTTCACAATCTTATGGGGAAATTGCTTTTAATGTTTGGATACTTGTTTAATATTTAACCCTTGTTTTCTTTTTAACTGCCCTCTTCCCTAATGTTACTTTGATGCATGATTTCAGTAGACCATATTGAAAACATTAGAAGAGGAGGCAGATTCTAACGGTTCACCACAATTTATAGTCCACGACTACATTGTTCCTCTGAAGCTGCTTCAAAATAAAAATGCAAAGAAACAGCTTCAACAGGGAAATAATTTCTTTTTTTATTGAGAATTTTGAAAAAAAAACTTTTAAAAATATTTACTTAGGAATAAGTTTAGGAATAGGAATAAGTTTATTTATAGGCCGCCCTTTTCCCTGAGGGGACTCAGGGCGGCTAACAACTTATAGGGAGGGGATACAAACAGTAACATATAACATAACACATAATTAAAAAGTAAACAACATTCATTCAACATTCGGGTGGGGGCGGATCAAATCTTTACCCCCAGGCCTGGCGGGATAGCCAGTTCTTGAGGGCTGCGCGGAAGGTCTGAAGGGTGGTGAGGGTACGAATCTCCATGGGGAGATCGTTCCAGAGGGTCGGAGCTGCCACTGAAAAGGCTCTCCTCCCCGTAGTAGCCAGCCGGCACTGGCTGGCAGATGGCACTCGGAGGAGGCCTAATCTATGAGATCTAATCAGTCTCGAAGAGGTAATCGGCAGGAGGCGGTCTTCCAAGTACCCAGATCCACTACCATGAAGGGCTTTATAGGTGGTAAGAAGCACCTATACTTCCCTCCCCCCTCCCCCCCTAACCCTCCCCCAATCTTCCCCCTCCCCCAGACTTCCCAGAACCAATACAGGGTATAAATCTTTAACAAAAACATTCTAAAATAAACTTAAAAAAAGTTAATATCATCTTTCATTTGAGCTTTAACTCCTCCTTGCTAGACTAGCTCTAAACAGATTATATTATTTCTTGTTTCTTCAGTCATAAGTATCTGAAATTTCTTAGTCCCATATTTATTTTCAGTATAGTCAACCCATCTTCTCCACTCCAGTTTATATCTCTCATTTGAGTGGTCCTTGAGATATGCTGATATTTTAGCCATCTCAGCTAGGTTTGTTACTTTCAATGCCCATTCTTGAATAGTAGGCGAGTCTTCCTTCTTCCAGTATTGCGCCACCAGCAGTCTAACTGCGGTTATTAAATGCAAAATCAGGTTAATCTCTACAACTGTACAATCAGTAATTGTACCTAACAAAAATAACTGAGGGGTAAACTTTATCCTTTTTTAAAGGACATTTTGCATAATCCACCATATTTTTATCCAAAATAATTTATGTTCGCACTGTACAAAGTACAATTGATTGTGTTACATTTTTATGTGCTGTGCATTTATTTTATTTTAATGGATCAGGATTCAGACAAGACTCCTGTTCTAATCCTAGTGGCACAAGTGCCCTGATGAGACATAGGACAAAGTTCAGAAAGGCCCTTCTCCCACACCCTTTTCCAGCTACGTCAGTGTTTCTCAACCTTGGCCTACCTGAAGATGCATGGACTTCAACTCCCAGCTCTGCTGGCTGGGGGATTCTGGGAGTGGAAGTCCACGCATCTTCAGGTAGGCCAAGGTTGAGAAATACTGAGCTACGTTCTTAGAGCTGAAGTGAATGGAAGGGGGATAGTTATAAGTATAATCTTTATTGTCATTGTACTTAAATACAATGAAATTGGTTATCAGTAGGACTTAGTTTTAAGAGGCAAGCAAGTGAAGGAAGTTGGTCTTTTCTCTCCTTCTGTCCTTCATGCACATACATATGTTGTTTTCCTGGGGGAATGGAGGAGAGATACAGTTGAGTAATAAGTTTCCAAAAATTCTTCATATAGCAAGTGGAAATGCAAAATAGCCATAGAGTTTCAATCATTCTTACTGCTGACGGAAAAATCAGAGGACTTGAGAGTTGAAGGACTCCATGGATGCTTCAAATACACATAATGTGCTTTGTCAAATTGGTCCAGGGGTGAGGTGAGCCCCCAGAATAGGGGCTGATTCAGTGGTGGGTTTCAAAAATTGTTGGAACCTACTCTGTGGGTGTGGCCTCCTTTTTGGGAGTGGCTTGCCGCCCATGTGACCGAATGGGAGTGGCTTGCCACCCATGTGACCGGATATGAAATTATGAATTAGTACTTAGGTCGGTCCAAGTAGCTATTCAGAAGTTAGTGGTTAGAAGCAATCGTAAAGCAAGATATGGAATTAAAACCAGAAATATTTTGTTGGCTATTTGAAAGGGAGTATAATATATATTTAATTTAACACATGTTAGCAGCTGCTGGAATTGTGTTTGCACAACAGTGGAAAAACAGATATGTAAACGAATAAATATTACAATGTGCAGGAATAAATAAATTGACAATTAAAATCAAGAAGGCTTTGAATACTTTTTCGCGTGGGATTGGTTTTAGCAATTGCCAACTAACGGAAACAGAAATTAGAAATCCAAAAGTATGAAAGAAAACACCAATTATGTAAGGAAAGGTCCTTAAAATGTATAAGGAAATATTACTAGATCATTCTTAATGCGTAGATAACTGCGGGACATTACACACCCACCAGTGGTGGGTTTCAAAAATATTTGGAAGCTCTTCTGTAGGTGTGGCCTGCTTTCCGGGTCCACTGGTGGAACCTCTTCTAACCGGTTCGGTAGATTTGACGAACCAGTTCTACCGAACCGGTGCGAACTGGTAGGAACCCACCTCTGTGCTGGGATAAGTATTGAAAGGTGAAAAATGACCACATTATTATACCACCAAATACGTATATATGGACAGAAAGTGCAACCCTAAGAAGGACAGAAATATTGAACAATGGCTGTTTCTGAGCTACTTCTGCTTTGTTGAACTCCTTCTGTCTTCTTCAGCAGCACTGCTTTTCCCTTTGTTTATTTTATGCATATCTATGAATGTTCAAATGTTCAAAACATCACATTAGGCTTTAATTGCCTAATGACAGATGGTTACTCTAAGAAATGCATGCCAGATTTCAGCATTTCCTGGAAACGATGCCTCTAAAGCTTGAAGTGTTTAATTGTGTGATCATTGTACATTGTGTGATCACAATAAAGTATTCTTTATGCATTGCTCCAGCAGGGTCTTAGTCCTGAACCCATTAACTCAGGTGGAATATCAAACAATGAGGATATTCACCTGCGTGGGATACTAAAACTTTTGTATATCCAATAATTAAGAGTACAGATGTTCAATACAGGCAATCTTTTCTTCTTATTCATCATGACTTTCCAAGGATCTTGGTTCAACAGTATGCTGTAACAGTCTTTTCAAATTCTTCTTGGCAGCTGGTCCACTAAAGCACCTCTTCTTTCCTTTCCTTTAATTTTAACCTTTTTAAACTTGACCAGGAAGAATCAAACCATGTAATATCCTTCATTTCAGTTCTAGTTTAGCTATGATTAAAATTGTTCCAGTTTAGCTGTGGTAAAAGCTCCAAGTCTGTAAAAGATCAGAAGCCAGAATGCTTCTGGGACAGATTTATGACTGATTCACACATGAAAAAAGAGAATTGCAACCAAGCTATAAAAATACAACAACTATTGCCAATTTACACAGCTCCTGCAGCTTTCCATTAATGTATTGCAGAAAAAGGGATGCAGCCACAATGCACCAGCAATTGCTGTGCTCTCTGATAGGTTCAATGGATTGATAATCCAGAAATAGCTTTTTTTTCCAACCTGGTGCCCTCCAGATATGCCACAATGCAGCTCCAGAATTCCTAGCCACATCTGGAGAGCATCAAGTGGAGGGAAGCTATTCTAGGTGATGATGATGCAACAATACCACATTGCTAGTTTCCTTTCATTCCCATGTTACCAGGAAGAGTCAAAAGCAGCGGGTGACTCGTGCGCTTTTGTAAGTTGCAATTTGGGACTTGGATATGACATGTTTCAAAACTTAAGTTGCAGAAAGTGAGGTGAAAAGATGTAATTTATTACCACAAAGGCTTGTCGCTGAGGTGGTATATCTGTATTAAAGGACTGCGTTGCACATGATTTTAAACCTGTCACTTGAACTTATGCTGTTTCTGCTGTGTTACTATAAATAGCAGCATATGGCAGGAGGTTGTGATCACGGAGGAGGAGGATGGTGCTGCTGGAAAGGGAATTCTCCTCTGCTTTGCCCTGTTAAAAAGAATTGTCCCCTCAAGTTATTATCAGCACTGAGGAGCCATGAAAGGAAAATGTCATTGGAACATGATGAAGAGGAATATACCTATAAAACCTAATCATAGTACACAAAATTGTCCGCTACAACATCCTATCTGTCAATGACTACTTCAGCTTCAACCTCAATAATACACGGGCAAACAATAGATACAAACTCAAGGTAAACCGCTCCAAACTCGATTGCAGAAAATACGACTTCAGCAACAGAGTGGTCAACGCCTGGAATGCTCTATCTGACCCTGTTGTTACATCCTCAAACCCCCACAGCTTAAAGCCTTAAACTGTCTACCATGGACCTCACCCCATTCCTAAGAGGTCTGTAAAGGGGGCGTGCATAAGCGCACCAGCATTCCTACCATCCAGTGGTGGGATTCAGCCAGTTCGCACCACTTCGGGAGAACCGGTTGGTAACTTTCTAAGCAATTTGGTGAACTGGTTGTTGGAAGAAATCATTAGGGCAGAGAGCCGGTTGTTAAATTATTTGAATCCCACCATTGCTACCGTCCCTGTCCTACTGTCCCCATGTATTTGTACTCATTTCCTTTGCTCATGTCAGGGGTGGGTTTCTCGCCCCGTTCCAACCGGTTCGGTTGGAATGGGGCCGGCGGCGTCCTCGTGCACGCGCGCAGCGCACGCATGCATACTAGCATCTGTGCGATGCTCCAGCTGCTCCTGGAGGATCGCGCAGGCGCTGTATGTGTCCTGCGCATGCGTGGAAGTGCAGAACTCGTCAAAACCGGGTAAGGAACATGGGCGGGCGGGTGGGCCACTCGCCGTTCCTGGAAGTTACTTACTTCTGGGTTCGCTGACCAACCGGTTCGCGGGGACCGCCGCGAACCGGTTGAAACCCACCCCTGGCTCATGTCCATGATTATACTTATACCTGTTATCTTGTACATGTTTGACAAACTAAATTTTAAAAAAGTTCCAGTCTCTGTCAACAACATATACATCCCAATTAGTAAAATCAGGTTGTTTTCTACCCCAAGATTACAGTAAGAACATAAGACTTTGGGAATAGCACTTTTGCCTCTTCGTTCTGCATTGTGTTTCTTACAGTGGCCAACCAGACGCCCCTGGTGAGACAGAGATATAATGCCTTTCCCGTCAGTCTCCCGCAGCAAGTGATGTTTGAAAGTATGCTGATCCAATCCAGAGGAAGCACTGACTAATATAGTCTTGAGAGACCCACCCTCCTTGAATTTATTCAACTTCTGTTCAAAGCCACTCCACCATTATGCCTTTGTTAAAAGAAGGTAGACTTGACTTTGAGCATATGGAAGGAAAAAAAAGACCATTGATGTGGGACTTAGAGGAAAGATTACTTGGTGCAGGACAAGGGCGAAGGGTGAGAAAGAAACTCACAATAATCCTGCCTTGGTTTTGTTTAGTATAGAATGAGACAGAAACTCATTATATACTAGGCTTTCAAGATTCTCTTCTTCTACCCTATTGAAGATAATCCTTGACTTTCAAGGATTACAGTAATTACAATGGCACTGAACAGAGTGAGTTATGACATTTTTTAACTTACAACCACTGCAGCATCTCCATAATCACAAGTTCAACATTCGGATGCTTGGCAACTGGCGTTTATTTATGTTGGTTTCACTGTCCTGGAGTCATGTGATCATTTTTTGGAGACCTTCTGAAAAGCCAAAGTCAATGGGGAAGCCAGATTCACTTAACAACTGTGTTACTAACTTAACAACTGGAGTCATTCACTTAACAATTGTGGTAAGAAAGGTTGTAAAATGGGCCAAAACTCACTGAACAACTGTTTTGTTTGACAATGGAAATTTTGGACTCAATTGTGGACTTAAAGACCATTCCTGAAATTACTGCTTTATCTGTTTGTTGACTTAGCCTTCCTTGAAAGATTGGCATTTTGGGACAATTAATTTCACTAATGTATTATTCACAAGAGTTTCAAAACTCTTCTTAGTACCCAATCTAAAAATCTTTGGAATCAAGACTATATTCTTAACTTCTAGACAGGGTTTAGACTTGTATGAATGTACACCAATAATTAAGAAATTATTTCCCAGTATAATGTACTGTTACCAATTTGCTTCTCCCCCTTACAACTGAATGTTGAAACATGATAGAAATAACATTCTAAACATAAAAGCCCCAATTGTTCCTTCTTAATTTCTGGCTCAAATTTATGTCTGTGCAAACATAGGAGATTATCCAACCCTTTTTCTGCCTAAGCAAATTCAGGCCTGGCCCTATCAGACAGCAAGAGGGAGAAGGCTATTTCAGGAAGCAGGATTGGGGAGAGATGAACGCAGGAACCTTAAAAAGAGTTCCTAGTCTGTTGAAAACATTGGCTGCACCAGAAATGAGTGTCACCCTCTGCTTTTCTTTATGCAACAAAATTTCTTTAGCAAGGAACTGAATTTCCTATAGCCAGTCCTGACAATTCATTTCTGAGAATGGTTTCACTTTGGGATCTTCAGAATATGAGGCTTAAGCTTTAGAGGGGCAAAAGTTATTTTGCTGAACACCTTAATGCAGGAGTGTCCAAGCATGGCTGACTGGGGAATTCTGGGAGTTGACATCCACAAATCTGAAAAGTTGCCAAAGTTGAACACCCCTGCCCTTAAAGGACGCAGCTCTTCTTTCAGCCCAGTTCAGTATCTAATGGTTCCAGTTTTGATTGTTCTCTCACACAGTACAATGTTAGTATCACCTCTGCCTGAGAAAATATTATTGTATGCTTAAGCAAATTTCCTTTGAGGAAAGTTTATATCCTCCTGAGGTTTCTATTACTGTCTTGAATGCCTTCCATTGTTTTGAATGGGATATTTGAAAATATTCCTTACAACCCAAAAGGAAATGCTGACTGTAAGGGGGACATTTGGTATTTAGCACATTGTTTCACTGTCCTCTATAAATGGAAGGCTTCATAATGAATCCCCCCCCCCAATAATGGGGAAAATAGAGATTTGTCCTATGTATGGAAGACTGGTTTTAATTTTTTTTCAGGGATCTTTTCAAGAACTAGGAAACAGACCAGTGGTGGGATTCAGCCAGTTCGCACCTATTTGGGAGAACCGGTTGGTAACTTTCTAACCAGTTCGGAGAACCGGTTTTTGGAAGAAATCTTTTGTTTTTTTCCACTTTACAGGGCTAATCCTGTAAGGAAGGCAGGGAGGAAACATTCTGGTGTTGTTTCTAGCCTAATCTTTATTGCCCTGCTTATAGAAACTGCCTCTCCAGTTAACCCTTATTACCATTGTAACAACTAAGGCAAAGTTCCCCATCAACCTGAGTGACATTGACTTGGCCACGCCCTCATGATCACATGACCACCAAGCCCCACCTACCCAGCTGGTCATTAGGGCAGAGAACTGGTTGGTAAATTATTTGAATCCCACCACTGAAACAGACCACTTTTGATCAAAGCAAAGTAGAATTTTAGAATCATTTTTCTTCCTGGTCCTATTTCGATAAGCACATTGTGTCAGTTTCATCTTCGCTTTTCCATTCATGCCTCGAAAAATAACGATGAGAGAGGGGATTTAGATTAGCCCAACACTTTTGCGTCCAAGAAAACTACGTGGTCATATTTATATTCGGTAGTCATCAGAAACAAAGGCTCAAGGGAATATTTATCTGATCCATTTATTAAAGAAAGAAAGGAGAAGAAAACGTTAGGAGCAACTACAGTGAATCTCTAAACTGACTAGTGAAAGTTACAGTAAAAGTACAAGTAAACGACAGACAACATGATCAGTCAAAAAATATTGAGTTTTTCCATGGTAGGTAACAGATTGTTCATTCCTGTGAGAAGGAAAAGGTAGACAGGCTGTGTGCTGGTTTCCTCCCTCACCATCTTCCATTGCTCTATAGCTTCAGTCCTCACAGCCAGAATTTATTAGGAGAAAGAGGGGAAAGATAAAAGTCTAAATGTAGGAAGGGGCATATTGACATGGCACATGTCTCTTCTAGAAATCAGCCCAGAGGTGGGTTCCTATCAGTTCGCACCTAATCGGTAGAACCGGTTCATCAAATCTACCGAACCAGTTTCAATTTTTTTTTTTGAAACCACGTGAAAAAGCATTCAGAGCCTTCTTGATTTTAATTGTCAATTTATTTATTCCTGCACATTGTAATATTTATTCATTTACATATCTCTGTTTTTCCACTGTTGTGCAAACACAATTCCAGCAGCTGCTAACATGTGTAAAATTAAACATATATTATAATCCCTTTCAAATAGCCAACAAAATATTTCTGGTTTTAATTCCATATCTTGCTTTACGATTGCTTCTAACCACTAACTTCTGAATAGCTACTTGGACCGACCTAAGTACTAATTCATAATTTCATATCCGGTCACATGGGCGGCAAGCCACTCCCATCTGGTCACATGGGTGGAAAGCCACTCCCATCTGGTCACATGGGTGGCAAGCCACTCCCACAAAGGAGACCACACCCACAGAGTAGATTCCAACTATTGTTGAAACCCACCACTGCCCCAGCCTCTAAAAACCTGGCTTCCTCCATCTACATATCCAGAATATTGAATTTCAGTCAACCATAATTTGCCATCACTCCTTTCTCTAACACAAATTAGGGTGTGTGTATGGGGGGGGGAGGAGTTTAAGAATTAAAGGTAATGCTTGCCTACTGCATTCCTCTGAAATGCTCCCATTTTCCTCCAAGGAGGAGGACTTGATCTTCACACAGAGCAATTCTAAGCATGTTACGGGATATGTCAAAGCAGTTGCTTGATTATTTATTATTGCTCAAAATTGTTGGGTGGATGAGTGACATCCCAAGGACAGCTTCTTTTGCTCCAGTCCAGCCTTTCCTATCCATCCATCTTTTTTGTTTTTTAAACCAGAGAATGTTCACCTCCACTCTATTATCAGCCTGTCTTGAATGGTGGCAAAGATAAGGGTGTTTTTATGCAAATGATATTTTTATGGTTTCCTCAAATGGCATGCAATTTATTTCAGCTTCTTAGACCCTGAAAGAGTCTGGGAGATGGAGATGGGGGAATTAGGGTGAAGGGAATCTAATTCAACCATGCAGTTTTCTTGACTTCGTTATACCTTTACTTCATACCCTCAAGGATTTATTGACACACGGAGTATTCCTAATTTTTTCTTCATTTATTCTCCGCATTAGCCAATATTACCCCCTGCCCTCGTGATGCTATTTACTCGCACCTCGGTTCTAGTTATCTTGTCTTATTTCATGCGCCGCCTTAAAAACATTGGCGATGAAGACAGTCAGATCAATGAAGAGTGATTTTTATTTATTTTTGCAGCCGTTCTTTCTCCCATTACTGCGAGCTCTGCTAAGAATATTAAGAAAATGTGATGTTCCCGTGAGTCGTCCATGAGGCCAATGTGGAGAAAAGACAGGACACGATCTTTCTCGGGATGGAGCGACCCAGATTGGGGGTCTGAGAGCCCCTTTTATTGAGATAGGACAAATAGCAATAGCAGTTAGACTTATATACCGCTTCATAGGGCTTTCAGCCCTCTCTAAGCGGTTTACAGAGTCAGCATATCACCTCCACAGTCTGGGTCCTCATTTCACCCACCTCGGAAGGATGGAAGGCTGAGTCAACCTTGAGCCGGTGAGATTAGAACCGCTGAACTGCAGATAACAGTCAGCTGAAGTGGCCTGCAGTACTGCACTCTACCCACTGCGCCACCTCGGCTCTCAAAGGCAGGAGGAGCAATAGCATGTGGTTAAAAACAACCTGTAAAAGTACAATTTCTAATCTACTGCTCAGGGAAGTTCTGTCTATATATGGTCAAATCCTGGACGTCATTGGTAGGGTACATCTCAGGATGTTATGTTATGAACTATCAGGATGTTATGGGGTTTTAGGAGTTTGTTTTCTCCTGTGTGGTTCAGCGTGGCTCTGCATGCCCCGTTATCCACTGGGCCATGGGTGACCGCTACGCCTACACAAGGAACTATATTACAACAAAGGACCACTTTTAAGTGAGGTGTTTGTTGGGCAAATTTCTTTGCTGAGTGGGTCAGATATTTAAAGGAGGTGCCGAGATGGTCATTTGGACTCGGTTGCATTGTAAAAACTTGTGCTGAGACTGAGGAGGGGGGGGGAGAAAAGAGGAGTAAGCAAAAATAATTTAAAAAATGAGGGGAATTCCCATTACTGACTTATCTAATAAACAGACTTTTTGTCACGCAAATATTTTGGGAAAAAGAGACTCAGAGGTTTCCGAGAGATCCTGCCTTAATGAATGCACCAACAAAGCATTTTTTCTGGTTGACAAGCCCAGCGTATTAACTGCTGGGCCATTGCAGCCTCAACCCCCAATGCTGTATCCTGACCCCCAATTCTTGCCATTACAACTCATAAGGAAAGCCTGTGTGAATCTTGCTTCTGTGATTGTACTCTTAGGTTAAGGAGGTTGCAATGTGTTTCTCCAAGCATTCCCGGTTTTTCTTCTTTGGTCAGAGGAAAAGAAAAGGGGGAACCATTTTTGATTTGTAGCACCAATAGCAGGACTGGTCCCACTTTTAAATGGAGCAAAGCATCTACTATCTACAATAGATTATTTGCTCTAGTATCCAGAGCAACCGATTCATTCTGCTTAACGAAAAGAAGGCTGCCAGCATAGCCTTGAGCGTTGATGGTTCTACCTGGGGTTTCTCCAAATGAATAGCAATAGCAATAGCAGTTAGACGTATATACCGCTTCATAGGGCTTTCAGCCCTCTCTAAGCGGTTTATAGAGTCAGCATATTGCCCCCAATAACAATCCGGGTCCTCATTTTACCCATCTCGGAAGGATGGAAGGCTGAGTCAACCCTGAGCCGGTGAGATTTGAACAGCCGAACTGCAGAACTGCAGTCAGCTGAAGTAGCCTGCAGTGCTGCATTTAACCACTGCGCCACCTCGGCTCTTCAGTAGCTCTTCGGATTGACTTGTCACCACATGGTCTTGCTCTGAGAAGTTACCTAAGCAAGTATAAAACCAACAGGCTTGGAAGCCATTGCAAAGAATGAGAAATTTGCATGTGGATGGATGGATGGATGGAGAGCGGGATTGTTTTGGGTGAATAGTGGATGCAGTGGCAATTCAGGAAGGGTAAAAGTGAAGGGATAAGCAGCAGCTTATCGACCTCAAGAGAGTCTTGATTGAAAACATAACCATTCTGGTTTCAGATTTCATCCATGTCCCTAAAAAAAGAATATTTATAGCAATAGGAATAGCAGTTAGACTTATATACTGCTTCATAGGGCTTTCAGCCCTCTCTAAGCGGTTTACAGAGTCAGCATATTGCCCCCAACAACAATCCGGGTCCTCATTTTACCCACCTTGGAAGGATGGAAGGCTGAATCAACCCTGAGCCGGTGAGATTTGAACAGCCGAACTGTAGAACTACAGTCAGCTGAAGTAGCCTGCAGTGCTGCATTTAACCACTGTGCCACCTTGGCTCTGAATTTGAACCACCCATAAAATTGCCTCAAGTCAGAAGTATCTGTTGCTAGCCATGATAACATCAAAGTAAAAAAAATGCATTAAGATGCCACAATAAAAACCTTACCCTTTTGTATTTGCATTATACATAAGTACCAGTGACGTGCAGTCAGAGGAGGCAATGGAGGCAGAGCCTTACCCCTGTCATCATGAAAAGAAAAAAAAATGTAAAAGGAAAAAGGCAAGAGTTGAGGTCAGGCTGAGCTAGTTGCTCCCAGAATCACCGTGGATGACTCTGCTTAGTGCTTAACTGTTTAAAAAAGCCTCTTAAAAAGCGCCCTCTACAGGAGGAGGCAGGAGAACGACATGCCTCATCTAGTCTGGCGTTTTATGATCACTTATTAAGTACATAAGCAGAAATTGCACTATGAAGTTGCGAAGTATGTTTTGTCACTTCCAACCGTCCTCCCCCACAATATATACTTCAACTTTAGCATTTACCTGAGCTTTACTCATGTTCTTTTATTTCTCTCTTTGTCTTACACTACACTGGAATTCTCCATCTTATCCCCTCTAGCTCCACCTACACAGACGAAAGCTCTTGAATTCAAAGATTCCTACTTTATTCTTTCCCATATTTGGTTTTTTTCTAGAAGTGTTGGCCATCCCACCCTCCTCTAATGACCAACCAACATGTTCCGCTTCAGGTTGGAGACAGCTGCCCTGCTTGCTTGGTGAAAGGGCCCTAAACACACTCGAACCAGGGGTGGGTTTCAACCGGTTTGCAGCGGTCCCTGCGAACCGGTTGGTCGGCCAACCTGGAAGTAAGTAACTTCTGGGAACGGCGAAGGGCGTGCCCGCCCGCCCGCGGTCCTTACCCGGTTTTGACGAGTTCTGCGCTTCCACGCATGCGCAGGATGCATACAGCGCCTGCGCGATCCTCCAGGAGCAGCTGGAGCGTCGCGCAGACACTAGTACGCATGCGTGCACCCCGCGCATGCACGAGGACGCCGCCGGCCCCGTTCCAACCGAATCGGTTGGAACGGGGTGAGAAACCCACCCCTGACTCGAACCATAACCTGACATCTGCTCTCAAGAGCCCCACTTCCTTACGGACAAAAGAAGGGTGTGGACCTCTGCAAGAAAGGGAGACAATGATCTCAACTCTCCAGGCATTGCCTCTGGGAAGCCCTGTCTCAATTGTAGTTTTCCACATCTAAAGCAGGGAGTGGGGAATGGAGAAAGAGAAAAGGCCAGTGTGGATTCTTTTTCCCCGTCCTTCCTGCCTACGGCTTGCTTTTCAGTCCAAAGTAGCCCCCAAGGCAGCTCTGGGAATCAAGGAATCTGCCTGTTTCTGAACACCACAGGCCTACAGGCAGGCTAAAATAACGGCCAAATTACAGCCTTTCCTTTTTGCAATTACAGGACATCTGCTTACTGCAAAAACCCAGGGAAAGCTACCATATTTTCCCCCAAGTATTTATAAACAGTTATAAACATGCTGATTTGCTTGCAATCTGAAATAGCAGCATAGATAAATCGGCGGGGGGGGGGGGAGGACTGGGCTCTCATTTAGCCGGCTGTGGGTGCGTTTTCGATCTGAGATTCACCCGCATCTCGAGCTTTGCGCGATCTCCAATAGCAAGCAAATCGGGTCGTAAGTATTAAAGACATTTGAAGGTATGGAATATTTTGATTCTATGCGGGGAGTGAGCAGTGGAGGGATTGATCCTTCCTTACTGCCTCAACTAGGGATTGTGTGCAAGAACTGCCAATCATCTTTCTTCTAGGTCAGAAGGGCAGTTGGCAATTAACGGCTTGTTAATGCAAAATGTACATTTAAAAAAAAAAAAAAGCTTCTAGTTTTCGGGACTGTGAAATGTAGAGCTCTCAGATCTCAAAGGTGGACGACCAGCAGTGGGCAGCAAAAGCTTCGAGTTTTTTCACCTAGCATATTGTGATGGCGCAACATATTCTAATATGGTGGGAACAGTGGTGCGTTCCTAACCAGTTTACTACCGGTTTGCTGAGAGGGCGTTTTGCTCCCTTCGCTCGCACATGCCCTTGCCGTGCGTTGCTGCGCATGTGCAGTTGACTAAAAACGGTTTTGCACATGTGCAGAAATATGCCCGCAATGGCAGAAGAGACTGGGGAACTGGTTTGGGGCGTGGCACAGCATGGCAGGTCGCTACAGTTCCAGTGACCCAGGCCGCCGTACCACTACCGGTTTGGCAAAATTGGTCTGAACTGGTAGGTCCCCGCTACTGGGCAGAAAGCTTATAATGAACATCCAACTCATTTTAAAATTAATTTCTTAGCAGTATTTTTGGAAGTGGTTGACTTCTGCCTTTATCCAGGAACTGAGAGAGAATGATTAGCTCAGAGATACCCAAATGACTTCATGCCTAAAAATTTATGTATTTATGTATTTATTTATGTATTTATGTATGTATTTATTTATGTATTTATTTATGTATTTATTTATGTATTTATTTATGTATTTATTTATGTATTTATTTATGTATTTATTTATGTATTTATTTATGCATTTATTTATGCATTTATTTATGCATTTATTTATTTATTTATGTATTTATTTATGTATTTATTTATGTATTTATGTATTTATTTATTAGACTTATATACCGCTTCATAGGGCTTTCAGCCCTCTCTAAGCGGTTTACAATTTTTTTTAGCAAATTGAGTCAGCAACTTGTCCCCACAGTCTGGGTCCTCATTTCACCCACCTCGGAAGGATGGAAGGCTGAGTCGACCTTGAGCCGGTGAGATTTGAACCGCTGAACTGCAGATCACAGTCAGCTGAAGTGGCCTGCAGTACTGCGCCCTAACCACTGCGCCACCTCGGCTCCATCTTCCACCAGTTTCTAGCCCAGTGCCTGAAACCACTGCACCAAACCCAGTATTTTCTTTCAAAGGAAGCCATCACCGAACCGGTTGTTAAACTGGCAGGATCCCACCACTGCAGCCCTGGGATAGAAGCTGTCTTTCAGCCTATTTGTGCTTGTTTTTATTACCCTGTACCGTCTGCCAGATGGTAATAGTTCAAAAAAAAGGGTGCCCAGGATGAGATGGATCTTTAAGAATGTTTTGAACTTCCTTAAGGCAGCGGGAGTTATAAAGCTCTTCCAAAGAGGGGAGAGGGCAACCAATGAGCCGAGGTGGTGCAGTGGTTAGGGTGCAGTACTGCAGGCCACTTCAGCTGACTGTTATCTGCAGTTCAGCGGTTCTAATCTCCCCAGGCTCAAGGTTGACTCAGCCTTCCATCCTTCCGAGGTGGGTGAAATGAGGACGCAGACTGTGGGGGCGATATGCTGATTCTGTAAACCGCTTAGAGAGGGCTGGAAGCCCTATGAAGCAGTATATAAGTCTAACTGCTATTGCTATTGCTAATGATCCTCTGGGCAATGGCGTTAACCCTCTGGGGCGCTGTCCTATCTGCCACTGTGCAATTGGCAAACCAGACACAGGTGCAGTATGGTTTATATACTTTTTTGTAATGTCATTATTATAACTACAAATTTACATTTAAGTTTTATTTTGTTTTGGTTCACTGTCATCCTTTACCACCTGAATCTGACTGCAAAATTTCCCAGCAAGCTTTGTTTGGGGAAAAAAAACTTGGAGGATTTATTGAATGTAAACACAGGAATGAAAATGCAGATTGTACATTCCCAACTAAAGCTAAAGCTTTGTAGGTTAAGCGGCCCTGTGTGATTAGTAAAAAGTGGCACATCTGTGGTTCAAAAGGCAAAGTCAGCTCAAATTGGATATAGAATGAGACTTTTTTTAAAAAAAGCATTTATTTTAAATTCCGTCTGCTTTTCTGTAGCCATCTACCTTTTCCTGTTTTATTCAGTCTTAAAATGGTACATTTTGGGAGAGGGGGTTTACACGTTTCTTCAAAAGTGGCAGCAGCTGCTAGAAGGGCACGAGCTGCATAAAAACCCAGCATGGCAGGCAGGGAGCTGCAGCTTCTGTACCCATGCCGTACACTCTTTCCCCATCCTAACAATGCAAAAATAAGATACGGTCAGTGTAAGCATTTGCAGCTGGCAGTCTCCTGACACACCAGGGGGAAAAAATACGAAGAAAAGATGGGAAATGCTGTGCTAAAAATAAGCAGGAAATATGTTCCTTTGATGCTTTTTTTCTTTCATATTGCTCTTTGATCGCTCACTTTTTGTGAAACATCCAAGGAACATCATGTCATTGCATCCTGTTTCTTCTTCTTCTTCTTCTTCTTCTTCTTCTTCTTCTTCTTCTTCTTCTTCTTCTAATTCTTCTTCTTCTTCTTCTTCTCCTTCTTCTTCTTCTCCTTCTCCTTCTTCATCTTCTTCTTCTTCTCCTAATTCTAATTCTAATTCTAATTCTAATTCTAATTCTAATTCTAATTAATTCTTATTCTAATTCTTCTTCTTCTAATTCTAATTCTTCTTCTTCTTCTTCTTCTTCTTCTTCTTCTTCTTCTTCTAATTCTTCTTCTAATTCTTCTTCTAATTCTTCTTCTTCCTCCTCCTCCTCCTCCTCTTCTTCTTCTAATTCTTCTTCTTCTCTTCTTCTAATTCTAATTCTTAATTCTTCTTCTTCTTCTTCTAATTCTTCTTCCTCCTCCTCCTCCTCCTCCTCTTCTTCTTCTAATTCTTCTTCTTCTTCTTCTTCTTCTTCTAATTCTTCTTCTTCTTCTTCTTTTTCTTCTTCCTCCTCCTCCTCCTCCTCTTCTTCTTCTTCTTCTTCTTCTTCTAATTCTTCTTCTTCTTCTAATTCTTCTTCCTCCTCCTCCTCCTCCTCCTCTTCTTCTTCCA
The DNA here is from genome assembly GCF_009769535.1 of Thamnophis elegans. Lineage (NCBI taxonomy): Eukaryota > Metazoa > Chordata > Lepidosauria > Squamata > Natricidae > Thamnophis > Thamnophis elegans. The sequence continues at coordinate 8,570,382 of NC_045542.1, forward strand.
TTTCTTCTTCTTCTTCTTCTAATTCTAATTCTAATTCTTCTTCTTCTTCTTCTTCTTCTTCTTCTTCTAATTCTTCTTCCTCCTCCTCCTCCTCCTCCTCCTCTTCTTCTTCTTCTTCTTCTTCTTCTTCTAATTCTAATTCTAATTAATTCTTATTCTAATTCTTCTTCTTCTAATTCTAATTCTTCTTCTTCTTCTTCTTCTTCTAATTCTTCTTCTTCTTCTAATTCTTCTTCCTCCTCCTCCTCCTCCTCCTCTTCTTCTAATTCTTCTTCTTCTTCTTCTAATTCTTCTTCTTCTTCTTCTTCTAATTCTTCTTCTTCTTCTAATTCTTCTTCCTCCTCCTCCTCCTCCTCCTCCTCTTCTTCTTCTAATTCTTCTTCTTCTTCTTCTTCTAATTCTAATTCTTCTTCTTCTTCTTCTTCTTCTTCTAATTCCTCCTCCTCCTCCTCCTCCTCTTCTTCTTCTAATTCTTCTTCTTCTTCTTCTTCTAATTCTAATTCTAATTCTAATTCTTCTTCTTCTTCTTCTTCTTCTTCTAATTCCTCCTCCTCCTCCTCCTCTTCTTCTTCTAATTCTTCTTCTTCTTCTTCTTCTTCTTCTTCTAATTCTAATTCTTCTTCTTCTTCTTCTTCTTCTTCTTCTTCTTCTTCTTCTTCTTCTTCTAATTCTTCCTCCTCCTCCTCCTCCTCCTCCTCTTCTTCTTCTAATTCTTCTTCTAATTCTTCTTCTAATTCTTCTTCTAATTCTAATTCTAATTAATTCTAATTCTAATTCTAATTCTAATTCTAATTCTAATTCTAATTCTAATTCTAATTCTAATTCTAATTCTAATTCTAATTCTAATTCTAATTCTAATTCTAATTCTAATTCTAATTCTAATTCTAATTCTAATTCTAATTCTAATTCTAATTCTTCCTCCTCCTCCTCCTCTGCTTCTTCTAATTCTTCTTCTAATTCTTCTTCTAATTCTTCTTCTAATTCTAATTCTAATTCTAATTAATTCTAATTCTTCTTCTTCTTCTTCTTCTTCTTCTTCTAATTCTTCTTCTTCTAATTCTTCTTCCTCCTCCTCCTCCTCCTCCTCTTCTTCTTCTAATTCTTCTTCTTCTTCTTCTAATTCTAATTCTAATTCTAATTAATTCTTATTCTAATTCTTCTTCTTCTAATTCTTCTTCCTCCTCCTCCTCCTCCTCCTCTTCTTCTTCTAATTCTTCTTCTTCTTCTTCTTCTTCTTCTTCTAATTCTTCTTCTTCTTCTTCTTCTTCTTCTTCTTCTTCTTCTTCTTCTTCTTCTTCTTCTTCTAATTCTTCCTCCTCCTCCTCCTCCTCCTCCTCCTCCTCTTCTTCTTCTTCTTCTAATTCTTCTTCTTCTTCTTCTAATTCTAATTCTAATTCTTTTCTGTAGCCATCTACCTTTTCCTGTTTTATTCAGTCTTAAAATGGTACATTTTGGGAGAGGGGGTTTACACATTTCTTCAAAAGTGGCAGCAGCTGCTAGAAGGGCACGAGCTGCATAAAAACCCAGCATGGCAGGCAGGGAGCTGCAGCTTCTGTACCCATGCCGTACACTCTTTCCCCATCCTAACAATGCAAAAATAAGATACGGTCAGTGTAAGCATTTGCAGCCGGCAGTCTCCTGACACACCAGGGGGAAAAAATACGAAGAAAAGATGGGAAATGCTGTGCTAAAAATAAGCAGGAAATATGTTCCTTTGACGCTTTTTTTCTTTCATATTGCTCTTTGATCGCTCACTTTTTGTGAAACATCCAAGGAACATCATGTCATTGCATCCTGTTTCTTCTTCTTCTTCTTCTTCTTCTTCTTCTTCTTCTCCTTCTCCTTCTCCTTCTCCTTCTCCTTCTCCTTCTTCTAATTCTAATTCTAATTCTAATTAATTCTTATTCTAATTCTTCTTCTTCTAATTCTAATTCTTCTTCTTCTTCTTCTTCTCTTCTTCTCTTCTTCTTCTTCCTAATTCTTCTTCCTTCCTCCTCCTCCTCCTCCTCCTCCTCCTCCTCTTCTTCTAATTCTTCTTCTAATTCTTCTTCTAATTCTTCTTCTAATTCTAATTCTAATTAATTCTAATTCTAATTCTTCTTCTAATTCTTCTTCCTCCTCCTCCTCCTCCTCCTCCTCCTCCTCCTCCTCTTCTTCTAATTCTTCTTCTAATTCTTCTTCTAATTCTTCTTCTAATTCTTCTTCTAATTCTTCTTCTAATTCTAATTCTAATTCTAATTCTAATTAATTCTAATTCTAATTCTAGTTCTAATTCTTCTTCTTCTTCTTCTTCTTCTTCTAATTCTTCCTCCTCCTCCTCCTCCTCCTCCTCCTCTTCTTCTTCTTCTAATTCTTCTTCTAATTCTTCTTCTAATTCTTCTTCTAATTCTTCTTCTAATTCTTCTTCTAATTCTAATTCTAATTCTAATTAATTCTAATTCTAATTCTAATTCTTCTTCTAATTCTTCCTCCTCCTCCTCCTCCTCCTCCTCCTCCTCCTCTTCTTCTAATTCTTCTTCTAATTCTTCTTCTAATTCTTCTTCTAATTCTAATTCTAATTAATTCTAATTCTAATTCTAATTCTTCTTCTAATTCTTCTTCTAATTCTTCTTCTAATTCTTCTTCTAATTCTAATTCTAATTCTAATTCTAATTAATTCTAATTCTAATTCTAATTCTAATTCTAATTCTTCTTCTAATTCTTCCTCCTCCTCCTCCTCCTCCTCCTCCTCCTCTTCTTCTTCTAATTCTTCTTCTAATTCTTCTTCTAATTCTAATTCTAATTCTAATTAATTCTAATTCTAATTCTAATTCTAATTCTAATTCTAATTCTAATTCTAATTCTTCTAATTCTTCTTCTAATTCTTCTTCCTCCTCCTCCTCCTCCTCCTCCTCTTCTTCTTCTTCTTCTTCTTCTTCTTCTTCTTCTTCCTCCTACTCCTCCTACTCCTACTACTCCTCCTCCTCCTCCTCCTCCTCTTCTTCTTCTTCTTCTGGATTTTCTTTTTTTGGTGGAAATTTAGGGAATGGGGATGGCTGATAATACAATGCAATGGCAAGAGCAGTTCTTTTAGTGAAATGGACATATACTACTATACCAGTTGTAATGTCTTTCTTTAATTAAAGAGTACTTGTTTAAGGATTCTATACACAAAAATGAACTTTTTAAAAACAAACAAACTATGAGACCTTTATTGTGAATAGCACTTGCCTGTAGGTAAATTTTCTAGGAGAATCATTTTAGGAGAATTGACATTCGCTTTCGGCTAAATGCAGAACATCCAGCCCATAGAAACGCTGAAGGACTCTGATATGAAAACAACTGCAATTAGGATAATGTGGAGGAGAATTTGAATTTAAAATTATAATTACAATTACAGTTTTTAGACTTGTAGAGTCATAGAACTGTGGACTTGGAAGGGAACATAAGAATCTCACTCAGCCCCCTGCAAGAAAAAACAGTTAAACCACTCACTCTTCGCATCCTGGATGTAAAAATTGTTTCAACTTCTACTGTCAAGATTACGCTAAATGGGGCATTGCACATCAGAACATCTAGACATAAGGACTGTCCCCCCCGCCATGTCATCACTCTGCTAAACAACTAATTCCCACAACATTGTCAAACTATTTAGTAAGGCTATATTACTATTATTCTTCTCATCTTTCCTATTACCCACCTCCTTTTCTTCTTATGACTATAACTTTGTTGTTTGTATCTTTATGATTTATATTGTTGTTATTTAGTTTCCTAGTATGATTTATGTTGATTGCTTATTTAGTATCCTATGACTATCACTAAGTGTTGTATCTTATGATGTATGATGAATGTATTTTTATGATGACTATGATCATGATTTATCACTTATAGCTTTTATGTACACTGAGAGGTTATGCACTAAAGACAAATTCCTTGTGTGTCAATAAAGAATTCTATTCTATTCTAGAATAGAGAGCCGAGGTGGCGCAGTGGTTAAATGCGGCACTGCAGGCTACTTCAGCTGACTGCAGTTCTGCAGTTCGGCTGTTCAAATCTCACTGGCTCAGGGTTGACTCAGCCTTCCATCCTTCCGAGGTGGGTGAAATGAGGACCCAGATTGTTGTTGGGGGCGATATGCTGACTCTGTAAACCGCTGAGAGGTGGCTGAAAGCCCTATGAAGCGGTATATAAGTCTAACTGCTATTGCTATTGCTATTGCTATTGCTATTGCTATTGCTTTTGCTATTCTATTCTATTCTATTCTATTCTATTCTATTCTCAAGAACTGGCTTATATCCTATCTTCCCTTAATCTTTTACCCCCACCCCCCACCCCCGTTGAACAATCCAAGGTTCTGCCACCTAGCCTCATAGTCCTTATATTAACTTGGTTGATGTCTTCCAAAACCCTTCTAACCTAACCTTTTGGAAAATTGAGTGGTAAAAAAGTAATCCAGGTGTGGTTTCATCAGTGCAAAGCAGAGAGGAATAAAGACTTCACTTGTTGTTCAGGCAGCACTTCTACGATGGAGCCCAGAATGGCTTTAACCATTCTAGAAATTGTCTCACACTCCTGGCCCATGTTTAGCGTGTTGTCAATGACCGCACCTTAATCCCTTTCCAATCTAGTGCTTTCAAGCCATCAGTCCTATATCTTCTATATGTTCCCTATATTTTCTCTCTCTCAGGTGTAATGCTTCATGTTTCTTTCTGTTGAAGGGCATCTTAGTTAAAGTGACCAGACGTCCCGCTTTTGGCAGGACAGTCCCGATTTCTAACAATTTGTCCCGCGGCGTTTTTAAAAAGTCCCGATTTTTGGAAAGAATGCATGACGCAGTCCTCTCCCCCGGCACCCCACTGATTAAAGTGCTTTCTTTTGCCCGCAACAGAGCTCGGGTGGGTGAAAGAAAGCACTTTAATCAGTGGGGTGTGTGCCAGGAGGAGAGGAGAGATTCCTCCCAGCACGCACCCCGCTGATTAAAGTGCTTTCTTTCGCCCGCAACAGAGCTCGGGCAGGTGAAAGAAAGCGCTTTAATCAGTGGGATGCGTGCCGGTGATTCGCCCGCCCAAGCTCTGTTGCGGGTGAAAGGAAGCGCTTTAATCAGTGGGGTGCGTGCCGGGAGGAGAGGAGAGAATCCATATAGACAAAATTTTTAATGAAGAACCACCCCACCCCCACCCCCATCCCTGTCCCTCTTTACCAATGTTAAAATCTGGTCACCTTAATCTTAGTCCAGTCTTCCAATCTATCCAGATTAGATTACAATCCCATCCTGTTATCATGGGCATTGCTCAGGCCTCCATGCACATTTGATTACCTTTTAATTAACTAGGTTATTAATAAAAAGGTTGAATGATATTGACCCTAAGACAGTTTCATGTGAGTTCATTGAATCCTGTTTTCCAGTTTGGTGTACGTAATTGTTAGGACATGAGGCTAGAAAGCAAGAGATAATGAAGCAGCTGGGTGTTTTTTTGGGCTGACCGGTCCATTTTTTTTAGTCCAAGGAAAAAAGTAAGGGCAACCCACTTCTGAAAATCTTGCCAAGAAAGGTTTAGGCAATCACCAGAAGGCAAAACTGGCTTAAAGGCACAAAGACACACACACACACAATTTTGATGGTGATGTTCTGAGTGAAATGACTGTTCACCTTATGCTATCTGTTCATTCCATTTCGAAAATGTTTTTTTTTTCAAAGACACATTCCTGTGTCATTGATCTTTAAATTTTTATTTATTTTATTTACGTATTTTACTTTTGTTCCATTTGACTGCCAAAGAATCCGCACTTTGAAAATGCAGCTTCTCCTTCAGGCTTGCTGCATATTATGAAGAAGATGCCTAATCTGTTTGTAGGCTGTACATAATACTTTCCTCAATGATCCCCCCTAATGTTTGCCACTACAATTCCCAGAATTTCTTGGCTGTAGTTGCTGAACTTGATGAGAATGTCTTTGTTTGCTTGATCATATTTCTAGAATTGCCTAACTCAACCAACTCTGGGTGGTTTACAGTAAAAGCAACCGATAATAACACCCTACACCAGTGTTTCTCAACCTTGTAGACTTGAAGTCCTGTGAACTTCAATTCCCAGAATCCCCCAGCCAGCTGTGCTGGCTGGGGGATTCTGGGAGTTGAAGTCCACAGGACTTCAAGTCTACAAGGTTGAGAAACACTGCCCTACACACACACCCAGGAGAGTCAAACCAACATCCATTAAAAAAAGAGAACAAGACCTAGTCATGTATCATTCAACAAAAAATCTCTCAGGTCCTGAGAGGTTGGGAACTCTATTTTCAAGGTTCACTGAAAGCAGGGGTGTTGAACTCAATTTCATGGAGGGCTCTGTCAGGGTTGTGTTTGACCTCGGGGTGGGGAGGCAGGGGGGGGGGATTGGCTAGAAGGGCATGGCCAGCTCAACATCACTTGTGTTGGGGGCGCATGTGGTGGCCTGAGCACTCTGCCAATGAAAATGGGCTCCCAAGCTCCATTTTCGCCTGTGACGGCCTTCTGCAACCTTCCGCTAGCAAAAACCGGACCCCGGGAGGGCAGCCTGCAGCCCTCTCAAGCTCCATTTTTACTGGCAGAGGCACCAGGGGCCAGTCCTTTGCTATTTCCAGGGTGGCCCCCCGGGCCTGATCTAAGCACCCTGTGGGTCGGATCCGGCCCCTGGGCCTTGAGTTTGACACCCCTGACTTAGAGGATGACAAGGTCAAGGCAATGCAAACTTCAGGAGGGAGGGGGACTGGTATTCTAGAGCAGTGGTCCCCAACCCCCGGTCCGCGGAGTACCTGGCACCGGGCCACGCAGCGGCCGGGGGCCATGATCGCTGCAGCGGCCGGGGGCCATGATCGCTGCAGTGGCCGGGGGACATGATCGCTGCAGCGCAAAGGCTCCTGGGCCGTGCGCAAAGGCTCCAGGGAAGAGAGCCCCGCGCTGGTACGCACGTGATATATAAGCAATCAATGTGTCGTCGCGAACAACGCCCCCCCACCCCTGTGCGCGCTCAGTGGGCCACGGTAAAATTATCAAAGGCTGACTGGTCCGCGGCGATAAAAAGGTTGGGGACCACTGTTCTAGAGGACAGATGTCATGGTAAGGAAAGTAAGCTCAGGTGCGTTGCTTCAAAGATGGGACCTGCAGCATGCCCACTCTACTGAATCTCACCGGGGAGGTGGGCAAAAAACATGTGAGAAAGTCGATTCTTTAGGAAACCCGGCCATATGTCTTAGGAGAGGCCATCACCAATACTTTGAATTGAACCTGAAGATCATGGGATGCAATACAGATGTTACTGTGGTAGGCACCAAACAGGGACAGCTGCCTCTGCAGCAGTGGTGGGTTTCGAGGTGGCGCAGTGGTTAAATGCAGCACTGCAGGCTACTTCAGCTGACTGCAGTTCTGCAGTTCGGCTGTTCAAATCTCACCAGGCTCAAGGTTGACTCAGCCTTCCATCCTTCCGTGGTGGGTAAAATGAGGACCCGGATTGTTGGGGGCAATAATGCTGACTCTGTAAACTGCTTAGAGAGGGCTGAAAGCCCTATGAAGCGGTATATAAGTCTAACTGCTATTGCTATTGCTATTCAATTTTGTTCGCTATCGGTTTGCTTGTGCCCGTGTGTGCGCTTGCGTGTGCGCGCAACACTTCTGAGCATGTGCAGAAGCATCCGGGCGGGTGGGCGGAGCCTCCCACTGCCGCCACTACCGGTTCACCCAATCTGGGCTGAACTGGGAGCAACCCACCACTGCTCTGCAGTTCTAGAAGGCAATGGGAGGCAGGATATGATAGAGAAAGGCAGGTTCCATCCGTGGCACGACAAAACCGCGCTCGACTAAGCCACGCCCGATTAAACCGCGTCACTGATGTCATCAACAGGGCGACAACAGCGAGCGCGGAGAAAGAAGGGCGCTTTAAATAGCGCTTTGAAATCAAGCCGATTCAAGTTAAGGTAAGGGTTAGGTTTAGGGTTAGGTTTAGGGTTAGGTTTAGGGTTAGGTTAAGGGTTAGGGTTAGGTTTAGGGTTAGGTTAAGGGTTAGGTTTAGGGTTAGGTTTAGGGTTAGGTTAAGGGTTAGGTTTAGGGTTAGGTTTAGGGGGGTTAGGTTTAGGTTTAGGGGTTAATTTTAGGTTTAGCGTTTACAGCGTGCTTCTATCTCCGCGCTGTTGTCGCGCTGTTGATGACGTCAGCTATGCGGTTTCGTCGAGCGCGCTTTAGTCGAACGCGGTTTTGTGGTGGAACCGGTTCCATCATGAAGACTAGAAGTGTTAGACGGATGAATGGCAATTGTTCTAAGGAGGATTAAAAGGAGAAATAACTGGCTCCACTGAAAATCTGTGAGATGTATATTTTTTTGTATCCTGTACTGACTAGAGAAGGAGAGTCCCAGCAGGATAGCTGAGAGGACCACCAAGGCAGATAATAGGGATGTTGCAGGCCAGATGTGAGGTTAACTCAGATCTGAAGGATGAAGCAGCTGCTGTGTAGAGGACAAAACTGTTTAACGGTTGCTTTGGCATGGGGGGAGAAATGAGGCAGAGGTTGACTGCTGTCTAGATGGTAAGGTATCTCATGTAACAGAAAGAGGGAAACAAATTTAACCCGGCCGATTGCCCTGCCAGAAACTGCTTTAGTTCAGTTACATAAACAAAAGTAAGGTAGCCTTTCATTAAATGCAAAGCAAAAGTCAAAAACCAGAGCATGGAGCAATCAGAGACTCCAAATGTAGCAACTAGCAGCGGGGGGAATTGTGGGCCAGGAACTAAGAGGCACTCTTTGTTCCCATCTCCTAAAAATGAGGAATAAGAGAATGCCCCAAATTAATTAGAAAAAGTTGGGCTTGAAAGATGGAGGATCTGGGTGATGGCCAGAGAACATATTGCCTTTGGTTGAAGTATGGTGTGGTTAATAATTGAAATAAGCAAGCTTTAGTAACAAAGAGGTTCCCCCAGCTGAGCCTGGTTTCCTTTTCACCCATTTCCTTTGCAAACAAGAAAAAGCAAAATCTTCCACCAGTGCTTTCAAAACGAGTCTTTCTTGGCAGACCGAGTTGGCACCCTCAGAGAAGCAGCGTTACAGCTGTTTGCAGGCCCTGGATTGAATGAAACGAAGCTATATGTTGCCAAGTCAACCCAGCTTTGGGGGGGGATAGGCCATTGGCAAGGATCCAAGTCGTTACTCCAGCAATTCTGGGCAGAGTTTTGAAAGATATTTATTGCACAATCAACACTGGAGTGAGGATGCTCCCTCCCTCCCACATTTTCTGATGTTCCTGACTCATCACCCGTCCCTCCTGGTTCGTAAGGGCTTGGGGTTTTGTCTCTTCTCCTTCATATAATGAAATGATTAACTGTACAGAGTCTCAACCGGGAAGTGCTTGATTCAAATCTGGATTCCATTAGGGAGTCACTCTGTTGCCACATCCATGTCAGTCTTGCATTAATTAAATAAAGTTCCCTATTTAAACTAAACTAAATTAAATTAAGTTAATAGAGTGTTACCCTAAATAACAGAAATAAAAAAAAATAAAGTAACAGTAATTTGCAACGTCCCTTACCCTTGGGCTGCCCAGAAATGTTGGCTTGTAGTTGGCTTGATGAGACTCAGTTCAAACTTGTTTCTTAGCACCTAGCATCAGAGGGAAACAATTGAAAATTATATCCTCTTGAATTTACTGGAGAAAAAGTGGGTCCATTGCATTTCCTTCCTTCCATCCTTCCTTCCTTCCTTCCTTCCTTCCTTTCTCCCTCCCTCCCTCCCTCCCTCCCTCCCTCCCTCCCTCCTTCCATACTTCCCCTTTCCCCTCTCTTTCCCTGGACTATATCCATAGCAATAGCAGTTAGACTTATATACTGCTTCATAGGGTTTTCAGCCCTCTCTAAGCGGTTTACAGAGTCAGCATATCGCTCCCAACAACAATCCGGGTCCTCATTTCACCCACCTCGGAAGGATGGAAGGCTGAGTCAACCCTGAGCCGGTGAGATTTGAACAGCCGAACTGCAGAACTGCAGTCAGCTGAAGTAGCCTGCAGTGCTGCATTTAACCACTGCGCCACCTCGGCTCATCCATGGCAGTGAGATCTTTGTTGCACTACAGTTTCATGCAAAAGGACAAAAAGGGACATTTCCATTTATCACATGATCATCTGGGGGTGAGAAGAATGGGAGGGCAGCAACTCTAGATCTCTAGAGAGGGGAAAACAGGGGGTGGGGGAAGTGGGTAGCTTTATAATGTCACTGAAGAGGAACGAGAAAAATCCAAAGATTAGCTCTGGTCCTCTTACCAGAGCATTGGGCTGTGGTAAGTGCCCAATGATACCATGCTTGGAAATATTGTCAATAACAAAGAAACGCTGATTCTGAAGACCCCGAGAATCTCAACTCCAAGCACTCTCTGATCTCTGCCCATTTTTTCCATACTTTAGCCTGGGACCTCCCACTATGGAGCACTTCCTTCTTCTGATACCCCTCCTGGGTCTGGTGAGCAGCGAACTGCCATTTGTACAAAGAGGATTCTGGGACTTCTCCATGGACGATCCCTCGGTCCAAGAAGAGGAAGAGGCATCTGGGATCTTCCCTACTTCGAGTGGAGCTGAGGCAGAAGACATTCCTTTCTACCCAGGCCTCTGTCCCTTTGGCTGCCATTGCCACCTACGGGTGGTCCAATGCTCCGATCTGGGTGAGTCTCTCTTTTCAGCGGGGGGGGGGGGGGAGAGGAGATTACAGCAATTGGGCAAGACTGTGAACCAGCATTCATTCTGGAGATCCTAGTGTTACGAACAGAAGTAAACTGGAAGGATGGAAGGCTGAATCAACCTTGAGCCGGTGAGATTTGAACCACTGAACTGCAGATAACAGTCAGCTGAAGTGGCCTGCAGTACTGCACCCTAACCACTGAGATGAAAGAAAAAAAGGAAAAGGGACAGAGAGACAAAAGGAAGGAAAGAGAGAAAGAGAGAGAGAGAGAGAGAGAGAGAGAGAGAGAGAGGGAGGGAGGACACATGGCTGGCAAGCCACTCCTACCAGGTCACATGGCCGGCAAGCCACTCCCACAAAGGAGGCCACACCCACAGAGTAGGTTCAAATTTTTTTTGAAACCCACCACTGATCCAGACCTTGGATTGACAACATAAAAAGTTTGGCATGAAGGTGAGGGCTACAGCTGTCCTGATGCTCTTTATTTTCCCCTTGTTTTTCTCAACAGAATGGGTGTTTTGCAAGAGCAGAACTGCATAAATCAATAGCTCAGAGTTGAGACAAGGGCACCATCCTGAGGATAGTAGGTTAAAATAAGATTGCCAGGCCATTCCAGAGACTGCTATTGAAACACTAGTAAACCAGAGACTGTCTTATTTTTTTTTTTAAACTTTATTCAATTTTTAAAAATTAAAGAGGTAGAAACTAACAAAAACTAATAATTAAGACAGAAAGTCCTGCAAGACTGATTGTGCTGTCACTCCCTTGCCTTCTCATACTAAATCATAATATATTATTTGTTATTCATATAATCCAGTGTTTCTCAACCTTGGCAACTTGAAATCCTGTGGACTTCAAGTTGTCAAGGTTGAGAAACACTGATATAATCAATCAGGGAGGATCTGCCTGAGCCGCTTCCTAATGTTATCTCGTTGGTTTTGGACTTATAAAAGATTTTAGCCCCTTTCCAGGGTTAGAACAATGTACATGTAGGTATCTATGTATATACATGTGTGTATGTATCTCCATTAGCAATGATAGGCAAATTTATGTGATTTTCAGTTTCATTTTTAACTGAAGCTGCCATTGCCCCTCACCCCCAGACGACAAATTCTGGAGCCCTAGTTGAAATATATGCACTTAAAAGCAAAGAATTTGGAGACCAGAAGTTTGTTTACATGAGCAGAAATTCATTGGGCTGAAAGTTCTTCTGTCTCATAATTCCAATCTAGTGATTTTGTTGCTGCTGTGGTCGAACAGGACTCAGATCAGTGGTGGGATTCAAATAATTTAACAACCGGTTCTCTGCCCTAATGACCATCTGGGTAGGTGGGGCTCGGTGGTCATGTGACTGGGTGGGCGTGGCCAACTCAAGGTCAGTCAGGTCGGTGGACGCTTCGCCTTAGCTGTGAAAATGTAATAAGGGTTAACCGGAGAGGCAGTTTCTGTAAGCAGGTCAATAAAGATGAGGCTAGAAGCAACACCAGAATGTTTCTTTCCTGCCTTCCTTACAGGATTAGCCCTGTAAAGTGGGAAAAAAACAAAAGGAGATTTCTTCCCAACAACCGGTTCTCTGAACTGCTTAGAAAGTTACCAACCGGTTCTCCCGAATAGGTGCGAACCGGCTGAATCCCACCACTGACTCAGATATCCTTATTGCAGTTCCCCCAGAGATTTGCCAAGAAATTCAGATTCACTCTACCTGTGCTCTTCAGGGCATACTGATTCCAAAGCATTTACCGGTACTCCTCAATTTACAGCTGTAATTGAGCCTGTAATTACAGTTGTACAGTGGGTATCATTAAGGCAATCATTAAATAATTTATAACCTTTTGGTGGTGGTGGTCATTAAGCAAACAAGTCCCTTGATGGTTAAATGAACTCATTTTCTTCAATTTGCATTTTTTGACAGAAGCTGGAAGTAAAAGCCAGAAACGGGCAAAACCACACAAAAAAAATGCAGTAATGTGACTGTGGGATGCTGCAAACCGCTGTAACTGTGAGCTAGTTGTCAAGGATCCAAAATGTGATCACATGATCACAGGGTGTGTGGACATTGGAACTCCAGAAGTGGGATGCAGGCAGCTCTAGGGAAATTTATCCTAACTTTGAATGGTTGCTAAATTAGGACTACCTGTATAATCTAATAGAAATTACAGAGGAGGGTGTCTGAGGGGCATATCAGCGATGCCCAAATCACCAGACTCTGAATGTGAAGCAATTCTTTCTGGTCCCTAGGTCAAGATCAGGAGTGGGTTCCTGCCAGTTCTAACCTCTTCTATAGAAGAGATTCCACAAATCTACAGTGCCGTTTAGAACCGGTTCCAGATCCCTCCCTCCTGCCCATCCGCACATCATCAAGATGAAGAGCGAGAGGAGGAATTCTGGGAGTTGAAGTCCACAAGTCTTAAAGCTGTCAAGTTTGAACTCCCATGGGGTTTTTTTTTTCCTAAAAGGTTAGTGGTGCAAGGGTCTTGTAACTTGGCAGCTTTAAGACTTGCACACTTCAATGCCAGAGTTCCTGAGCCAACATTTTGGTTGCTAAGCAAGAGCGTTGTTAAGTGAGTCTCACCACATTTTACAAGCTGGCCACGCCCACCCAGTCACATGACTGCCAAGCCACTCCCACCCGGTCGCATGGCTGGCAAGCCACTCCCACAAAGCAGGCCACACCTACAGAAGAGGTTCCAAAAAAAAATTTGAAACCCACCACTGGTCAAGATGTACCAGAATTACCTAAGTACCCAAGGGTGTACTCTTGGGTAAGAATATCTGAATGGGATGCGGTGGCTCAGTGGCTAAGATGCTGAGCTTATTGATCGAAAGGTCAGTGATTCGGCGGTTCGAATCCCTAGTGCTGTGTAACTGAGTGAGCTCCTGGTTACTTGTCCCAGCTTCTCCCAACCTAGCAGTTTGAAAGCATGTAAAAATACAAGTAGAAAAATAAGGACCACCTTTGGTGGGAAGGTAGCAACGTTCCGTGTGCCTTCGGTGTTTAGCCATGCCGGCCACATGACCATTGAGACGTCTTCGGACAGTGCTGGCTCTTCAGCTTTGAAACGGAGATGAGCACCGCCCCCTAGAGTCGGGAATGACTAGCACATATGTGTGAGGGGAACCTTTACCTTTACCTTATCCCAGGGTACTTAAACAAGGTTCCCAAAGACTAAGTACGAGGAAACATCTTTGTTTTAATGTTAACCTTTCATTGACTTTTATCTGTAATGCGCAGCTGTATCTGAATGCATTATTTTGATATGGTTCCAACTTCTGTATAAAAAGAAGAGGGTGCCTAGGAACGCAATTCTGATTGCCAGATTATCTGTGCATTTGTAAAACTCTCAAAGGCTTTAGAGCAGGCAATTTTCTCTTGGTTTTGCTTCTGATTTTTGGACACAGTCATTAACAGTAGTTTATTCATTCTTCATTGAGCGAGCTCATTAAGGGCCTTATTCTACATGGGGCAGCCCTTGAAGAACATTCGGAGACTTCAGCTTGTCCAGAATGCAGCCGCGCGAGCGATTGTGGGTGCACCCCAGTACACCCACGTCACACCTATCCTCCGCGAGCTGCACTGGCTGCCTATTGGTCTTCGGATACGCTTCAAGGTTCTAGTCGTCACTTATAAAGCCCTTCATGGTATTGGACCTGGGTACTTGAGAGACCGCCTCCTGCCAATTACCTCCAACAGACCTATTAGATCCCACAGATTAGGCCTCCTCCGAATTCCATCTACCGGCCAATGCCGATTGGCTACCACCCGGAGGAGGGCCTTCTCTGTGGCTGCTCCGGCCATCTGGAACGAGCTCCCCGTGGAGATTCGGACCCTCACCACCCTTCAGGCTTTCCCCAAAGCCCTTAAAACCTGGCTGTTCCGACAGGCCTGGGGCTGACGAGTTCCCCGCCCCCGCTCGAATTGTGTGATTGTTGAGTGTTTTTTAAATTGTTGTAGTTGTTTGTCCGTTGTTTTTTCTCCTGTTTGTATTCCCCCCCCTTACTTTGGTTTGTGAGCCGCCCTGAGTCCCTCTGGGAATAGGGCGGCATAGAAATGCAATAAATCAAATCAAATCAAATCAAATATTTGAAGTGGTCAACGTAAAAAGACAATTCACTATTGACATTTCTGAGCTGTGCAACAGGGTTTCTTCATGGTGGTCATGAGTTAGGCCATCTTAATCACCGTAAATGAATAGTTAAGACTTAGCGAATAAATCAGAGGCAGACAAGGAGACATGGAGCAGGCAGCCATTCAACAGATGCAGTTTTGGCAAGAATTTAAGGTTCATTCCAGACAAGGCATCCCCAACACAATTGATAAAGAAAACACAAGATCTCTACCACAAACTTTTAATACAGCAGCAACAATCCTGTGGATATTTTTCAGGCATGTGCAGACAAAGTATTTATCCCTCATCCCTCCTGCAGCCTTGAATAACGGCTCTCTCACTGCTAGCACATGAATCATGCATGAGCCCCATCACATTTACCAAGCGTGACTTAGCATTGTGTGACTGTAAACAGGGTAAATAGATGAATGCAGTTATGTGGGCAGAGCCACAGTGAATCCACGTGAGGATATTGTGACTGTAATAGCAACCCAAAATACAGCATGGTTTATTGTCATCCAGAACTCAGATCAGAATAAGACTGTAGCGCCCGGGCTCAGGCCTGTATTTTACTGAGCTAATGAAGGAGTAACCTCTGCTGCCAATATTGTCCCACCCATGTAGGAAGAGGAATTCCTTGGAAAGCTGACATCTTTTTGTTTTAGACTTTAATCAGAGCCCAGGCACAGCTTGTCAGTCTAGATTGTAAGATTTTGGGGGGGGGGGGGAGGAGGAGGAGGAGGAGGAGGAGGAGGAGGAGGAGGAGGAGGAGGAGGAGGAGGAGAGACAGCCAGGTATGGAATAGTTCATGGTATATTGTACATGTGGAGCTCTAGGTCATAATAACGTGTGTTGGGAAGATAGTCAAAGGACGCTTCCGCATGGATTTCTTTCCCCTCTCCAACCGCTGCAAAATATTTCAACGCTGGCCATGCAAACATCTTCGCTCCTGCTCAAAATGCTGAGATCAGAGCTCTCACCAGCTGAGCAACGCAGGAGAGCCAGAACTGGCATTCTGCCAGTGGCCCATTTTCTGAGCAAAATAGCTCCTGAAGCAACCCTGTTCTAGACAGAAAGAGGACAATCAAATTGCTTGAAGGCATTTCTGTTTTATCTACACCAGCTCTGGCTGGGTGGTGGCCATGTCCCTCCAAACCAGCTCTGTCCCCCGCCTCCCTCCCATCAGTTTCTTCCATGTGATCCATTTTTTCTTTGGCTACAGAGAGCAAGGAAAGAACATGATGTTTTCTGCATGCAAAGCATTCGCCCTCTGCCCTTGAGCTATACACCATCCTTAAATACGCAGCTCCCCCTGTAATATGACACGAAGCAGCTTCTCAAGACAATTCAGTGGAGGCCGGCTCTTGAAAGTCACCGGGCCATCCCTGTTCTCGAGGAAACAGCAAATCTTACAAAGGCGGCTTATGTCTCCCTATGGTTCAGTGGCTTAGGTACAAAACAGAGGTGGGTTCCTACCAGTTCGCACCTATTCGGTAGAACCCGTTCGTCAAATCTACCGAACCGGTTAGAAGAGGTTCCACCAGTGGACCCGGAAAGCAGGCCACACCTACAGAAGAGGTTCCAAGATTTTTTGAAACCCACCACTGGTCCTTGGATATGATTATTCTACACTATCATGCTCCTATTTATAAAACTCAGTGCCTCTGTGAAAGGGAAGGGTGACCACTGCGTTTGTGGTGCAATCAGAACATTGCGTGTGTTGAAGTTGTTTTAACGCAAACCAAAGATGCCTTTTAAAAAACAGGTGTACATCATATTCTTCTGCATGCCAGTGCTGTGTGTGAGGTAATTTAAGGTGGTTCTGACAAGTGTTGTCGGCATCTTCATATCCGGTCACATGGGCGGCAAGCCACTCCCATCTGGTCACATGGGGTGGCAAGCCACTCCCACAAAGGAGGCCACACCCACAGAGTAGGTTCGAACAATTTTTGAAACCCACCACTGGTACAAAAGCATCAGCCAGGTATAACTGAGCAAGAGTACTTGGAGGATCATATGCCCTCTGCATAATGAAGCAGAGCTAACTGTAAGGCAGCGCAATACTCTAAAAGGCAGAAACCATCCCATCTTCGTGCTCTCTTTCTTGTGGGCATTTGCAAACCGTCAAGTTGTGAAGTGATGCTGCTGTGCTGGACTGTTTCAAGTCATTGGCTCACAGGTGTGTGGAAAACCCACACGCTGCTGCTTTGGGTCATACATTGTGAGTTGGCAAGGAAACAATTGCAAGCCAAGAGAGGAAAGAAACTGGAAAGCATGCTGGACTACAAAGAGCCGAGGGTGGCGCAGTGGTTAGGGTGCAGCACTGCAGGCCACTTCAGCTGACTGTTATCTGCAGTTCAGCGGTTCAAATCTCACCGGCTCAAGGTTGACTCAGCCTTCCATCCTTCCGAGGTGGGTAAAATGAGGACCCGGATGGTTGTTGGGGGCAATATGCTGACTCTGTAAACCGCTTAGAGAGGGCTGAAAGCCCTATGAAGCGGTATATAAGTCTAACTGCTATTGCTATTGCTAAGTTCTGCCCCCTTTTTTAGTTCTCCTGGCCATCCATGATGCTCTCTACCTCACCCACCCACCTACCCCAATCAGTGATTACACTTCATGGTACTTAGGAAGGGGGGTGTGTGGAGTGGTAGAATACGTATTGCTAATATATTTATAGGATTTGCAAGGTTTTTAAAAAGAATTCGCTGACTAATTGTAAATAAGAACTTGAATATTTCCCCCTCCCCCATTGCTTGAGTAGATGGTCTTATCAATGTAAGTAAGGGTAAAGGTTCCCCTCGCACATATGTGCTAATATCGTTCCTGACTCTAGGGGGCGGTGCTTATCTCCGTTTCAAAGCCAAAGAGCCAGTGCTGTCCGAAGACGTCTCCGTGGTCATGTGGCCAGCATGGCTAAATGCCGAAGGCACACAGAACGCTGTTACCTTCCCACCAAAGGTGGTCCCTATTTTTCTACTTGCATTTTTACAGGCTTTCGAACTGCTAGGTTGGCAGAAGCCGGGACAAGTAACCGGAGCTCACTCCATTATGCGGCACCAGGGATTTGAACTGCCAAACTGCTGACCTTTCTGATCGGCAAGCTCAGCTATGACTAATGTGTGGAGCTGAGTAGCTAAGTGCAAAAAGAAGCTAGCCTTAATTTCAGCAGGTGCTAAATTCATTCTCTTCTCTGTGATTCACAGTACAGGGCCCCATCCATTTTGGTTTTTCAGTATAGTGTAGCTAGTCCTCTTTTAACCTGGCCAGGTCTTCTGCCCTGCAGGGGTGGGTTTCTTGCCCCGTTCCAACCGGTTCGGTTGGAACGGGGCCAGCGGCGTCCTCGTGCACATGCGCGGTGCATGCATGCGTACTAGCGTCTGCATGACGCTCCACCTGCTCCTGGATGATCGCGCAGGCGCTGTATGCATCCTGCGCATGCGTGGAAGCGCAGAACTCGTCAAAACCGGATAAGGACCGCGGGCGGGCGGGCGGCCCCTTCGCCGTTCCCGGAAGTTACTTACTTCCGGGTTCGGTGACCAATCGGTTCGCAGGGACCGCCGCGAACCGGTTGAAACCCACCCCTGCTGCCCTGGATATCCCATCTTCTGTCTCTGTAGCAGTGGTGGGTTTCAAAAAATTTTGGAACCTCTTCTGTAGGTGTGGCCTGCTTTCCGGATCCACTGGTGGAACCTCTTCTAACCGGTTCGGTAGATTCGACAAACCGGTTCTACCGAACCGGTGCGAACTGGTAGGAATCCACCTCTGCTGTGTAGCCAATCCCGACTTTCTGACCCATCTGTTTCTGGTTTTTTCCAGGTCTCAAGCAAGTGCCTAAGGAAATCTCACCAGATACCACATTACTAGATCTGCAAAACAACCACATTACGGAGCTGCGCAAAGATGACTTTAAAGGGCTCTTTCGCCTCTATGTATGTACTGCCAAAGACCCCCTCCCCACTTCTGATGGATATAAGCAGGACAGGAGAACCTAGTTGGGTCCACTAAGAATACATAGTCGCTTCCCTCAGGTGTAGAACGAAAATCTATTCGTTCTGCCAGGACTGGATCCCGGAACACTCAACTTCTGAACATGAATGGCCTTCAATATTTCCAACCTCAAAGAGGGGAGGAATGGGAAGAAGAGGGGAAGGGTAAAGGGGAGGAAGGGGAAGGAGAGAAGGGGAAGGAGAGGAGGAAGGAAGGAAGGAGAGAAGAAAGAGAAGAAAGGGGGGTAGGAAGGAGGGAGGGAGGAGGGAGGGAAGCAAGGAGGGAGGAAGGAGGGAAGGAAGGAGAGAAGGAGAGAAGAAAGGAGGGAAGGAAGGAGGGAATGTAGGAGAGAAGGAAGGGGGAAGGAGGGAGGGAAGGAAGGAGGGAAGGAAGGAGAGAAGGAGAGAAGAAAGGAGGGAAGGAAGGAAGGAGGGAAGGAAGGAGGAAGGAGAGAAGGAGGGAAGGGGAAGGAGGGAGGGAAGGAAGGAGGAAGGAAGGGGAGTAGGAGAGAAGAAATGAGGGAAGGAAAGAGGGAGGGAGGGAAGAAGAAGTAGGACCGTTGTAAGATAAGATGGATCTATGGGATGTTAAGAAAGCAATCTTCAAGTATATTGTCCAACTGTAGGGAAAAATTGTTATAAATACATATTATTAATAACAGTTATGAGATCATATAATTGTGAATGTATATATGTAATTGATAAATAAAAATCTTTTAAAAAAAATATTTCCAACCTCCACTTCTCTCAAACCCCCTGGGATTAAAACACAGGAACTCTGGGCTTATGCTTCCTGGAAATCCTGAGCCACTGGCTGTATTCTTTATCATGATATTCTGCTAAAAGATTTCTGGAGGTCTCACTCCAGTCCTCAAATTGTATTTTTAAGTGCAAGCAATCACATCTACCTTATTTATAATATTGCTTCTTTCTTTATATGTTACCTTCTGCAAGTGGATTTGGGAAGTGTGCAGATATCTTATTTGTACCAATAGGAGTCTGGCATTTAATTTCTTTGCAAGACTTCCTCACAAATTTCTCTAGCTCTGCAAGACTTAGTCGCCAGGATAATAATGGATTCTACCTTCTTACATCTATGTAAGAAGCATGTGCTTAAACGCTGCTCACATGTCATCTCTTTCTATGACTCTACCACAGGCCTTGGTATTGGTGAACAATAAGATCTCCAAGATCCATCCGAAAGCTTTTAGTCCTCTGATTAAGCTGCAGAAGCTCTACATCTCCAAGAACAACTTGGTGGAGATTCCACCTAACCTGCCCAACTCCTTGGTGGAACTCCGGATCCATGAGAACAAAATCAAGAAGATCCCAAAGGCCATCTTCATGGGCTCCAGAACATGAATTGCATTGGTGAGGCATCAACCGTTTCCCACTTTTCTTTCCCCAAGTCATGCTTTGTATTCGCTGCTTTTTCTTTAGAAACATGGGACACAGACCCCGGTGAATGGTTCTTTAAAATGCAGAAAACTGCACCCAATATTGTGTGGCATATTGGTTAGTTCTTAAAATAAATATGGTTAATATCAAACAAGTAGACCAAAAGGCCACTGCAGCTCTGTGTTCTCAATGTTGCCCAATATTTTGGAAATGCAAATATGCATTAACAATTTATTCAGTAGTCAGTCAGTCAACCTATAGTTTTGAGTTTATTTGCCTTCCTGGCAAACATTTTCATAACCATCTTCCCCTGCATAAATACATACTGTAGCATGGAGAGAGGGAGGGAGGGAGGGAGGGAGGGGGGAAGAGAGATTGTTCATGTGAACATATGAACAAATTTTAAAAAATCAAGAACAGAGGGCTCGAAAAATTCTTTTTTTCCTCTTTTCAAAGAATTGCAAATTGCAAGCCAGCAATTTGGGAGGAATAAATTAAGTTTGGGGTTCAGATGAAGTTTGAGAGTGTTCATTTCTGGTTTATTTAGTTACTTAGGAACAAAGCATGAGTGGCAATCTGCGTATACTTTTCTTCTTCACTGCGTTCATTAAGTATGCTTAAGAATTGATTAAAGCACAATCCACCAAAAGTTGAATATTTTCCATTAGAAAGTCAAATATATTCACAAAATTATTCTACTGGCTCCTGGATCAGCTTTGGAAAACTTCTGAAATTTCGAGTATCTTAAGCTGAGGAGTTACCTCCCACAAATTTGACTCATTCAAAATATCATCTCATAATCAACAATATCCATTATCTCTTTCAAAACCCCATCAAGATATTTAGGGCCTTTCCCTGTGACTATGTTTATTTGCTACCTGCTCACCAGAGGTGGGTTCCTACGGTTCGCACCAGTTCAGTAGAAACCGGTTCGTCAAATCTACTGAACCTGTTAGAAGAGGTTCCACCAGTGGACCTGGAAAGCAGGACACACCTACAGAAGAGGTTCCAAAACAGTTTGAAATCCACCCCTGCTGCTCACCCTTAAGTTGGCCAAAACTGCCCCAGCAGTAATTTATGTTCCCACTCCCTTTGCTAATCCCTATCCTGCATCTATTACATCAACTCAAAATCTCCTCCAAAGGATATTGCCCTAAATACACACCTGCAGTTTGTGATGATCAAGGGATGATCCAACCCTCCCAGCACTCTTGTCAACAGGCAGGGAAAACATCTGTCAGTCTCAGCACAGCAGCAGGAACAAGATGGGTGTGACATCAGGGGTCCTTTAGTCATCGCTAGGCTACCTTGTATACCCCTCCTTTCCACATGCCTTTCAGGTGTAACTCAAGCTGAATTACAAGTTAAAAAAGAACACAAATAAGAAACACAAAGGGAAGTGAGTCACTTTTAGCATTTCCCGTGAGAGTGTGGGCCACCATTGCAGCCTTGTATGAATCCAGCAAGGCTACAACAACAGAGACAGTTCTTAGAACAATACCAGATGAACGGTCTACCCTTGTAATGCAAATTTGCTGAACTACCCACACCAAGGGTGTCAAACTCAATGGGATTCAGCCAGTTCGCACCTATTCGGGAGAACCGGTTGTTAACTTTCTAAGCAGTTCAGAGAACTGATTGTTGGAAGAAATCTCCTTTTGTTTTTTCCCATTTTACAGGGCTAATCCTGTAAGGAAGGCAGGAAGGAAACATTCTGGTGTTGTTTTCTAGCCTAATCTTTGTTGCCCTGCTTACAGAAAACTGCCTCTCCGGTAACCCTTATGACATTGCAACAGCTAAGGCGAAGCGCCCATCGACCTGAGTGACCTTGAGTTGGCCACGCCCACCCAGTCACATGACCACCGAGCCCCACCTACCCAGATGGTCCTTAGGGCAGAGAAACCGGTTGTTAAATTATTTGAATCCACCACTGCTCAAGGCCCATGGAGCCGCCCTGGAAACAGCAAAGGAACTGGCCCATGGTGCCTCTGCCAGCGAAAACAGAGCTTGATTGTGCTGGCAAAGGGCTGCAGGGAGGCCGTTGTGGCTGAAAATTGGGAGGGGGGGTGGCTGGGCTCCTTTTTCGCTGGCAGAGGGCTAGTAAAACAAATGCAAAGCAAAGCAAAAGGAGAACCGTTTCCAGTTTGCATTTGAGCATCGAAGAAGGGAAGGGGAAAGGAGAAAGGGAAAGAGGAAAGGGAAAGAAAAAAGAAGGGAAGATGGGAAGAGAGCAAGAAATGAAAAAATAAGAAAGGTAGAAGAAAGAAGAATGAAGAGGAAGGGAAAAGAAAAGAAAAGAAAAGAAAGAAGGAAGGAAGGAAGGAAGGAAGGAAGGAAGGAAGGAAGGAAGGAAGGAAGGAGATTATAATGAGAGGGAGGGGAGGGTCTGAAGGAAACCCTGCCTTAGCACTTGGCCAACACAGGTGCCCCCGACACAAGTGACGTTGAACTGGCAACATCCCCCAAGGTCAAAATTCAACCCTGATGCAGCCCTCAATTGAAATCGACTTTGACACCCCTGATCTACACAGTCAATAGTCTCTACACTCTCCACAAGCCATCAGACTCCAGGGCCCCAAATCAGTCAAAGCTAAGCTAGACATCTGAAATCAGCACACTAGTTAGTACCTTTATATACTGGGAGGAAGACCCCTTAAACAGTTGACTGCCTCTGTGAAGACAGGAAATAGACACCAATTCTTATCCATCCCAATGATTTAATTCCAGCTTTCTCCCTTTCCCATTGTGTTCTAGGGAGATTCTCAGTCATCCAGGCCACGGTTGCCCAAGATGCTTTTCAAAAGGCAATTGGATTTCTTCTTCTTTCTTCTTCTTCTCCTTCTCCTTCTCCTTCTCCTTCTCCTTCTCCTTCTCCTTCTCCTTCTTCTTCTTCTTGTTTTTTGGCTGGAAACATTTTGCTTCTTATCCTAGAAGCTTCTTCAGAACTATTTTGAAATATTTTGCTTTATGCTTCTCGAAGTTTTCGAAGCTAACTCTTGGCATTTGACATAATTGACATTTCTGTCCTGGGAAACTCTTGCTCCCAATGTAACTCCCACATCACATTTGCTTCCGAAGTAATATGGTCTCCCCTATAGATCTGGATCAACCATATCTAGGGTGTGTCCATGTAGTTTTCTTTGCGGTGATAAGTAAAATAACTCTGTCCTGTCTTTAGGCAAATGGTGGCAGAAAAAGGAGACTGGGGACTTGAAAAGAGGGGGGGGGGAAATCCATCATGAATTGGAAGTACCCAGCTGGCACTTCTGTGCTCATTCTCACTACTACTACTGACCTGACTTTTACTCCAGGTTAGGGGTGGTGAAATGCAGGGGAGGATATACAACTTGAGACTGTAGTTGGACAGAATCAGAATAACAGGGTAACACTACATTAAAATTAAGGACAATTTAAGACTGCCGTGTCTCACACATGGGCCAGGGTTAGAAAATGATCAGCAGGATAAGGAGGGATGTGTCCGTGCGTGTGTGTGTGTGTGGCATTTATCAAAAAACAATTGTATCATAGTTCAATGCATCTGATTTATTACAACTGCAAGACCACTTGAAGAAAAATGCCCAAATTGCTCCACCAATAATTTGTTTAAAACTGCAAATGATTCAGCATAGAATCAAATATGCATATCTTATTCTGTTAACATCACCATTGCATTTAGCGAACATTTAATTGCTTTTTCCATAAGCTTTGAGAGTGGAACTGCGTGTTTCAGGCAAGCAAGACAATTTGCTTTTTCCAAGAGGGGAGAAAAAAAAAATGGGTTCAAGACAGGGTAATTTGGAGCTGAGTTGGCAGAGGGTGGGAGGAGATGGGCCTTACTAATCCATAATCAAATGGAACAGATTGTACTTTTTGGCTCCTAAAGATTGATCACGATGTGTAGTATCTGTCTCACCCTGTTTGTAACCCTTTACATAGCTATCTTAGAGAGAAAGGAGGGCACATAGATAAATTATTAAGATATGCCACAAAGTTGCGGAAGAGGGCTTGGTTGATTTTATTCATCTGTTTATTTAGCGTATGGCAAATGCAATAGCAATAGCAGTTAGACTTATATACCACTTCATAGGGTTTTCAGCCCTCTCTAAGCGGCTTACAGAGTCAGCATATCGCCCCCACAGTCTGGGTCATCATTTTACCCACCTCAGAAGGCTGAGTCAACCCTGAGCCGGTGAGATTTGAACCGCTGAACTGCAGAGAACAGTCAGCTGAAGTGGCTGCAGTACAGCACTCTAACCACTGCGCCACCTCGGCTCTAAATACATGGACTTATGATAAAGTAGGACGTAAAGTGAGATTTGCACATTAAGTGTGAAACCTGCGGGGTCAGGCTGGACAGCCTCTCGGGGACCCTTTACTTCTATATTAAAAGCCACATAGGCAGAGTTGCAGCTTGCAAAAGAACAGGAAGCAAGTGCCTAACCACAAGATGTTCTAGCCAACGTCCCTATGTCAAACCTATGTCAAAGTCCAAACCAACAAGGTTCAATTAAAGTTCGTTAATGACACGTCGTCCATACCTGTAACAGAAGGAGAAGTAAGACCCCATCTCCTATAAGGCTTTCTCCTCAAGGTAACCACTAAGAAATGAGTTAAGTGTTTCCGTGTTACGCTGCCTTGAGAATGTATAAGAACGCGTGCTTCGATAATGAAGGTGGTTCAGAACTTGCAATGCTAAGCCATGGGCTAGCTTTCTGAACCTGGCTGCCAAAATAAACTTTTCCTCGGGAAGGAAGGAGAGAAGGAGAGAAGAAAGGAGGGAAGGAAGGATGGGAATGTAGGAGAGAAGGAAGGGGGGAAGGAAGGAGGGAAAGGAAGGGGGAAAATGAAGGAGAGAAGGAGAAAAGAAAGGAGGGAAGGAAGGAAGGAGGGAAGGGGAAGGAGGAAGGAAGGGGAGTAGGAGAGAAGAAACGAGGGAAGGAAAGTGGGAGGGAGGGAAGAAGAAGTAGGACCATTGTAAGATAAGATGGATCTATGGGATGTTAGAAAAGCAATCTTCAAGTATATTGTCAACAGTAGGGAAAAATTGTTATAAATACATATTATTAATAACAGTTATGAGATATATAATTGTGAATGTATATATGAAATTGATAAAATTAAACTAATAATAATAATAATAATACTAATAATAATAATAATAATAATAATAATAAAAAAGCAAAAAAAAAACCTTTTCCTGTATCCTGAGAAGTCTAAAGCCTGTCATTTTCTGCAACAATAGTAGTTAAAATGTTAATATCCAGTACACCCAGCTGTTCAAGGGCAGGGTGGTCTATGTTGAAAAAAAAATAAGACATTAGGCTGGTGTAAGGTTTTGATGGACATTCGGACACAATGTGATGGATATTTTGTCAAGGAGCATCATAGTCACACTGAGGGATGGAGACAAGACCCCACTTAAACAGTGAGTTCTGGCAAAACCCATGTTGGCTACAGATCCTGTTCGGAGTTAGCCAATGCTGGCGGGGAAGGTCAAATCCTGGCACCTTTTGTGTAGGGCCGTCTATGTATCTGCCTGGATCTGGGCGTTCAGCAGCCTCTTTGGTTTTCCACAGTGTGTTGATGTCAAGAGCCGAGGTGGCGCAGTGGTTAGAGTGCTGTACTGCAGCCACTTCAGCTGACAGTTATCTGCAGTTCAGTGGTTCAAATCTCACCGGCTCAGGATTGATTCAGCCTTCCATCCTTCCGAGGTGGGGGAAATGAGGACTCAGACTGTGGGGGCGATATGCTGACTCTGTAAACCGCTTAGAGGGCTGAAAGCCCTATGAAGCGGTATATAAGTCTAACTGCTATTGCTATTGCTATTGCTATTTTTAGACAGCTGTTGAGCGAGGGCCAGAGGGGGCTTCCTATTGGCTTCCTGCCAATTGATAGATGAGGAAGATCAGCGTGCACAGGAAGAAGTGGGTTTCTCATAATTTTCTTCCACTCCTTCTGCCATGTATATAGAGAACCAGGAGTTCTACAAAGATGTCAGATGGCTCGGTTAATCTGGATCTGATGAAGCCGAACACTGTTTGTTCTAATATGAAACTTACTTCTTTTTGCAGAGATGGTGGGGAACCCTCTGGAGAACAGTGGATTTGACCCGGAGCCTTTGACGGCCTAAAATTGAACTACCTGAGGATCTCAGAAGCAAAGCTCACTGGTGGTACCCAAAGTGATATCTTCTCCATCTTCTCTCTTCTCCATATCTACCTCTTAATAAAATTCAGGGCTACGGCTTCTCTCAAGCTTTTATCCTAGTACAGGGGGTGGGTTTCGACCGGTTCGCACCGGTCCCTGCGATCTGGTTGGTCGCGAACCCGGACGTAAGTAACTTCCGGGAACGGCGAAGGCCCCCCCCGCGCCCGCGCGCCCGCCCACACCCGCCCGCTTCTTACCCGGTTTTTTGAATTCTGCGCTTTCCACGCCTGCGCAGAACGCCTGCGCGATCCTCCAGGAGCACTGGAGCATCGCGCAGACGCTAGTACGCATGCGTGCTGCGCGCGCGAGGACGCCGCCGGCCTCATTCCAACCGATCCGGTTGGAACGGGGCGAGAAACCCACCCCTGTCCTAGTAGTATAGTGCAGATGTCAGAGTTCCAAGTAATAGACCCAACGAAATCAAGCTCTGAGGCCTGGGGTGTCAGGCCTGCAGCTGTTCCTTTAAGAATCTTTGGCCTGCCACATTCTCATTAAGGGTGGGGGGAATAGCAAGGGGTAGAATGTGTTGTTTTCAAATAAAAAATTCCTTTCTAGAAGCTCAAGGTCATCTTTTGTCTCCGCACCTTTGCACCTGACCGGAAGCAGCTGGGTGTGGATGCCAGCGTGGAAGAAGGAGATTGGACCATGTGATGGACTGTGGGTGTGGGGACAAGATCATGAACTTTTAACTGGGGTGGGATTCTGATGTGATTTCCAGTATTGGGATTTCATAGCATAATGCCAAGATGTCTGATTTATTAAATTGGAACTTTAAGGATTGTTTTGCCTTGGACTCTGATTTAATTCTACATGATACTTGGAACTCTGACATGGGGTTTTCCTCAAAGTAAAATTTTATTAGGAATGCCATCTTGGCACAGCTGGTGAAAAGCGACTCTGAAGGACCCGAGGTTTCTCTACCCAAAGTTGATGTTCCCCCAGGTCATATATCCTATCATATGGCCCAATCAGGTCACAAGCCCTCCTCCGGCTGTCTTTGGCCCACGCCTTCCAAGCACCTGGTGGGGATGTCCTTGGCTCCCACAGGAAAGAATGTGATTTTGGCTACACTCCCTGCCCCCCAGCTATTTCTATCTCCCCCTTTACATTCCCACGGCTGCCACTGGCCTTGCTGTGGCAGCCCTAAATTTCCAAAATGATCTCAGGGTAACAGCGGAACTATTTTGCTTTTTCAAAGAATACTGAGAGGAACCAGCTGAATTCAGGAATGCAACAGTGACTCAGGAGGGAGACCATTTTTTAAAAAAAATAAAATAAGACACAGAGTTCTTTATTTTCCCATATCCTTCCTCTAGAACTCTGGTCTCTTCACCCCAAAATCCATATTTCCTTTTCCTGCAATCAATGTTCCCTCTAATTTTTTTCAGTGTGAGCAGAAAAGTATAGTGTTCGAGCGGCATATTTTCATGCCTGAGCACCTGAATTTTTTTCACAGATGTCACCTAAGACAATAACGAAATCAGTATTATTTGAAACTCAAAGTTATGTTTATTCAAGGTACCCTCTTAATTAAAAGTGTTTATATAATATCAGTATCACTTAACAACGCTCCTGCTTAGCAACCAAAATGTTGGCTCAGAAAGTCTGGCATTTGAAGCACGCAAGTCTTAAAGCTGTTGTTACAAGATCCTGCTTTAGGGATAGTTCCATCTCCTTCCAGACTCTGTGTCTTTCCTCTGGGATCCGAACCTTTCCGTAAATACTAAACAGAAATGGAATTCTTCTCCTCTAAAGGAAAAATTCTGCTTTTTCTGTAGACCAGCCTAAATGTTGTGGCCTCAGAACATTTCAGAATGCATTATAGGTAGTCCTCGACTCACGACTACAATCGAGCCCAAGACTTCTGTTGCTAAGTGAGACATTTGTTAAGCAAATTTTACAACCTTTCTTGCCACAGTTGTTAAGCGAATCAGTGCAGTTGATAATTTAGCAACGTGGTTGTTGAGGTGAATCTTCCCCCGTTGATTTTGCTTGTCAAAAGGTTTCAAAAGGAGATCACATGATCACGGGGATGCTGCAAAGGTGGTAACTGTGGAAAATGGTCATAAGTCACTTTTTTCAGTGCCATTGTAACTTCGGTCACTAAGTGAATCGTCGTAAGTCGAGGACTGCTTGTATTGCCATATCCCATTTTATTTCATTTGCAGCATCAATCTCAGTTCAAAACGTTCGTGGCAGGGCAGGGTTCATTCAATAAAACAAGCTTCTTTGGTTAATGATGATTCAATGCTATACATGAACTCGGGCCCTTGAGTTAAGCCAGGGAACTATAAAAGTCGGCCTTTTTTGTTGGACCATTGTTGGTCCATTGCAAGAGCCGAGGTGGCGCAGTGGTTAAATGCAGCATTGCAGGCTACTTCAGCTGACTGCAGTTCGGCTGTTCAAATCTCACCGGCTCAGGGTTGACTCAGCTTTCCCATCCTTCCGAGGTGGGTAAAATGAGGGCCCGGATTGTTGTTGGGGGCAATATGCTGGACTCTGTAAACCGCTTAGAGAGGGCTGAAAGCCCTATGAAGCGGTATATAAGTCTAACTGCTATTGCTATTGCGTAAATATAACTTTTCTCCTCTTATTGTTGTGTTACCTGTTTTGAAGCACTGTAGATTGCTGTGGATTTTCGCAAAGCTAACATTATCCTATTCTTCTCTTCCAACCAGACCTTCCTGAAACCTTAACCGAGCTACATCTGGACCACAATAAGATCCAAGCAATTGAATTAGAGGATCTGATCCGCTACTCCAAAATCTACAGGTAGTGTGAATAGGAAAGTCATTCTTGAAGAGCTTGCCGTGATTGGGCAGATGAAATTTGGGGCAAAAAGTAGGAAAGTCACTCATTTCCTTAGGGTATGGCAGAGGAGCTGCTTTCAAGCCATTGGAAAATATATCCAATCCAACTTCTGTGTTTGTGTTTGTTTGAGAGTGAGTGAGTAAGAGAGGGATCCAACTTCTCTCTCTGTGTGTGTCTGTTTGAGAGGTGGGGAGGGAGGGAGAGAGGGAGGAAGGAGGGGGAGGGAGAAGAAAAGAATGAAGGAAAACTTATTTCGCAAAGGAGAAAAAATGCTGTTGCTTTAAATCGGAACTGAGCATGCCTGGCTGTGGAATTCTGGGAGTTGAAGTCCACAAGTCTAAAAAAAATTGAAACCCCTGTGTCAGTGCCTCACCAGCCATAAACCTCACCGCACGTCATATGTTCAGAGTGAACATATACTAAGGGTTTGTTTTTTTAATGGAAGGAATGTGTCTCTTTTACTGGTCATCCTCATGAAACTTTTGATAGTTTCAGTTTCCCTAGAGATGCAATTCTTAGTATGATGAAACAAAAATATATTTTGTCTCTGGCCTTGAATCTTTTTCTGCATTTCCTGCTCCTCTGACCTTATAATTCCAAGGTCTTTGCAGGGAATCACTTCGTGTTGATCACAAAATGCCATATATGGAGTTAGAAGGACCAAAGGAGGAGATCCATTTTATTACTAGTTCGCAACCCATGTGCGATGCTCACTTTGCTCTCGTGTGTGCTCTGTTCAATGGAAATTGTTCTGTGCGCTTGTGCAGAACAATTTACAGTGAAAAGGACTCTCGCAATCACTAAAATCTAACATGGCAGCAACATCAGCGGTGGCAAGGGAACTGGTTCGGGGGCAGGTCAGGCCTGGGTCGCTGCCGGTTCTGCGACCCAGGTCTGAATTTCACTACCGGTTTGGCCGAACCAGGCCGAACTGGAAGCAACCCACTTTTGGTCCATTGAAGTTTTAATCTTTGTGCATATAGAAGCAAAGTTGTTCCATCTCTTCCATAACTTGGTAACTGACAGAGAGATTCTATCTTGGAGGTTTCTGCCTAGAAGACCCCCTTCTATACTGAGAGCAATTTGCCCAGGTGCCAAGTATGGGGCCAAAGTCAACTTCCATCCTAACTAAAGCCTTCTACAAATTGTAGTCAAAACTGAGGATTTTAGATCTTCAAGATCTCCAAGAAACAGGTGCTTAAAGAACAATAACTGCAAAGAAAAAACAAATGCATTCAAAACACAAAATAGAGCCCCCAAATACAAACATCCATTCACTCCCTGTTCCTGATTTGCAATTCCTACAATTGGGCAATAAATTCTGCTTCAGCATTTAAGAGGTACATTTCTTTAAAAAAGTTTCACCAAATAAGAAAGGAGAAGAAGGGGAAGGGATAGGAGAGGAGAGGAGGGATAAGGTAAGATAGAGGAGAGGGAAGCAGTTCTATTAAAACCAAGGAGAATCCCCTTGTATAGGCAAAGATTCACTCCACTTCTCTGTTTCTAAACCAACACCTGCAACATCAATCTTCACCTACCAGTGTCAGACCTCCAGACCTCCCCCTCATTTTTCCTTTGTGTATGTGTGTGTCTGTGTGTGTGTGTGCCACAAAAGCACTCCTCAGAATCTTTTAACTGGCTAAAATGTTTAAAATGTCTGGGGGTTTAAAATATCCACCCAGCTCAGCTGTAGTCTCCCTAGCAACAAGCTCCTGAGAAATTTCTACTGCCACCCTCCCCCCCCCCCGCGCCCTGCCCCCAGCTGTAGGTGAAAGCATTTCCATCCATGCTCCGTGATTAGTCAAGATGCGGTTTGTGACATTGCTCCTCCAAACTAGAGGAGAACTGCGACTGTATGAGGTCATCCCAAGTAATCTTCCATGGTTCAGACTAGCGGAAGGTATTCCAAGCATGAAATGGGAGGTAGAAATATGCAGACGTAACCTACTGGCGCAGCGTGCTCGGTATGGTGTATAATTAAGTGTGACCATGTGCAATTGTGCCAGCTGGTTCCTTTCTTTCCCCCCCTGTCATGAATGACTTAAAGCAGACACCACCAAGCCGTCTTAAGTTAATTAGCAATAGCAATAGCAATAGCAGTTAGACTTATATACCGCTTCATAGGGCTTTCAGCCCTCTCTAAGCGGTTTACAGAGTCAGCATATTGCCCCCAACAACAATCCGGGTCCTCATTTTACCCACCTCGGAAGGATGGAAGGCTGAGTCAACCCTGAGCCGGTGAGATTTGAACAGCCGAACTGCAGAACTGCAGTCAGCTGAAGTAGCCTGCAGTGCTGCACTCTAACCACTGCGCCACCTCGGCTCGGTTAGTGATATAGATCTAAGAAATAGATCTAAAACAATCAACGAACAAAGATGAAGGCTGGGTGTATGTGATAAGCAAATTGAACGCACCATCTCGAGTCACAGAATGGTCAAATACTTGTTTTCCACCATATTTTATTATAGAGTATAATTTCAAAGAATTGAACAGTTTCTAGGCAGGTTGTCAAGACAGGCCTGGAAAAACAACTGGCAAAAAATCCAGTTTTATAAATTTTTCAATAGCTTTCTGTTAATCTGACTTAGGATAGGATTTAATAACTGAAGTAAAATTTAGTTGGAGATACAGCCCTATTAAGTTGTCCAGTCAGGCTCTTGAATTTTAGCCCACCCACTCCCCCAATTCACAAATTTATATTTGGAGAGCTAATGTTGTTCTAAATAACGTGGCATCGATACAATAAAGCCAGTGCTTCAACTGAGAAAGATGAGGGTGGAAAATAGGAGATGGGTTTTTTTTTATCATACACTCTAAGCTTAAACTAGGTCTAAATATGGTTTGGCCTTTTTAAGTTGAATATATATTTCAGCCACTAGAGGGGGAAAGAGCTGTATTTGTCAGCAACTTTTTAAAGGCTGTTCTAATTCCTTTCCTTGAAGCATTTTGATCTGAAGAAGGAAACTTGATCAGGAAAGCCTTTTCTAAGAATTTGCTTTCTCTGCCTCCCAAGTCCCAAGAGGCCCTTTCCTTTCATCACTTCTATTGTATAAAAATCAGACAAAGCCCAAAGGATGAAGGTCCTTGATTCAGAACTGAATCCCTCCACTTTTGATTTAATAACATCGGAAAGAATCTTTTGAGAGTTGTTTTTTAAATGTTAATAGCAGCTCAGCAGCTTGCCTGCAGTGCTAGAAAAAGGATTCAACTTTCCCTTTGGGTTGCTCCCCCATAATTGAATCACCACCCAAGGTTGTTACTGCCCCCATAAGATCAAACCCAGTGCCCATTGGAGGCCCACATATTTTGCTACACGGGGCAGTCCTAGCCTTGGGAAAGACTCAGAGAACCATGCAGGGACATGATTTATCCTCTACTTTTGCCACACTGCTCCCCTTTGGGGACCAGCTCCTAATATTCGTCAATATTTTGGAGGAAGAAATTCAAGTTGAAGCTGTACCCAGGAAGTTTGGCAGTTTTTTTGATCCAGGGGAGTCACTTACCGTACCTTAAAGCTAGCCTTATTTCATACAAAGTTGCACATCGAGCACTAATCCCTCTGGCGCGCAGCTTTTGGATACGCAACTTTCTTAGTGTAAATGTGTTTTTATTTTCCATTTTCATTTTCTTACAGTCACGTATATACTGTGCATAACCGGGGCCATATAACATTAAACAATAAACACAGCCATTCCTCTTATCAGCAATACCCCCCAAAATACAAACCCAATGTACCTCTTCGACCCTCCATACACCCTTTCTTTCGCCCCCCTCCAACTTTCCATCTTCCCTCCATCATTCCCCTCTACCCTACTCCCCCTCCCCCTCTACCACTCCTCTCTCCCGATACGCTCCCTCCCTTCCTTCTCCCTCTCCTCCAGTCCTCTCTCCCACCCTCTCTACCCCTCTTTCTTCTGTCCCTCTACTCCTCCCTTCGGTGTATTTCTACTATCTATTAATATATTCAGCTTGTCCTATTTTTACAGTGAAATTAAAGAGCAACAGTATACAAGTGCAGTCACGTTACTTTAAAATCTAACACATACTATGTATCCCCCCTCCCCCCTCCCCCCTAACACCCCACCTCCCTTCCCCCCCCCCCCGACTTCCCAGAGCCCGTAAATGGTATAGATTTTAACAAACACAGTCTACAATATATTAAGACAAAGGAAATAATAAAAAAAAAGAAGTTAATACATCTCTGCATTGAACTCAGCTTCTTCCTGTTGCACTAGCTATGGACAGTTTAGATTATTCCTAATCTCAGGCATAGGCTATCTGTAATTTCTTAGTCCCATATTTGTTTGTGTATAGTCAATCCATTTTTTTCCAGTCTCGTTTATATCTCTCATTTGAGTGATCTTTAAGATATGCCGATATTGAAGCTGAGTTTAAGGTAGAGAGTTTATTGATTTTTTTTCTGGGGGGGGGGGGTTCCCCCTTTTATTTTTAATTATTCTTTTCTTTTTTTCCTTTTTTATTTTTATTTTTTATTATTTTTTAACTTTTAATCTATCTGGTTTCAATATACTCCAGACTTTGCTTGATAAGGAACGATGTCGGGAATGGGATCTGGGAAGTCGGAAGGGGGTCTGGGAGGGGGGTTCATGGGGGGGAGGGTGGAAATATAGATTCAATTTTTAAAACAAGATATGCCGATATTTTACGCAACTTTCTGAGGTGGTACAGCCCTGTTTTTCAACTCAGCAACTTTAAAATGTGTGGACTAGAATTCCCAGCTTGCATTCCCTAGCCACCAAAAACACCGTGGCACAATAAATAAATAAAAAAGAAGTTTATGTTGCATTCTGTTTAAATAGGCTTTTAAACAGCACCGCCCTCCAGACCCTAGAAATGTGGAGTTTTATATCGTCACCTAAACAGCCGCCCAAATCCTTCTGCATTTCCTTCTCCCCTTTTTCCTTCCTGGTCCACTTATCCAATCCTTAGCTGCAGTTTGTTGTGGCGCACCGAGACTTCTGCTTGCTGCGTGAAAGAATGAGGTAGCTGGCTAGAGAGAACCAGACAGAAGATGGCAGCGTAATCATGCATTTGCTTTCTGCTTCATTTGGAAATTGAAATGTCTGTACCAGAATGCCCTAGGCTCAGACTGATTGGTCTTTGATTTCTCATTCGTCACCATCTTCATCTGTCATCTCTAATATTTAAATATATTGCCTGAGCTTTGATATGGAGTCTGTAATAGAGACAGATACATCTTTGATGGAGAAGCTGCAAAAAAAAGGAACCAGGACAAAAAGAAAATATAAAATCTGGCCTTCATATTTTACTTTCCTTTACTGCCCAGAGAGAGAGTCGAATGGTTTGACTTTATCAAAGATTGGGACTTGCTCCCATCTATAAACTTTATGCTGCTTGTAAGATGGAAATGGACTGAGTTCACACATAACCTTAAACAAGTAGGAGCCAGAGAGATAGCAATAGCAATAGCAGTTAGACTTATATACCGCTTCATAGGGCTTTCAGCCCTCTCTAAGCGGTTTACAGAGTCAGCATATCGCCCCCACAGTCTGGGTCCTCATTTTACCCACCTCGGAGGGATGGAAGGCTGAGTCAACCCTGAGCCGGTGAGATTTGAACAGCCGAACTGCTGAACTGCAGTCAGCTGAAGTAGCCTGCAGTGCTGCACTCTAACCACTGCGCCACCTCGGCTCGATATGTAGTAGTGAAGATGTTAGACTTGGGCTGGGAAACCCCAGTTTCAACACTAAACTCACTTATAGAAACTACTTGAGTGTTTTTTTGGGTCTGTCTATTAGCACTCTCTTCCCCAAACATTTATTAGGGGGAAAATTAGAGTGCTGTATACAGGTTGTCCTCAACTTACAACAATTCATTAAGTGACCATTCAAAGTTACAACAGCACTGAAATAAAGTGACTTATGACCAGTTTTCATACTTAACAAATGTTGCAACATCCCCCTGGTCATGTGATCAAAATTTGGATGCTTGGCAGCTGACATGTTTTTTTTTATTAAAAGGTTTTAATAAGTTTTACAATTATATACCTTTCCCCTTCCCTCCCTCCCCCCCAATCCCACATCCCATCCCACCCTCCACCCCCCAACCTCCCAGATCAAATACAGGGTGTAAACATTTAACAATCATACACTAAAATAAGCTAACTAACTTGAGCATCGTACCTTCGCTTGTTCTTTAACTCCCCTTCTGTAAAGCTAGCTTTAGATAAATTGTAACATTCCTTGCTCATTCATTCATAAGCTAACTGAAATTTCTTAGTCCCATATTTATTTTGAATATAATCAGTCCATCTTCTCAATTCCAACTTGTAATTCTCATCTGAATGGTCCTTGAGGTATGCTGATATTTTAGCCATCTCTACTATTCAAGAATGGACGTTAAAAGCAGCTGGCATGTGTTTATGACAGTTGCACTGTCCTGGGTCATATGATTACTATTTGTAAATTCCCATCATCAAAATTTATGATTTTATGATTTTATTAACATTTATAGGCCGCCCTTTTCCCTGAGGGGACTCAGGGCGGCTTACATAAAATAGGGAGGGGGGGGGTACAAGACAATAAACATAAAACAATACATGAGAGTAAAATAGTACACAACATTCATTCATCATCCGGGTGGGGACAGATTGTGGTCTTTATCCCCAGGCCTGACGGGCTAGCCAGGTCTTGAGGGCTGTGCGGAAGGTCTGGACGGTGGTAAGGGTACGAATCTCCACGGGGAGATCGTTCCAAAGGGTCGGGGCTACAACTGAAAAGGCTCTCCTCCGTGTGGTTGCCAGTCGACACTGACTGGCAGATGGAACTCGGAGGAGGCCTAATCTGTGCGATCTAATAGGTCGCAAGGAGGTAATTGGCAGGAGGCGGTCTCTCAAGTACCCAGATCCACTACCATGAAGGGCTTTATGAGTGACAAGTAGCACCTTGAAGCGCACCCGGAGATCGACAGGTAGCCAGTGCAGCTCGCGGAGGATAGGTGTTATGTGGGCGAACCGAGGTGCACCCACAATCACTCGC
Source organism: Thamnophis elegans (assembly GCF_009769535.1). Lineage (NCBI taxonomy): Eukaryota > Metazoa > Chordata > Lepidosauria > Squamata > Natricidae > Thamnophis > Thamnophis elegans. Next base: position 8,606,582 of record NC_045542.1, read on the forward strand.
GCGGCCGCATTCTGGAAAATTCCCTGTACATTTTTTGCAACCAAGACAGGCCAACTGCAACAAAGATTTCACCGCTGAAGGAAGGAAAAGTTAGAAAAATCTTTATTCTTCCGTTTCATGGCTCTTCCCCCCACGCCTCTGGATTTTGAGGCTTGCAGTAATTTGAAAAGAACTTTGGGGCAGAGTGGCAAGTGACGGGGAGGGAGAGGTGAGGAAAAACACCTCACTGGCAGGGTGAATGCAAGGAAATGAGAGCTGACCTTCTCCTACACTGTGCAGTACAGACGTTGGCATCACACTAAATCTCCATTTTCTTTATATTCCCTTTCTCTCCCCGTAGACTGGGCCTCGGACACAACAATATCCGCATGATTGAGAATGGCAGTCTTGCTTTCTTGCCTATCCTGCGTGAGCTGCACTTGGATAACAACAAGCTCTCAAGAGTCCCCCCGGGATTGCCTGATCTCAAGTTTCTGCAGGTATCCAATAAGATTCAGTTCTGTGGTGAGAAATGTAAGGCCCTGCACAGGTAAAAATAAGACAGCACCTGGCTCAACACCTGTGAGAGGGATCTAGGTGTTCCACTTAAATATGAGCCAGCAGTGTGCTGCAGTTGCCGAAAAAGCCAGTGGAGTCCTAGGCTGCCTCAACACAGGACTAGTGTCAAGATAATGAGAAGTGATAGTGCCTCTCTATATAGTACTCGTAAGGCAGAGGTGGGTTCCTACCAGTTTGCACCTATTCGGTAGAACCGGTTCGTCAAGGGGTGATGCTCATCAATGTTTCTTAGCCAAGGGAGCCAGCATCGTCTGAAGACGTTTCCGTGATCACTTGGCCAGCATGGCTGTGTGCAGAGGTGCTTGGAATGCTGTTACCTTCTCACAGAAGTGGTACCCATTTATACTCTCGCTAGGTGGCCAGGAGCTAGGGCAAGTAGAACATAGAATAACAAGTTGGAAGGGACCTTAGAGGTCATCTAGTCCAAGCCCCTGCTCGAGCAAGAGACCTCATACCATATCAGACAAATGATTGCCCAGTCTCTTCTCGAAAACCTCCGGTGATGAAGCACCCACGAACTCTGAAGGCAAACCATTCCACTGGTTGATTGTGCTTACCAGCGGTGGGTTCCTACCAGTTCACACCTATTCGGTAGAACCGGTTCGTCAAATCTACCAAACCGGTTAGAAGAGGTTCCACCAGTGGACCCGGAAAGCAGGCCACACCTACAGAAGAGGTCCCAACATTTTTTGAAACCCACCACTGGTTCTTGGATATGATTATTCTACACTATCACACTCATATTTATAAAACTCAGTGCCTCTGTGAAAGGTAAGGATGACTACTGCGTTTGTGGTGCAATCAGAACATTTCGTGTGTTGAAGTTGTTTTAACGCAAACCAAAGATGCCTTTTTAGAAACAAGTTGACATCCTATTCTTATGCATGCCAGGGCTGTGTGTGAGGTAATTTAAGGTGGTTTTGACAAGTGTCGTCAGCACCTTCATATCCGGTCACATGGGCGGCAAGCCACTCCCATCCGGTCACATGGGTGGCAAGCCACTCCCACAAAGGAGGCCACACCCACAGAGTAGGTTCGAACAATTTTTGAAACCCACCCCTGTCGTAAGGCCATGCTTGGAATACTACATCTGCTTCTGGTCACCCTCATGCAAAAAAGATGGTGAGATCCTAGAGTCAGACAGAAGAGCAACAAACATGATAATGGATCTAGAAGCTAGACTATATTGATGAACGGCTAAGGGAACTAGGTATGTTTAGCCTAATGAAAAAGTGATACGATAGCCATCTTCCAATACTTGAATGGATGTTGCAGGGAAGAGGGGCTCAGTTTATTCTCCAAAGCACCTGATGGCAAGACAAGATGCAATGGATGGAAGATCGTCAGAGGAAGATCTAACCTGGAACTAAGGAGAAGATTCCTGACAATAAGAACAAGTAGTCAATGGAATGGCTTTGCCTCCTGAAGTTGTGGGCGCGCCATCACTGTAAATTTTCAAGAAAAGATTAGACAACCATTTGTTCGGGATGGAGTAAGGACTCCTGCCTTGGGGGGGAGGACTAGAAGACTTCCTACATCCCTTCCAGTTCTATGATTCTATGATCCTATGATCTATAGCAGTTAGACTTATATACCGCTTCATAGGGCTTTCAGCCCTCTCTAAGCGGTTTACAGAGTCAGCCTATTGCCCCCAACAACAATCTGGGTCCTCATTTTACCCACCTCGGAAGGATGGAAGGCTGAGTCAACCCTGAGCCGGTGAGATTTGAACCGCTGAACTGCAGCTAACAGTCAGCTGAAGTACTGCACTCTAACCACTGCGCCACCTCGGCTCATCTCCTAGGTTTCAGGGAGGCATGAAGTCTAGGAGATCGTACTTCAAGCTTCAACAATGGGCAACCATAGAAAATTCATTGGGTTGACATAATCCAAAGAAATCCAGAACTCGGTCTTCTCGATTCTGTTTTTGTTTTGTTTTTTAAATTCAAAATATACTTTTTTCATTTTCCATTTTCATAACATACAATCGCATGTATACTATTACATAGCCAATATCCTATTGTATTAAGTAGTAATTACATCAGTTCCTCTTGCCATCAACGCCCAGTTTTTAAATACCTATAGAGAGCATGCAAATGGAACAAGACAATGTCGTCCTTTACCAATCTACTTATTGCCTTTTCCATACTGAATCTGGCTCTGTTGCACTGCAGGTCCAGAACGATGATTCTGCAACCCAGAAAACTCATTTTGCAAATTCTCTGTGGTGCATAAAAGCGAAATACCTTAGTTATCTATATTCTATATAGTTTCATGAGCAGTAATCATGGTTATTTGATTGGAATTTTAAAATGTACTAGACGACCTATGTCCCTTTTGATTATCTTTTCAAATATCCTTACCAGATCCTTCCATACCTTCAACAATGGCAGATCTTTTAACGTACTTGAAAAGTTCTTTAAAATTCAGAAAGGTATTCAGAAATGTATCTATCTTGAAAGTAGCCCATGTTGAACTGTATAGTGCAGTCAAACATCAGGAGTTCCACGCCAGAAATGTTTTATGACATTTTTATAGTCATAAAATGCTTTATGATAATGTTTGTCATAAAATGTTGTACAAAATTTGCCAAATTTCAATCCCATAGGAGTCAGATTTTGGAGATGCATTCTCTACGTTAGCCCATTTGAGGTTGCTTGGTTCAAAAGGTTTTGCCCTATGAAACACCACTTTGTCCAGGTAAAGGTGGTTCCACCACAAAATCGCAGAGGACAAAATCGCGCTCGACGAAAGCGCGCATTTGACGTCATCACAGCGCGATGAAAACATCGCACTGTGATCGAAAAATGTAAAAATAAAGCTAAAACCTTACCCTATCCCCCCCAAACCTAACCCTAAACCTAACCCTAAACCTAACCCTTAACCTAACCGTTAACGTAACGCTAAACCTAACGCTAACCCTTAACCTAACTCTAAACCTAACGCTAACGCTCTAAACCTAACCCTAACCCTTAACCTAACCCTAAACCTAACCCTAAACCTAACCCTTACCTTTATGTGAATCGGCTTGCTTTAATTTTAATTTTATTTCAATTTTTAATTTTTTTCGTCGCGCTGTGATGACGTCACATGCGCGCTTTCGTCGAGCGCGATTTTGTCCTCCGCCCTTTTGACGGGTCACGGGTAAAGGTTACAGACCTGAGAGTTTTAGATATAGTTATCCTGCTAGGAAAAATGGATATTGTACAATTTACAAAACTTAGTTAACAATACAAATAACAGCAAAGCTGGAAATTGTTATGTCCTTGGAAGGACGCTGTTTTGAAATCAATAGAACTTATTTCTGGTTGCTGTAAAGGCTTTATATGAATTCATGATCTTCAGGCACTCAACTTCCCTATGGCAACCTGTACCAATTGAATCTCTCTCACTTTCTCCTCCCCACCAAACCAAACCCCATCATATTCCCAACAAATTCCAATTGTTGCTAAAACAAGGTTTGTTAAATAGGTACACAAATGGACCCAATGGCTTAACTGAGATTCGGAGGGGGGTTGTTGTTGTTGTTGTTCTTCATTTTGGATTCCTAAAACCATTGTTGGCAGAGGACAGCTGAAACAGCTTTTCCTAGCATGGTCTCTTTCCAGCTGTACTTGGACTATAGCGCCCATCATTCCCAGCCAATACGGCCATTGGCTGCTCTAAGAGGGTAGTTTTTAAGGTAATAAATAGGGTGATTTTTTTTTTAATATGATGGTTTACAAAAGAGTTTCCCTTTCAAGAATGATAGATTCCATGCGGTATATCTCCAGCCATTTGACTAGCTTCAAGTTATCTCAAATTCAACAATAAAACAAGATGAATGTGATCTGGGGGAAAGGGTTCCATCACAAAACCGCGGTAGACTAAAGCGCGTGTGACTAAAGCGCGGTGACAAAATCGCACCGTCAAAACCGCGCGACAACAGCGCGCCGACAACAGCACGCCGACAGAAGCGCGCTGTAACATAACCCTAAAAATAACCCTAAACCTAACCCTAAACCTAACCCTAAACCTTACCTTAAGTGAAATCGCGCTTCTGTCGGCGCACTGTTGTCGGCGCGCTGTTGTCAGCGCGCTTTTGACATTGCGGTTTTAGCGCCGCGGTGTTGTCGGCGCGCTTTTGACGTTCGCGGTTATGTCGTGCCACGGGGGGAAAGATACATATATTCCTTCTTGCTTATGCTCTTCCTGTTCTTACCACATGCAGGAATGTTATTTCCCATCTTCTCATTATGGGGAGAGGCAAGGCTTTAAAAAGTAGCCTGCCTGTTTCCTCAAAATCTTAATCTTACCTTAATTTCTTAGGCTTCAGACATTTCGTCAAGTGTTACACTTGGGCCACCAAATGTATCTAAATGTGAAACTTGAATATTGGGTTCAGTTTTAGCATACAGATAGGTCTCTGTGAGATTCTCAGTCATCCACGTCAACACATTCACAGTCTTCAGTCAACACAACATACATGCACACTTTATACCCAAGAATACGCTAAGGGAGAAGGCTTGTCCACCCGAAGGATAAAACACCCCAACATAACTTGAGCAACATGGTATATGCAGTACAATGAAGTGAGACATGTGCGGATCTGTATATTGGGGGAAACAAAACAACCACTTCATAAATACATGGCACAGCATAGGAGAACAAATCCATCGGGACAAGATTCAGCAGTCCATCTGCACTTATAAGACAAAGGCAAGTCCTTTGAAGACAGCAAAATCCACATTTTGGACAGAGAGGACCGCTGGTTTGAAAGCGGGCTCAGAGAGGCCATCTACGTTAAAATTGAAGTTTGAAGTTTGAAGTTTATTGGTATTTGTATGCCGCCCACTCCCAGGGGACTCTGGGCGGCTTACAGACAACAAGGGAATTAAAAATAAAAAAAATTAAAAATAGAGACATAATCATTTTAAAATTATACAACATACATACACTTAAAATAGGGCTGGATGCTGATCAACAGCCCCAGGCCTGCCGGAACAGCCAGGTCTTAGTGGCTTTACGGAAGGCCGGAAGAGTAGTGAGGGTCCGGATCTCTACGGGGAGATCATTCCATAGGAATGTTCCAAAATTGAACAGCCTTCTCTTAACAGAAGGGGAGGGATGCGGCATCTTCTATCTCCAGTCTATAACCGTCAAAATCGCGGTGATAAAATCGCGGCGCTAAAGCTGCGATGTCATCACCGCCGCGACAACAGTGTGACAACAGAAGGGCGCTTTAAAACGGCGCCGCGGCAGAAAGCCGATTTCAATTAAGGTAAGGGTTATGATTAGGTTTAGGGGTTTGTTTTAGGGTTTGTTTTAGGGTTAGGTTTAGGGTTAGGTTTAGGGTTAGGTTTAGGGTTAGGTTTAGGGTTAGGTTTAGGGTTAGGTTTAGGTTTAGGTTTAGGGTTAGGGTTAGGGTTAGGTTTAGGGTTAGGTTTAGGGTTAGGTTTAGGGTTAGGTTTAGGGTTAGGTTTAGGGTTAGGTTTAGGGTTAGGTTTAGGGTTAGGTTTAGGGTACTGAGTGCTTGGGAATGCGCGGATTTGCCCTCCGCGATTATGTCATCGCGGTAGGGTTGCGTTTTTCCTTAGCGCTTAGAACGGCGCGAATTAGTCTTCGTGCTTATGTCTCCGCGGATAAGGGCTTCGCAGATTTGTGGTGGAACCGTCTATAACACAATTCTTTCAACAGTTCGAAGAAAGCTCCACACCCATTTGCACCACTCAGATGACACAGACAAGAATGCAAATGGCCAGTTTTCTGCAAGGAGTACAAATCCTTCCATTCCCTACCATCTGGTCAAAACTGAAGAAGCTTCTTGGATGAGAAGCAAAGCATCAATGAAAAACAAGAAAGTCCAGTTGCCTGTTGAAAGAAAATCACGTTTGGGATAGAGATAGGTCTTTACATTGAGAAGTGTTAAGATCTGAACTTACAACCATTCATTTAGCGACTGTTCAAAGTTACGATGACACTGAAAAAAATTACTCATGACTGGTCCTCACACTTGTGACTGTTGCAAGCCTCCCCATGGTCACACGATCAAAATTTGAGTCCTTGGCAGCCAACAAGTATGTATGATGGTTGCGGTGTCCTGGAGTCATGTGATTGCCGTTTGTGACTTCCCATCTCGTTTCCAAGTCAGTGGGGGAAGCTTAATGCCCATGTGATTCATTTAAGAACGGCAGTGATTCACTTAACAACCATAGCAAAAAAAAAGGTCATAAAATTGGGCACAGCTTACTTAACAACCACTATGCTTGGCAATAGCAACAGCACTTAGACTTATATATCTCTTTACAGCCCTCTCTAAGTAGTTTACGGAGTCAGCATATTTCCCCCAAAAATCTGGGTCCTCATTTTACCCACCTCAGGAGGACGGAAAGCTGAGTCAACCTTGAGCCGGGCGAGATTCGAACTGCCAAATTGAAGGCAGCCGGCAGTCAGCAGGAGTAGCCTGCAGTACTGCACTCTAACCACTGCGCCATCAGGGCTCTTAGAAGTTCTGGCCCTAATGATGGTCGTAAGTCGAGAACTCCCTTTGTTCAAGACAAATGTCTCCATTGAGGAAGGTAAGCCCAATTGACCCTCCGAGGTGGCGCAGTGGTTAAATGCAGCACTGCAGGCTACCTTCAGCTGACTGCAGTTCTGCAGTTCGGCTGTTCAAATCTCACCGGCTCAGGGTTGACTCAGCTGTCCATCCTTCCGAGGTGGGTAAAATGAGGACCTGGATTGTTGTTGGGGGCGATATGCTGACTCTGTAAACTGCTTAGAGAGGGCTGAAAGCCCTAGGAAGCGGTATATAAGCCTAACTGCTATTGCTATTGCTATTGGTATTCTAACCAATTTTTCTGCCTTCTTCCACAGGTGGTGTACTTGCATTCCAACAACATTACTCATGTTGGCGTTAATGATTTTTGCCCTGTGGGCTTTGGGGTGAAGCGTGCCTCGTACCATGGAATCAGCCTTTTTGGCAACCCCGTGCCTTATTGGGAAGTTCAACCAGCTACCTTCCGCTGTGCCACTGACCGCCTGGCTATCCAGTTTGGCAACTACAAAAAATAAAAAAAATCAAGAATAAATGAGGGAGGGAGGGTTGGGTAGCGGGACAAGGTAAACCCAATGGGGAAATGAGGGGGTGGGAGTAGGGAGGGGGATGTGAATCAGGCGATGGTGGCCCATTCTGGAGAAGGGGGAGTCACCAGTATGGTCATGCTAAAAAAAAAAAAAAGAAAGTCAAGAATTGTTGACTTCTACGAGCCCAGCCAATGTTCGGGATAGAACAAGGGATGGGAAGGAAGTTCATAGAGCAAAGGGAAGAGAAATAGACGAAGCTCTTACAATATGGTCCATTTAACTAGCCTACATTAGTCCTGCATTTGAAATCAGCTCGTTATGATCTGCAAACAAATACTTGCCTTTCTAGTTCCAACAGTTTTGATGCTACTGCTGGCTTGTCTGGGGCAGAACGGGGTGGGAGGGATGGGAATTGAAGGGATTTTGGTCTATAGTTTTGTTCGCATGAGCAGCCCGCTCTGTCAGACCTGCTACACCAGTCATCGACTTATGCGCCCCCTGAATTTAGCAGCTTGCAGTATGGATGTCGTTTTTTCTGACCGCAACCTTCATATGTTATAGAATGTGTTGGGTGATCCAATGAATTCTGTTTCTGCATTTCTTTAACTTGCAAAATCAGCCTCTGTATATCTTTTTTTTAAAAAAAAAACACAAAACAAAAGAGGAAGTCACCTCTATATAATGTACATCAATCTTATGCGAATTAAAGTATCATGGCTCCTGCTAAAGTATCCTAGGAATAGTTTGGTGAGCTGGCTGGAAAACCTCAACAACTCCCAAGATTCCGTGGGGAAAGGAAGTGATTAAACGGACTGAAACTTCTCCTGTGGCTTCTATACACCTAAGCCTCTGAATCTAGCCACGGGCAATCTGGCTTCTAAATCAGTGGGGCATGCACCCATGATTCTACTCTTTATTACCATCTTCATTGAAGAAAAATAGACCTTGTAAATTATCCTATATACAATGTGTAAGTGGCCTGTCTTGATACCTGCAAAGGCAGGTTGTTTGGGAAGATTAAGATGTGAGCAACTGTAATGAGGGATTTTTGACACATCCAACATCAGCAGCAAGGACCTCAACATCAACAATCCTGTGCAGATTCTGCTTACCAAAGTAGCAATAGCAGTTCGACTTATATACCGCTTCATAGGGCTTTCAGCCCTCTCTAAGCGGTTTACAGAGTCAGCATATCGCCCCCCACAGTCTTGGTCCTCATTTCACCCACCTCGGAAGGATGGAAGGCTGAGTCAACCTTGAGCCGGTGAGATTAGAACTGCTGAACTGCAGATAAGAGTCAGCTGTAGTGGCCTGCAGTACTGCACCCTAACCACTGCGCCACCTTGGCTCGGAAGTCCCTAGCTTCAGTACAAATCAAAATATATCGCCCTATTGTCCAACTCAGATTCCAATGACGACAGCAGGTGTGACATTTCGGCAAGGGTGGGCCGATGATGGAAGAAATGCCACTCCCTTTTGGGGGTTCTTTCTCTTAAGTAAGAGAGGCCCAGCCTGTCTCCTGTTCCAATTGGCCATGATTACATCGAAGAAGAAGACAGTGAGGATAACTTGTGGGTGCACAAAAGATCCAGAAAAGTTTTCTCGGTTCACTGTCCCCATTGTTCTCCATCCCTCCTTGTTCTGCCATCGTTTACTCCGGAAAAGTGAAGTGGAGACTAGGTCCCTGCGGCCACGTCCACCTCAAAGTGTTTGAATATCATTATTTCCCCCACCCCCATGCTTGGTTTCTTGAGGCCCAGATGCTAAGGCGTATTTAGAAGAGGTGTTCATTGCTATATGCAGAGAATATAATGAGGGCTCCAGCAATGCTGTCCTACATAGGTAACTCACCTGTCTTTTCCAATTTAGTTTTCTGTCTTACAAGAACATTTAGAAAAATCTGCTATGGAGGTAAATAATGGAATAACTGCAGGAGATCCTTCGGTTAGTAACTCCGAGAAGCCTTTTGTCCCAAAGTTTCAGGGGCTGAGGGTTTCATGGGCATGTAGAGTTTAGAGTTTAGAGTAGTTTATTTATATGCCGCCCTTTTCCCTGGGGGGACTCAGGGCGGCTTACAATTCGAAAGGAGGGGAAAACAAACAGATTAACACATAAGAACAGTACATCATTAAAAGCGCAACATTCATACCATTCGGGTGGGTTACAGTCTTTAGCCCCAGGCCTGACGGGATAGCCAGGTTTTGAGGGCTGTGCGGAAGGTCTGGAGGGTGGTGAGGGTACGAATCTCCACGGGGAGATCGTTCCAAAGGGTCGGAGCTGCCACCGAGAAGGCTCTCCTCCGCGTAGTTGCCAGTCGGCATTGACTGGCAGATGGAACTCGGAGGAGGCCTAATCTATGGGATCTAATTGGTCGAGTGGAGGTAATTGGCAGTAGGCGGTCTCTCAAGTACCCAGATCCACTACCATGAAGGGCTTTGTAGGTGACAAGTAGCACCTTGAAGCGTACCCGGAGATCGACAGGTAGCCAGCGCAGCTCGCGGAGGATAGGTGTTATGTATCCATTGGGGGTATGCTGTTCAGCTCCAGACTGATTCATTGATCTGGGATTTGAATGGTTAATTTGATTAACTTGGAACTGAGTCTGCCTGATTTTCTGAAGTGATGCGGGAGAGATTTTTGCTCATGCGCAAAAGCCATTCTGTATAGGAAAATCAGGTTTTCCGGCATTCTGACCTTTTGATCCAAATTGTCAATCTGATTTGGAAGTTAATTTGATTCAGAGGTTCAGTCCAACTATTACATAACCGAATTGCCAATGTGAAGCTTTTGCACAACCCTATTGTACAGTAGATGGGAAGCGGGGCAGGGAATAGATAGCAATGGGATTTGTCAAAATAGGAAAGGGTAAAAAATAGGGCATTTGGGACCCAGATATACCTAATGCATCTAGGTTTATTTTAAAAAAATACCCATCTCTGCCCAGTTTCATAGAAAGGGAACCTGAAGGACATGGATAATGAAATCAGAAGAAGGTGGCGGGGGAGGTGGGGGAGAATGGGGTGGGACAGCACCCGAAGAATGTAAAAGATTTTTTTTTAAAGTACTATTTCAGAAAAGGGCAGTGACAAGCCATTTCTATAACCCTACACACTAGTGTGACCCAAATACCACTTTATCATTTCACAGTTGTGGATTGATTCCTCTCCCACGTCCCCACAATCCACCCATTAAGTATCAGATCTTCAGCCCAGAGAAGGAACCCAGAAGCTTCAGGTCAGCTCTCAGCTATGACAATCCCAACCTTAATTCAGAACATGCATCTCCCTATCTTCAATCTTTCATTGTGGGGAGGTGGGAGGGTATTTTTCTCTCGATCGGAAGCAGGGAGGAAAAAAATAAATAAATATAGGGAACCTTCAGAGAGGTTAAAAATAGCTGAGAGAATTGTTTACCCACAAGCTCTGCGTAAAACAATTTTCATTCCCAAGTAGGGTATCAGAAGGGATATTCTTAGAAGCAGTGCTGAATTCAGGCAGAAGCTAAATTCAAGGAACAGTTTCAGGCCCCACAAAATTTCAGAATGTCAGTTTTCTGATTTTGCAAACAATTTCATTATTAGTGGTATTTTTTTTAAAAAGTAATTTTGTTAGCATTTTGGTATGTATATTAATGTATCGTAAAAATTATTTTAAAAATTACATTTAATGATTGTTTCCAGGGTATATTGTATTATAATCTATGAGCAAAATCAAGGCAGATTAGTGATAAATCACTAAATGGACTCATTTGGAAATGCTTTTTTTTTCCACTTTAAATACTATTAAATAATTTAAAGGCTTACACACACACACACACACACACACACACACACACACACACACACATTTTCATTTTCTTTTTCGTGGCAACCCAAGATCCTGTTTTGGTATGGACCTTAGCAAAAACTTTCTGGAGTAGCCTTTTAACAAGGAATGTTCAGGGCCTCACCAATTTTAGCTCCTCCATGCAAAAAGAGAAGAATCTATGAATTACACACATGCACGAGCATATATTTTATATTTTTATTGAAAGTTTTGACAATAGTAAGAGCTAATGCAAACTAGAATAGAATGAAAAAGAAGAAAGAAAAAGGGGGAAATAAAAGTAAAAAGTGCTAAAAGGAAGAAAAGTAGAAGAAAACTAGAGAAAAAAGAAAAAAAAAGATATAAAAATACCTGGTTTTTCCAGTCTTCTTCACAACAGTTACAGCTACAATTATATTTTGAACTTCTCTCTCTAAAGTTACCTCATGACTCTCTTCTTTCTGTAATCTATCCTGTCTCATCATCAAAACTATAAATCACAAGTTCATTTTTACACGAAAAAAAATCCATAATGGGTTTCCATTCGTCAATAAATGTACGCGTTTCCATCTATATGCCTGGATACATATACTGTAGGTCCCATCAGTGACGGAGCCTCTATCATTACTAAGTTTTTTGCCCAATTCTTAAGAATTGTTTTTTTAGCAACAGGCAAGTTATATGTGTGCCAGAGGTAGGGAACTATGGCCCATTTAAGATTTGTGGCTGACTCAGGAATTCTGGAAGTTGAAGTGTACAAGTCAAAAAAGGGCCATCATTCCCTTCCCTGGATACAAACAATGCTAAGATGAGGCGCTAAAGAAATAATTTGAGACGAGGAAAGTTCCTTTTGTTCACTTCCTGCCTCTGGTCTTTTTTTATAGTCCAGAAATGCATGAAGGAATAAAAGGAACCTTTATTTTTTTCCCCAACCTATTTGCATCTTCTGCATCCTGTAGTGCCATGCTTTGCATGGCCACTTCATCACCAATGGCATCGCACAGGCGATCTCTGGGACTTCATCTTTACAGCATTAATGTTAACTGAGCCGCTCTGCAGTGCCTTGAATTGCATTATCATAATTTTAAACTTTCACCGGGTGGAACAAAGGCAACAGTTAACCACTTTATAAAAACATCCAGTTAAAGGGAAGGATACAACTATAGGGATGAGGGGGAAAACAACAGCAATTGCCCAAGTATGAATTCTTCATTTGACCTGTATGTTCACTTCACACATCTTACAGATTTCTCACATTCTCTTGGTGAACTTTTTAGGGGGGAAAAAAGAAACTCACTTTTCACAATGATGTCCAGTTCCTGCAGAGTCATGTAGCTGAAATCTATCTAGCTGTGAATTGGATAACTCAGCCTTCGTCTTCCTGTCGGGTAGCAGCAGATGTCTTCCTAGTTTTGTCCTCCCTCCTGTTAAAAAGAAGTAGGAGATTTATGGGTTTTATAACAACAACAATAACAACAACATTGTGGAGCCCGGTGCAATATTGATTCTTGTAGAAATGTCCAATAAAGTTAGCAGTAATTGCCACCTTTAGCTGTTATCACTGGGCTTGGTGAATAAGGCATCTTTTTGATTTAGAAACTCAAGCAGGAGTGCAATTCAGCCGCAGACAGGGAGACCAAAAGCAACTTTGTGCATTATTTTCTTCAGGTGTCTATGTATATGCTTAGGACTTTTTAAAGTGTCCATCTAAAAATATTAAGTATGTAACTGGCAAAAGAGCATAACCTGCTGTTGAATATTGTATGCGATATGGCCATCTAGTTTACTACATGCAAATATATTTCTGACCGAAATAAAAGTTTGGCATTCAGTATATTGTTCCTGTCCTTGAAATAGCCGCAAAGAATCTATTTAACCCACCTATATACTGAAGAGAGATTTAAAGCTAAGTTGAGCTTCTTATTGGATGTTCAAATAAATGGTGGGGGGGAAAACTCCCTGCTTCAAATATAATTTTTACATAAATGCACATTTAAACAGCATGAATTCTTAAATCTTAACAAGGAAGCAATTATCACTGCACCATTAAGGGACAGCAGGTGCATAAAATGTGAAAAAAAACATAAACGAGTGCATCTTCTGATATAGTTTCATTGATAATTATAAAGATTAGCTGGTTATTCTTCACTGAGGAGCTTTTATGACAATAGCTTGCTATTGGAAATGTGTCAATCGCTGCTAAAGCTTTTAGAGTTATTAAGAAGTTGTGATGAGTTTAGTAGTCATAACCCTCTGTACCAGAGGTGGGTTCCTACCACTTCACACCTATTACCTTCTCACAGTACCTTCTAACCGGTAGAACCGGTTCGTCAAATCTACCGAACCGGTTAGAAGAGGTTCCACCAGTGGACCCGGAAAGCAGGCCACACCTACAGAAGAGGTTCCAAAAATTTTTCAAACCCACCACCGGTCCTTGGATAGGATTATTCTACACTATCAGGCTCATATTTACAAAGGAGGCCACACCCACAGAGTAGGTTCAAAACAATTTTTGAAACCCACCACTGCTCTGTACCAAAGCTGACTGATGCTCCTGAAAAATAAAATTCCAACGTTCATGGAAAGCATCCGGTTGGAGACAGCTTCAGCATTCTAAGGGATTTCATTGGTTTAGAGTTAATGGCAGGTGTGTCCTCAAAGGTGGTGAAAAAAGTCACAATGGACACCTCAACTATATTATCTTAGCCCTGCCCCCCCACTTTTTTTTTTACTTGTGTTACTTGGAATGACATAAAAGGGGCAGAGGTTACTTTTCCTGTGGATATCCTTGGTTAAATACCAATGAGTGGCAGCAGAGGTGGGTTCCTACCAGTTCGCACCTATTCGGTAGAACCGGTTTGTCAAATCTACCGAACCGGTTAGAAGAGGTTCCACCAGTGGACCCGGAAAGCAGGCCACACCTACAGAAGAGGTTCCAAACTTTTTTGAAACCCACCACTGGTCCTTGGATATGATTATTCTACACTATCATGCTCATTGATAAGCATCACCCCTTAGAGGTGATTGGGCAAGGGAAGTCTTTACTTTACCTTTATGCACAGCTACCTGAGAAAGTTCACTGCTCTCTTTGCTTCTGGATCCTCATCCTGAGATTATATGCACCATCCCCAATGCCCCCGATGACCCCGAGAGAGTGAAGCTCCAGCAAAGGCCATGATACAGGCAACATAAAAGAACCTGCAAACAACCTTTGTGCACTGTATACTTGTTACAGTTGTTGGAAGAAATGTCCTTCTGGGTTCGGCTCCAAGAGGGGAAAAAGACACTGGAGACATGGAGGCTGCTTGGAAAGATGGTTTTAATGGTGGACAGGACCACATGGCTTGAGCCCTGAGCAGAAAAGGTGATCTCATGCTTCAATGTTGGTGGAGAAGAGAAAGGTAGAAGAGAAACTGAGTCCCTGGTTTTATGCCCTCTCTGGCCTTTGATCTTGAGCTTGTATTCTGATTGGTTGTCAGACTCCCATGGGCCCGTGCAGGGGCAACTCTCTAGGCTGCGTTTTGAATCCAGGCTTGGTTGAGTTCTCAGATGCCATGTGGCGAGTTGGGTAAAAGGGCCAATATTATCATGCCTTAATCCCATCACTCTGGAGCTGAAGGGGAGAACTCTTTATTATGTAAAGTGGACCAGCTCTGGCTTTAATGGCTCATTGACAAAGGGGGATGGGCAGGAAGCTGCAGGCAGCTATTCTGTCTTTTAAAACATCTTCCTTCCTTTTCACATCCAGAGGAATATTCTGCCTTTTCAATATTTCCTAGGATATTTCGTTTTTTCTGGGAGAGGGCTGGGTGATAACTTCCTACACAGTGTTTTTTATCCTATCTGCTCCACCTCCGCACATAAGCAGAGCACAGTAGTTTTTCTAGCCTGTTGTGAGTGATAAACAAAAAGCCAATCTATGTCTTTAGTCAAATTTAACTCTAGGTTACCTTGACACCTAATTTTTTTTCTCTACATAACCACCTCTGTTAGCCTAACTAGGCATATTGGGAGTAATGATCAAGCTGCCTTTGAAATGGTGAACTAAAGTCACCTCCTCGTTCCTCTGATGCGCTTATGAGGGAGGCACAATTGAAGTGTAGGAAGTTAAAACCCACCCCTCTGCTAGGAAACCGAAATATCTTGGGAAATATTGAAAAGACAGAATATTATATTTCCCTGGATCAGAAATGGAGAAACATGTTTTTAGGCAGGAAACAGACTCACTCTTAATAGCCCCCACCTTTGTCAATGGACCATTAAAATGCCCAAGCCAGTCTTTCTACATAATAAAGACTTCTCCCCTTCAGCTCCAGGGTGATGGGATTAAGGCATGATAGTATTAGCCTTCCACAGAAACCACATGGCATGTGGAAACTCAAACTCGGCCCCATGGGAGTCTGACAACCAATCAGAATACATTTCTTACACAGGGACAGGAAAGAGAGAGATGGGGCTGAACAGAGAGTGCAAAGCCAGGAATTTTCATGTCTTTGCT
Source organism: Thamnophis elegans (assembly GCF_009769535.1). Lineage (NCBI taxonomy): Eukaryota > Metazoa > Chordata > Lepidosauria > Squamata > Natricidae > Thamnophis > Thamnophis elegans. The sequence goes on from NC_045542.1 coordinate 8,622,503, forward strand.
CTCTTCTTCCTCACCCAACATTGAAGCATGAGATCACCTTTTCTGTTCAGGAACTCAAGCCATGTGGTCCTGTCCACCAATAAACCATCTTTCCAAGCAGATTCCATGTCTCCAGTGTCTTTTTCCCCACTTGGAGCTGAACCCAGAAGGACATTTCTTCCAACAGAAGCAACCATACAAAAATTTTAAAATGAAAAATTTATTTTTTTACAGTTTTTCCATTGGTTGAATTGCCAATGGACTGATTCCCTCCCTCCCTCCTTCCCTCCCTCCCCCCCTCTCTCTCTCGTGAAACAAGCTCTCATGGCTTAATCCCATAACTCTGGAGCTGAAGGGAAGAACTCTTTATTATGTAAAGTGGACCAGCTCCGGCTTTAATGGCTCATTGACAAAGGGGGATGGGCATTTTTTTCATTTTCATTTTTTTTTCATTTTCCCTTTATTTGTATGCCGCCCTTTTCCCTGGGGGGACTCAGGGCGGCTCACAGTTCAAAAAAAAGGGGGGGGGAGGACAAACAGTTTCCAACATACAGACAATACAACATATTAAAAAAACACAACAGCCACACAATTCGAGTGGGGTTAGAGTCTTAACCCCAGGCCAGCCGGGACAGCCAGATCTTTAGGATGGCGTGGAAGGACTGGAGGGTGGTGAGGGTCCGAATCTCCACGGGGAGTTCGTTCCAGAGGGTCGGAGCAGCCACCGAGAAGGCTCGCAGGAAGCTGCAGGCAGCTATTCTGTCTTTTAAAACATGTTCCTTCCTCTTCATGTTTCCCATTCATCATTTTAAATGTAAATGATCCAATCTCATTTGCTCCTCTACTTAAAGATGTTCACAAAATGAGAAATGTGTTTCAAGCTCAGTTCAAACATTCCAACTCCTCCTTTTGAGGGAAACAGCCCATTGAGACATTCTGTTGCAAAGTTCCCTGTTGGCTCGGTCCCAACAGAAGAAATTATAAAGCTAATATTTTAGCCATCTGAAACAATAGGAACTCAGAACAAGCTCTTTGCTCCTTTGTTTTTCAGCCCAAGGACACCTGAACAGGTGAGGTTCAGTCAATGCTGATTGCTAACTACCACCCAACAGGAAGAAAAATGAGCCTAGATGATAAATTAAAACAACAACAACAACAACAACAATGCTGTAGTAAACAATATGATCTTTCTTATTTTTTTAAAAGTGGGGATTTTAAAAAAAGTAAATTAAAACTATCCCCTTGGTTTTTTCTTCTTCTACAGGTTAGGTAGCAGATAGCAGTCAATATGCTTCAAGTAACAATTTTGACTCTTTTAAAATCTTACTGCTTTCTTGACATGTACAAGAAAGCGTAAGGTATGGTTTCTTTTTGATAGACTTCACACACAAAATAATGGTGGCTGCTTATTAAGTCAATGAATAACTAATTGTACAGTTAATTAATTGTATAAATATAGTAAATGTTATGTATTTAGTGTCACAACCCCTGGTTTGCCCAAATATGGAAGGAAGCCTACTGTTTCCTTTCTCTGTCTATCGGCTCGTCACAAGAGACCATCCAGACAGAAACCCGATATTTTTACTGTTGCCTTTGTAAAAATATTGGGTTTCTGTCTGGATGGTCTCTTGTGACGAGCCGATAGACAGAGAAAGGAAACAGTAGGCTTCCTCCCATATTTGGGCATACCAGGGGTTGTGAAACTAAATACATACCTATTTCCCTGGCTCAGCTGATAAAGGAGGAGAACCTTGTGGCTTAGTGGTTAACACATCTACCTAATATGTAATACAGCCCAGGTTCAAATCCCAGTAAGGGTATGGCTAGCTGATGAGAGCTAAATAGCTTGAAGTAGATCTATACTAGTCTCCCTTTATTTATTTATCAGCACAAATACAACATAGTAAATATTCCTTCAATGCAACTTAAGAACAATAAATATTCCTTTGCAAGTATTTAATTTTCTCTCAATTTTATAAGTATGCTTCCACAGTTTAACCTAGTCATAAATTATACAAATTTATTTATTCATCTGTCAAATTTATTTTAAAAAAACCATCTCACAAAATAAATGACTCCGTTGTGGAATTTCATGGAAAGAAAAACCTGAAAGATTCATGAGAAAACATAGGAGGATTGCAAATATAGAAATATACCGTGTAGTACAGATAATCCTGCCAATTTTTTAAAATATTGCAGGGTGATTGAATGATATCAATGGCGTTACTACAATGAATAATAATTAACAAGTGTACATTTCCCCTATTAAATGACATTGTAAGTGAGGTTCTCCTCATACACAGACCAGGAGTTTGGGTAAATCAATAAAGGTTTCATTCAAAAATAGGAACCCTTTAAGATACTTTGGCCTAGGTTTTGCTTGTAGTACAAAGGATTGAGAAAATATACAATTCTTTTTTTTAAAAAGGTTTTATTGTTTTTATTAAACAAAAACACACACAAAAAAAGAATCACCTTTCATTACATCTTGTAGAAAGTGTGTCAATTGGTTACAGGTACATTCCGTGTGTTTCTTCCACGATCATTACGTATATTTCATTCAGGTTGAGTTATACATTTTAGAATTTATGTATTTTACTATCACTGTACCACAATTTTCATTTAATTAGGGTTTTAAGGACACAACCACCTACTGGCTTTTTTTTTTCAGTTTCAATGAATCTGCCATAACTTTACATCTTTATAACATATTCTAAAAGAAAGTCAGCTAAAAGGATATCTAACATTCCCTCTCCTCCCCCCCCCCAAACTCACAGATTAACACTTCTGTCCATTTTATTTTTACTAATACAACACACCTGTATGTATCATTAAATATTATCCATTAACATTTCTTTGTTATTATTGTAGTTAGCTAAAAATTATTTACTATTTATCTCACCTCTCCTCTCCACGGGCCCAAAAGAGATTTACCTTTATAACCATTTCTAAACAGAAATTTATTAATAAGATTTATAGGTCTTTTCCCTAAATCCCAGATTAGTTAATTACGTGTTAACGAAATAACCATTTAAGGTCTAAAACAATCTAAAAGATGTTAACATTTCTACTTAATAATCACCAAAAGTATGCATCAACATTTCCTTATTATTATAGTTGAAAGGGGGGAAAAAACCAATTGTTTGCTATTTATATCACGTCTCCTCTCTTCTGACCAAAATTATATATACAATTCTATGGGAGAACAGATACTCTAGGGTCCTTGGTGGTCTCTGAGCTTGGTTTTTTCCCCCTTCCAGATGTTTCATTACCCAAATAGGTTACATTCTAATACTGATGCTTTTATCTAGTTGAGTAATGAAACATCTCCAAAAAAAAACCCCAACCAAGCTTAGAGAGCACTCAGTTCAATCCTGAGCTACAAATATTTTCTTCTCTTGGTAGAACAGATGTAACTGACGCAAAGCTTTATTGGTAGATGACAGTTTTCAGAAATGTCATATTGAGAAGCTTTGCTTCCCCGTCTGACTACTACAGTGATGGGATTCAGCCAGTTCGCACCTATTCGGGAGAACCGGTTGGTAACTTTCTAAGCAGTTCGGAGAACTGGTTGTTGGAAGAAATCTCCTTTTGTTTTTTTCCACTTTGCAGGGCTAATCCTGTAAGGAAGGCAGGAAGGAAACATTCTGGTGTTGTTTCTAGCCTAATCTTTGTTGCCTGCTTACAGAATCTGCCTCTCCGGTTAACCCTTATTACCATTGTAACAACTAAGGTGAAGTGCCCATCGACCTGAGTGACATTGACTCGGCCATGCCCACCCAGTCACATGACCACTGAGCCCCACCTACCCAGATGGTCCTTAGGGCAGAGAACCGATTATTTGAATCCCACCACTGGACTACTATGATAGGACTTGTGGTGGCTTCTGCTTCTTTTGTCACAAGTATAATTCTTCAAGCTCCACCCTGTAGATAATGAAGATCCTTGAGAGAGAAGAAAGATCCTTAAGAAAAAAAAAGACTTATGGTGCTAGAAGTTCAGGAGCATCTGCATGCGAATCTGGTCCTTGGTTTGGCTGAGTTGCCAACTCAAACTCAAGATGTCTAGGCATATTGATTACGGTGCAGGCATGTGAAAAAGTTTCAGGTGCTCAGACAGAAAAGTGTGCTTAAAGTAATCAGAAGAAAAATTAGATGAGTCAGTAAGAAAGGGAGTAACAAGAACTCCTTGAGACAAGAAATGAAATAGAGGTAGCCGGAATCACCGGAAGAAATAGGAAGAGCCAGGCAGATTCACTTGCCAAGAGATTGAAATGAGAAGAAAAATAAAAGACAGCCTTTTGTGTGGGGCTGGCCGAATGCCCCAAAATTAATCTCCCGACTGTGAAACAGACAGAAGCGTAACGTTGAGAAGCTTCAAGGGCATATATGCAAGGGAAAAGAAAGCCTTGGATTCAGAGTGAGAGTGTGAATTTAGCAAAGAGGTTTTCAAATATAGCAGGGGGGTGTCTGTTCCCCCCATCACGGCTTGTTCATGAGTTTTTAAACATTCCGTGATGATCTGCCAAGTGGAAAGTATTTTTGCTGCTGAGTACCATTCATTTGGCAATAAAACATAATTTTCAGACAAACTCTGCAATAAACCTTGCACATATGGAGACAAATCTTTTAAAACACTAGATGGCAAGGGAGTGAACACAGGGTTTTGTCCTGTAAAATCAACAGGAAAAGCAGCCATTAATTTTAGGTCCTTCAGTTTCACGTCCTCCCCACTTCTCTTTTTTTGCATTCCTGCAGTGAGGGGACCGAGTGAGTACTCAGTACTTTTTAAAACTGGATAAATATTAGATTTTTCTGCCTGAGGAACTTGTTGTTTGATCTCTGTTTCCTTAATTTCCTCTGCAATTTCTGTTGTTACTTTTTCATATTTAGGAGGGATATCAGATTTTTCTGGGGTGTTGGATTTTTCTTCTTGAGGAGTTTGCTTTAAAATCTCCTCTTTGCTTTCCCTTTTCTCTCCCCCTATAGCCTTTGTTGTTATTTCCTCATACTCGGGAGGGGCAGTGGGGTTTAAAGATGCTAATTCATCTGCCTGCTTTTTGGAAAGCGTGAATGTGTCTCCGTTATCCTTTAATATAATTTTGTGAGCTCCAACTATTTGTCTAATTTCCTTAAGGTGAGCGATCTGTTCTTTAGACAAATGTCCAATTTCCTTAAGGCGAACCACCTGTTCTTTAGATAAATCTGTCCCCATACTTACGGATTGGCCTGGGTAAGAGATGGGGGTGTTGGGCACGCGATGAGTCCGTTCGACCTGTCCGGGCCTCCTGCGTCGCACCTCGACTGATTCCTGGCGTTGTGAAATGGATCACGTCGGAGGTCACCACTTGCGAGAGCGAGCTTGCATTGGGAATACAAGCATACTCTCACAATCCGATGGACCACTTCACGAATCTCTAATTCCTAGGCTGCTTTGGCAATGAGACATGCACACACTGCAGACTGGGTGAAAATGGCGTCTTCTGGCTAAGCCAGAACACTTTTTATTAGGAAAGTTCAAAGAAAGCTAGTCAGCAATTTAATACAAACAAAGCATCTCACAGCATGTTACAAATCACTTCTTGATACACATTCTGGCAGAAAGGCAGGGAGGAGGGACAAAGGGTACTCTTTGATAAGAGGAAGTTAGGAAGTATGGAATTGTAAATCACATCCTGATAAGGAGAGCAGGAAGGAGGAACAAACGGTCTTAGAATTGTAAATCACAGAGAGCTACATTAGGCATATGGAAATGACTTGATTTGTTACACGAGGCGGCAAAAGGATGCAAGGCTAATTCTGTGTGTTTATATCTCAGATAATAGAGGCCTCTCATCTCTGTGTGTATCCGTGTATAGACACCCGAAATGAATTCGGCTTCCTTATCTAAAAGCTTTCCCAGGACTGTTTTCTCCATATGGCTTTTGGCAAATGTTCACTGGGATACTTTTGATCCAGATAGATATTGATCCAGATATTCTATCCTATCCTATTGATCCCAGCTAATTTCACCCAGCCAATTATGGGATAATTTCCCACACAGGCATTGTTAGCAAAGCCATTGTCATCTAACCCGATAGTTATCATAATGAAAATCCAACTAAGTTTTATTGCTCCTCAGCTCCTCATGTTCAGGTGACATCACAGCTAATATTGGCAATCTATATGACTTTCTACGCCAGCACAAAGCCACACAGGACAGTACTGGCCTTTGTCTTATGGGTCTGAAGCAGAGGTGGGTTCCTACCAGTTTGCACCTATTTGGTAGAACCGGTTCTTCAAAACTACCGAACCAGTTGGAAGAGGTTCCACCAGTGGACCTGGAAAGCAGGCCACACCTACAGAAGAGGTTCCAACATTTTTTGAAACCCACCACTGATCCTTGGATATGATTATTCTACACTATCATGCTCATATTTATAAAACTCAGTGCCTCTGTGAAAGGTAAGGATGACGACTGCGTTTGTGGTGCAATCAGAACATTGCGTGTGTTGAAGTTGTTTTAACGCAAACCAAAGATGCCTTTTCAAAAACAAGTTTACATCCTATTCTTATGCATGCCAGTGCTGTGTGTGAGGTAATTTAAGGTGGTTCTGACAAGTGTCATCGGGATCTTCATATCCGGCAAACCACTCCCATCCGGTCACATGGGCAGCAAGCCACTCCCACAAAGGAGGCCACTCCCACAGAGTAGGTTCGAACAATTTTTGAAACCCACCACTGGTCTGAAGTGTTTCGAGCTGGCATTGATCTTTTACCTACTCAGTCCTCTATGATAACTTTCACCTGGAAAGCCATTCTCAGTATTTGTCACTTTTTCCTTGATTTTCTATATCTTAAAACCTGGTGGTACCACTCGGTTCCAAGCATCCAAGATGGTCACTACTGAATCCAGAATTTCTGGTGCGGGCATTAAATCTTGTAATGAAGTCTTCTATGCACTGAATCAGGGTCATCCCATGAGTGCCTGTGAAGTCAACACGGAACACCATAGCACAAAATCCATTTGAGGGTCACTTTAAGCAAGGAATGGTTGCAATTTTAGCCCATAGTTTAAATGTGGCATGCTAATTATGGTTCCTAGCTCCTTTGCTAGAAGTACTTCTGACCTGCACTGAGCTGTTTTGATGTGAATCTGATGTTTGCAGGAGATTCTATTTATTTATTTAATTAATCAAATTTATATAGCTACCTGTTCTAACCCCCCTCATCCCACAGCAACACACTCCGAGCCAAAGATAAGTTATGGCATTTAATTAACAGACAGACAGGTCCTTGGCAGCAAACTGGCACAGACAAGCTTGGGCAGCAATCCAGCACAGATAAGCCGTGGCAGCAATCCAGCCTGCCAAGCTCACAATAATGTTCTCCAACATTAGTTCCTGCGTTGACTTCTGCAAGAGGGGCATGTGCACAAGCAGTCCTTTTATAGTCTGGAGAGGAGCCTAATGACCACCAGCTGAGTGCAATTACCTCCTGTAACTGCGCAACTGTTCCTGACCCCTATTAGCTCTTCGGTGCCGGGCATCCAGGAACAACTCACTGCTGGCATCCGGATCACTCTCCCTTGTCTCCTCCCCACTGGTCCAAGGCTCAGGTGCCTCCTGGTGGCCAACCAGCTTCTCTGCGCCTTTTTCGGAGTCAGAACCCTGTCCAGGGTCCTCCACATCCTCCAGAGCCAACTCAGAGGGCCCCTCGCTGTCGGAGTCTGGTGGCAGCTCCAACGGCTCCTGCTGGGCCACAACAGCTACCCATCTCATTGAAGGTAACTCTGAGTGGCAAACAATTAGCTACCGACCCACTACCAAAAAAAGGGAGGCAAGACAAGAAGAGCAGCTCCGTCCTCATTGGGTCAATATGAATGCTGACTCCTGGAGCACTGGAATGCTTTGTTTCTTCTCCCTCTGGTACCCTCCCTTCTTCTTTCCCAACAATTGTATGGTAATAAATAATCTCTCATTCTGGCTGGGACGTGCCTATTTTGCATTCTCTGAATAACACTTAGCAGCATTTTCAAGCACTTACTAATCATCTTTTATTTATCAGGTTTTTTTATCTTGACCTTCTCCTTGGAGAGCTCGATGTGGGTTTATCCCGTGCTGTCCTCACAACAACCTGGGGAGGCAGGTCAGTCTAGGAGATTATGGCTCATTCCAGAGGTGATCTGATAGCAGAGCTCCCCAGCCAATAATCCAATTATCTCATCTGCTCTACTGGGTGAAAAGGAGGTGGCAGCTGAAGGTGCACAGGAAGTGCTGTTTTAGAGATCAATATTTCCATATGCATTTTTCATGTCATTTTCATACCTTTTCCCTTTCCTCCAAGTAGACATGATGATTTGCAGCTAGGCTGTCCTCTCCTTGTATCTGTTCTTTCTGGATTCTTGGTTGAAATACAGTTAAACTGCGCAACTTTAATAATGTTACTTTTTTTTCTTAATAATGGGAAAAACAAGAGCAGAATCTGACAGGAGTGCAGAACTTTGCAGGATTCCACTAAAGCAAAAGAAAAAACTCACAAATACGGACACCAGAGGTGGGTTCCTACCAGTTCGCACCTATTCGGTAGAACCGGTTCATCAAATCTACCGAACCGGTTAGAAGAGGTTCCACCAGTGGACCCGGAAAACAGGCCACACCTACAGAAGAGGTTCCAAAATTTTTTGAAACCCACCACTGGTCCTTGGATATGATTATTCTACACTATCATGCTCCTATTTATAAAACTCAGTACCTCTGTGAAAGGTAAGGATGACTACTGCGTTTGTGGTGCAATCAGGACATTGCGGGTGTTGAAGTTGTTTTAACGCAAAGATGCCTTTTAAAAAACAAGTTTACATCATATTCTTATGCCTGCCAGTGCTGTGTGAGAGGTCATTTAAGGTGGTTCTGACAAGTGTCGACATCTTCATATCCGGTCACATGGGCGGCAAGCCACTCCCATCCGGTCACATGGGTGGCAAGCCACTCCCACAAAGGAGGCCACACCCACAGAGTAGGTTCGAACAATGTTTGAAACCCACCACTGACCGACACCCTCTGAGCGCTACAAGTCTTCACCTGGAATGAAAGCAGACAAGAAGACAGCAACCTCCCTATTCCCTCTCTAGACTGAGGAATGCCTTGGCCTATCCTGAAGCAAATCCAGATTTCTCCCAGGGCACAACCTCCAGAGAAACCCACAGGGGCTGCTGCTGTAAACCACCCTTGTTATTTTAAAAGCATATTTCTGGAGTCATCCATAGCCCAGAGTTATTTGGGGAAATATGGAGGCTTGCATTTTGTTTTGAAACACGCCAGGAGGTACACTTTCTCTCTTGCGCTGTCCGGTGGGGTGAAGCTTGGTGGGCAACAGTGACGTGCGGTGAGGTTTATGGCTGGTGAGGCACTGACACAGTGGTGGGTTTCAAATTTTTTTAGACTTGTGGACTTCAACTCCCAGAATTCCACAGCCAGGCATGCTCAGTTCCGATTTAAAGTGACAGCATTTGTTTTTCTCCTTTGCGAAAAAGTTTTCCTTCATTCTTTTTCTTCTCAGACTAGATGAGGCACGTGGTTCTCCCGCCTCCTCCTATAGAGGGCACTTTTTAGAGGCTTTTTTAAACAGTTAAGCACTAAGCAGAGTCATCCACTGGCAGCAACTAGCTCAGCCTTTTTCCTTTTACATTTTTTTCTTTTCATGATGACAGTGGTGAGGCTCTGCCTCCCCTGCCTCCCCTGCCTGCACGTCCCTGGTGGGCAAGCATCTTGTTGGGGGACCTCTGCTGCTGGCTGAGGCCAATATGGGCTTCCTTTCTCCACTTTGGCCACTCATCTGCACGTCTGCTGCTGAAAGCTCTGTTGGATCAATGGGGTTCCTTCCAAAGATCTCTCTTATTGATGAAATGAGTGCTGCTGAGTGATGGACTTGAGACTGGGGAGGCGGGACGGGGAGAATTGGGTTCGCCCTGCCAACTGGCCAGCAATGCCCATTAGCTGATCGCTCTGCTTAGAAGCACCTTCCTGGCAGGGCAAAAAATTAATAAATCATTACTCTGGGGGAACTTGGGGAAGCATTCTTGGCTGAGCTTTTGCCAACTTGTTTGGACAGAGAGCCTGCAGGAAGAGCTCTCCAGCTCCTTTTCGATCACAAGTTGTGTGCAAGGGTAGCCATTTAAATCCAGTGAGATGGAGGCAGAGGTGGGTTCCTACCAGTTCGCACCTATTCGGTAGAACCGGTTCGTCAAATCTACCGAACCGGTTAGAAGAGGTTCCACCAGTGGACCCGGAAAGCAGGCCACACCTACAGAAGAGGTTCCAAAAATTTTTGAAACCCACCACTGGTCCTTGGATATGATTATTCTACACTATCATGCTCCTATTTATAAAACTCAGTGCCTCTGTGAAAGGTAAGGATGACTACTGCGTTTGTGGTGCAATCAGAACATTGCGTGTGTTGAAGTTGTTTTAACGCAAACCAAAGATGCCTTTTAAAAAACAACTTTACATCATATTCTTATGCATGCCGGTGCTGTGTGTGAGGTAATTTAAGGTGGTTCTGACAAGTGTTGTCGGCATCTTCATATCCGGTCACATAGGCAAGCCACTCCCATCCGGTCACATGGGCGGCAAGCCACTCCCACAAAGGAAGCCACGCCCACAGAGTAGGTTCGAACTATTTTTGAAACCCACCACTGGATGGAGGTGAAAAAAAACCAGAGCCTGTTTTCTTTCTTATGAGACGGGTATTATGCCTGGATAATCCACCACCCCTTTCTCTCGTTTCCCTCTATTTCTTAGAAGCCCATGCCATGGCTATTTATCCACAGTTGGACTTCTTAGTCATAGCCACGGTTTTGATCCCTGCTATAAGACATCTCTCTTCCAATCTGCACATTTTTGCTTGCACAGCTTTGGGGAATGGAAACAAATTTCCCAAGGAAGGATGTTCTCGCCTATTCATTTCTGTTCTTATTCGGTTTTATGGGAATTCTTAGCAGAACAAGACTGTGTGTGTCACCTCTGAGTCCTTCCAATTCCCCTTGATCTCAATGGAGCATGTTGTGAATTGTGAAAGTTGGTGTTAAGAGCATTTTCCTCTGCAACTTCCTGTTCATTGAAATGACACTTCCTAAACGTATCTGCATTACTTAGTAAATAGACCAATGGTGGGATTCAGCCAGTTTGCACCTATTTGGGAGAACCGGTTGGTAACTTTCTAAGCAGTTCGGAGAACTGGTTTTGGGAAGAAATCTTTTGTTTTTTTCCCACTTTACAGGGCTAATCCTGTAAGGAAGGCAGGAAGGAAACATTCTGGTGTTGTTTCTAGCCTAATCTTTATTGACCTGCTTACAGAAACTGTCTCTCCGGTTAACCCTTATTACATTGTAAAAGCTAAGGTGAAGCGCCCATCAATGTGAGTGATGTTGAGTTGGCCAGGCCCACCCAGTCACATGACCACCAAGCCCCACCTACCCTGCTGGTCATTAGGGCAGAGAACCGGTTGTTAAATTATTTGAATCCCACCATTGCTCCTGGGCCTTGAAGGAAAGACTAAGGTCCACCTCTGAGGAGCTGCTGCTCATGGTCCCATTATAAGCAGATGTAGAATTCACATAGGGCAGGACTACGCCTGAATTTATGGGACTAATGCAGAGAAAAATACCTGTGTATTTCTAAACAGAACTCTTAAAACATGTTACTGTTTCTTATTATTGTGCTTTCGATGTTTAATGAGATCATGTTGTTATGGTGTATCTTAAAATTACATATCATTCTCTCAGGATTACCGGTATTATATTTTGAGACTCATTTTGAAATATGATTTTATGAATATAATACATATGTGCATTCATCTATATATCTATATATCTATATATCTGTATATCTGTATATCTGTATATCTGTATATCTGTATATCCGTATCTGTATATCTGTATATCTATATATCTGTATATCTGTATATCTGTATGTCTATATGTCTATATGTCTATATGTCTATATATCTATATATCTATATCTATATATCTATATATCTATATATCTATATATCTATATTATATATATCTATATATCTATATATCTATATTATATATATATATATATATATATATATATATATATATATAGATATAGATATAGATATAGATATAGATATAGATCTATATCTATATCTATCTATCTACATCTATCTATCTATCTATCTAATCTATCTATCTATCTATCTATCTCTATCTATCTATCTATCTATCTATTGATCTATCTATTGATCTATCTATTGATCTATCTATATATCTATATATCTATATATCTATATATCTATATATCTATATATCTATATATCTATATATCTATATATCTATATATCTATATATCTATATATCTATATATCTATATCTACATCTCTCTCTCTCTCTCTCTCTCTTTCTCTCTCTCTCACTATATATATATATATATATATATATATATATATATATATATATATATATATATATATATATACACACACACATATACACACACACACACACACACACCTCTATGTGTACATACACATACAATAAAGAGTTTTAAATAATATCTGCCAGGTTATCTCAACCCTGAAGGCAGGGCTGTTGTGTCTTACTTATGTTCAGCTAATGAAGCTGTCATCTTAACCATGATGATTATAATGATAATAAACGTAGTTTATTTAATTACCTGTTGCCTAACATGTTCAAGACAGGTGCTTTATTACATTTCCATCCCTCAAGGAAGCAAGGGAACATAATGGGCTTTCTGCCTTGAAGCACTGCCACTTGCAAAGTAATTCTCCTTGCCTTTCCTATGTGGAACATTATTAAAAGATCTATTAACAGACCACAGACCACATAAAGGAACCTATGGGAGGAAGCTGTCCTTAATATCTTGAGATGACACCCAAGTTTTTATTCTAAAGACAGTGTTGGCAAAGTAGTGACACCTGTGTATCACATCTGCCTCTTGTGATCTTTTGTTCTTGGGTGGACAATCTTTGGCCACCTTTCATGTATGGTTTCCCCCTCTATCTCTCAGACTTAAGGCAAGCAGGTCATTAAACCTTGATTGGCCTGAAACTCTGCCCAACATTCATTGACTAGCTAATGTCAGAACCTTCACAGATTCAACACTACACACAAGCTATTTCACTGCAAGACATATGTTCGCAAAAGATCTGTCCACTACAGAATGGAGAATATCAGCCCTGTCTATATATCAACCCAAGGTTAAAATGCTAAGTTTTCACTCTCAGATTTTAGAGTCAACAGACTTTGGGGCTTCTCTGACATGTGATTGGTAGGCAGAAAGCTTATATAATATCATGTCTGGCTTGAGCAACACTTCTTCAGCTTGCAGTTCACAATCTCATCCAGCACGATCAGCGATGAGGGGAACCTGATAGCAAACAGAAGGCCATACGATGCATCTCACACCATAGAAAGGACAGCCGATTCTGTCTTCAGCGTTCCAACTTAAGTGTCATAGCTTTAAATCTTGCACCTGTGGGTTGACAACACGGGATCCATCAAATTACCTTCATGAGAGGCAATTAATAAAGCTTCCAATTTTATTAAGAACAACTGGGTGACACAAATAGATGGTCTCTTCATTCTACTGAGTCAACAATGGGTGCCACGATAATTTCTGTGGCTGCTCCGACCCTCTGGAGCGAACTCCCCGTGGAGATTTGAACCCTCCCCACCCTCCAGGCCTTCCGCAAAGCCCTTAAAACCTGGCTGTTCCGACAGGCCTGGGACTAAAGAACTGTTGCCCCCATCTCGAATTGGTATGACTGTTGTGTTTTAATTATGTATTGTTGTTTATGTCGTTTTAAATTCTTGTTTGTATCCCCCTTCCCTGGTTGAGTTGTGAGCCGCCCTCAGTCCCCTTCGGGGGGAAAGGGCGGCATATAAATAAAATCAACATCAACAACATCAACATAATAACATAAATAAATACAAAATAAAGATATCATCAAAGGGGGATGGAACGCTAACTTTTAGCAACATGCTTTCTGTAGTCTCCTGCTTTCAATGGGCTTGACATAATAACAGCTTTCCCCTTCACAAGGTTGTTATAAGGAGGGAAAATATGGAGAAGGGCCTGAGACCTTCTTAGAATGATATAATCTTATCCTATAGAGAATGAAAATGTATGTATATATATTTTCATACACATATGCATTCACACACAGACACATAGTTTTCATGTGTGTATGCCTTAAATACTTAAATGCCTTTTATATATTACAGATTTTTGATTACAGGTTTTGCTTCACTTTCAGAATGCAGCAAGAATCTGTTTTCCCAGTTCTAGGGACCATCCATCTCTATATTGCATGTGACAGAGATAAATAGTAGGACCCCATTTCTAGAGAAATATTGTTAAAAACTGAGATGGATCAAATCTCAGTTCATCCACAAGTTCCCCCCACAGCAGTTCTCCGCCTGCTATTTAAGATACATCCAGCCTGTCTTTGCAAGTTGTCAGATTTACTAAGACAACGAATAACCTTCACAAAAGAGTACATAGAAATGCAAGAATTTACTTTTCAAAAGGAGGGAGAAGAATATCCCACATTATTTGTCCCCATGGTTTCTTTTATTCTCTGTCCACCCAAGAACAGAGAACTTCTTAATATATCTGATGCAGTGACCTTTAATCCTCAAGTGCTTAGGCCACCTAAATGTGTTGTGCTTTTAAGTAATGCAAAGCTTTTTTTTTTTAAAGTGCAACTTACAAATTTTACTAGCACAGCCAATGCGAGGGTGGAAACAAAAAAAGAAAGAAGAAATGCATTTGACTTATCTGCTGGCTTCTCTATTCTCTACCCCTCTTTCTCGACTCCCACCTACTTCCGTAAAGGGTACTCTGCCAGGCCCACCCCTCCTGCACTCACACACTCCCCCACACATACATACATCAGCACTGTCCTAACCACCATCAGTTGGAAGCTGCCTTCCAGAGCAAGGATTGGGACCGGGAGCCTATGGCTGGACTGCTACAGAAACAGGTAGTGGAAATCCTTCCATCGCTCTTAGCCTCTCCATCAGTGATGGAGAGGCAGCTTGGAACGTACCATCTCATAGACCCGAGGGAGGGGAAAGCAGCCATCAATGAAGTCCCAGCTCTAAATCCGTAGATGTCTCTTGATTTCGGAGAGGCGGGGAGGAGTTGGAGGGATGGATCTGGTTGGGGTGGAGGGTGGGGCAGGAGGTTCAAATCTCTACCATTGGCTTTCGCCTTCTTTCACCATCCCCCCCCCACCAAGCCGTGGTTCCCCTCTTCTTTCTCCTGCCTCCCCCTCCCCCCTCTGCTGAGATTTGCAGCTGGACCAGCGCTCCGCGAGCCTTCTCCATCCTTGCAGAATGTAGGCACTGCGATGTCAAGCCGCAGCATCCCCGGGGCTGTAGTCAACTAGCAGCCCCCATCCTCGCCCTCCCCCCCCCCCGTCCCTCTAATCCTCTCTTGAAAGGGGGGAGAAATTGAGCTGAGGAAGTTCCCCCCCCCCTCCGCGTCTCCGGTTCTCGACTGGATCCGGGCCAAGCTAGAGAGAGAAAGGGGGGACCCCTGGTTCCCACCACCTCTCTCTCTCTTCAGCGGCCGATTCCCGAACAGCCTTCCTGCTCCCCACTTCAGTTGCTTCTGCTTCTGGCATGGCCCGGTGAGTACCATGCGGATAACCTGTTTTTTTTTGGGGGGGGGGTGTTTTGCGTGGGAGGGGGGAGATTGGGATGGAAAACTCTGTGTGATTGATAAGATAGAGACATGTATGTCATATATAACCTCATTGCGCCCAGTGGAGTTTGGGGAGACTCCCCCCCCTCCTTTTGAGAGGAAGGGAACCCGGGCAGTCTCCGTCATAGGTAATGCAGAAGGGGGGAGGAGGGGGAGGGGAGCGGAATGCGGTTGGGATGGCGTGGGGACAAGTCACTGCAGAAAGCAAAGCTCGGTGGCCCTCGAATGGCGCTCCTCCCACCTTTTTTTAAAAAAAGGTACTCTCCCAGACGCAGCCTAAAATTTACCCGGGGAGGTAGCAAGGGGAGATGGGCGCTTGGTAACACCTGCAGGGGTCCAGCTTTCCAAAACGGTTCTGGGAGGCTGGTTATTGGGTGGGGGGGGATTGCAAAATAGAATGGGGAGTGTAGCAAGTCCTTTGGCCGCATGAAGTCCCCTCCCAGCCATCGCCACCTTTCCCCCCCCCCCACCTCCCCACCCGACCTCCTCAATGTCGACTTGGCTCGGCTTTCTCTCCTGCTGCACCTTGCGCGCTCGCCTGCCGGCGTCTCAAGGTGACAGCGACGTATTCTTGAGGGGTGTGTGTTTGAGAGAGAGAGAGGGGGGGGAGAGAGAGGGAGGGAGGGAAAGAGAGAGACTTTGCGTGCGCGCACACATGCTCAAGGAGAGGGAGCGCCGGTGACGTCCCTGGCTAGATCAGTAAAGGGGTGTGGGTGGGTGGGGGGGCCCGTTTCAAAACCAATAGGGATCCCCCCGCCCACCTACCCACTGCAGAGAGGTACCTGCATTAAGTGGGGGGCAGGAATTGGGCTGGGGCTGCGCGGGGGGGGGTGTTAAATAGGCAGTTTTGGCAGCAGCGAGCCTTCTCCATCCGCCATGCCATTCCCACCTTTGGTAACTAGAAGGCAGAGGTGGAGAATCAGACCACACAGCATGTGATGTGTGAACATGAGAGCGAGCGAAAGTGCGACCCTCCGGAGTCCGACAGGACCTTTCAATGGGCTTGTTTCAAAGAGCCAAGGTGGCGCAGTGGTTAAATGCAGCACTGCAGGCTACTTCAGCTGGCTGCAGTTCTGCAGTTCAGCTGTTCAAATCTCACCAGGCTCAGGGTTGACTCAGCCTTCCATCCTTCCGAGGTGGGTGAAATGAGGACCCGGATTGTTGTTGGGGGCAATATGCTGACTCTGTAAACCGCTTAGAGAGGGCTGAAAGCCCTAGGAAGCGGTATATAAGTCTAACTGCTATTGCTATTGTTCAGGGCAGCGGATCCCGGGCGTGGACTGAGCGAGAGGGAATAAATAAGACTTTAGGGACGTGGGGGGACGGAGGGAGGAGGGCTTGGCGGGGAAAAGAAGAAAGGAACCGCTAGATTCAGCGGGGAGCGCGGACGGACGAACCACAGTTCGCTCGAACTTCAGCAGGCGGAGGATGCATCGCCAGGCCTGGAGGGGGAAGGACCGGCGGAAAAAATCCGGGGAAACTGAGGTCAGGCAAGGGTATGATTGCCTTGCTGAACTCCAGGGGGAGGTGGGGTAAAGAGGGGAGGGGGCGACGTCAGCATAAGGACATAAACCAATGTTGCTCAAGCTTGGCGGCTTTGAAGTCCTGTGGACTTCAACTCCCAGAATCCCCCAGCCAGCGACGTCAGCATAAGGACATAAACCAATGTTTCTCAACCTTGGCGACTTTGAAGTCCTGTGGACTTCAACTCCCAGAATCCCCCAGCCAGCATAGCTGGCTGGGGGATTCTGGGAGTTGAAGTCCACAGGACTTCAAAGTCGCCAAGGTTGAGAAACACTGAGATAAACGGCCTGCGTGGTGGGGAGGATGAATTGCAAAGGCTTCATTGGCCCAGCCGTCGGCCTCGACAGAGCTCTGTACTTGGAGCGGGTCAAAGCAGGACAAGCCGCCCCTTCGGGACTTCTTCTATTCGGCGTCTCTTCCCTCTTGCCCAGCTCTGCTGCTTCGATGCTTTGAGGGACATCTTTCCCCCCGTAGACATCATCCCCCCCCCCCGAGAGCAGCTCGAGTCTCCTCGCCCCCACCCGGCCACCTCAAAGCGAGCGGGGGCGAGGGTAGGGGTGGGGGGGGACCGTCACGACGCCGTCGCCTTCTCAGCCTGCTCGGCTCTCGGGAGAGGCGGAGCGGAGGTCTCTTTAGAGGAGCCTTGGGTAACCGGCAAGGGGAGTTTGGCCTCCCAGACCGCTCCGGAGCCCAGGAAGCAGCGGTGAGGAAGAGGGAAGTGGGTGGGTGGGGGGTAAAGAAGGGGGAGGCGCCGCGCAGGGCCTGGCGTGGACCGCCAAGCCCGCCCGCCCGCCAATCGCCAAGGGCAACCGGGAGCATCTCTTTCCGCGGTCTGCTTTGGCGCATTGCTCGGGATGGGAAGCTGAAGCGCGTTCCGGCTCTGGCTTTTTTTCAAGGCAACTGCAGGGGAGGGGGCGGGATCCACAGGCTGCCTTTCCCCCGCTTCTGATTGGTTGAGCGGTCCTGAGTGGCAGCGAGCGCAAGGGGTGGGGTGGGGTGGGGGGAAAGGGAGGAGGGGAGGAGCTCAGCCAGGAGGGAGCGGGATCCACAGGCTGCCGGGGGGAGGGGGGGGGCTGCCTTTCCCCCGCTTCTGATTGGTTGAGCGGTCCTGAGTGGCAGCGAGCGCAAGGGGTGGGGTGGGCTGGGGGGAAAGGGAGGAGGGGAGGAGCTCAGCCAGGAGGGAGGGGGCTGGGCTTGACCCACCTACCCGCCAGCGGTGGACTGGGGAGGGGGCGGGAGGACCGCAAGACCCCCTCCCTCCCTCCCCCCCCCGATTGCGGCGCCCGGCCGGTAGCAAAGGGCAGGCTGGGATGGCGGGAAGGATCGCGATGACATCGTGTTATCTGCCGTTCAACCAACCCTTTTCTTGACCGAAGGTGGGGGGGGGGGAGGAAGGGGACTCTCCAGCCCGGGCATTCGAGGAACGCGGGCTTTCTGTTGCACATACCCCGTGGCGCTTGGCCCCACCGAAAGTCCTTTGCTCGTGGCAAAGGCAATCCGAGGCCGCCCCCCAATCCCAAGTCTTGGCGAGGCTGGTTGGAGAGAACGTTTAACTCCAACCCGGGAGAAAGATCTTGGCGATCGTGACGCTTGTGATATTGCGCTTGGAAATGAACTGAGCCTCCTGGCTTAGGGACAGTCTACCGGCAAACCAGCAGGGGGGTTGAAAGCAACGGAGGGAGATGGGCGAGGGGGCTGCTGTCGCCTCTCATGTTTCCCCCCCCCCCGCGATGGAAATAGACTGGCCGCCCCCTGATGCAGGAACACAGCAGACCAGCGCCTAAACTAGGGCAGAGGGATTGCACCAGCACTGCCGCAATCGTTTTGGGGAGGTGGGAGAGAGAAGCAGAGGGCGAGGAGGGGAGGCGGAAGGGGGAACCCAAGAGGCGAGGAAAATGTAGGCAGAGAACAGGGAGGGGCCAAGAAATATTGGCAGTGGCCTCCCCCCTCCCCAGCAGGACAAGTTCACTGGGGGCTCCACGCCAGCCCATCCACCCCCTGCCTCCCTCCCTCTCTCTCTCTGCCAGCCTACCTCCCGAGGTTGTTGTGACACACACAAAAAAAATCGGAGGAGGGAGTCATGTATATTATACACTACCTCGAGCTCTGGAATAAAAGGCAGAGCATTAATTTAATACACCAATGCACCAGAAAGCTTTATTAGAGCATAAGCGCCGGTGGAACAGAGACTCGATTAGTTCACCAGCCTGGTAAATGCATAAACCATGCCTTTTCCCCTCTCCTTCTCTTCTACCCCTCCTTTTTCTCTCTCCTGTGAACCCCCGTATGCCAATTTTATTTTTATACATTCTGCCCCCCCACCCCATTTTGCCTAATGTTCCCTTGATCCATCTTTGCATGCTGCAAGCTCTGTTAGACCATTCATCCTTTTCTCCCCCACTGATCTGGGGGGGCGGGGGGGGGAGAGGAGGGGATGGAAAACTCCTGTTGAACAGGCAAAAACTCAGCACCCACCTACATCTTCTCCCTCCCTCCCTCCCTTCCTCCTCTCTCTCTTTTCTCTCTCTCTCTCTCTCCTTATATAACCCTGCATTAAGTAACCTACTCATGGTTTCCCACTCGTTTTAATTCTTGTGTCACTCTTCCTATCCCACTCCTCCCCTCAGGACCTCTAGGTCCCAGAGCTAACCAGGACAGAGCCTCCCTCCCCTCTTCCTTAAGAGAAGGCCACAGCTGGTTATTCTCCGTCAATATTTCGGAGGCGTGTTCAGCCTTGGGGATGAGGGAAGGCAATATGATTTGCACCAGGCTGCCTGCATTTGCTGTGAGCTTGCAAAGAGCTGGCCCAGAGAGATTGGGCTTTTTTATTTAATCAGACGGAGAATCTTACCCTTGAAAGCCAAACAAACAAACAAAATAACAGGATTTCTGCATCTGGCATAAGCCGGTGAGTCCACTGGGCTTTAAATGTTTTTGACTGGAGCTGTCCACTGTGTAGAAATCCAGTGCTGGCAAGCAGCACCAATTCTTCTCTGCAATAAGGACACGTCACCTGAAACAGGGAGAAGAAGAGGGTTAATGTCTCTGTCCAAAAAATGGCTCCATAATGCTGTCTCTGCCGTTCTCTCCTTTTGGTCTTCTCTTCTTTCCCTTTTGCGGGCTTTTCCCCAAGTGTATCCGACCACAGCACAAATACACGAATCTTTTTATTGCCGTGGCCTCTCCTCTTCACCTCCCAAGCCCAGGAATGAGACAAGCCTAAACCATCCCTAGTTGTACCACTGTTATAGTGATATTTTCTCCCTTGTTCCAACACTGCCCAACAACTGTATGCCAATCGGTTCAGCATTGTCCCCTGTTAGACGACTGCCAGTGACCAGGAATGCGAAACTGAGGTGGGGATGAGATTCATCAATAGGAACAGCAGATTTCCCTGCCGTTTTCCACTGATTCAGAGATGGGAGACAGGCTTTACATTTTCACGGTCCTTTCTGGGATTTCTGGGAACTGTAAGCTGCAGAACTTACGAACCCAACCCACAACCCCAATTCTTGGAGGCATCATCCAGGTGCTTTTCACGAGCTTCTTGCAAAATGTTAACTTCTAAAAGTAGAGGGATGTACTCGGAAAATGTCAAAGCCGTGTGCATAGAAATACCAGGACGTGTTCATTGCATTTGTTCATCTTGATCACCTTTACAGCTGAAGTGAATTCAAGGAAATTTTAGCGGGGGGGGGGTTTCCCCTGGCTTTGTCCACTTCTTGCTGTGCTGTTTCTAGCATCACATTTAAGAACTAAGCACCAAAGCTGGACTTACTTACGCTGCTTGTCAAGACGAACCAATCTGGAAGAGTCAGTTTGCCCTCCAGTTCTGTGCACTTCTCTGCCCCCCAATATCTCTGCAGATCCAAGTGGATCACATTCAGCCCTCAAACTCACTCTGCCTGCCTGTTTCTCCTCAGTACAAGGATCCTTTCCTTGAGAGTCCTCCTCTTCACCCACCTGGGTTCAGAGGGGTGTTTCTCACCCACCCTCACAAATATCCAGCACCAGAAATGGACTAGCATTCGGCACCTGAGAGCTTCATTTCATGGTTTCTTGGGGAGGTGAGATAGTGGTGATCTGAGAATTTCAGTGAGCATGAAGAAGGAGGCAGCATTTTTTAAGACTGGGGTCTTGGATTTCTTAATTGCCTTAGGTATACTTTAAACATAGTTTTCATGGACCTCCTTCCTCAAAATGATGAGATACGCAATTCAGTGGTGCAACCCTTCAGGGCGATATGTAGCTTGCCAGTTGCCCGTTCTGATCCTACATATTGTTTGCAAAATACTTTTCACAAACCAGAAGACTTCAATGTAATTGCTATAGTGATGCATAACAGTATTGCAAAATTAATTTCATTCTTGTTTGCTACTCAACTACCCAAGAACGTAGCCCATTCGTATTTTGTTATGTCAAAAGGAAGACCCTTGTTTTTATTTAAGTATTTATTGGCTATTTAGGGGGCACCGTAATCTTAGCAATAGCAATAGCAATAGCAGTAGACTTATATACCGCTTCATAGGCCTTTCAGGCCTCTCTAAGCGGTTTACAGAGAGTCAGCATATTGCCCCCAACAATCTGGGTCCTCATTTTACCCACCTCGGAAGGATGGAAGGCTGAGTCAACCCTGAGCCGGTGAGATTTGAACCGCTGACCTGCTGATCTAGCAGTAGCCTGCAGTGCTGCATTTAACCACTGCGCCACCTTGGCTCTACTGCAGCCATACAAATAATCAGGTTTAGCCAATTCTACTAGATATCTACTAGCTATCTGCTGTTGGTCCAGCTGTTGCTTTAATAATACACATTATTTTTTTTAACGCAAGTGGTCCTTTATGAAATGCATCTCTTGCCTTGGCAATGCCATGTATATCTGTATGGGCAATTGCCATTGGGCCCAGCTGGCCCTTAAAGGTAATCACTGCTGACCTTATAGATTTCCGGTCAGTCTTGGGTCCTCTAGATGTATTTGATCACAGTTCCCAACATCGTAAGTGAAGCTGACGGCCTTGTGACCTTTCATCCCATTACTGCAATGTGGTGTATATGGGGCTGCCCTGGAAAAGCATTCAGAAGTTTCAACTGGTGCAGAAAGCAGCTAGACAGGTAGTTGCGGGTGTCAGATATTTGACACATGTAACATCACTGCTGTGTGAGTTGCATTGGCTGCCAATGTGCTTCCAAGTGCAATTCAAGGTGCTGATTGTCACTTTTAAAGCACTTCATGGCTTGGGCCCAAACTACCTAAGGGATTGTCTTCTCCTATTCATTTTTACCTGTAGAATTTGGTGCAGCAGGTTGGACAAATTACAGATTCTGTGTAGAATGTTGGTTTGGTGGGAGACTAGGAGATCTTCTCTCCCATAGCTCTCACCCTCTGGACCATTCTCCTGTCAGAGATTAGGATGATGTCAACCCTATTGGCTTTTCATAAGGCTTTGATTGGGTGAGCCGAGGTGGCGCAGTGGTTAGGGTGCAGTACTGCAGGCCACTTCAGCTGGCTGTTATCTGCAGTTCAGCGGTTCTAATCTCACCGGCTCAAGGTTGACTCAGCCTTCCATCCTTCTGAGGTGGGTGAAATGAGGACCCAGACTGTGGGGGCAATATGCTGACTCTGTAAACCGCTTAGAGCGGGCTGAAAGCCCTAGGAAGCGGTATATAAGTCTAACTGCTATTGCTATTGCTATTCTCACACCTGGGTCTCCAAGTTTGTTAAGGATCCCATTTCTTGGCTATATTGACACCTGTGGCAATAGTTTTACTTGGCAACCATATATATTTAATTTGTATTCCTTTCCTTTTAAAAATTGTTTTATGTTTTTTACAAAATACCCTGCCCCGAGTCATTTGTTCAGATAGGCAGCTCTAGAAATCAAATCAAATCAATCAAATGTTTTTTTTAAAGAATAAAATGCAAAGGATCTTGCAGTGAAGAAGCATCAAGTCCAAATGATTCCCAGCATGCTCAGTTCAATCCAGGAACTGATCCTGTGCCTTCATTTTGGCAGGCAATGTTGTTGCTCCATATGCACTCCCTGACTTATCATTGGTGATGGGTCTGTAGGCAGGTTGGGTGATTCTGGATTTCAACTCCAGGTTCATGCTTGGCTGAGTACTTCATCCTTCCAAAAAAGTGTCTTCAAACATTCACATTTATCTTGTAAAGAAAACTGGGAGTCCCATGATGCCCTCAACATTGTGTGTTAGTCTGTAAATACAACCGATCTACAGTGCTCTGTGGTTTATCAGCTACAAAGGCGAGCTCATTCTACTTCTGCCTTCTCTGCCCCTTCCCAAGTCAAGTTTCATCTAACCCAGTGTTTCTCAACCTTGGCAACTTGAAGATGTCCGGACTTCAACTCCCAGAATGCTGGCTGGGGAATTCTGGGAGTTGAAGTCCGGACATCTTCAAGTTGCCAAGGTTGAGAAACACTGATAACCAGATCCAGGATAATATAAGTGAAAGACCTGGCTTCAGATGCTATTTCAACACACACACACCACATACGGTCCTATTTATGCACTGATGTATTCATTGAAGTGGAAGATAATAACGAAGGTGATTGTTTACTGCCCACTTTTTATTAAGGAGCTGGAAGAGGCACACGCAACATTCCTTCCTATTATTGTGTCTCTACCTTACGGTGTTGAAAACGACTGATCTAAAACCACTCGATACGTTTCTGTGACGGTGGGGAGACTAGAAGCTCAGCCTCCCCATTCCTAATGCAATATTTTCACCACTACTATCACCGTCAAGGTTAAGTTGGGGCATGTTTTAAGGCACTGCAAGAAGGGTCAATATTCAGCCTGGCTGAATGTGTAGGAAGAGATCATTCCCCTTGATCAGAAAGCAAGTCAGGGCACGCCACTTCTGCAATAACCATATGCATTCTTTGTCCTATAATCTTCTGGAATTCTGCTCCTAGAAGCAGAATTCTCTGACCTATATAGCTTATGCAGATTCATTGTCATTACTTTGCATAATTCATTCTGTTTTTCTTTAACTACAGAGAGGAGGAGGGGGGAAAGAGGTAATTCATTTTGGGACCACCTGATACCCCACTCCACATTTTATCCGGCTTCTGAGATTTCATCAGACACTGGTCGCATGTTCAATATAACCTATAGCTCCCCAAAGGCTAGAAAATCCTTTTCTGACAAAAAAAAAAGTGGGACCCTGAAGAAGTCAAATTTTATGTTCAGTTTTTATACTCATACCCATGAAATGATAAGATACTTTGAGTCCTCATTATATCATATGGCTGGCCTTGCTAGTTTGCATCAATACTGTTGCATAGTAATTCTCTCTTCTCTCCACTGCAAGCTATGGAGGTTAATCTACAAAGGGCAGGTTGCTCAGCTTGATAGTGTGTTGCTTTAATTCATCTGTCTGTGACATAAAATCCACATTGGACTATTGTAAAAGGTCAAAGTTTCCCTGTCAGTCATGTTGATTCTAGGGCACAGTGCTCATCTCTGTTTCTTGACTAAGTGAGCCAATGTTGTCCAGAGACACTTCTGGAGTCATGTATCTAGCATAGCTATATGCCAGAGGTGCACAGAATGATGCTACCTCTCCACCGAAGTGGTACCTCTTAATCTACTTGCATTCGCATGCTTTCGAACCAGTAGTTGGGCAGGAGCTGGAAGTAAATTGACTGGGAAACTCCGTATGCTATTGAACAAGAGCTTCTAATTGGCATTAGCATTTTGGTTAATGATCAAGGAAGTTATAACTAAGTAATACCTGAAAGGTTACAAGTCAGTCAGTCAGTCACTCACTTACTTATTTTACTTCCCAAATTTATATGGCGCCCAACTTGCTATCAAGAGACTCTATCATGGATACAAGAAGCTGAGATGTGAATCTTGGCAGAAGTGGAACCAGGGAGCCAGCCTCAGAGCAGAGTGCTCTGTGGGCCAGAATTCAAGCTCAGAAATGCATTTGGGAAGGGTGAGGAGTAAGATTCAGGAAAGAGAGGTTGGCA
Organism: Thamnophis elegans; assembly: GCF_009769535.1. Lineage (NCBI taxonomy): Eukaryota > Metazoa > Chordata > Lepidosauria > Squamata > Natricidae > Thamnophis > Thamnophis elegans. Next base: position 8,647,735 of record NC_045542.1, read on the forward strand.
GCAGCCAAAGGGAATGGAACACAGACAAAATAGAAGCCTCGGTTAGTAAGACTGATGGCAACACTAATGGGGTCAGAGATGGTTGTTGTTGCCTAGGAAATGATCCAGAAGGATCAACCAGTGCACCATATCAGGAGAAGAGAAAAAAACTAACTTGAAATTATTGGGGGGCAGAACCATCCTGGAAATCAGTGTTGCCAATGGCTTCCTTTCCATTGTGATCTCACCGGCATGCAGAGATGAAAGAACTCCTACTTTTAAATCTCGGTAGCTCCTAGTAGCCTACTGAAAACTTCTTCTTTTTCCCTTCTTTCATCTACCATTTATCATACGACATACTTTCTGGAAGCTGAGGGGACAATCTATTCTCGATGACTCTCCTTCCCTCTTTATGGTTGTCTTGTCTTATGGCTTGCCTAGAGAGCCGAGGTGGCACAGGGGTTAGGGTGCAGCACTGCAGGCCACTTCAGCTGGCTGTTATCTGCAGTTCAGCGATTCTAATCTCACCAGCTCAAGGTTGACTCAGCCTTCCATCCTTCCGAGGTGGGTGAAATGAGGACCCAGACTGTGGGGGGGGGGGCGATATGCTGGCTCTGTAAACTGCTTAGAGAGGGCTGAAAGCCCTATGAAGCGGTATATAAGTCTAACTGCTATTGCTATTGCTATTGCCTAAGCAATTTACTGACATTACTGATCTTTTTTCCCCCTTTTGGCCTAATGCAACCAACCTCCCCAGGCTTTCTTGACCAGAAACAGCTTGTGCATGATCTAAGCAGGCAGTGCCAATTTGCATCAAATGATTTGATGTTGGCCAGGGAGAATAGTTGCTGCCTATCAGCACCAAGGACAGTTCTTAAGGGTAAGACTACCATGGAATGGCCGGTCGTGGGGAGGAGCTGTCTGCTGCAAGAGGGAGATCGGAACAACATGCGTAGCTTCTTACGAGTTGGCCATCAAGCTATAAAAACACTCTTCCCAAAACAAGTCTTAATTTTTTTTTTAATTCACGAGACAACAGATGAGTAAATGAAGGCTCATTTGGCATCTTTGGAAACACAAATTTTTAAAAGACAACCATGTGAGCTTCTGCACGGCAGAAAGGAAGGAAGCCAGCAAATCACAAACTGAGCTGGAAACCTTTTTGTCTGTTCCTGAAAGAACCCAAATGCACGAGATGGGATGAGTGGCAATTGCCCCCCTTGAAGAGGTTCTCGGTACCCGATGGCAGGATTTTGGGGGAAAAGAATAGGACTCATCTTACTATGGATTGCTATAAAGGAGAGCCAAGGCTACTCAGGGCAAATAGTGCTTCTATATATAGGTTATTTTAAAAGGATGGGCTGGGGAAAATTCTCATACACAGAAGCTGCTGTGTTATGGACAGGATTTGCTACGCAGCAAGTAAAGGCAGAGCATGGGCATTAGTAGGAAGCAGCGGATGTTTCATTCGGTAATTGTTGTACTGTGTCTGTTTTTAATAAGATAGTCTTTTCTTCCTTGTGAAAGATGGACTTTGACTACAGTTAATAACATTTAAAGCTGCATGTGAATTATGAGAGAAGGTGTCACAGAGAGGAGAGGCTCAGACTATTTCCCAAGGCACCTGAAGGCCAAACAAGGAATAATGGATGAAAACTAATCAAGGAGAGATTCAACCTAGAAATAAGGAGGCATTTTCTGACAGTGGGAACAATCAACCAAGGGAACAGAAGTTGCCTTCAGAAGTTGTGGGAGCTTCATCACTGGAGGCTTTCAAGAAGAGATTGGACTGCCATTTGTCAGAAATGGTGCAGGGTCTCCTGCTTGGCTGGAGGGTTAGAGGAGATGACCTACAAGGTCCCTTCCAACTCTGTTATTCTGTTTTAAAGGTACCATTTGGGGTTCCTGATCAACAGATCAACGGGGGGCCGTCTAAGACAATTCCCCAAATCATCAACTAGCACAGCTGTTTGGATGGCACCTAGCTGGGGAAATCTAGCCTAAGCTCAATTATCCCTGGCAATTACAATTCCAGGACCAAATGGAGCAATACATTATTATTATATCCACAACTGCCAATTCTTTAGCTGGTGTTGGCCTGCATCCACATCGAGTACTTCCCAAGAACTTTGGATGTTGCGATGTATTCTTGTAGTACTGGAGTCTTCTGTAACCGGCAGGTAGAAATACACAGATTTTTCTACATGTCATCCAAGGTTTTTTTGGGTAGGAATCACTGGAACCTCCATGATTGGTTTATGCCATAATCTTCCAATTCCAGTTTTCAGATCTTGATACATTGTGATCATCTCCAATTCTTCGTTTCCTATTCTACTATCCCCTGGCATTGGCACATCAAATTGCCTGTACTTTCTTCTCAACTGCAGTTAAATCTGGTCTGCTTATGAGCTATGACTTTATCTATTAGTATTCAGAAACCCCACAGTATTTGCTCATTTTCAACTACTTTTTCAACTATATGTTCCCACCGATTTTTTTCATTACTGAACATGATAATGTTTACAGGTGTTCCAGTGAGTCATTTTCATGACTGTGTTAAAGTAGCTGTTTATAATCAGTTTGTGTGATTATTATTATTAAAATTTGTATGCCGCTCAACTCCCAAAGTTTCTGTTTGGGATTCGTGTGTGAACTATTTCAGTCTGGATGAATGAATGCCATTGGACATTATTTCACTCAAAATGTGATATACCACCCCATAGGCACTTGGATTGGATTGGATTTATTAAATTTATAGGCTGCCCAATCCCAAAGGACTCTGGGCAGCTTACAGTAATAAATTTTTTAAAAGGGTTAAAAAGAACAAAGAAAAACAGATAAAAAGAAACACAACATACACCCAGTCTAATCGGGGCTGGACCTCAATCAAGAGGTCAACAGCCCCAGGCCTGCCGGAATAGCCAGGTTTTGATAGCCTTTTGGAAGGCCATAAGAGTGGGTAGGGTCCGGATCTCTGGGGGTAGTTCATTCCATAGGGTCGAAGCGGTTACAGAGAAAGCCCTCCCCCGGGGCATCGCCAGCCGACATTGTCTGGCTGACGGCACCTGGAGAAGGCCCACCCTGTGTGATCTTATCGGTCGTTGGGAGGTGTACGGCAGAAGTCGGTCTCGCAGATATCCGGGTCCTAAGCCATGTAGGGCTTTAAAGGTAATAACCAGCACCTTGAATCGTTCTCGGAGACCGATAGGGAGCCAGTGCAGCTCGCGGAAGATAGGTGTAGTGTGGGTATACCTTGGTACCCCCAGTATCGCTCGTGTGGCTGCATTCTGGACCAACTGTAGTCTCCGAACGCTTTTCAGGGGCAGCCCCATGTAGAGCGCTACCCCACTTGGCAGAAACCCCAGTGACATGCATCATGACATCATCACACAAATGAATCAGGGGATGCAATTTTTCAGTCAGATTACAAGATCATGGTACAAGTAACATAGAGTACTTAATCCATTGGTATTTGACTGACGCGCCTGCTGTCACTTGTTTCTTCTTAGTACTGCTATTACAGACACCCATGTGCCTCTAAACGCTGTTCTCATGGCACCACTGAGGATGCCAAATAATGTTTGGCAGTAGCTTAACCCTGATCCCTGTTTTTCATCTTATGGAAATGAAACAACTTTCTGAAATACCTATTCCTTGCAAGGCATCATGCTTTTCCTCCTTCCCCCGTGGTTGTTTCAGTACTGCCTTTGGATAACGCTGTTTCTTCATGAGTGTCATGGGGGGTGGGCGGGGGGAGAAGAGCCAGCAAATTGAAATGGACACTGGGGGGCAATTAAGGAAAATTATTCAAAGGAGAATAGGTAATCCATTATTAATCCCCTACTTGTGTTCATTAGGAAGCAAACACCAAACAGGAAGCTTTTCATTAACATGCCAAAAAAACCCCACTGTTTAATCGAATTGTGCCTGGATAGCACAGTGTAGCATTGTATAAAGTATTTGTGAAGACTTTAGTTTTCTAGCTAGCTAAAGCAGTGTTTCTCAACCTTGGCGACTCTAAGTCCTGTGGACTTCAACTCCCAGAATTCCCCAGCCAGCTGTGCTGGGGAATTCTGGGAGTTGAAGTCCCAGGACTTAGAGTCGCCAAGATTGAGAAACACTGATCTGGAGAGTACTGTAATTTTTGGTGATCACCACTCTCCTCTGAGTATTCATTAGTTTCTTTCCCCTTCCCGCTCAGATACAGAACCCACAATCTCCACACCAAAGTGGGAAGCTGATCCTGATTCTTATCCTGCGCAGAAACTTAAATGTTACCCAAACTATGCTTGAAATTCTCTCTTCCCATCATAGCCTTAACATTTTGTAAACTTTTGAATAGCATGCAGAAAATCTCAAGGTCATATCTTCTCCGGTAAAAAAAAAAACAAATAAAAAACAACAACCCAGGATTAAGTAGCGATAAAGGTCAAGAAAATACTTTTCCTTTAAATTCTGGAGACTTAAGTTCTCGAGCAATGATAGAACTAATCCAAACACAAGGCAAATGCCTCTGAAGAACTTTGAAGCACATAGAGAGCCAAGGTGGCGCAGGGGTTAGAGTGCAGTACTGCAGGCCACTTCAGCTGGCTGTTATCTGCAGTTCAGTGGTTCAAATCTCACCGGCTCAAGGTTGATTCAGACTTCCATCCTTCCGAGGTGGGTGAAATGACGACCCGGATTGTTGGGGGCGATATGCTGACTCTGTAAACCGCTTAGAGAGGGCTGAAAGCCCTATGAAGCGGTATATAAGTCTAACTGCTATTGCTATTGCTATATTTTTTTAGTTTCATAACTGAATACATCTGAAATCAGGTGGAAGAAGACTGTTTTAAGGGCCTTTCATACCTTTCTGTGCAGATTATAAAGCTCTCATTTGCTGAGCTTCATCATGCTTTAACGGAGACCATTTCCTGTGCCAAACTCCCATGAAAACCTTGGTACTGCATCTTGTGGCCAGCCGTCACGGCCATCAGAAGGCATTTTCTAAGGCATCCAACCACAGTTTTGTGGTATGTTCTTTCCTTGACAACATAGAAAACCAAAGCTTTTCTCAAAAGTGTAACATCATCTCATGACAAAGAGGAATACGCTAGATGATCACGGAAGAACTAGGAACATTAGCTTCATCTCTTTACAGTTTCATGTGGTTTTAATGAGAATGAACTATTCCTCTAACATCCTTGGAGCGAAATAACACAACAGCAACATATTGGCACATGCTTTTTAAAAAAAAATAAATCTGGGCCAACTTTGTACTCTGTGATATTAACATGTTATTAACCCAAGCACAGCTTTTTTTGGTTAGGCTTATGCATTGCAGGAAGAAGCAATAACTGACATTGTGTATAGTATATGAAAGCATCTTTCATAATAAAATAGATGGATACAGAACAGTGGTGGGTTTCAAAAATTGTTCGAACCTACTCTGTGGGTGTGGCCTCCTTTGTGGGAGTGGCTTGCCGCCCATGTGACCGGATGGGAGTGGCTTGCCGCCCATGTGACCGGATATGAAGATGCCGACGACACTTGTCAGAACCACCTTAAATTACCTCACACACAGCCCTGGCATGCATAAGAATAGGATGTAAACTTCTTTTTTAAAAGGCATCTTTGGTTTGCGTTAAAACAACTTCAACACACGCAATGCTCTGATTGCACCACAAACGCAGTAGTCATCCTTACCTTTCACAGAGGCCCTGAGTTTTATAAATATGAGCATGATAGTGTAGAATAATCATATCCAAGGACCAGTGGTGGGTTTCAAAAATTTTTGGAACCTCTTCTGTAGGTGTGGCCTGCTTTCCGGGTCCACTGGTGGAACCTCTTCTAACCAGTTCGGTAGATTTGATGAACCGGTTCTACCGAATAGGTGCGAACTGGTAGGAACCCACCTCTGATACAGAATGAGTGATGAATTGCAGTTGCAAGATGGGCAGCTATATAGGGTAAATAAATATAATAAGTAGGAATACTAATAGAAATCCTTTACAGTTAAATCTATGAAAATCTATAGAATTTGCTTTGAAGTAAGAACCACTTAGTTCAAGTTTATACCCTTCCTATGGATGGAAAGTAACCCTAGTTATTTATTGGGAAGCATGCATATATTGGGTTTACTAGCACTGATAATGTTACCTAGTTTGGGTAATGAAACATCTGCAAAGAAACAAGCAAGCTCATACCACCAAGGACCCCTTGTACATTGGGTCTATTTCAGTGGTGGGATTCAAATAATTTAACTTAAGAGTTAAATTAATAATAATAAGAGTTAAATCCCTACGGGAGTGGGCGGCATACAAATCCTAATAAACTTGAAACTTAACAACCGGTTCTCTGCCCTAATGACCAGCTGGGTAGGCGGGGCTTGGTGGTCATGTGACTTGGTAGTCATGGACAACTCAAAGTCACTCGCGTCGAAGGGCGCTTCGCCTTAGCTGTTACAATGTCATAAGGGTTAACAGGAGAGGCAGTTTCTAGAAGCAGGGTAGAAACAACACCAGAATGTTTCCTTCCTGCCTTTCTTACAGGATTAGCCCTGTGAAGTGGAAAAAAAACAAAAGGAGATTTCTTCCAACAATCAATTCTCCGAACTGCTTAGAAAGTTACCAACCGGTTCTCCCGGATAGGTGCGAAGCGGCTGAATCCCACAATTGGTCTGTTTACTAAGTAATGCAGATACGTTTAGGAAATGTCATTTCAATGAACAGGAAGTTGCAGAGGAAAATGCTCTTAACACCAACTTTCACAATTCTACTTTTTTTTTCTTTTAAAGAAAAAGAGAAGGCCAGGTTTTTCTTGGGATTGACTTTGGGATACAAACGTGCTTTTGATAATATCTTCCATCTTCTAACATTGCATATTGATTCTAATGGTAAAATCCGAATCCTAACCCAGCTAGAGAGTGTATCTTTTCTCCCTCTCTTCCAATTCAAGTTATTTTGCTTTGCTTTATGCCACTGAAGTTAAATGAAATGGGATCTGATCAGGGACTAAACGGAAAACTCTTTGAGATTTTTAGCTCCATGAATGCCACAAAGGAAAAGCGAGGTCTTCGTTTATGCAGTCAGTTTACCCATTTCTTCAAGAATCAGCTACCCAGGGGTGCAGCGAGTCCTCCTTGAAAGCATTTTGGAGGTCTGCCGCATGATGCTACTGCTGAATTTATCCCCACCCCTTTTTGAGGCAGAATTCCAAGGAAACAATAATGTAAACCAAAAATAGACTTTGACACGGCTCACAAAAACGGAGACACCCCCTATCACCATCACAAACTAGGAAAAAGCCAGAAATCCCCACATGCTTGGTAACATTGCAACACTCTGATCACCCTCCAGAACTACTCATTAGTAGTCCGTCACAAGTATGTTCATTACTAAATTAATTACTTAAAATTAATTCAGGAGCAATGTCTCCAAATGGCGAGTGGAAGAAGACATCGCATCATGCTTTCAATTGCTAGAGGGGGTCATTTTCTCTGCTTTTACAAAGAATCGGCATGTTTGAATTATGTTGGTCTTTCTGTTGATTATGTCCAACTTGTACATAAGAAAGAAAGAAAGAAAGAGAAAAAAGAAAGAGAGAGAGAAAGAAAAAAGGAAAGAAAGAAAGAGAAAGAAAAAAGAAAGAGAAAGAAAAAAAGAAAGAGAGAGAAAGAAAAAAAGAAAAAAAGAAAGAAAAAGAAAATATGAAAGAGAAAAAGAAAGAAAGAAAGAAAGAAAAAGAAAATATGAAAGAGAAAAAGAAAGAAAAAGAAAGAAAATATGAAAGAGAAAAAGAAAGAGAGAGAAAGAAAGAAGGAAAAAAGAAAGAAAGAAAAGAAAGAAAGAAAGAAAGAAAGAGAAGAAAGAAAGAGAAAGAAAGAAAAAAAGAAAGAAAGAGAAAGAAAGAAAGAAAGAAAGAAGAAAAGAAAAGAAAAGAAAAGAAAAGAAAAGAAAAGAAAAAAGACTCCAAGTATCCATTTTCACACCGGTTGGGAGGAAAGATGGAACTGGAAGGAGCATCCTCTCTCATCCAAAGATGGAACCATTTTTAAATAAAGGCTGTTCAGTGAAAAAACATCACAGGCACTCAATATTTAAACTAGTGATTCCTGAAGTGGCTGAAGGTGCCTCGTTGACTGTGCTGCCTTGAAAGAGCAATCTGTCAGGCTTAATATGGGATCTGCCCTCTTAGGGCAAGGAGTCCTTTTGCCCCTCCCGCTCCGTCAAAAAACAGTGACATCATTCAGAGGGAGGGAAGGAGGGAGGGAGGACACCCTGGGATTTCCAGAGGCAGCTGACAGCTGCAAGGAATTCCTGCAGCATCACCATTATTAACTGGGCTTCTATCCTTCTGCTGCAGAAGAATATCTGCCCGTTGTACCAGAAAATGGTCAGGCAGATGCACAAATCAGAGTGGGGGGGGGGGGGTTGTTTTATTTTTTAAGCCACAGAATTAAAATCCATCATCAAGGAAAAACAACTCCCTTGTGCTTCAACTCCCAGAAATAATCTTGACTTCTAGCCGGCTTTGGCTAGAGGAAATGGCTGATGCTTTGGGAAGGCAAGAGAAAGAGCCAGGGCCATTGCTGCTGCTTCTACTATCTGAGCCACATCCAGAGGCTGGGAGGAATGGCACATCCGTCTGCTTCCCATTTCAAGCTGTAGGCAGAGGAGGATCAGGGTGAGCAACTGAAGGGCTGGCAATGGAGATAAATGCTATTATCCCCCCCCCCCCTTCTGTTCCTATTAGAGTGTAAATCGGTGCCAAAATTGGAAGAGCTCAGGTGGAGCCAAGCCTTCTGGTTGTCGCATACACCTCTGGCAGAGGAGACAAGACAACCCACCACTTGGACGTGAGCCTGATTGGGTTGTAAACCCGTAGTCAGCTCCTATCCTCCCTGTGGCAATTCTGATCAAGCTTTCTCAGAGCTTATTCCTGCTCCTGTACACCCATCTAAAGGACTTATTTCCAGAAACTGACATCACACTTGCAATTACGGCAAGTGCCTCAGGTTGTATGCCAGTTCGGTACTTCTCCTAAAATGCAGCCCTTCTAACTACCAGTAAGCCTCCACATGCATGAAGATCCCAGTAAGTCCGCAACGCTCTTCAGTCGCACCGCCACTGATAGAAAACTAAAACAGAATGCAGTCTGATATAAGATCCCTTTAACAGTTCAACCACGATCCAATGGTTATTAGTAACAATCTCACTGAAGCTGTTAATGCATGTCAAGGGTGGATCCCAGCATATTATGCCTCCCTCTCCATTTCCAACATGCAGTACATTGCCATTCCTATTTTATTAAGGATTACTGGGCATTCCAACACTCTCTTTAAGTTTCTGGATCAGCATCTTGCAACCTTGATCTTGAAGACTTAATCATCTCCAGTGTTTCTCAACCTTGGCAACTGAAGATATCTTGCCAAGGTTGAGAAATGCTGATCTACACTATTTGATCTATTAGTTTATGTCCTCTGTAAAAGCGATGTCTGCAGTGGGTAGAATTCAGAGGTGGGTTCCTACCAGTTCCCACCTATTCGGTAGAACCGGTTCGTCAAATCTACCGAACTGGTTAGAAGAGGTTCCACCAGTGGACCCGGAAAGCAGGCCACATCTACAGAAGAGGTTCCAAACTTTTTTGAAACCCACCACTGGTCCTTGGATATGATTATTCTACACTATCATGCTCATATTTATAAAACTCAGTGCCTCTGTGAAAGGGAAGGATGACTACTGCGTTTGTGGTGCAATCAGAACATTGCGTGAGTTGAAGTTGTTTTAACGCAAACCAAAGATGCCTTTTAAAAAACAAGTTTACATCCTATTCTTCTGCATGCCAGTGCTGTGTGTGAGGTAATTTAAGTGGTTCTGACAAGTGTCGTCGGCATCTTCGTATCCGGTCACATGGGTGGCAAGCCATTCCCATCCGGTCACATGGGTGGCAAGCCACTCCCACAAAGGGGACCACACCCACAGAGTAGGTTCGAACAATTTTTGAAACCCACCACTGGTAGAATTATAACGATTCACCTACACAGGTTGCCAGTCCAGTAATTGCTAATAAATAAGTAGTTTTACAACAGAGGGAGGACCATGAAACTGACAAAGTCAAGCTATTCAACACAGAATGCTTTCTGACACCCTTATGTTGTGGACCATCACTGACCTTTCAGCAAGTGTGTAAGGCTTCTTATAAAGATTGTGGAACTGAAGCAGAGAGTTCTGAGAATCTGCATTTTGCTGGTGCTGGTGTAAATGTGTACCTAAATATAGTTCATTTCACCCGTGGTGGCTTCTAGATTATTGAATAGCACAATGCGTGTTTTCTCAACTCCCAGAGTATAAACTCAGATATATTGAGCTTTCAAGAGGATGTAATTTTTTTTAATCTAGCATTTAATCCATAGATCAGTTTTATAATGCAGTTGGAATGAGTTTTAGGAAACAAGGCTGCTTACTAAAATGCATTATTAAATGTGAAGTGGGTTTTGTTGATAATTTTCATAAAGTTCAAGAAAGCAATCTGCTCTTTTGCTTTTTTTAAAAACCTTTTGACGAAGTGTATGTAAGGGCCAGAAATATTGTTTCACAAATAAAGAATATACAGTAAAACAGAATGAGACGCTGAAGTTATTACATACAGTATATATTAGCTATTCCAAAATAGAATATTTCAGACATATGACAGTGCCCGGCCACTCACTGAAATACAAATGTACAGGTGAAACTGGAAAAATTAGAATATCGTGCAAAAGTTCATTTATTTCAGTAATGCAACTTAAAAGGTGAAACTAATATATGAGACAAACTCATTACATGCAAAGCAAGATAGTTCAAACCGTGATTTGTCATAATTGTGATGATTATTGCTTACAATCTTCAATGTACAATCCTTGTTTTATTGATTGCATGTAATATTCTAATTTTCTGAGATGGTGGATTTGGGGTTTTCATGAGCTGTAAGCCATAATCATCACAATTATGACTAATCACGGCTTGAACTATCTTGTAATGAGTCTATCTCATATATTAGTTTCACCTTTAAAGTTGCATTACTGAAATAAATGAACTTTTGCACGATATTTTAATTTTTCGAGTTTCACCTGTAGTCTGGTCCATCTTGGCAGGTAACCATATTTCTTGGTGGATCTTTTTTGGGCTGAGGAGGGAGTAAAACTTTGTACATGGGTGGGAGACAGAGGTAGTTAACTAGAGTGGAAAAGGATGCACAGCCATCACTTCTGGGTTCTGTTTGAACGAGTGCTGGAGCTGGCTTCCCTTGGGATCTTTGCAGTGTTTTTCATTTGCTTGTTTCCTCTGGTTGCCTTGCGCTTTCACTTGGGGATCAAGGTTCAAGGTTCAAGGTTCATTTTATTTATATGCCGCCCTATTCCCGGCGGGACTCAGGGCGGTGCACAAACCCAAAGGAGGGGAAGAGAAACACAAGAACTACAACAAAAAGTACAGGGAATTTAAAACAACCAACAGCCACACGATTCGAGAGGGGAAGGGAACTCATCGACCCCAGGCCTGCCGACACAGACAGGTTTTAACGGCTTTTCGGAAGGCCTGGAGAGAGGTGAGGGTCCGAATCTCTGCGGGGAGCTCGTTCCAAAGGGCCGGAGCCGCCACAGAGAAGGCCCTCCCCCGGGTAGTAGCCAGATGACATTGGCTAGTAGACGGAACCCGGAGGAGGCCGACTCTGTGGGATCTAATGGGTCTTTGGGAGGTAATTGGCAGCAGGCGGTCTCTCAAGTATCCAGGTCCAATACCATGAAGGGCTGTATGATTTTCTTGAGACTGTGATCTCTTAACCTCAGTTGTCACCATTGCCAAACTTCAGTCAATCTGACAAGTAAAAGATTGTAGATCAGGATTGTGACCTGCTCCAGGCGCAGGTGATGCTGGGCAGCTGGTAATCTGAAAGCAAAGCACTGACCAAACTAGGAAAGGCCGCCTCCTCCTCCTCCTCCTCCTCCTCCTCCTCCTCCTCCTTGTCATTAAAGAATTCAGATTACAATTTTTCCATTGTATTACTGTAGGCATTTATTTTTAGGTATCACTGGTAGTGTCGGGGGAGACCTCTTTCAAATGGAGTTAAAGAGCTGGAGAAGAGACTGGGGAAAGAAAGCATTTCAACAGCAGTAAGGGTAAAAAGAGTTCCTTACTACTGAGATTTTGCTGCTTTCCAGATGTGTTGGGTCTCCCGGAATTCCCTCCCAGGGTGGCCACAAGGGGTTGCTGAATCCTGCTCTAAACCCATCCAGATGAACATGAGTCGACATGTGTATTTGTACCAGTGACGGGTTTCAAAAATTGTTCGAACTTACTCTGTGGGTGTGGCCTGCTTTGTGGGAGTGGCTTGCCACCGATGTGACCGGATGGGAGTGGCTTGCCGCCCATATGACCGGATATGAAGATGCCGACGACACTTGTCAGAACCACCTTAAATTACCTCACACACAGCACTGGCATGCATAAGAATAGGATGTAAACTTGTTTTTTAAAAAGCATCTTTAGTTTGCATTAAAACAACTTCAACACACGCAATGTTCTGATTGCACCACAAACGCAGTAGTCATCCTTACCTTTCACAGAGGCACTGAGTTTTATAAATAGGAGCATGATAGTGTAGAATCATCATATCCAAGGACCAGTGGTGGGTTTCAAAAATTGTTTGGAGCCTCTTCTGTAGGTGTGGCCTGCTTTCCGGGTCCACTGGTGAAACCTCTTCTAACCGGTTTGGTAGATTTGACGAACCGGTTCTACCGAATAGGTGCGAACTGGTAGGAACCCACCTCTGACTTGTACCATTATCTACAGTAATGCACACTATAAAATATAGAAACTGCTCAGGGAATGGAGGCTGAAAACTGCTGGGGATAAAACCGAAGGAACTATCAAAAATATTTTATGAGAACTAACTAATTGCTAAATACCTGGAGGAGCCCTGCCCTCCAGATGTACTGAGGTTATACCTCCCGTAATGATCAGAATGAAACACGGTGAGCCCACAGGCAGGAAGAAGTTGCTTAGAAATAGCCCGCTACCCACTACCCTGGCACTTAGCAAAAGCCCTGCTGATTCAGGAACTCTAGGAATTGTGTTCCCAATGTGGCTGGGGTGGGGTGGGGGAGCACCAATTGCTTACCGATTTATTATTAGATTTATATCCTACTTTTATTTTGTTCAGCTGAAAGGCACCCTGTATAACGCTCCCACCTACGACTTTCCTCTCAACTGTGACCATATTTGCTTGTAAAAAAGGAACGACAAACTTGAAAAGGGGGCAAACCTAAAAGAGATTTTTAAGGATAAAAAAAAATAATTGTTTACGTTCATAGCTTTGCCTTACAAAGGAAGATTCAAAGGCAACGCCAGTGCAATACAAATTAAATAAATCTAAAGGATAGCTTTCTCAAATAAAGGACTGTCTTTTGTGGTGAGAAGAATGCGACTGAAACTCACTCAGCTGACTTTCATGCCCAAAGCAGCATTAGAACTCACAGTCTCTTGATTTCTAGGCCTGCACCAGTGGTGAGTTTCAAAAAAATTTGGAACCTACTCTGTGGGTGTGGCCTCCTTTGTGGGAGTGGCTTGCTGGCCATGTGACTTGGTGGGAGTGGCTTGCCAGCCATGTGTTCTCTCTCTCTCTCTCTCTCTCTCTCTCTCTCTCTCTCTCTCTCTCTCTCTCTCTCTCTCCTGCCTTTTGTCTCTGTCCCTTTTTTCTTTTTTTCTTTCATCTCTCTCTCACTCTTTTTCTTTCTTTTTTCTTTCTTTATTTCTTTCTTCCTTTCTCTTTCTCTCTCTCTCTCTGTGTCAGTCTGTGTGTGTGTGTGTGTGTGTGTGTGGCAGTGGTGGGTTTCAAAAAATCTTGGAACCTCTTCTGTAGGTGTGGCCTGCTTTCCGGGTCCACTGGTGGAACCTCTTCTAACCGGTTCGGTAGATTTGACGAACCGGTTCTACCAAATAGGTGCGAACTGGTAGGAACCCACCTCTGGCCTGCACCTTAACCACTACACCAAACTGGCTCTCAATTTGAATATGACTACTCTGAAATCAGGGCCCTTGATATATGGGCAGACCATGGTGGAATCTTATAAAATTAGGAAATTTGGAGCTTTAGTCCTCTCTGACCTTGAAATGCAGACATTTCATTACTCATCATCAGTTTTCTCCCTTTCCTCTGCCAATCCTGAAATTCCTAGTCACCAAGAAAATTAAAACAATTTTTTAACACAATGCCCCCTCTCCATCAAAAGAGGGAGGGATGGCCTGAGAAGTCCAGTTACCTCAAGCAATCAATCGCCACAGAAGATGAAGGTGTCAGGCCTGCAGTTATATTCCTTTTAGAATTTTAGCCTGCCACACTTTCTCTTATTTCATTATGCCGTTTCATTAGTATAGTTGATGGGAGGGGGGAATAGACAGGAGTAGGATTGTGGAATGTATTGTTTTCATTCTTTGCTAGAAGACCAAGGTCATCTTTTGTCTCCGTACTTTTACACCTGACCGGAAGCAGCTGGGTGGAGACGCCGGCGTGGAAGAGGAAGATTGGACCATGTGATGGATTTGGGGGTGTGGGGACAAGATCATGAACTTTTAAACTGGGTGGGATTCTGATGTCATTTCCAGAATTGGGATTAACACAGATGTGTTAAGATGTCTGCTTTATTAAATTAGAACTTTAAGGATCGTTTTGCCTTGGACTCTGATTTAATTCTACATGAGAGTTGGAACGCTGACAGAAGGGATATTTGGCAGACGTGATCACGGAGGGAATGTATGGCTAGCTGGTAGGGGGAGCCTCTACATTAAAAGACCTTGAAACATGATATATAGATGCACCTGCCCATCTCAAAGGAAAGCGGAGCTGAGCAATGGGATGCGATGTTTCTAACATCAAATCTGCAGAGGGGCTATTATTTGCCGGCAACGCGTGTGATACCCCTCCCCCTCTTGATTCCCTTTCATCTCTACCCTGCACACCCCATTCCCAGCACTGGGTGTTTTGCTAAGCTGAGGAACGTGGTTGGAAACAGGCGGCTCCATCACCCATCGCTTGGCAACAAGCAGTAAAAATAGCTCAGGCTTCAGAGGAATCTGACTCCACGGAGGCTGCGGTTCAGAACACTGGCCTGAAAGTCAAGGGCTGGTTTGAGCCACGGAGAGCTGCAATGTAGAGCATCTCAAACTCCCCCCCACCTTTTCCTTCAGTTTTTCCCTACTTAGCAAGGAGCAGCTATTCCTGCTGGGATCTGGGCCTGCATGAGCAACAGCCCCGCAAAGAGACCTGTCACACTTTGGCCCAGATGTCCTATTGTTGTATGCAAGACCGACTGATCTTGAAGGCAATCTGATCCCTCCCTAAGTCGCCACCAGCAAGGATGTGATTAGATCATAGCCATAGCACTGCGAAAGAAACCTGGAGTTTCTTCCCAGTGCTATGGCTGTGATCTAATCGGTTCCACCACAAAACCGCGGACGACAAAATCACGCTCGACGAAAGCGCGTACGTGACGTCATCACAGCGCGACGAAAACATCACACTGTGATCGATAAATGTAAAAATAAAGCGAAAACCTTACCCTAACCCCCCCCAAACCTAACCCTAAACCTAAACCTAAACCTAACCCTAAACCTAACCCTTAACCTAACCCTAAATGTAACCCTTAACCTAACCCTAAACCTAACGCTAACCCTTAACCTAACGCTAAACGTAACCCTAACGCTCTAAACCTAACCCTAACCCTTAACCTAACCCTAACCCTAACCCTAAACCTAAACCTAACCCTTACCTTTATGTGAATCGGCTTGCTTTAATTTTATTTTTATTTCAATTTTTAATTTTTTTCGTCGCGCTGTGATGACGTCAAATGCGCGCTTTCGTCGAGCACGCTTTTGTGGACTGCGGTTTTGACGGGTCACGGATCTAATCATCCTTGCTGGTGGCGACTTAGGGAGGGATCAGATTGGAGGGGGAGAGGAGCAATCCCCCAACCCCAAATCCCACAGGAAACCATGAGGATTTTCTTTCTTTCTTTTTTGAATATACTTTTTATTATTTTTACATTTAAAACCATGCAGTACCGCGAAGTCGAAGTGACCATACATTCCCCATTATATACAGCTAGTCTCAACCATTAACAATTAACCTACTTAATGCATTGTCTATCCTTCTGTCCAATCACAATATATACAGTTTGTTCCAGTCTTGTCGCCTTAATCTTATACCAGTCATAAAATCTCTTCCAGACTTCAAAATATTCTGATTCCCCTTTATTTTTAAGAGTGAGCCTATCTGCTTCTGCACAGGCCACATGAGGATTTCCTGTTAGGCACCCTGGCACATGCCCTCCTATCCCAACTGGTTAGAGTACAAGGATCCACTTTCCTTGGGCTCATCTCCTTCTCTGGACCTTCGCCCCTGTCTTCTGATAAGCATCCGCAAACACAGCCTGACTTACCTGCCTGAAAACCATCACCCCAAGAAACGGCAAAGGAGGAGAGAGTGCCTTGCCTGTGGGCAGAAAATGGTACTCCACCACTTGGTTTCTCCACCAAGAAACACGCCCAGTGTTGAGTCAAGCACACTTCACCTCTCTAAAATGCCTTTGAAATCCATTCCACCTTCTTTGCTGAATCTGGCTCAGGTCACTTAATGCGCCAAACCATCATGGCATTCGCTCCGGAATCTCTTTGCAACACCTGGATGATGGTAATGAAGAAGACGGTGATGGTGTTTTTCTGAGCATGTGAAGGCAGTTGTTTTCACCTCTTCCCTTCAATGTTGGGCACATTAAAAATGAATTGGCAGGGGCTTCTTCAACAGTGCTTAGTTTTAAATTTGAAGAGGAAGGTTATAAATCAACATTAAGTGTTGTGGCCCAGAAGGAGCCGTTGGATCTGCCACCAGACTCCGACAGCGAGGGGCCCTATGAGTCGGCCCTGGAGGATGTGGAGGACCCTGGACAGGGTTCCGACTCCGAGCAGGGTGCAGAGAGACTGGTTGGTCACCAGGTGGTGTCTGAGCCTTGGATCAGTGGGGAGGAGACAAGAGAGAATGATCCATAAACCACCTGTGAGTTGTTCCGGGATGCATGCCGTCAAAGGGCTACTCAACGTCAAGAACAACTACGTAATTACAGGAGGTAATTACGCTCAGCTGATGCTCATTAAGATCCTCTCCTGATTATAAAAGAGACTGCTTGTGCAACGCCCTTCTTGCAGAAGTGAACGTTATGGACTAACGAGAAACAAACTTGGCAGGCTAGATTGCTGCCAGAGTTTGTTTGCATTGCTGCTAAGATTTGTAGGACTTGCTGCCAGAGTGCTTATCTCCTTGTTTATGTGGCTTTCAGCCAACGAGAGTCTGGACTGATTAAAAAACATTCTCATTTACGTTTGTCTCGGCTTTCGTTCCTGGACGGAGGAGGGGGGTCAGAACAATTATCCTATTCCGAGCTGACACCTACAGCTTTGCACAATGAGAAACTTACACATTGAGAAGGAGGTCAAGGGCTTTCTTCCTCTGCGTGACTGCCCCAACCAGATGTGCGCCAGGTGTGTTTGATTCCATCTCCCATCATAGCAATAGCAGTTAGACTTATATACCGCTTCATAGGGCTTTCAGCCCTCTCTAAGCGGTTTACAGAGTGAGCATATTGCCCCCAACAACAATCCGGGTCCTCATTTCACCCACCTCGGAAGGATGGAAGGCTGAGTCAACCCTGAGCCGGTGAGATTTGAACAGCTGAACTGCAGAACTGCAGTCAGCTGAAGTAGCCTGCAGTGCTGCATTTAACCACTGCGCCACCTCGGCTCCATCATCCCAGTTTGGCAGTCAGGAATGCTTGAAGTTGTGGTTCCATCAAATGTGGAGAGCAGCACAAGGCAGGCCAGTCAGTTGTCTCTCACAAAGCACTCCTCATTGTGTAACCCTCAAACCAGAAGTAGGTAAGGATGTCTAGCAACAAGGAGTTTAGAGAGGAATGCAATGAGGCATCTTGCATATCTCGTGACTGAATCCCAGCATGACCAGGACGAACTATGCAAAAGCAATTAACAAATGCTATCTGAAAAAAGGGAAACGGTGGATGCATCTATGATTTTTTTTTAAAAAAGCAATATAACTCTATCTGCAAGATACAGGATCCATTCTTAGATAAATGTTCAAGCAGAACTAGTGACACTCCTAATTTGAGAAGTTTTGAGCATCTGTGGTTTAATGTGTGAGCTCCACCACAAATGATGGGAGAGATGGACGTGAGAACTCAGGCATCTTCTGAATGATTAGCCAGCAAGCTTACTTGAAGCTTAAGTAGCAGTCGGTGAAGCTAAGTCAGTGGAGGGGCCGCTGAGTTTCAATTAAACTCAGATAAATCCTCATGAATTATAGCAAGAAAACAGAGCTGAAGTTGACTAAAGCTACCATATCCGAGATGCAAAAATAAAATCCAACAAACAGGAACTGGCAGCAAAAAGATACAGAAAATGCTAACCCTTTGTTGCCAACTGGATGGAAACATCTGACAATTGCACCTACGATGGCCTTAAACATGATTCCTTATCTTCTTTCCTAACTCTCGGTCTTCTACTCTCTGACGGGATGCCCTCTTGTCTTCTTTGGGCACCAGAGTCAGTGCATTAAGCTGCTCTGGCCTTCCACCAAGTATTTGCTCTCAATCTAACAGCTAATGGTTCCATTAGAAGTCAGGCCTTGAGATTATATTGCCCTTCCCAGCACCTCCTGGAACCACTCAAGGGCTGAATAATAACCTATATGGGGAAGAGAAGTTTAAGTCACTCCTCCTTTTTCAACTTTTCCATTTCTCTTGGCCAGACACAGTGAAAGATAAATTGTTCAATATAGGAAAGATGTATTTTGATGCAAGAAGCTATAACTGAGGTTCGGTACTTACAGCTTTTTAGGACTCCAACTCCTATCAGCCCCATCCAATACAGTGTATGTTGAGGAATGGTGGAATAGATTTGGAAAGCCACAGATTTCTCAACCTGAGGGTAGAGAGTGGTCAAGGAGGATTGTGGATTAGCAACGACGCATAACAAAAACTTGCTGCATGCACCATGGATCTGCTACTATGAAAGGAAAGAGCCAACTTTACTGAGGAGGAAAGGGCTGTTCTCAACTGGGTGCTGTCCTTGGTACTACTCACTCGTTGCCTGATGCTCCTGAGGGATAAGAACGAAACAATACAAGAGGAAGAGAATGGATTGAAAAGTGTATTAGATCAATGAGCAGATTTGACAACGAGAGTCAAATGGCAGAGAGCATTAAAGCCTAAATTCAATACCCGGCTTTGCCAATAAGCAAGGGACAGGCATTGAGGGCAAGGAAGAGGCTTTGGAGAAGAGCCACGCAGGACTTAAAATCAGAGGGGAGCTTAAACATTCATATGGAGGAAACTGGTAACTAAAAGCTCCTGGATCACTTAAGTCAAATAAGTGGCAGTTCCAGAATTCTTCCATGAAGTACTTTCCATTGTACCAACAGTGTAAACAGAGGCACTTTTGTTGAGCACTTTTAGTATTCTTCGGTGTTCCCATCCAGAGAGAGCGGGGAAGGAGAGGCCCTTAGCTAATTTGGGTCTAATCTGTGCCTCTATCTGTTCTGTCCCCCCTTCTCCGCTCGTTAACAGACGACAGGCAAACAAACTTAAAAGGAACTCTCTTTATCAGTTCTCGGCTCAGACTGGCTGCGAGCCCAAAAATAACATAAATAAAGTCTCTGACCAGATAACAGAATACAAAACAAAACTCTTACAAAACAATGCACTTCTCCAAGTGTCTCCTTGAGTCAGAGTTACAGAAAACAAATCCCTTCTCCAAGGGTATCTTACATAAACCACGACCGATGATCAATCAATGTTGAACGAACCAAGGAACGTTGACTCCTGCAACTAGGGCGTGGCACCATCCGTCCTTTTATCCCCAGAACATGCCACTAACGAGCCCCAGCTGCATTGGTAATCTTGCATCCTGAAAAGACTCACAGAAGACATCTGCTGAGTCACAACACTATCTATGTATGCTTCCTCCCAATGAGTCTATGGGAAGCTCCCATATTATATGACCCCCATGTCTTTCAAAATGTAGTCAGCCCACTTGGTGACATTGGAAACCTCCTGCTCATTCAGCTCAGTGGGTCCAGAGCCTCACTCTTGAGAGGGGAGGGGGTGTTGTTGTTTTTAGATCATGTATCTGACTTTAATTTCAGCTTGCTTTTTCCAGGGCCTGATCTCTAACTGCCCACAATCCTGCCCTCTACAACTGAAGCTGGTTATGCTCTAGGTTTTCCACTTGCTACAGGAAGGCCTTGGTAAATGTCTTGCACAATAGTAACCAGGCTTAAACTTCTTATATCTTTGTATATAAATAAAAACAACCAGTTTTTTCCTGCTTAAGCTGACAAAAATACAGGGTGCCTACTCTTTATTCTGCTTGAATAAGCAGAATATGAGCCGAGGTGGCGCAGTGGTTAGAGTGCAGGCCACTTCAGCTGACTGTTATCTGCAGTTCAGCGGTTCTAATCTCACCGGCTCAAGGTTGACTCAGCCTTCCATCCTTCCGAGGTGGGTGAAATGAGGACCCAGACTGTGGGGGCAATATGCTGACTCTGTAAACCGCTTAGAGAGGGCTGAAAGCCCTATGAAGCGGTATATAAGTCTAACTGCTATTGCTATTGCTTTCCAACAGACATTTTTTGGGGGAATGGTACAGTTTGTTAATGTGTCTAAGCCAGCTTTGATCAGTCATAAACTCCCAATGCTTGTGATGGAGAGTGATGGTGGAGTGGCTATGTCTCAATGGAAAATCAACAGCCCATTAGCACATTTGTAACATTCTCCCTACCACCAGTGAGGACAACACATTCTGCTGGTCAACATGAACACCAATATAATAGGAGAGGCGTCATTGTCAGCCACAGTCATGTAACTCAGCATGCCAGTTCAGGTGCAATTTTTTTTTAAAAGCTACAAAACTTTTGAGATAGCGACATTGACCCCAAAATTAATGAGATTTATGGGCAGAACACCAAAATCCATGGACTAGTAAATCATGGTTCACGAGTACCAGTGGTGGGTTTCAAAAATTGTTGGAACCTACTCTGTGGGTGTGGCCTCCTTTGTGGGAGTGGCTTGCCACCCATGTGACTGGATGGGAGTGGCTTGCCGCCCATGTGACCGGATATGAAGATGCCGACGACACTTGTCAGAACCACCTTAAATTACCTCACACACAGCACTGGCATGCATAAGAATAGGATGTAAACTTGTTTTTCAAAAGGCATCTTTGGTTTGCGTTAAAACAACTTCAACACACGCAATGTTCTGATTGCACCACAAACGCAGTAGTCATCCTTACCTTTCACAGAGGCACTGAGTTTTATAAATATGAGCATGATAGTGTAGAATAATCATATCCAAGGACCAGTGGTGGGTTTCAAAAAAGTTTGGAACCTCTTCTGTAGGTGTGGCCTGCTTTCCGGGTCCACTGGTGGAACCTCTTCTAACCGGTTCGGTAGATTTGACGAACCGGTTCTACCGAATAGGTGCGAACTGGTAGGAACCCACCTCTGACGAGTACATATCCAGCCAGTAATGGCTTAAACAACAATCATGGTTAAACAACTTCAGAATGGAATATGAAGTCTGAACTAAGGCTGCAAAAATAAAAAAAAAATTGGCTTATGACAATGATTAGTTTCACAATATGAAATGTAACAAACTATATTCCTCCTCCTGCTCCTCATCCCACACCCCTTTTAATGCATTTGTGGGTGATTGTTTGAAGCTAGCTGGGGTCAAGGGGAGAGAAAGGTTATCTCATTAATATTTTGCAGGCAGCATCACTGCAGCTTCAACATGTTCTCCGATTCTAATAATTACGCCTGTGAATGGTCTTGAGGAACAAAGCAAGAACCATCTCAGGAATTGTCATCCCCGTTCGAAGATGCTGGAGCAGCAAAAGGAAAAAAAAAAAAGAAAACCTAAGAGCTACACATCACTGGTGGAATCCCAGTGGCATAGAATCTAAGAGAATCTAAGTGGCAATCATGAATCTAACTTTCTTAAAATGTGTCCCATTCCTTTAGGGATGGGACAATTGGTGGCTCAATGTTTACCTGACGTTTTGAGCATCTTTTCAAGAGATCAGGCAGAGCCCTTCTGGCAAAAGCTATTAGTCCTTGGCAGTTATTATGCAGTGCTGTGGCTCGCCAGCAGCCAGCACAGCTGGCAGCAGAGACAGACAGTGAGGAAGTTGGGGGGGGGACATGGGCCAGTCCTGGAGGCTGAGGAAAGCTCAGACGAGGGCTCTGCGTCGGAGGCAGAGAGGGAGCTAGACAGCAATGAGGCAGAGGAACAGCTGAAGCCTGTTCCCAGTGTGCGCAGGCGCAGAGCTGCCAGAAGTCAAGAACAACTAAGAAAGCAGGGTCGACTTAAGAGTAAACCCACACCTTGCAGGGTGATTGGCGCCTCCCACAGGAAACAAAAGAGGACCGAACGGGGAGTGGCCTTTTGCAGGAATCTATTTATTTGGTCCTTTCAAGAGTGGAAAGTTCTGTTTGGACTGTAAGAGACTCTGTGCCAAGCCTTGCCTTGTGCTGCCTTTGGAAACTAGTTATCTGACAGCTCTCTAAACGAGATAAGGTTCGTGTTGATAAATAGTCCTTTGAAAGACTGTTTGCTAGATCTCGCTGACTGTGAATGAAAGGAATTCACAGTCATACAGAGGTGTGTTCCTACCAGTTTGCACCTATTCGGTAGAACCGGTTCGTCAAATCTACCAAACCGGTTAGAAGAGGTTCCACCAGTGGACCCGGAAAGCAGGCCACACCTACAGAAGAGGTTCCAAAATTTTTTGAAACCCACCACTGGTCCTTGGATATGATTATTCTACACTATCATGCTCCTATTTATAAAACTCAGGGCCTCTGTGAAAGGTAAGGATGACTACTGCATTTGTGGTGCAATCAGAACATTGCGTGTGTTGAAGTTGTTTTAACGCAAACCAAGGATGCCTTTTAAAAAACAAGTTTACACCATATTCTTATGCATGCCAGTGCTGTGTGGGAGGTAATTTAAGGTGGTTCTGACAAGTGTCGTCGGCATCTTCATATCCGGTCACATGGGTGGCAAGCCACTCCCATCTGGTCACATGGGCAGCAAGCCACTCCCACAAAGGAGGCCACACCCACAGAGTAGGTTCGAACAATTTTTGAAACCCACCACTGCAGTCATATAAATAAAAGGAGTTTTTCCGGGACCAAGACTCTGCTTCTTGCTTTTTAAGGAAGCCTGGGTCAGAACATGCAGGGCTGGGAAACATGAAGAGGGTTCATACCAAAGGAATGGGTTCTGGTTATACAACAGGATGGCCCAGCCTTCCAAAACGAGTGAAAATCACCCATAGACTCTTCTAGATAGATTCCCCTTTTCTTTTATGAACCCCTTCCATGCATCCTTCTGACAGATGCTACTACTAGGAGATGAAGCATATAAGGGGCAATTCCATCTTTCCTGAGTTTTGGGGGGGATGCAACCAAGAGATTAAAGTTATGGGGGGGTGTTATGGAATACAGAGGTGTTGCAAGACATATCTGACAAATAAATAGAGCTCCTCAAATGAAGGACGAGCAAGGAATTTGCCAAACTAGATGCCAAACTTTAATAAGCATGCACTCTGTCTCCGTTATTTGATAGGTTTTCTGAGTTAAAGCTGGAGACAATTAAAATTATATCGTAAAAAAAAACATATATTACATTCATTTCATTTCATTTCATTTTATTTGTCTTGTATGCCGCCCACTCCCGGAGGACTCCGGGCGGCTCACAATAGACAAGGGAAAGGGGATAAATAGACAAAGACAACACTTTAAAAAAGATGCAACATTCACAATTTCCGTGGGGCTGGATGTTTCACAAGCCCCCCGGCCTGCTGGAGCAGCCAGGACTTGATGGCTTTGCGGAAGGCCAGGAGGGTAGTAAGGGTCCGGTTCTCCATGGGGAGATCATTCCAGAGGGCTGGAGCTGCAACAGAGAAGGCTCTCCCCCGGGGAGTCGCCAACCGACATTGGCTGGCAGATGGAATCCGGAGGAGACCTAACCTGTGAGATCTTATCAGTCTGAGGGAGGTAATCGGCAGGAGGTGGTCTCTCGGGTATATATATATATACATATATATTTATTTGCTGGAAGTATTTAAGGGGTGGGGTCAGAAGTAATCCCTTCAGAATATAATATTCTCATCCTGTATTGCTGTTCCTACATTGATTATGGGTTTGGACTAGATAATCTCCAGAGTCATTTCCAAAAATTTTTGTAGTTTTATATGTTTGTATGTTTCTTATGTTTCAGCAACAATAATCTCCCGGCTGAAAAGAGGGGAAAACCCCCAGAACTTCTGCAAAATTGTAACAAGTAATATCTGTCTAGTGTAATTCTGCAGTATCTTTTTTGTTATGAGTTATTACTGCAGGTGGAGGTTTATACCAGATTCATTGTACAGCAGTATGTGTGATGGTGTGTCAGAGGAGGAAGGGGAGGGGGGAGGAGGCTGTCCTGAATTCTGTCTGGGATGAGAGCAAAGCAGAACATTCCCAGGCTTAGTTCTTAGCATTGCCGCATTGTTGGATTGTCATGTTATAATAATGCACAAACAAATTAGGGGAATAAACCCATAACGATGTTGTCTTCCATCTTCTGAACTGAACGAGGCATACCTTCTTTCTGATTCTGTTTGATATGCTTCCTTTCCCTTCCCTTCCCTTCCTTTTCTTTCCTCCCCCCTATTCTCTTCTTTTCTTCTCTCTCTCTCTCTCTGTTTCAGCAGATAATGTATAATTTTTGTAGTCTTTTTTTTTAATTCCACTAAACCAAGACAGATAAAGATATTTATTTTTGCAGCCCACCCAATCAACCACTGGAGGAATTTACAACATTGTTTCATAACACCTCAAAGACAAAAATAGCAATAGCAGTTAGCAGTTAGACTTATATACTGCTTCATAGGGCTTTCAGTCCTCTCTAAGCGGTTTACAGAGTCAGCATATTGCCCCCAACAACAATCCGGGTCCTCATTTTACCCACCTCGGAAGGATGGAAGGCTGAGTCAACCCTGAGCCGGTGAGATTTGAACAGCCGAACTGCAGAACTGCAGTCAGCTGAAGTAGCCTGCAGTGCTGCATTTAACCACTGCGCCACCTGCATCTTGGTTTTTGTTGCTGTGATACAGTGGTGGGTTTCAAAAATTGTTCGAACCTACTCTGGACTCTTGTGACGAGCCGATTGACAGATGATGGAAGCAGTTAGCTTCCTCCCATAATTGGGGCTTACCAGGGGTTGTGACACTAAATATATATTTGGCTTAATAATTTTATTCCTGTTTTGCAGTCATTTGTACCAATTGTTCCAAATTTCATAATATTCCGTTATTTTCTTTTGATCATTGTACATCGCCTGGAGTCGATTCTTGTGAGATGGGTGAACGGATGAATTTGATGATGATGATGATGATGATGATGATGATGATGATGATGATAATAATAATAATAATAATAATAACAAAAAATCAGATGGTCAAGATCTTATGGGATTTTCGTATACAAACCGACAAAATACTGGCGCATAATACACCAGACATCACCCTGGTTGAGAAAAATAAGGTTACAATATTACAATAATAATAGGATTATTACAAGTGAAGCAAACAGTTGAAGAAGAAAAACATGCACTGGCTGATTATTTAAAAGAAAGTCAAGAACATCTATTAATCGAAGTAAAGAACAAAAATCTACTGAAGGCCCAACAGACAAAACAAGAATACAGAAAAGATGTGATAAAATCAAGAATGGAGAGTTGGCAGAACAAAGCACTGCATGGTCAATTTCTGGAAAAAATAAAAGATAAAGTGGACAGGGAACAAACTTGGTTATGGTTAAAAACAGGTACATTAAAGAAAGAAACAGAGTCACTAATCCTGGCTGCGCAAGAACAAGCTATCCGCACAAATGCCATTAAGGCCAAAATCGAAAAATCCTCTGATGACGCCAAATGCAGACTTTGCAAAGAAGCTGACGAAACTGTTGATCACATACTCAGCTGCTGTAAAAAAATCGCGCAGACTGATTATAAATTGCGGCACAATTCAGTAGCACAAATGATCCATTGGAATTTGTGCAAAAATTATAATATTAAAACAGCAACAAACTGGTGGGAACATCAGCCTGAAAGAGTCACAGAAAATCAGATGGTCAAGATCTTGTGGGATTTCCGTATACAAACCGACAAAATACTGGCGCATAATACACCAGACATCACACTGGTTGAGAAAAATAGGGTCACAATCATAGACATCGCAATACCAGGTGATAGCAGGGTCGCCGAGAAGGAACATGAAAAAATCGCAAGATACCAGGACTTAAAAATCGAAATTCAACGACTATGGCACAAACCAGCAGTGGTAATTCCAGTGGTAATTGGCACACTGGGTGCTATTCCAAAAGCACTGGAATTACATTTAAAACAGTTAAAAATTGACAAAATCACCATCAGTCAAATGCAAAAAGCCGCACTGCTTGGATCTGCACGCATATTGCGAAAATACGTTACGACGTCCTAGGCCCCTGGGTGGGGCCCGACTAGTAACCAATGCCAAATCCGGCGAAACAACTGGCCGCTGTGATACAATTGTATAATAATAATTAGTAAAAGTAAAAACTATTGTCAGACGAGAGTACACCAACAGAGTTAGGAAAATTTTGAAATCTAAATTGAATGGTGGAAATACAATCAAGGCCATAAATACCTGGGCAATACCAGTTATAAGATACACAGCTGGCATAGTTAACTGGACACAAGCTGATTTGGACCTTTTGGACCGAAAAACCAGGAAACTAATGACAATGCACTACAGTTTACATCCACGGTGGTGATACTGATAGACTATATCTGCCCCGAAAATCAGGTGGCAGAGGATTATTACAAGTGAAGCAAACAGTTGAAGAAGAAAAACGTGCACTGGCTGATTATTTAAAAGAAAGTCAAGAACATCTATTAATCGAAGTAAAGAACAAAAATCTACTGAAGGCCCAACAGACAAAACAAGAATACAGAAAAGATGTGATAAAATCAAGAATGGAGAGTTGGCAGAACAAAGCACTGCATGGTCAATTTCTGGAAAAAATAAAAGATAAAGTGGACAGGGAACAAACTTGGTTATGGTTAAAAACAGGTACATTAAAGAAAGAAACAGAGTCACTAATCCTGGCTGCGCAAGAACAAGCTATCCGCACAAATGCCATTAAGGCCAAAATCGAAAAATCCTCTGATGATGCCAAATGCAGACTTTGCAAAGAAGCTGACGAAACTGTTGATCACATACTCAGCTGCTGTAAAAAAATCGCGCAGACTGATTATAAATTGCGGCACAATTCAGTAGCACAAATGATCCATTGGAATTTGTGCAAAAATTATAATATTAAAACAGCAACAAACTGGTGGGAACATCAGCCTGAAAAAGTCACAGAAAATCAGATGGTCAAGATCTTGTGGGATTTCCGTATACAAACCGACAAAATACTGGCGCATAATACACCAGACATCACACTGGTTGAGAAAAATAAGGTCACAATCATAGACATCGCAATACCAGGTGATAGCAGGGTCGCCGAGAAGGAACATGAAAAAATCGCAAGATACCAGGACTTAAAAATCGAAATTCAACGACTATGGCACAAACCAGCAGTGGTAATTCCAGTGGTAATTGGCACACTGGGTGCTATTCCAAAAGCACTGGAATTACATTTAAAACAGTTAAAAATTGACAAAATCACCATCAGTCAAATGCAAAAAGCCGCACTGCTTGGATCTGCACGCATATTACGAAAATACGTTACGCCGTCCTAGGCCCCTGGGTGGGGCCCGACTAGTAACCAATGCCAAATCCGGCGAAACAACTGGCCGCTGTGATACAATTGTACAATAATAATAATAATAATAATAATATTGTAGTTGGTATATCCATTCTTTTCTGTGCCTCGTGGTTTGCATGTTTCGATTTTTAATCATGAGTATATTTGATTTTTTTTCATGAGGATTTCTATGTATTTGTTGTTTTGTTTGATTGCTGTGCTCCAGCCAGAATCGTTTCTTGTCAGATGGGTGATTTATTTATAAATATATAAATAAATAAATACCTGCAGCCTGACTTTGCAGTGCTGCAGAAAGAGCTGCCAGCCTGAGGCTCCCTTCCCTCCAGAGATTTCTGGTCCTACTGCTTGGGCTCCAGAAACTGCCAGCTGTCCCACTTTCAGAAACACCCAGCTGTTTATTGTTTCTGGGAGAACCCCCCCCCCTTTTTTATAGAAGCCTTATCCTTAAAATGGATGGCCTTGGCAGGGAAAGATATTTCAGCTGTTGTGCGTGTTCTATTTATTGCATAAGGCTAGGCTAGACGTTATGCGCCTCCCCAATGAACCTCTAGTACGCAAAGGCTTCAGAGATGCTATCAACCCCTAGTGTTTCCTAGTGTCGTATGCTCTGGATATCTTGGGCATTTGGCCACCACTGGCCAGCTGGAGGATTTCAATCTCATCATATTTGGAGGGTGCCAAGTTGGAGAATATTACAGAGCTGGCTGTTCTGGATCTTTTCATACAATAAAATGGCCAGCCATGACCCAGAGGTTATTACTGTATTAAAGAAGACTCTTCAAAAAGGACTTCAGAACTTAGTGGAATGCTTTGTTTTTCTAGTTAGCTGACAGTGAGCAATTTTGTAGGGAGGCCACCTATGCGGAAGAGGAAATGCCTCATCAAACAAAGAACTAAGGACAGCATGAAATTGCATGAAATATGTGCATAAAATATTCATCAGGATACGTGCACTTCTGGACATAATTGCTGCATTTTAAATGGGGATATAACTTTCAGTATTAGAAAGAAAATAGCCATATGACCTCCATCTACTCTCTGCTGATTGACCGGTGCTGTCCTATTGCACTGGTTTTAAAATCAGATTTGGACTAGGCTGCACTTCAAACAGGACTAGCAATAGCACTTAAGACTTGTATATCACTCTACAGTGTTTTACAGCTCTCTCTGAGTGGCTTACAATGTCAGCATATTGTACCCAACAATCTGGCTCCTCATTTTACCAATCTTGGAAGGATGGAAGGCTGAGTTAATCTCGATCCCCATCAGGATCGAACTCCTGGCTGTGGGCAGAGTTAGCCTGCAATACTGCACTCTACCCACTGCGCCACCGTGGCTCTTACTATGTCGGCTTTCAACTCCTTAAGAGGACCGTCTTAAAAGAAGAGAACACATATTGATCCCAAACCAATGGTTTGGGTGACTGTATATTTAAGTATTTCTGAATTAGTTGCTAAGAGATTCAGTTTGAGTTTGAGAAAACATAAGGATATTTAATCTACCCTTTCCCCTGAAGATTAGAGGAGCCAGTAAAGCATCAATTTGTGAAATAATGTTTTGTTCTAACTTGATAGCTTGTTTGGAGAAGAGGCATTTTATGTGAAAATGGGGTTGTGTTCCACAGAATCCTTCCTTCTCCTTTGCGTCTGAATTCTTTAGAAAGAAAGGTAGGTAGGTAGGTAGGAAGGAAGGAAGGAAGGAAGGAAGGAAGGTAGGTAGGTAGGTAGGTAGGTAGGTAGGGAAGGGAAGGGAAGGGAAGGGAGGAAGGAAGGAAGGAAGGAAGGAAGGAAGGAAGGAAGGAAGGAAGGAAGGAAGGAAGGAAGGAAGGAAGGAAGGCAAGACTATAGATGGGAAGTGGCTGATGGGCATGCATAGAAATCTTTCGTGAAGGATGCTGGCTTTGGGGGGAAAGGTCTTAGTAAATATTTATTGTTTTGAACTCATTTCCAGTGACCAGGTTCAAGAGAGCTGCCATGTTCACTTCCTACAGAGATTTAATAAAGGTGAGTCAAAGGGGCAACTAATTAGGAAGCCCTCCTCTGCTTTGAGTCCCCCAAGAGGAGGCAATTAGAAGCCCACTACTGTTTCTACAATTGGTAGGAAGTGTTGCTAAGGGTGAAGGCAGCCTCAAGTTGTAATTCAGCAACTGCTAGAATGCCACAGATTGCCTGAACCATGAGAAAGTGATGCTGTTTATCACTTAGGCCCCCAAATTCCAGGAGGGTGCTAGGTAGAGAGCTTTTAGAGGGCGGCATCCCTTCATTTTGTCACTGTCACTGCTGCCACTGCTTTGCCCTTTCTTTTCAGCCCAACCCACACAACTTCCAAAAGAAAAAAAAGGGGGGGTGGGGAAGAGGGAGGGAGAAAGAGAGAAGGAGGGAGGGAGAGGGAGAGAGATGATTGATGCTGTTGCTCTGATTTGCCACACTTGCCAATGCGTTCTTGCTCAAACATAGCAGGTAATCAGGCAGCTAAAGACCAGAAAGTACCACTGGAGAGGGGGGATTTCTTGAAGACATGTTGACTTTGGCAGGTGCCTATTTACGTATTGCAATGCGCCATAAAAATACGCATTTGAACTGCTAGGCGAGCTCACTTTGTACAGGACTGAATTATATCCCTTCCTACTGAGCAGTATCGTGAAAGAGGAGGTTGGATCACCAGTGCACAGTGTGTCCCTAAATCTCTAGGCAACAGGTGCCCTGGATTGGTTGAGATATCGCATGGTAGTCTTGGGTGGAATCAGATCCTTGTTCAGTTCAGAAGCTGTTGGTATGGCCATGGGCCAAGCACTTTCCTTCTACCCTCATCTGAATCATGGGGGATGATGTGAAGCGGGAGAGAACCCTGTAGGTTCCATGAGAAGAAAGCTTGGAAGATAAATGAGTTGGAGAGAGAGATGGAGAAAGAGAGAGATTAATAGCTTGACCCTTCAGCTAACCTTGCCTTATTTTAGGCTTCCTCTTCTTCCCAGTGATGAAAGAAATGTCCTTCTGGGTTCGGCTCCAAGTGGGGAAAAAGACACTGGAGACACGGAGGCTGCTTGGGAAGATGGTTTATTGTTGGACAGGACCACATGGATTGAGCCCTGAACAGAAAAGGTGCTCACGTGCTTCAATGTTGGTGGAGAAGAAGAGAAGGGCTGAAGGAAGGGCTTGCTAAGCTTTTTATAACCTGTTCAGTCCCACCTCTCTGTTTCCTGTTCCTGCGTAAGAAATGTATTCTGATTGGTTGTCAGACTCCCATGGGGCCATGCAGGGGCTACTCTCTGGGCTGTGTTTTGAATCCAGGTTTAGTTGAGTTCTCAGATGCCATGTGGTCAGTTGAGTAAAGGGCCAATATTATCATGCCTTTACTTCCATCCCCCCTGGGGCTGCAGTGGAGAAGTCTTTATTATGTAAAAGGGACTAGCCTGGCCTTCTTAATGGCCCATTGACAAAGTGGGGATGGGCAGGAAGCTACAGGCAACTATTCTGTCTTTTAAAACATGTTTCTTTCTTTTCATATCCAGAGAAACATTCTGCCTTTTCAATATTTCCTAGGATATTTCATTTTTATGGGAGAGGGCTGGATGATAACTTCCCACAACAGCTTCCTAGCACAATGTCATGTTCCTAGGCTCTGATCAGAACTGACCCTTTAGCCAGCCACACCAGTTGGAGCATTTTAATTCCAAAAGGCAATCAATCTTGAGCCCCTCCCTTTACTCTGCTACATGTAGAACATGCCCTTGGGATGAATTTGGAGAGTCCTCTGGACTCAGCTTGAGCCCAAAGGTTTTCCTTTTTTTGCATAATTCTTTTTACAAGCTTCTGGGAAGCAAAGTGCAAAGGAAATTGAGCTCAGCAATAAAACAGAAGGGCGGAATTTCCTGCTGACTGCTGCTAAATCTGGCCAGGACTCCCAGTGCCCACAGTAGGGTGGAGCAGAAGGGCCAGCAGGTGAATGATCAGGGGGGCCTTGCCAGGCTATTTCTGGAGTCCACTTAGCATAGCAGCATCTCATGCATGAGGAACTATGGCGCCTATTGTGCTCGGACAGCTTGTATAGCTCCCATCACCCACAGCTGACCAGGCGTGACTGGAATTGTCAAAGACATCTGTAGAATTCAGTGATGGCTGTTATGGACTTTCGTATAGTTTTTATATAGCTTTGGCACTTAAGCGATGAAGTGATTGGTGATTGGTTTGGGTTTTGGGGTGGTGGTTTTTTTTGTGTAAAAAGTACCATTCTAGAGCCAAGCATCCATACCAGTGGTGCAGAGGTGGGTTCCTACAAGTTCGCACCAGTTTGGTAGAACCGGTTCGTCAAATCTACCGAAGCGGTTAGAAGAGGTTCCACCAGTGGACCCAGAAAGCAGGCCACACCTACAGAAGAGGTTCCAAGATTTTTTGAAACCCACCACTGGTCCTTGGATATGATTATTCTACACTATCATGCTCCTATTTATAAAACTCAGTGCCTCTGTGAAAGGTAAGGATGACTACTGCATTTGTGGTGCGATCAGGACATTGCGTGTGTTGAAGTTGTTTTAACGCAAACCAAAGATGCCTTTTAAAAAACAAGTTTACATCACATTCTTCTGCATGCCAGTGCTGTGTGCGATGCAATTTAAAGTGGTTCCGACAAGTGTCGTCAGCATCTTCATATCCGGTCACATGGGCGGCAAGCCACTCCCATCCGGTCACATGGGTGGCAAACCACTCCCACAAAGGAGGCCACACCTACAGAGTAGGTTCAAACAATTTTTGAAACCCACCACTGCACCAGTCACAGCCCGTGTCTGTGCTGCAGAAAAAAGGCGAAAAGGAGAAGGGAAAGGAGAGGGAGAGGGAAGGAGAGAGGGATGGGAGAGAGAAAAGTGTGAAGGAAGAAGGGCAATTCTGACTTTAACAAAAGAGGTAAAATATTTGTGTTTGGCATCTCAGAAGACTAAAGGTCACCCTCATTTTTGCAGATTGAAAGTCCTTTCAAACTAGACAGATTCTCTGCTTTTATCTTCCCCCCCTTTGTGTAGAATAGAACAAGTATGGGAGGCGGGGGAATGATTCAAACATTGTTCTACAAGCTGGAGTCTTACCCATGGATTGGAATCTTCTGGTGGTTGGGAATTATGGCAATTGTGATCCCAATAGATCTGAGAAGGCAGTTGCTTGGAGAAGCCTATGATTAGGTTTTGGTACTCCATTCACCACCACCCTTCAGAATTCCCTTTCAGTGGGAACGGTTAAATAGAACCCTATTATTTAGAAAAGGGGCTTTGTTAAAATAGGGTGCCTGGAAGTAATTCATACTTTCAGTTATTTATAAAGATGAATTCCAGGTCCTGGTAAGCTCCCTCCTCCACATATTTCACATGTGTCACGTAATCGCGTTTTGCATTTTTAGGATTGAACGTTTTCATGCTTTTTAATTTAAATCAAAGTACCATCGTCATGAGGACTGTCTTCTTCAAATGTATGCTAAAATTGTGTTACCCCAAGGATCGTTTGCTCTAGGTTAAATCAGTTCGGGTAGCATTATGAGGGATGACAGCATGGCTAAAAAGGGTTGGAAACAAGGTATTTATTGATTCCTATATAACCAATGAATTTATCAACTTCCCCTTGATGAAAAGAAATTTACTTGCTTAATAGAGATATTCCACCTTACCACGAGAGCTTCTATTTTAATTCAAATTATCTTAAATACAGATCTGACAGATTTCTAAACAACTCTGAATATATCGTGGCACGACAAAACCGCGCTCGACTAAAGCGCGCCTGATTAAATCGCGTCGCTGACGTCATCAACAGGGCGACAACAGCCAGCGCGGAGAAAGAAGGGCGCTTTAAATAGCGCTTTGAAAGCAAGCCGATTCAACTTAAGGTAAGGGTTAGGTTTAGGGTTAACTTTAGGGTTAGGTTAAGAGTTAGGGTTAGGGTTAGGGTTAGGTTAAGGGTTAGGGTTAGGGTTAGGGTTAGGGTTAGGGTTAGGGTTAGGGTTAGGGTTAGGGTTAGGGTTAGGGTTAGGGTTAGGTTAAGGGTTAGGTTTAGGGTTAGGTTTAGGGTTAGATTTAGGGTTAGGTTTAGGGTTAGGTTTAGGGTTAGGTTAAGAGTTAGGGTTAGGTTTAGGGTTAGGTTAAGGGTTAGGTTTAGGGTTAGGTTTAGGGTTAGGTTTAGGGTTAGCTTTAGGGTTAGGTTAAGGGTTAGGGTTAGGGTTAGGGTTAGGGTTAGGTTAAGGGTTAGGTTTAGGGTTAGGTTTAGGGTTAGGTTAAGGGTTAGGTTTAGGGTTAGGTTTAGGGTTAGGTTTAGGGTTAGATTTAGGGTTAGGTTTAGGGTTAGGTTTAGGGTTAGGTTAAGAGTTAGGGTTAGGTTTAGGGTTAGGTTAAGGGTTAGGTTTAGGGTTAGGTTTAGGATTAGGTTTAGGGGGGTTAGGTTTAGATTTAGGGGTTAATTTTAGGTTTAGCGTTTACAGCGTGCTTCTGTCTCCGCGCTGTTGTCGCCCTGTGATGACGTCAGCTACGCGGTTTCATCGAGCGCCCTTTAGTCGAACGCAGTTTTGTGGTGGAACCGAATATATATGTAGCTTCCGGCTTCTCAGGGCCTCCAGTAGAACGAATAAAAGTTTAGCCCCCGACTTATGTCCACAATAGAGCCCAAAATTTGTGTTGTTAAATGAGACATTTTTAAAATGAGTTTTTCTTCATTTGACGACCTTTTGTGCCTCGGCTGTTAAGTGAATCGCTACTGTTGATAAGTTAGTAGCATGGTTGTTAAGTGAATCTGATTCCCCATCGACGTCGCTTGTCAGAAGGTCACAAAAGAGGATCACATGACCTTGGCACACAGAAACAGTGATAAATATGCACCAGCTGCCAAGCAATGCCCATTTTGATCACTTCATCACGGGGACACTGCGGAGGTCATAAGTGTGAAAAATGGTCATAAGCCACTTTTTTCAATGTTGTTGTAACTTTGAATGGCCACTAAATGAACTGAATGTAAGTCGAGGATTACCTGTATACCTTTTCTTAATTAAAACTTTTGCTATCAACTTTTGCCTGCCTCATATTCAGGTCATTCAAGCTCCCCTCTAGAATCAGTAAGCAGACCCATCTCCATGCATGGACAATGGATGGAGCTTTGGCCTTCTAGAACAGTGTTTCTCAACCTTGGCGACTTTAAATCCTGTGGACTTCAACTCCCAGAATCCCCCAGCTGGGAATGGAAACCATGGTAACAGGAAATGTGGGAACCTGTTTACTCTGCAACTCTATGGCCCTTTCTATTTCTCCTTATATGTAGAATTGACTTCATGCTTCTTTGGATGATATATATCAGTGTTTCTCAACCTTGGCAACTTTAAGTCCTGTGGACTTCAACTCCCAGAATCCCCCAGCCAGCTTTGCTGGCTGGGGGATTCTGGGAGTTGAAGTCCACAGGACTTAAAGTTGCCAAGGTTGAGAAACACTGTTCTAGAAGTTGCTGAATTACAACTCTTAGCAGCCTGAGGTAAGGTGGCTAATGCTAAGGGATGGTGGGAGTTGTAGTTCCACAACAAATGGAAGGCCTCATTCTTCAGACACCAATCCTATTTCATCAGTCTCACTGCATATGTTGAGATCTGACAAATCTACTCCAGGGCTAAATACAACCCACCAGGCCCTGTGCAGCATCGTATGACGACGTTTCTCCAGCCTATTAACTTATGATAATCTGAACTGCCACGCAAACAAAACCTGCACGCACATTTTAACCTTGCAAGGCTGCCGTGTTACATCCCAGCAAAAGGCTGGGGGTGAGGGGACTATTAGAAACATTTAAATGCATGAATACATTCAAGAATAAACAGCCCCCCCAAAAAATCAGATCATTACAATAAAGTGTGTTTTAGTAACGTTCTGTTCCTATTGAGCTTGCTGAAGCATTGACTCTTTTTTTTTAAAAAAAATTATTTTTATTACATAAACAACACATACACACAACAATAAAAAAAGGGAAAAAAAGAACACACACACAAAAGAGAAAAAACCCATCATCACATACAGCATGTCGTTTGGTTACAGGTATTTTAACATTTATCATTCTTGTACATTTATTATTTCATTTAATAGGTTATAATATACAGTTTGGGTTGCTTTGTTTACCATCCCTTCCTCCTGTTATAACACCACCTTATTCTCCCTTTCTTTTCTCCCTCCCTCCCTTCTCTACTTTCTTCCTTCCTCCTCTCCTTTCCCTTCCTTCTTCCTGTACCTTTCTCCTACTCCTGCTCTTCCTCTTCCCCTTCCTACCCTCTCTCCTCCTCTTTCTCTCCTTTCCATCCTCCTCTCCTTACCTCTTTTTTTTCACCCTCTCTCCCTTCTCTACTTTCTTCCTTCCTCCTCTCCTTCCCCTTCCTTCTTCCCTTATCTCTCCTTTACTCCTGCTCTTCCTCTTTCCCTTCCTACCCTCTCTCCTTCCTCTTTTCTCCCTTCCACCCTCCTTTCCTTTCCCTTTCCTTTCTCCCTCCCTCCCTTCTCTACTTTCCTCCTTCCTCTTCTCAATGAAGCGTTGACTCTTGTTTTATCAAGAATGTCCAGTTGGTCAAGGGTAAAGCGATTCAGATTAGCTGGGGAGCTGTCCAGTGTGAAGATTAGTGTGAGAGATGTTGCTTCAGCAATGGCTGGGTTCCAGCTGAGCAGTTGTCTAAGTGACTTTGCTTCCTTATGTTTTTTTTCCTTGCTTTTCCCTGGCTTGACTGGTCTCAAAGAGGCTATTTTGTTTTATCTTCCTCCTAAGAAAATGGCCAGGGAAGAAACTCTTTTCAAGTTCATTGACTGAGGCTTGAGATGTTTTGGAAAAGAACGAGGCCTTTCTCAAGGCATTCAGCAAACTGCAAAAGTAAAATTTATTGGGTTGCTTATTCCCTGCCTTTATTGTTTTTATAAATAACTCAAAGCAGCAAACATGCACAGCGGCGGTGGGTTTCAAAGATTGTTTGAACCTACTCTGGGTGTGGCCTCCTTTGTGGGAGTGGCTTGCCACCCATGTGACCGGATGGGAGTGGCTTGCCACCCATGTGACCGGATATGAAGATGCCGATGACACTTGTCAGAACCACCTTAAATTACCTCTCACACAGCACTGGCATGCATAAGAATAGGATGTAAACTTGTTTTTTAAAAGGCATCTTTGGTTTGCGTTAAAACAACTTCAACACACGCAATGTTCTGATTGCACCACAAATGCAGTAGTCATCCTTCCCTTTCACAGAGGCACTGAGTTTTATAAATATGAGCATGATAGTGTAGAATAATCATCTCCAAGGACCAGTGGTGGGTTTCAAAAAATTTTGGAACCTCTTCTGTAGGTGTGGTCTGCTTTCCGGGTCCACTGGTGGAACCTCTTCTACCCGGTTCGGTAGATTTGACGAACCGGTTCTACTGAATAGGTGCGAACTGGTAGGAACCCACCTCTGATGCACAATACTTCTTCCTCTTCCTATTTCCCCCACAACAACAACACTGAGGTGAGCTCAGCTGAGCTGAGAGTGACTGGCTCAAAGTCACCGATTTGGCTTGCATGCCTAAAGCGGGACTAGAACTCACAGTCGCTTAGCTTCTAGTCTGGTGCCTTAACCACTAGACCAAAATCCCATAAGTCTCACTTCAGAGCTAGAGTAACCATACATGATCTGGAACTCAAGTATGAACTGAAGAAATAGAAAAGTGTATGGCAAATTCTCCATGAGACAGTTTATCCTCTGGCAATGTTGCTTGGGGGTGGGGGAGAGAATAAGCCAACAGTAGATTTGTCTTTCTTGATCTGAGAACAAAGAAGGCAAAAGCAGAGTGAGTTGGAAACTCACACAGATCTCATCCTCTGGCAGTTTTTGCAATCTTCAAGATCTCATTAGAGTTGCTGGCTTACCATAGGACAGTTACTCATCTCAGTATTGGAGATATTTCCCTGATATTTCCTTGATACCTAGGTTTCTCCTTCCATTGTCTCCAATGCATTAGGGGAAATCGTTCCACTAGGATGGAGTTCCTTAACCTTGAATTATGTCACTCATCTTCCTCAGCCGTAGACCATGTCGATTGTGGCTGATGGGTATCAAAACTAAAATAGAGGGAAGGAGCTGTGTGGAGGAAAATGATATGGAAGCAGAGGTGGGTTCCTACCAGTTCGCACCTATTCGGTAGAACCGGTTCGCCAAATCTACCGAACCGGTTAGAAGAGCTTCCACCAGTGGACCCAGAAAGCAGGCCACACCACTGCCCCCCCACACACACACAGAGGCAGACAGACTGACACAGAGAGAGAGAGAAAGAGAAAGAAAGGAAGAAATAAATAAAGAAAAAAGAATGAAAAAGAGTGAGAGATGAAAGAAAAAAGAAAAAAGGGACAGAGAGACAAAAGGAAGGAAAGAGAGAGAGAGAAAGAGAGAGAGAGAGAGAACACATGGCCGGCAAGCCACTCCCACCAGGTCACATGGCTGGCAAGCCACTCCCACAAAGGAGGCCACACCCACATAGTAGGTTCCAAAATTTTTTGAAACCCACCACTGTATGGAAGGAACAGGTAAAGAGAAGCCAAACCAACCTTAGCCTGCAGTTTAGATGAGGAGAGGTAATTGGGTAAAAGGCTACTCCTTGAGGCTCAGTTCAACACTGCTCTGTGGGAATCTGAAGCAGGGACAGAGGGTGCACTGCAAGCTGCAAAACTGATTCCCTCTCCATTTCCTTTTTGCACGTATCTGTAAAGCGTACACACACAAAACCCTGCCCAAAAGCCAATACCGTAGAGGCAGCTCAAACGGAAAGAAGGAGATCTAAATTGCAGCCCAGCTTGGGATAATGCGGGATGAGTAAAAAATACATTTTATAAACTGTAAAAGCTAGAATAAGTAGAACAGGTTGTGTTAAAGATGCCCGGCCTGCTCTAAAGAGGAACTGGGGGTGGGGGGGAAGGACGACCCAAGAGGCAGTGGCAGCCATATTTATTGTGATGTAAGCTCTCCTCAGAGGCAGGGAACGTTGTTTGCTACTGTGTCAGAGGTGCATGTATAACAGAGGTGGGTTCCTACCAGTTCGCACCTATTCGGTAGAACCGGTTCGTCAAATCTACCGAACCAGTTAGAAGAGGTTCCACCAGTGGACCCGGAAAGCAGGCCACACCTACAGAAGAAGAGGTTCCAAAAATTTTTTGAAACCCACCATTCACACACACACACGCACACACACACACACAGACTGACAGACACAGAGAGAGAGAAAGAAAGAAAGAAATTAAAAAAAGAAAAAAGAAAGAAAAAGAGTGAGAGAGAGATGAAAGAAAAAAAGAAAAAAGGGTCAGAGAGACAAAAGGAAGGAGAGAGAGAGAGAGAGAGAGAGAGAGAGAGAACACATGGCTGGCAAGCCACTCCCACCAGGTCACATGGCCGGCAAGCCAGTCCCACAAAGGAGGCCACACCCACAGAGTAGGTTCGAAAATTTTTTGAAACCCACCACTGATGTATAAGTATATTTGCCAGTGTAATGAAGGAGAGGGATTGTCTGGCCTTGAAAGGTGAGGGGCCCTTATTGCAATCTGTGCCCTTCCTGCTAGAAAGCCTTTGGGGAAATTTCTGTTAAGGGATGAGTGTTCATAAGCTTCCATGTTGTATTTGGCTGATCACGCAGAGAAATCAACAATAGCAATAGCAGTAGACTTATATACCACTTCATAGGGCTTTCAGCCCTCTCTAAGCGGTTTACAGAGTCAGCATATTGCCCCCAACAACAATCTGGATCCTCATTTTACCCACCTCGGAAGGATAGAAGGCTGAGTCAACCTTGAGCCGGTGAGATTTAAACAGCCGAACTGCAGAACTGCAGAACTGCAGTCAGCTGAAGTGGCCTGCAGTACTGCACCCTAACCACTGCGCCACCTCGGCTCTTCACAAGCAAATGATCCTTGTTCCTCTAAGGGCTCTTCTTTCTCATCCTGGTTCAGCCCAGGCCACCACTGCCACTCATCTCTCCTTGCCTCATGCCTTAATGGGGACAAGCATGGCAGAGTCAGATCTCCTGAAGTCTCTGAAGGGCTCTGTGCTCTGAAGATGAGCCTGATGGAGCTGTCACTCACAGGGGGAGGAATCTCCTCGGGAACAGCACCTTTAACTAGAGAATTGCTGGTTCTTCAGGCATGTAGTATCAGTTTAGTTTACTTTATTGTCATTGCACCTTGCACAATGAAATTGAATGCAATCTTCGGTGTACAATGACAGTTCGGGTTGTGGTTGTTAAGGAATCATGCGCAGTCATTAAGCACAACATCAGGTGGTGGCTGCTTTCCTGCTTGACTTGACTTATTGGAAGCTGGCAGTGAAGATCACAAGTGGGGATGATGTGACTGAGGGAAGATGTGAGACCACTGTAACTGTATGCCAGTTGCCAAGTGCCCCAATCATGATCCTGTGACTGTGGGGACACTGCGATAGGCACAACTTCAAGGACAGGCCGTAAGTCTTCTTCTTGAGCACTGTTGTAACTTCGAATGGATGCTGAAGAAGAAGTCACTAAGTGGGGATTACCTGTATAGTCAAAAGCCCTTCCCTGTCTTTCATGGTTGACAAA
Organism: Thamnophis elegans; assembly: GCF_009769535.1. Taxonomy (NCBI): domain Eukaryota; kingdom Metazoa; phylum Chordata; class Lepidosauria; order Squamata; family Natricidae; genus Thamnophis; species Thamnophis elegans. Next base: position 8,688,236 of record NC_045542.1, read on the forward strand.
GTATAATGCAGTGGTGGGATTCAAATAACTTAACAACCGGTTCTCTGCCCTAATGACCATCTGGGTAGGTGGGGCTCCATGGTCATGTGACTGGGTGGGCGTGGCCAACTCAAGGTCACTCAGGTCGATGGGCACTTCACCTTAGTTGTTACAATGGTAATAAGGGTTAACCGGAGAGGCACTTTCTGTAAGCAATAAAGATCAGGCTAGAAACAACACCAGAATGTTTCCCTCCTGCTTTCCTTACAGGATTAGCCCTGTAAAGTGGAATAAAACAAAAGGAGATTTTTTTCCAACAACTGGATCTCCCAACTCCTTAGAAAGTGAACAACCGGTTCTCCCGGATAGGTGCGAACTGGCTGAATCCCACCACTGGTATAATGATAACCCTGACAAACAACAATCAGATCAACCACTTGGTGGGGTCTCTGGCATGCTGGCAAAACCATCTCTTCCTGCTTTTTGAAAGATTGTCGCGGGGGGGGGGGAACCGTATTGTTTCTGCAAGGATGTTGTTCCTCGTATACCTTCAATTCCTCTCAGCTGAAAAAGAACGCCTGCACAACATCCTCTCTTTCTCTTCCAGTCCCTCCGTTTTCTCCTCCTCCTCCTTCCTGCAGGGATAGCAATCCATGGCTCCGCCCAGAGGCCTAGCTGCCTCCTCCGGTATTTTATGAGAACATATAAAATTATTAGCACACATTCGCCGCCAGATTAAAAGAATGGTTGAAGAAGGGTCCAGGATGGCTGCTTCATGCCTTCCATCCAGACAGTGAGTAACCCTTTTCTCAGTCTTCCATCTTCAGGCTGCTGGTAGGACCTTCCCTGCTAATAAAAGGAGTCCAAGAGCTCTTTCAGCCAGTTGTTCTTCTACATGCAATAATATTTTCCCCGTGAAAGGATGGGAGAGGATTTGGTCCATGTTTTCTGGATAGGAGAATGACATGCAGCGCTTCGGTGCCCCTGCTCAGCTGAGCAGACTTCCTCGCTGACTGTGCCGATTCGGCTCATGAGCAGGAGCCTCAAGAAGACCACTCCGGTTGCTCCTTCCACATTCTTGCCAGGGGTTTCCATGGTTTTTAACTCGCGTTATCTCCTAGAGTGAAATGAACTTGAAATCCTAATGCAGTCTGCCAAAAGTAAAAAAAAAGAGAGAGAACAAAAAAAAAGGAATAAGCATCACATGATGCACTTCAGTGCAATTTGAAGTTCTCTAATTTAAGCTAATGCATTTTGAATAAAAATAGGAATTGATTGGGATAGGAGAGTCGAGAAGGAAGAAAACAGGGGTTGTGGCAGCCAAATACATGCAGCAGTAGCTTTTAAAGCCCCCCAGTTGGTTCGTAGAATTGCATTAATGCATTGTAAAGTTGTCAGCCCAAGGCTGACCTCTTAGAAGTACGGGCCCTGCACTATGGAGAAAGACCATGTCCCTTCTGATTCCTGCTTCACTTAAAATGGAAGCTCCACCCCAATTTAATAACTAAAAGAGTAGAGTAGAGTAGAGTAGAGTAGAGTAGAGTAGAATAGAATAGAATAGAATAGAATAGACTTGACTTGACTAGACTAGACAATGGAATGGAATGGAATGAATGGAAAGGAAAGGAATGGAATGGAATGGAAAGGAATGGAATGGAAAGGAATGGAATGGAATGGAATAGAATAGAGTAGAATAGAATAGAATAGAATAGAATAGAATAGAATAGAATAGAATAGAATAGACTTGACTAGACTAGACAATGGAATGGAAAGGAAAGGAATGGAATGGAATGGAATGGAAAGGAATGGAATGGAATAGACTAGACTAGACTAGACTAGACTAGACTAGACTAGACTAGACTAGACTAGACTAGACAATGGAATGGAAAGGAAAGGAAAGGAATGGAAAGGAATGGAATAGAATAGAATAGAATAGAATAGAATAGACAATGGAATGGAAAGGAATGGAATGGAATGGAAAGGAATGGAATAGAATAGAATAGAATAGAATAGAATAGAATAGACTTGACTAGACTAGACTAGACTAGACAATGGAATGGAAAGGAAAGGAAAGGAAAGGAAAGGAATAGAATAGAATAGAATAGAATAGAATAGAATAGAATAGAATAGAATAGAATAGAATAGACAGAGCCTGGGGGCAGAGTCAAGAGAGGAATTAGCCTGGAGTCAATATATTGTCACAAGCAATCCAAGTCTAACCCCCCACCCCAAACCGAATTCCACTGACTCTTATCTAGTGCCAATTTAGTGCTGAACACTAGCAGGTCAAATTCATGTGTATAGGCATGAGCAATACATCTTCTTAACTGGAACTTAACATGTGTAGCAGTGGTGGGTTACGACCGGTACGGCCCGGATACCATTTCGGTACAGTGCTCTGGTGGGCCCACTTGCCCGTCCGTGCTCCTTACTGGTATTTGAGGTTTTCGGGGCTTCTATGCATGCGCACGGAGCATACGGCGCCTCCTCCGTGCAACTGAGCATTGCGGGTGGTAAGTACGCTGTGCGCATTTATATGGTGGACGCCCAGCCCCGTTGCACCGTACCGCTTGCAACGGGATCTGCAACCCACCACTGATGTGTGATCCTGATTTTTAGTACCTGATAACAGAACAGAACACACAGAACAGAACAGAATGCTCATGGGACACTAACCTTGAAAGTCAGAAGCTGAGCAAATCCAGGCAAGGCTTTAAAAATCCTGTCTGAGAACAGGAGTTTTGCTGCTCCATCTAGGTAATCTATTGTAATACAGAGCAATGCTCTGATTGAGTGTAGAGCTTCCTCTTATTTTTCCTATATTGGTGATACAGCGGCAACCAGAAGGAGCCCGTGTTCCATATACTTCAGGTCTTTTTCTTAGGCTGGAGGTGTTTTTATTTAAAGTGCAAATAAATGTTTAAAGCCTTGTGCAGCTCAAATTCAAGCTTCACCGTGTCACCATTGCTTTCATCTTCCCTCCCTTTCAGTCACTTGGTCCAGCTTGAAGGCTGAGAGAAATGCTTAAGGAATCAAAAGGTATTTGACCAATATTCATTAAAGTGCAGGCTTAATATTCATTAATCTTGCAGGCTTAGATCTATGCTTTGTAGGCCCTAAGAAAGGTCTGTTTTCCCAAACTGAGTGCCATCCAGATTGTATCTTTAGGGAGATCAACTGGGAGAAACTTCTGAAGGTTGTTTTAAATTGGGCTTAGATAAATCTGGAGTGAGCAAAAGTCTCTTAAATTGAAGGTGGTGGAAAGAGAGGCACCACAAACACCTTCCCCATTCTTCTCTCAACCTGACACAACACTAATAATTTTAAAGGTCAATTGTATCATATTTTCCTCTATTTTTAAAATTCCCAAACTGCCTTGCATTTTGCAAACAGTCCATTCCGTTCGGAAATCCAATAGTGATTTAATCAAATCACTGAATCAAATTAAATTTCCACATCAGATGGCGGAATCAAATTCGTCATGTCGCTTTGCGCACGTACAAAAATACCTTTTCCCTGGTTCAATCCACTTTCCAAACAGGATGAAATCAGTTTAAGGGGGGGGGGGGGCGGCTCACTTAAAAAAAAAAAAATCCAAACATGACCAATTTAGAAATCAAATCACCATGACTGTGAAATCTGCATCCAAATAGCTAAATTGAAATGGATCTGATCTGTTTCCCAACCTTCTCCTGTGTATGGAGGAAAAGTAGTAGTAAAGAATTGGAGAGTGGCTGGCTGGTGACCACTCGGGGGAGAGCCTTTTCGGTTGCTGCTCCGGCTCCGTGGAACGAGTTACCAGCAGAGATCCGGACCCTCCCCACCCTTGCAGCCTTCCAAAAAGCCACCAAAACCTGGCTGTTCCGGTAGGCCTGGGGTTGCTGACTCAAATCAGGTCAACCCCCAATTAACCCGGATGTACGTTGTCTTTTTAAAATGTTTGTATTGTTTTATGATCTTCCCCTGAATGTTATTTTATTTTATTCGTACTTGTAAGCCGCCCTGAGTCCCCCCCACCCCCGGGATTGGGCGGCATATAAACCCATTAGATTGCTAAATTGCTAAATTGAGAGAGAAAAATTAAGGATATAATTGCTGAATGGAATTTATGCTGTGCATTAAAATGGGGAAGGGTTTTTATATCCATCTATCACACTCAAGGCCCGCAGGCCACATTTAGCCTGCAGGATGCTTAAATCCGGCCCATGGGGCTGCCCTGGAAACAGCAAAGGACTGGCCTGTGTTGCCTCTGCCAGAGAAAACAAAGCTCGGGAAGGCAGCGTGCAATCTTCCCAGGCTCTGTTTTCGGCTGCAACGGCCTCCTGCAGTCCTCTGCCAATGAAAACTGACCTCTGCAAGCTCTGTTTTTGCTGGTAGAAGACTGCAGGAGGCTGTTGCAGCTGAAAATGAGTGACGTCAAGCTGACATGAGTGATGATGATCTGTCCATGCCAGTGGTGGGTTTCAAAAAAAATTTGAACCTATTCTGTGGGTGTGACCTCCTTTGTGGGAGTGGCTTGCCGGCCATGTGACTTGGTGGGAGTGGCTTTCTGGCCATGTGTTTTTTCTCTCTCTCTCTCTCTCACACACACACATACACACTCTCTCTCTCTTTCCTTCCTTTTGTCTCTCTGTCCCTTTTTCCTTTTTTTCTTTCATCTCTCTTTTTCTTTCTTTCTTTTTTCTTTCTTTATTTCTTCCTTTCTTCCTCTTTCTTTCTTTGTGTGAGTCTGTGTGTGTGTGTGTGTGTGTGTGTGTGTGTGTGTCAGTGGTGGGTTTCAAAAAATTTTGAACCTACTCTGTGGGTGTGGCCTCATTGTGGGAGTGGCTTGCTGGCCATGTGACCTGGTGGGAGTGGCTTTCTGGCCATGTGTTTTCTCTCTCTCTCTCTCTCTCTCTCTCTCTCTCTCTCTCTCTCTCTCTCTCTCTCTCTCTCTTTCCTTCCTTTTGTCTCTCTGTCCCTTTTTCCTTTTTTTCTTTCATCTCTCTTTCTTTTTTCTTTTTTTCTTTATTTATTTCTTCCTTTCTTCCTCTTTCTCTGTGTGAGTCTGTGTGTGTGTGTGTGTGTGTGTGTGTGTGTGTGTGTGTGTGTCAATGGTGGGTTTCAAAAAAGTTTGGAACCTCTTCTGTAGGTGTGGCCTGCTTTCCGGGTCCACTGGTGGAACCTCTTCTAACCAGTTTGGTAGATTTGACGAACCGGTTCTACCGAATAGGTGCGAACTGGTAGGAACCCACCTCTGGTCCATGCCCACCCGGCCACACACAACTGCCTGACCGCACTGAGGTCAAACACAACCCTGACACGGCCCTCCGTGAAATCGAGTTTGACGCCCCTAGTCTATGTCTATTTTCTAGGTAAAGCTTTATAGACTGGATTTGAGAGGCTAAAATCAGCTTGCAGTAATGAGCTGGCCAAAAAGGACACTGGGACAGATTCCCACAATTCCCTTGAATTTTCCAGGTCCTGTTGTCCTCTTTGGTCTGCTCCTCTCCACTTGCAGCCAAGAATGCTGAGATGCCAGAGATAGAAGAGGACAAAACTGACTATTTGTCCCATAGTGTCAAAGCCAACTTTTGACTAAGATGCTTTTAATCTCGAACGGTGCTATTATTAGCAAAACACCTTGCCAGGGTGAAAGAAAATGAGCAGAGTCAGTCTCTCTTAGCCAAAGCACTGTCAGGTTAGGGATGTAACAAAATGATGAGAGGAGGAACAGCAGGAGGGAAAATTACAGATACAGTTTATAGAAGGAAATAGATGCTCCTCACCACTGAGATAAGGGTGGTGCATAAGCAGGGTGAGCAGGGATGCCAGGTTTAAATTTAGAAAATCTCTGGAAGAAAGCAATCGATTCTGAGATGTGATTTAGTGACAAGACAGAGTAGTCCACAATCCAGAATCAGTTTCCTTGAATTTTTTTTAAATTGGATTTATATGTCGCCCTTCTCCCAAAGGACTTAGGGCCGTGTACAACATTAAAAAAAAACCACATATTACAAAAGTTAAAAAGGAAATTAGATAGAGTATCCAAAAAACAAACCCAATTAAAATTAACAATAACATTTAAAAAATTCGAATTAGAATTAACAATAATCAATCATTTATTTTGTTTTGTTCAGGCCAGGCCGGCTTGCTGGAAAAGCCAACTTTTTAGGGCGCGTTGGAAGGACCGGAGGTCAGGGATTATACGAAGCTCGGGGGGCAGCTCATTCCAGAGGGAAGGCACTCCCACAGAGAAGGGTCTCCCCCTGGGGGTCGCTAGCCGACACTGTCTGGCCGACGGCACCCTGAGGAGGCCAACACTGTGGGATCGCACTGGATGGTGGGAAGCTACCGGTGGCAGTAGGTGGTCTCGCAGGTATCCTGGGCCGAAGCCGTGGAGTGCTTTAAAGGTCATAATTAGTACCTTGAATCGCACCTGGAAGACAACCGGCAACCAGTGCAGGCCGCCTAAAAGGGGCACAACATGGGAGCACCTAGGTACCCTAAGAAGAGCATCCGGAGACTTCAGCTTGTCCAGAATGCAGCCGCACGAGCGATCGTGGGTGCACCTCGGTTCACCCACGTAACACTTATCCTCCGCGAGCTGCACTGGCTGCCTATTGGTCTTCAGATACGCTTCAAGGCGCTAGTCGTCACTTATAAAGCCCTTCATGGTATTGGACCTGGGTACTTGAGAGACCGCCTGCTGCCAATTACCTCCAATAGACCGATCAGATCCCACAGATTAGGCCTCCTCCGAATTCCATCTACTGGCCAATGCCGATTGGCTACCACCCGGAGGAGAGCCTTCTCTGTGGCCGCTCCGACCCTCTGGAACGAGCTCCCCGTGGAGATTCGAACCCTCACCACCCTCCAGGCCTTCCGCAAAGCCCTTAAAACCTGGCTGTTCCGACAGGCCTGGAGCTAAAGAGCTGTTGCCCCCCTCCTCGAATGGTATGGTTGTCGTGTGTTTTTAAATTGTGTATTGTTATGTTCGTCTTTTTTATCCCTTGTCTGTACCCCCTTCCCTGACTTGAATTGTGAGCCACCCTGAGTCCCCTTCGGGGAAAAGGGAGGCATATAAATGCAATAAATTCAATTCAATTCAATTCAATTACCCCCATGACAACCCGCGCAGCCGCATTCTGGACCAGTTGAAGCCTCCCGGTGCTCTTCAAGAGCAGCCCTATGTAGAGAGTGTTACAGCAGTCCAGGCGAGAAAGGACGCTTAGTAACTTAGTAACTTAGTAACTTAAATTCTGAGCTTAACTTACTGCAATAGCATGAGTATATTCTAAGGTGGCAAGAGAACAGGGTGATGCAAGGAAATTCCTTGGGGGAAGATAGACTAGGAAGAAGGATGCTAAATTGTCAACTGTTCAAAAGAGAAACAGCCCTTTCCTTCCCTTCCTTCTCCTCTCCTCTCCTTCTTTTGTTCTGAACAATTTGCAGAAATGCAAACAATTATTATGATTTTTCTCAGTTCATGGTGATAAATGCATAATTGCTCTTCTTTCCCCAAGAAAGCTACTCTGCAAAGAACGCTAGAGTGACAGATAATGACCAGCACTTTCCTAGCACAATATTGGCACTGGTCTTCTTAACTGAATTCCAGGAGTCTGCTCTCCTGTATCTACCCTATACAGGTAATCCTCGATTTATGACCAGAATTGAGCCCAAAAGTTCTGTTGCTAAGCAAGACAATAGTTAAGTGAGTTTTGTCCAATTTTACTACCTTTCTTGCCACAATTGTTAAGTGAATTACTGCAGTTGTTAAGTTAGTAACACTGTTGTTAAGTGAATCTGGCTTCCCCATTGACTCTGGCTTTTCAGATGGTCTCAGAAGGTGATCACATGATCCTGGGGCATTGCAACCATCATAGATACATGCTAATTGCCAAATGTCTGAATTTTGATCATGTGATCTCAGAGATGCTGCAGCTATCATAAATGTGAAAAGCAATCATAAGTCACCTTTTAAAGTGCAGCTGTAGTCATTAAATGAATTGTTTTAAGGACAACCTGTATTGATAGTTATTCTAACCACGTGATTTTTGAGAAGTATGGCACCAGAGGTTCATTCAAAACTCAAAATATAAAAGCTCATTTAAAAGTTTGTAACCCAAAATACAGAAGTGACCACTTAAGCATAGACCAAGGATCCTTTTGAGATATTTTAAGGTCAGGAAAACTAAATTTCGGCGGTGTGGGTTCCTTACAGATGTTTAAAGTGAAGTGCAAAGTTGCACCTGCCAGAATCCTATCTCGTATAGAAAAGCATTTAAAGCTTTACTCAGTATACCTGAGACAGGTGCTGAGAAGCACTCAGTTTAAAGGTTCCTTTTCCTTGGAAAACAGTACCATATCTCGCTGTTTCCTTTGCCAAAGGATAATGACAACAACAACAATAACAACAATAATATTTGTTGACTTTTGGTGGCTCTTTCAAGAATTATTAAAAGTCATATTGACATATTTGCCTCCCTTGAAAATATATTTCCTCCAGCCTTTTCTCAAATGAAATGTACATTCAAAAAACACCATGCAATATTTACCAGGAGATCATATGTCAGTCAGAGTACTCCCTCCACATACATATACCCTCTTCAATCAATGATAGCAAATAATATACATTGGGGGAAAAGTATTTTAAGCCTGTCCTCTCAGTGATCAATGTGCAGGGATGCCCGGTCAATAGTAGAATATTAACCAGTATTTCTCCTATGATTTTAACGTAATACAGTCATAGGGCACCTGGGTTGCCCAGTATATATATAGGCTCTTTGTTTTGATCTACTGCAGCAGAAGACAGGAGTCCAAGTGTCACCCTATAGACCAACAAATTTAATATTGTTGCATAAATAGGTTATGTAATAGGGAATACATTAACCCTAAAGGTGCCAGAAGATTCTGCTGTTTTTGCAAAGAGAAGATATAGAATGAGATGGCTGCAATTCTCCCCAACAACCTCAAAGCCAAGGTCATGGTCATTAATTCTGATTACATTTCTTTCTGCTCCCTTACAGTTTATGATTGATTTTTCTATTCATTATTTTATTTAACTGCTTTCAGCTGAATATTTTAACAGAACGAAATCATTTTAAAAGGATGTATGTCCTCCATAATTGATTGCAATTTGTATATCTTCTGTATCATCCAAAAATCAGATCTGATTCTTTCTTCCCTGTTATTAACACGTGGTGGGCACCTTTAGGAGCCTGTAAAGAATTCACTTGTTCCCTTCTAGTGCGGGTCACCAAAGGTTGTTGACCCTGTTTCCAAGGAAACTGATATGACATGCATTTATTTTGTTGGACAAAATTCTACTTGTGTTTGAGTAGGCAAGTTAGTCCTATAAGAGTTTATCAGTTTACCTATTTGTTATTCTGGACAGAGCTATTATATGCAAACAGTTTAAATACAACTTTCCAACAAATCGTATATCCACTTTATAGTTGAGCCTCTAACTTTCCTTTCATTGGATTGTTGCTGCGCCTACTATCATTATTACTATTCCAGTTATTATTGATGAACCTATGATTATTTCTATATAACCATTGCCAAATATACAAAGTATTTAATACAGTATAACTTTTCTATTCCAATGTGGGAAAATGAACATAGCACACTGTCCAGTGGAATGTACGCCCGTGGGATATCCCAGCTGCTGCAAAGATCAAGTACTTTAAATAGATAAAAGTAAGATTTCTTTTTAAAAAAATTAATTAAACTTATTTAAACATTAAAAAGCAAACAACAATACTGTTATGGACTCACTGTAATGAGTGGAAATTTGTGGCGGTGTTTTTTTAAAGGAAGATTTCTTAATGCCTACCTTAATTTTCAGAGACATTATACCCCTGACTGCCTTCATCATAACAAGGGATGACTTTCTGCCTCCAGAATCATATGTTTAAAAAAAAAACACCTCCCTGTGTCATCCGCATGGCCATTCTCATGGCCAAAGGGGATAAACAGCCAATTATTTGGACTAAGCCTTGAGATTCTGGTGGGTGTAAGAATAGCAGTTTGTTCATTTATCCATTGTAGGGAAGGATGATCCCCAAATGATTTACAGAGGTAAGATACTTTGCCGCTATAAAAGCATCCTCTCTTTCTATGGGCTCTGATTATCGAGTCTACTTGCAGTGTGGTGGGGAGCAGACTTTAAACCATCTCACCACAATCTAGGCTCAGGAATTCTGGTTTTGTGATTCCCAATGGGAATGGGAAGGCTGGCTTGATATGTTGCTGTAGAACTGTGACCTGCTACGTCCATATATCAATATGTTTATCAAGGAGCTTAGTTCTTGATTTGGCTACTCAAATAGTAGAATGGTTTTTTACCTTGCCTAAGAAATAAAATAACCTTAGAACATTGTGCCAGGGAGAACAGTGGCATATGTTATTTTCCTTGCTTCCCCTCCTTCTATTGCTATGTTTACTAGAGGGAATTCTTTCCTGTAACAGTAATACTCGGGCTCATCCCATGAAATGAAATTGATGGGCAAGAGATTTGGGACAGAGAGAATAAGCTTTTATTTGATTGCTGCTAAGCAAATAGATTTAAAGGGGACAGAATAAATTCATAGCTGATAAATCATGACTCCTAGATAGAAATCTCAGATTTTACGACAGTATTTCTTTACATGCTTATTCCTGGAAGATAAATGGAAGGGGCCTATTACTTTCACCTCCGATCCATGGCCTTGTTTTCATTTATTTAAACAATTTGTTTGTTTTATTTATTTCATTTTCATTATCATAATATAAAATACAAACGAAAACAAAGATAATAGGGAAATGGGAAAGGAAAAAAAAGAAGGAAAGAGAAGTGTGGAGTAAGGGGAACAAAAGAAGAAAGAAAATGCATTAATTTCCATTTTTTTTCAGTGTAGCAGAATAAAAATAATCAAAATGCAGCCTTAACCTTTTACTTTTATATACTTTGTATATACTAGAGATTTCAATAGCAATACATTCGTATTCTTATACATAGCGAGCAATTTGATAGTTTGTGAAGTCAGAAATTCGGACTCTAGAACATCATCTGTCGGCTGTGACCAGGGGGACCTTTGCCCAGGTTCGCCTGGTGCACCAATTGCGGCCCTACCTGGACCGGGAGGCCCTTCGGATAGTCACTCACGCCCTCATCACCTCAAGACTGGATTACTGTAACATGCTCTACATGGGGCTGCCCTTGAAGAGTGTTTGAAGACTTCAGCTTGTCCAGAACATAGCCGCACGAGCGATTGTGCGTGCACCTCGGTACACCCACGTTACACCTATCCTCCGCGAGCTGCACTGGCTGCCTATTGGTCTCCGGACACGCTTCAAGGTGCTAGTCGTTACTTTTAAAGCCCTACATGGTATCAGACCTGGGTACTTGAGAGACCGCCTCCTGCCACATACCTCCCAAAGACCTATCAGATCCCACAGACTAGGCCTCCTCCGAATTCCATCTGCCGGCCAATGTCGGCTGGCGACTCCTCGGGGGAGAGCCTTCTCTGTGGCTGCTCCGGCCCTCTGGAACGATCTCCCGTGGAGACCCAGACCCTTACTACCCTTCCGGCCTTCCGCAAAGCGGTTAAGACCTGGCTGTTCCGGTAGGCCTGGGGCTGTTGAGCCATCCAGCCCCATCCGAGGTTATGGCTGTTGTAGAATTTTAAATTGTTGTTTTTATTTTATTTTTTGTATCCCCTCCCTTTTTTATTGTGAGCCGCCCTGAGTCTCTCGGGAATATGGCGGCATACAAACTCAATAAATTGAATTGAATTGAATTGAATTCTCCTTGTTGAAATAAGTCTATGATGCCACAATGAGCCAGAGCTATAGAGCCAAAACAACTCTAGACTTTTAATACTAGAATTGACAAATGATAACCCAGTTTATATAATTGATAAAATCAAAAACATTACTGATTGGCCCCCTTCTAAAAACAAATAATAAATTGCACATTGGACTACAAAATCAGTCTCTTTTGGAGATAAATAAGGGAATGGCTGGTGTCTGTTTTTTTTCACTGACAGGATTACTGAACAGTACAAGCAAATTCAATATAAGAGAGGAATCTACTTCCAACCTGTATCCTCTAAACTTTCTAAAGCATCCCTCTTAAAATAAGAATGAACAGTGCAATATAGAAATACGGTATACAACACAAAATTCCTTACAATAGATTTCAAAGCAATCTCAGCAATAACTAAGCAGGGGATTTTCTATAATTTATATGTGTAATATCATATGATATGATATTACACATATAAATTGTGGGTGGAGAATAGATAATAAATCATGGGGAAAATGTGAGCATGAATACTGTATTAGCCACTTGTCTGAATATCTTGGAATCAATAGTAGTAAACAGAAAACTGGCTGAAAGGTCTTTTTCAGTACTCTGGACAGTTCCTTCGCCTTGTCAATAACTTGCTGTACAGTACAATCTACGTTTTCTGCCTGTGCTTGGAGGACCACTGGTGGTCCTTGAAGATACTGCAGGTGGTCCCGAGTTTCCACACCCCTACACTTTCTCAAGTGCTACCCAAATTTGAAAGATATTTTTGGTTCAACCAGTGTTTTTGGTTGAAAACTTGTACAATACTGGCATTTTCATTAAATTTTTTGCAAGAGATTAGCGTCCTCACTTGAAATTTCACGATATTTCAGGTAGCAGAATAACTTTCTCCTGAAAGTTGGGTATCTTTCAAAATATTGATCATTTTAATTTTAAAAATATATTTAATTTTGAAGTTCCCCGGGCACCATCAAGAAGTCGAATACATGTAAAGCAATTCGCATAAAGGAAATAGTCTGGAATCACTATCTCCACGCTGTTATACTGGGTACCAGTGCTTGTTCTTTCCTAGTAGAGGTTGATTTGGGAGGATGAAAAAATAATCATTTGTATGGGAGAAAGGAAGGAAGACTGAAAAGTGGTGTTTCATTCCTCGATAGTAGCAGCCCCATTGGGCCAGAGCCTTGTTTCTCTGAAATCCTATGAAGAAAATGTTCACCCTCAAGGGAGGAGCAGGAGATAATGAGACACAGATACCTTATTTACATTAGGTGTTTTGTGTTTATATATGCTCTTTTTGAAGACAAGAAGACAGCACTGGAAGTCAAACATTTGATTGCTCAAATATCCCATTCCCTCTTTCTAACCGTAGTCTCAAAATGTTGCAGATTATATATTTGGAATGAATTACATAAAGGCAATTAATAAACAGAGCAGAATTGAGTTGAGTCTTGGAAATTCTTGAACTTTAGAAGAGGTGTTTAGAAGCCATAATTATAAGGTTACTTGTTGAATCTAGATATGTTACACTAATTGCATTTACTACTTATGAATCATTTAGTATGATCACCATACATCTTAAAGCCTATATATGCTTATATTATACCTACCAGCTCACCCTGTATGATACCCTTACCTCCACATATGAAGATGTATTCACAACATTGGCTGATTTGGTTGGTTCCTGATCCAGGTTTAAATCCACTACTCACTGAGAGATGTCATGTGTTTGTGTTGGATACAGAGCACTTGGGAAACATACTCACACATACTTATATAATTAGGACCGAGGAATACTTCAAATTCATTTCTAAAAATCAAATGGAGGACATCCATTGGAAAAGACACAGCCGAGGTGGCGCAGTGGTTAAATGCAGCACTGCAGGCTACTGCTAGATCAGCAGTTCAGCGGTTCAAATCTCACCGGCTCAGGGTTGACTCAGCCTTCCATCCTTCCGAGGTGGGTAAAATGAGGACCCGGATTGTTGGGGGCAATATGCTGACTCTCTGTAAACCGCTTAGAGAGGGCTGAAAGCCCTATGAAGCGGTATATAAGTCTACTGCTATTGCTATTGCTAGCTGTTGTAAGGAATTTGAAAATTTTAAACATCTCCATGTTCCAAAGCACTTTTTAAAATTAGAATATGAAGTATTATTGAGCCCTAAGGTAAATTTACCAATTTCATGCGGGTTCCTTAAAAATTAGGAATCTATTTTCTTTTTTGGCTGAAACTCACAGATTTATATGAAAACTGTAGGCTTGGTTTATCTTTCATATTCAAACATGAGACCTGTTTCTTTTCATTAGTGATTAATTGACATTACAGTCTGAACTATGCAGATATCCATTCCCCCCCAAACATTATGTATATTTACCAGTCAGATCTAGAAATAAGCACTTATTTCCCCTCTTTTAACTGACTATAAGACAATTCCTGTTATCAATTTATCAGTTTTGCTCTATAATAAAAAACTGATGTGGGATAGTTTGTTTGTTTGTTTATTTATGCATGCATGTTTGTGTGTGTGTGCATGTGTTTGGGTGTGTTATGTATTACATTCTTACATCTTTTAAATGGTATGTTACAAAGAATATTGAGGAATTTCTTTTTATTGCTTGATTCAAATGCTTGAAGCTTTGATTTATTAATCTGGTACATTTGTATCCCACTTTTATCAATATATTTAAAAAGACAAAGGAAGGGTTGGATAATATGCAAAGTAGTTTATATTTAATCCCTTGGTTCCAAACCCTGCTTGTAGTTAAATAACAACTTTGCTTCTTTTTTTTTTTTAATCTTGCTGTCTTTTATAATATATCAACTTTTATTCAGGCCCTTGGGATCTGCAGGCTGTTCCTGGGAAAATAGCATTTTAAAGAATATCAACAAATTAAATCTGATTAACCAGGAAAGGTTAAGGAAGCTGGAGAGACAGCAACGTGTTTTTAAATTGCACATCATACTACACTATGCAATGTTTTAATCGTAGTTCTTGACTGAGGCACATTGATTAAGCCATAAAATGTTGATCAGCAAACATTAATGTTTGAGTTCATACAACAGACTGGCTTAAATTTAAATATGATACATTGGGGCTTAGCGGAAGGGTGCAAAACCCATGGGCTACCAACACCCTTTTTTTGCAGATCTCTGGATTCCCCCAAAAAACATTTAGGAAAAGAAAAGGAACATAAAGTCTTAGAGATATTTAAAGGCCCCTATTATGCTTCTTTAAACTCTTCACATGGAGAAAGACACACATGTCCTGGCCAAGCCTATTTGGGGGAATTAGCCCTTAGATCAGTGACGTGCGGTCAGCTTTAGGCCTGGTGAGGCACTTTTTAGACTTGTGGACTTCAACTCCCAGAATTCCACAGCCAGGCATGCTCAGTTCCGATTTAAAGCGACATCATTTTTCCCCCTTCCAAAATAAGTTTTCCCATTCTTTTTCTTCTCCCTCCCCCTCCTTCCTCCCTCTCTCCCTCCCTCCCCCCTCTCTCAAACAGACACATGCACACAGAGAACTTCGATCCCTCTCTCATTCACTCACTCTCAAACACAAACACAGATGTTGGATTGGATATATTTTCCAAAGGCTTGAAAGCAGCTCCTCTGCCATACCCCCGCCTTCCCCTGCTGCCTTCCGATCAAACTTTTTGAATTCCTTCCCCTTCCCCACACACGCACCTTTTCCAGCTCTGTTTCAGAGACGATTTCAACTCTGCTTCTCCCTGCCCTGCCCTCATGAAAGGCCAGAGCTCTGTCAGACTGAGCTAGTTGCTCCCAGAGAACTCTAAAAAGCCGCTAAAAATGCCCTTTACAGGAAGCGAGAGAATACGTGCCTCATTTGCATAAGGAATTTTTTGCTTGTTAACCCTTGCTTAACTCTTAAAAGGCGAAAAATTCCTTATGCAAAAGAGGCCCCTAGTTCTCTGGCCTCCTCCTATGGTTAACACAAAGCACTGTTCCAAGTCACTGTGAATCTGGCAGCAACTACCTTGGCTTTAATTATTTTAAAAAAATTCTTTAAAATTCTTTTTCTTTTCCTCATGACTGGTGAGGCCACGCCTCCCTTGCCTCTAGTGACTGCACATCCCTGCCTTAAGTCTAGTGCAACTGTTGTGCTGATGGAAATTATACATTCCTGACTTATTTCTATGTGCCATTGCAGACATTGGTTGACCTGAGAGCTTCGGGCTTTGCTGACGTGAATGAATGGCAGGAGCTTGATTACAACTGTTGCTTTTCCAACAGGTTTCCTTTGGGCAGCAGGAAAACCCTTTGTGCCAAACCCTAAGAAGGCCTTCATCTCTGCCTCTTCCATGGCTTGGCCCCCTGGCTGGCTGGCCTCTAGAAAACCTTGTGGCCCCACCCCTGAGGCTCTATAGAATGAATCCAGGAGACAGCCAGGACTGAGCAGGTAAGCAAGAAGAATTTGTAACCCAGAAACAGTGGGTGTGGACATTCTTTGCATAGATGATATTTTCTTTCTGGCCAATGTATGCCTTTCTCTGTTCCCCTCCTCACAGGTTCTTCCTTCCGTCTACCAGACTAACATAGCTCAAGTCTACTCTTCATCCCCCACACCTCTGCCCAGTGTACCCAGCTGGGCTGCGGCTCACTTCCAACATGGGAGAAATGGCCAACAGCGCTGTGGATTTTTATCCCAAAAACCAGCGGCGAGAAATGAACCATGCAGGTGGTTTTGGCTGCACCCTGTCGGAGCTGCGCTCCCTTATGGAGTTGCGTGGGCCTGAAGCTCTCCAGAAAGTCCAGGAGACCTACACAGATGTCAACGGGCTCTGCAGGAGACTCAAGACGTCCCCCACTGAAGGTACCAGATAAATGACTTGGGCAGGCTCATAATCAGTGGGATCATCAGGTCAGGACTTGGGAGCAGGACCCAAAGACATAGGCAGCAGAATAAATAGGGGCTTCCCTAGGACCCACTGCAGATGAAAGCAAGGAAAAGCATGTATAATCCTTACCATCTAAGGGACATCAGTGGCATGAAATAAAGGAAGCAAAATGCATTATTATACGTATAATAAGAATTGCCAGAGGATCGCACATTTTAAGGAATGCAAAGTAATAACTTTTATCATTTTAAGAGGGTCCTTTACAAAATGTTTAAATCCAATTTATTTTTCATATTCATCACTTTCAATAATGTCAAATTGTTCTCGTTGTTATTTAAGGATGCTTCGACCTCTCTTTATACCTGTAGTCTCAATATCACAATGGAAACTTGCTAAAATGTAGCCATTCCTTTCTTTTAAAATGCTTATATTAAAACTGTTCTATGACTTATAACCCACCATCTCAAAGTCAACTACACATATCTTAAGAGTGCTACATAGTGTAACCCATTAACCCTCTAAGAACTAGAACTAATAATCTAGCCTGTCCCTAAATAATCTACTATTATTCCAAGAATTAAAACATTACTTTCTTAACAAATTAATCAGACCTACTGATTTTAGTGGCAATATTTATTTAGGAGTATATATACCTGCATTGATGTTGAGGCACTACCGAAAACCCTTTCAAAACAAAGTCAAAGGGGAAGCTGTGTCAAAGGGAACAGCCATTGGATTGGCTACCCAAACAGGAAGTCAAAATGATTGGGGGACACATGCTATGCATGCAGAGAGGCCTCTTCCCGTGATAGCACCTGGTCTCATCAAGTTGGATCACCTCAACCCTTTAACTTTGAGGCATCAAAGTGGAATTGCTTGATTTTCAAAATGAAGGCACTATCTCAAATTACAATGCTATGGAGGTCTAGACCAATGTGACATATTTGTTATAGAAAAGCCATTTCACGCAGACATAAGAATTAGAATTTTTTAAAAGCAAGGTTCCCTTTACCTCACCTAGAGTATGCTTCCTATAGTACATGATATATTGACAATATCAATATCTATCTATCTATCTATCTATCTATCTATCTATCTATCTATCTATCTATCTATCTACCTACCTACCTACCTACCTACCTACCTACCTACCTACCCATCCACCCACCCACCCATCCATCCACCCACCCACCCATCCATCCATCCACCCACTATCCATCCATCCATCCTTCATTTATCTTCTGTCATCTATCATCTATTTATCTATCATCTATCAATTATATCTATCTATCTATTTATCTATCTATCTGTCTGTCTGTCTGTCTGTCTACCTACCTACCTATCCAGCCACCCACCCATCCATCCATCCACCCACCCACCATCCATCCATCCTTCATTTATCTTCTGTCATCTATCATCTATTTATCTATCATCTATTTATCTATCATCTATCAATTATCTTATCTATCTATCTATCTATCTATCTATCTATCTATCTATCATCTATCTATCTATCTATCTATCTATCTATCTATATATCTATCATCTATCTATCTATCTATCTATCCATCCATCCATCCATCCATCCATCCATCCATCCATCCATCCATCCATCCATCCACCCACCCACCCACCCACCCATTATTTTCAGTAATTGGATGCTTAGCATCCTTAAATATCCACTCCTGGCACCTGACACAGAAATATAATTAAATCACTTATTCCCAAGTGGCCCGGGGTGAACTTTGTCAGGATAGTTAGTGTCTGCCTAGATCATTTATTTGTCACCATTTCTAGCAACAGGCTCCAGAGAGTTGGGTGGGAGGGTGAACACGATTAAAAGGAAGAAGTTTGAAGCTTCTAAATATGTGTGAAGGGTGTGATTACGTGTTGCCTAAATCTGACAAGTGTTTTGTGCAATCCTATGCTGGAATCAAATAACCAGAGTGCTATATGTGTGAGGTAGCTGGATATCTGTGTAATGAGCCTTTGTAAGAGAAAGGAACAAAGCCATGTAATTTTCCTTCTATCCAAAGCTACAGGGATAGACCAAAGGAGCAATTCCAATAACTTGTCTATCCTCTCTACTTTCCCAATAGTTTTCATTTAGATCAAGGGGTGGGCAATCTACAGCCCTCTGTGTCCTTTTTTCCCCCATCCTCCAAAGCCCACCCCCACACTTGAGATTATCCTACCAAAGTCTGACAGCAATCACAGATTACAGAGAGCACAATTTTGCACAGGATTCCATTTTCTTACTTCTTTTCAAAAGCCCTCCAAGTGGGAGATGATCTAAATCAAGTGCCAATCTCCCTAGTGATGGCATTGCGCCGTTCCCATCCCTCCAGAGTCCTCAATTATCCATTAAACACCAGAGTGCCTCTCCAAGACTTAGAGGGCTGGACACAACTCATTTGGACCATATCCCCCTAGGGCAGTGTTTCTCAATCTTGATGACTTTGGCTGAGGAATTCTGGGAGTCGAAGTCCACAGGACTTGAAGTCGCCAAGGTTGAGAAACACTGCCCTAGAGTTTTATTTTCTTGCTGTAATCAGATTACTTGGGGGGAAACTCCAAATCGCTTGAACAAGTGGCACTCTTGGCGAAGCGAGCCATCTCCCCACAAAAGTGACTACAGTGGTACAAGACTATCCCAAGGAAGCTCTTTGGTGGGAGGTTCAAGGTAAACTAAGAGATGCTCTTCTGCCTCCAGAACGTGGTTGCGCTGTGGAATCCACCCACCAGAAAAGCTGTAGAGTTGCTTGTCTCCAGGTTGGATAGCTTTAAAAGTCATATTGGAGGAAATTCAGACTATAAGTATTTATTTATTTATTATTTATTAAATCGATTTATAGGCCGCCCAATCCCGGAGGACTCCGGGCGGCTTACATCGAAAGAAAGAAGAATAATTAAAAAATGACAATAAAAACATGTAAAAAACAACACACATACATTCGTTACGATCGGAGCTGGACCTCAACAATGAGGTCAACAGCCCCAGGCCTGCCAGAATAGCCAGGTTTTAACAGCTTTTCTGAAGGCCATGAGAGTGGGCGAGGTCCGGATTTCTGGGGGTAGCTCGTTCCAAAGGGTCAGAGCAGCCACAGAGAAAGCTCTCCTCCGGGGAGCCGCCAGCCGGCATTGTCTGGCTGACGGCATCTGAAGGAGGCCCACCATGTGGGATCTCACCAGCCGTTGGGAGGAATGTGGCAGTAGGCAGTCTCGGAGGTATCCTGGCCCTAAGCCATGTAGGGCTTTAAAGGTAATAACCAACAGCTTGAATCGTGCTCGGAGACCAATAGGTAGCCAGTGCAGCTCGCGGAGGATCGGTGTGACGTGGATGTACCTAGGTACACCCAATATCGCTTGCACGGCTATTCTTCAGTAACTATTCTTCATTATTGCTATGAGTTCCAGCATGACAGGCAAGGGGCTATGGGGCACAAGAGAGTGGGTTCCAATGGCTTTATGATCGGCTTAGAGTTTGACTGGAAGCATTTGGTTGGTCACTATGGTCCAACATATTGTTACTATCTCTGGGCTGCAGAAACACGGAAGACTGCTATATGCAGCAAAGAACTAGAAGTTTTTCTAACATCTTAATGATAGTCTGTATTTTTGTAAATATGCAAAAATGTGAAGGAAGTTTCTTACATTCCGGACAGGGAAAATATTCTCTCTCTCTTTTTTTTCATTGAAAATTTTGAAAAAAACTTTTACAAATGTTTACCTCCCTCCCCCTCCCCTCCCGCCCAACCACCCCACCTCCCCCCCCCCCCCCGGCTTCCCAGAACCAATACAGGGTATAAATCTTTAACAAAGATATTCTAAGATAAATAAAAAAAGTTTAAAAAGTTAGTATCATCTTTCATTTGAGCTTTAACTCCTCTTTGCTAGGCTAGCTCTAAACAGATTATATCATTCCTTGTTTCTTCAGTCATAAGCTATCTGGAATTTCTTAGTCCCATATTTATTTTGAGTATAGTCAATCCATCTTCTCCACTCCAGTTTATATCTCTCATTTGAATGGTCCTTGAGGTATGCTGATATTTTAGCCATCTCTGCTAGATTTGTTACTTTTAATGTCCATTCTTGAATAGTAGGCAAATCTTCCTTCTTCCAGTATTGGTGCAATACTGGAAAATATTCTCTTCTGATGTGAGCTAATGTTAAAGCAAAAGAAAAGGCCAGAATCCATGACTAAGTGTGCAATTCTATGCATATTGGCTCATAAGAACACTCTTCTATATTCAATTTTAGTTAGTACGTTTAGGGGCTTAAAGCAATTGAAGGAAAGATTTACCAAGATAGTCCAATTTCACACTATTGTGAATAGAGTAGTGGAGACAGATCAATCTATATTAACCCAAATCTCTTGGTTTTGATTCCCTTGACATGGCAAGAATTACGCTGCTTGACTGGACTTTATACAGACTAAAGCTTGAAATATTCCGAGAGGCTTGATTTAGTGACCCATGGAAGATAGACGGCTTAACTGTTCGGGAGGTGATTTGACCCAGTGCTTTATGTTCTTCCCCGATGGTTGAACAAAACAGCTCCTTTTCCTTCAATCCAGTTCATCTCCAGGGAAAAGTAACAAACCGACATAGAGGTTTTGGCTTTAGGCTACCCTACTGGATCTCCAGGGCCTTTTAAATATTCCATTTCATGGGGCTCTGATACCTCTGATACATTTCACCCATTTCAAGCCCCATCCAGTTGTGACTCTTCCTCAGGTGACTAGAGCAAGAAAAGAAAATTGTATTTCTAAGCAGTGGTGAATAACCATGACAGCCCTTGAAGTTCCAAGAAACTGCAACGTAATTTTCTCAGCAGTGCCTAAGGTTTCTCTTAAACTTAACGTTGTATGGACACCCAGGGAAAATGAATTCTAATCCCCTCCATGAAACAAAAATCTTAGCCTGCTCATTTCTGTAGGTTCCCTAGTCACATAATCAAGGGTCATCAAGCTGAATAAACAGAACTGGTCAATTATATGGTTGTTTATGGAAACACCTGTTCTGTAGCTCAATTGCCTAAAAAATGCCCACTGGTTTTCTAAGCCTAAGTATCACAAGGGCAGAGATTGTAGGAGTTCTGAGATATAGATTTTTAGGCATTCTTGACGCAATTCATGGCAACTTGTTTAAGGGTGGTAGAGTCAACTCTTTCTCCTTGGCTCTATTTTCTTCAGCTGTTTTCCAAAAGGGTTTTGGATTTTTCTTCTCCTGGTAATGGCAGTGATACATCACATGTCCAAATTTCTTGCTCAAGGGTGGAAGGGAAAAAGAAACTATTTACAAAGAAATTATGTATGGTTTTATATAATGCATCCATATACATATTTCCTGGTGTTTGGTGCAAGATTTAAGATATCAGTGTTCTTTTTTTTTTAAATCTAGAACCAATACTTTCCAAAAGAAAAGAACATTTCCTTCAAGTTGAGCTCAACTCTTGATGAATTCATGTACACATCTATATAATTGTCTGGCCAATGATATAGAAGTGTCTTGCCACTGCCTTCATCTGGACTTATTATTATTATACAATTGTATCACAGCGGCCAGTTGTTTCGCCGGATTTGGCATTGGTTACTAGTCGGGCCCCACCCAGGGGCCTAGGATGTCGTAACGTATTTTCGTAATATGCGTGCAGATCCAAGCAGTGCGGCTTTTTGCATTTGACTGATGGTGATTTTGTCAATTTTTAACTGTTTTAAATGTAATTCCAGTGCTTTTGGAATAGCACCCAGTGTGCCAATTACCACTGGAATTATCAGAATATATCCTTTGATTCCTTCAGGGTGTAAACTCTATAATCAATTAAGTCATAACTGGGCCCAGATTGGCAAAATAATAAAAGTTCTATTCCCAAGGAGCTACATAAGAGATACAGCAAAAATATACAGCTAGTAACATTATACTCCACAGCATCATTATACAACAGCATCATTTTGAGTTCTATCTTCCAACTCCAAAGTTGGGCCAAAGATATCACTGTCTTCTTGCAGAGGCAAGCAGTGCTGGACTATATGGACAAAGAGCACTAGAACTTCTGGGGTTCTTTTGGATTTTGCATTCGCTGGCTGGGGAATTCTGGGAGTTGAAGTCCGGACATCTTCAAGTTGCCAAGGTTGAGAAACACTGTTCTAAAAGGACAGGCGAACTGAGGGCTTCCCTTGCCTGCTTTGCTCTCTGTATAAAACAATCTGGGTTTCCAAGTATAGGAAAGCAGCAGAGCTCCGGGAAAGCACCAGAGAATTCAAAGCAGACCCATTCTGTCTGCCTGCCTACCTCCACCTCTCTTCCTTTGCTGCTTTCTCCTTGAATTGTCCTTGAGGTTGCTGCAGCCAAGGCTGGTTTCATTCTCTGCTGCAGGGAGCTGCAGGCTTTTTTCCCATCGTACTGAGAAGGGGAGGAGGGGAACCAGGCAAGGAAGAACAGGGCAGCAGGCAAGTGCTATGAGGAAGGAAGGAAGGAAGGAAGGAAGGAAGGAAAGAAGGAAGGAAGGAAGGAAGGAAGGAAAGAAGGAAGGAGCATAGGAGAGGAGGAAAAAGCAACCAAAGAACAACCAGAACGAGAAAGGGGTTAGATGATCATCCAGACAGAGAACCCAAGGGAAAAATTGATTTTTGTGGCTCTCACTGACACAGAACAAAAATCAACAAGCATTCCTGGATGATCCATATTCCCTGTGCCACTCGGCAAACACACTGTCTTTTGCTCACACCACTCCTGTCCTTTTCTCCTTTCCATCTCTTGCCTTCTTTTCTTTAGTCTTTCTTTCTATTCATTCCCTCCTCCCCAGGCATTAGCAATTCGACTGAGTTTTCTCAGCCCTACATTTGAGGAGCTGTCTCTGATACGGCACCCCAGTAGTGAACTGGTGGTTCATACTGTATACCTATTTGTTTGGGGATGGAATTTAGGATGGTGCAGTTGTTGCTCTTGTTTTAAATTTCATAATAAATTGCCTGGACTATCTTTTTTTTTTCTTCATTTTTTCTATCTGTTAAGTGGCTGGACAAGGGACAATAAACTGGAGCTAAATTCTGATCTGATCAAGCCCGTTGGTCTGGTTACCATGAGGTTCAATAAGTTTGACTGTCTAATTCCTCAACCATGGCATACATTGGTCACAGTCAGAGGTGGGTTCCTACCAGTTTGCACCTATTCGGTAGAACCGGTTCGTCAAATCTACCGGTTAGAAGACGTTCCACCAGTGGACCCGGAAAGCAGGCCACACCTACAGAAGAGATTCCAAATTTTTTTGAAACCCACCACTGGTCACATTGCATCATCCTTGTGCCCCTTTATTGGATTCCTGTAAGATCTTTTATTGGAAGAAAGGATTCTCTTTATTGGAAGAAAACTCTAGAAAAAGTGCAGAGAAGGGCACCCAGGATGATTAGGGGACGGGAGACTAAAACATATGAAGAACGGTTACAGGAACTGGGCATGGCTAGTCTAGTGAAGAGAAGGACCAGGGGAGACATGATAGCAGTCTTCCAATATTTGAGGGGCTGCCACAGAGAGGAGAGGGTCAAAGCTATTTTTCAAAGCACCCGACAAAGAATCATGGATGGAAACTGACCAAGGAGAGATTCAAGCTAGAAATAAGGAGGAACTTTCTGACAGTGAGAACAATCAACCAATGGAACAGATTGCTTTTGGAAGTTGTGGGAGGTTCATCACTTGAGACTTTCAAGAAGAGATTGGACTGCCATTTGTCAGATATGGTGTGGTCTCCTGCTTGAGCAGGGGGGCGGACTACATGACCTACAAGGTCCCTTCCAACTCTGTTAATCTGCTAAAGGATCTTCAAAAAGGATTCTGATTTTGACAGATTACATTGCCTCCCTATTCCTATTGAGCCCAGGTCAATGTGCTGGATCAGGGGTTCCCAAGCATTGGGCCCTATGGCCCACAACTGTGCTGTGTTAATGGTGGGCTGGCTTCCATGAGCAGTGGTGTCCACACATACACACAACCTAACTTGTGCGAGTCAAGTTCGCATAAATTGAGCAGTACACATGTATATGCATACTCACGCGGCCCCATTTCCCTTCCACCGCCCAGGGCTGCCAAGCCACGAAGGTTGGGGACCGCTGTGCTAGCTGCCTGAGGCCATGTCCTCACTTTTATCTAACATGCCCTGATGATATCTTTCTTTCTGTCAGATCCTCCTGGCATGGCCTTCATTTTATTCCCGGTCCATGAGCAAGACAGTCAAGTTATTCTTAGCTGCACTGATGTTAAAGTGATGCTTTCCCTTATTCTGACACTATCCAAGGGCACCCTTGAGTCCTTTAAAAACCCGTAGGCTTTGATTTTCTGATTGTACATCATCAGGTAGGGGTTGACGCTTAGCAATCACATTGATAAATCAGAGGTGGGTTCCTACCAGTTCGCACCTATTCGGTAGAACCGGTTCGTCAAATCTACCGAACCGGTTAGAAGAGGTTCCACCAGTGGACCTGGAAAGCAGGCCACACCTACAGAAGAGGTTCCAGAAGTTTTTGAAACCCACCACTGGTCCTTGGATAGGATTATTCTACACTATCATGCTCATATTTATAAAACTCAGTGCCTCTGTGAAAGGTAAGGGTGACTACTGCGTTTGTGGTGCAATCAGAATATTGCGTGTGTTGAAGTTGTTTTAACGCAAACCAAAGATGCCTTTTAAAAAACAAGTTTACATCCTATTCTTATGCATGCCAGGGCTGTGTGTGAGGTAATTTAAGGTGGTTCTGACAAGTGTCGTCGGCATCTTCATATCCGGTCACATGGGCAGCAAGCCACTCCCATCCGGTCACATGGGCAGCAAGCCACTCCCACAAAGGAGGCCACACCCACAGAGTAGGTTCAAACAATTTTTGAAACCCACCACTGTGATAAATCTTCTGCAGGGTGATCTAACTCCAACCTGCCTCAGGTCTTAACAACACAACCATTACCAGTCTAATTTAATCCACCTACTTTGCTGCGCATGGTTGTCTTTTCCTCTTTTCTCCCATTTTCCCCAGCATTACAGATTTCTCTGTAGAACTTGGTCTTCGTCCCCATCAATTATCTTGGGAAAGACAGATTGCTAAAGTTATTTGAAACAGACAATGGAGTAGAATAGAGATTGGCAAGGAAGTCAGCCAACTTCATGCTCGTATGGATTTCTGCTGACTCAGGGGTGGGCGGTGAGCATTAGAATTTGGTGGTGGAAAGGCCCTGAAACTGTACTAACCTGCCAAAAAACTGTCATCGTTATTCCTCCCACTGCTTCTTTCCAATCCTATTCCTCAAGTGGAATAAGCTGCTGATCTGAAGGTAGGGGTGGAGCAGAAAAATGACGGATGGGCAAGAATTTAAGGCAGGAAAGATTCACCTTTTCAAGGAAGAGTAGAATTCAGAAGACTGTTGGAGAGCCTTCTGCACCATAACTACTTAACAACTGCTGTTCTGATCCACGGAAGAAACTGAGCGAATGCTGGCTGGGGAATTCTGGGAGTTGAAGTCCGAACATCTTCAAGTTGCCAAGGTTGAGAAACACTGTTCTATAGGCTCACCCTATAGGAACAGAGTTTTGCAAAAGTGTAGATCAAATGTTTTGAATCCAATGTGATGTACTGTATACAAAAAGGGTGTTAGAGTAATTATTGTTTTTCAGGAAACAATAAGGATACTGCTTGGGTTTTTGTTTCAGAAGAAAATCGCATTGTGTTGAAGTGTTCTCCTTTAAGCATTTTTAGGACTGTAATATTATTATTATTAGAGACATACTATACAGAGGACATTCCTCTGTTTTGTGAATGCCCAAGTTGTGACACGGCAAGGGATCAGATGCAGTTGCTCAAAGTTGCATCAAAGAATCATAGCTGATTTTGGGGGTAAAATTGATTGCCCCCCCAAAAAAAACCTATAAACAGGCAGAATAAAGTATAGTAGAACATTTAACATATGGGTTTTAAACCTACATGAAATGTACACATGGAAGCGGATATACAGTGTGTGCAGTGGTGGGATTCAAATAATTTACCAACCAGTTCTCTGCCCTAATGACCAGCTGGGTAGGCAGGGCTCACTGGTCATGTGATCATGTGGGCGTGGCCAATTCAATGTCACTCAGGTCGATGGGCACTTCGCCTTAGTTGTTACAATGGTAATAAGGGTTAACCGGAGAGGCAGTTTCTGTAAGCAGGGCAATAAAGATGAGGCTAGAAACAACACCAGAATGTTTCCTTCCTGCCTTCCTTACAGGATTAGCCCTGTAAAGTAGGGGGGGGGGACCAAAATGAGATTTCTTCCAACAACCGGTTCTCTGAACTACTTAGAAAGTTACCAACCGGTTCCCCCGAATAGGTGCGAACTGGCTGAATCCCACCACTGAGTGTGTGTACCTTTTGGAAAAAATAAAACAAAATGGCCCCATTCCCTTGGAATTGTTACCCTTGATGGGTAAAAGGTTGCCCATCTCTACTCTGGACAAAGACTTCTTCAGTGGATGCCATGTCCATTCCCAGTCAATTTAAAGTTGGTGTTCCGTGTGAAGGGGAAGCTCCAAAGGCCTTTGAGATACCTACCCAAAATGGATTCTTGGTCTCCAGACTGAGTAGCAGTTTTTTCTAATTACAGTCTTTTCCACTCATTGGAAATTTATTGTATTTCTTCTTGTATCCATTTCTGAGGTGATGATTCACTGGCCACTCTAGTTTATAACATCGCCAAGTTCTATTGGTACTTTTTAGAGTAAAAAAATAGGAAATCAGTCCATGCAAATGAGTATACAGTCTGTACAGTGGTGGGATTCAAATAATTTAACAACTGGTTCTCTGCACTAATGACCATCTGGGTAGGTGGGGCTCGGTGGTCATGTGACTGGGTGGGCGTGGCCAACTCAATGTCACTCAGGTCGATGGACGCTTCGCCTTAGCTGTTAGAATGTAATAAGGGTTAACCGGAGAGGCAGTTTCTGTAAGCAGGGCAATAAAGATTAGGCTAGAAACAATACTAGAATGTTTCCTTCCTGCCTTCCTTACAGGATTAGTCCTGTAAAGTGGGAAAAAACAAAAGGAGATTTCTTCCAACAACCAGTTCTCCGAACTGCTTAGAAAGTTACCAATCGGTTCTCCTGAATCGGTGTGAACTGGCTGAATCCCACCACTGAGTCTGTAGGTTCGTCAAACAAGAAGGGAGATCAATACAATGTGAGAAAATGCTGGATTTTGGAATGTGATGTTGGTGAAACCCATAAACCTGAAGACAATCTTCTTGCCGTTTGCTGGGCTCTTTGCCCGTCCTGATTTAGCTAATAATAATAATGCTAGTTCTCAAAAACATTTCTGCTAGGAAGCACCGACCTTATATGTCCTTTTTATTGGTCTGTCATGTCTCCAGGCTCCAAGAATAACAATGCGGGGGGGGGGGGGAGTCTTTGGAAGAGTGCCAGAGTTGGAGGATAAATTTTGCCTGGGCTATATCTATGTCTGCATGTTGTTTCAAAATGCAGTAGGCCGTGTGGCGTATGAGTCTGTGTGATGTGGTTGGCTTTTCATCTGGCTTTGGTGTGTGCAGCATGAATGTTTTGTCTGTTTGTATTTGCTAGAGATGATTCATTTTTAACATGTTGGGCCTCTGGGGGTATTACTAGTCCCCGGGCTTCTGAAGTTCAAACCCAGATTCTATTTTGCATTCGGTCGGGGTTTTTTGTATCTCTCTGTATATCCTGCATTGTCCTTCTGTGGAATGTGTGTTAGAACAGAAAATAGCAATCAAAAGAATGGATCTGTATTTTGGCATTTTTATAATCCGTTGGGGCTCCCTTTGGACAAATACTTTTATCTCCTTAGTTTACATTTTGGGATGTAAATGATTTGTGGCTGGTAGAAAACACTCTTACAAATGGATCTACCCATCAAAACATTGGGTAACATTCCATCATATATTTTTTCCCTGATGATTAACATCTGATCCAGAGGTGGGTTCCTACCAGTTCGCACCTATTCGGTAGAACCGGTTCATCAAATCTACCGAACCGGTTAGAAGAGGTTCCACCAGTGGACCCGGAAAGCAGACCACACCTACAGAAGAGGTTCCAAATTTTTTTGAAACCCACCACTGGTCTTTGAATATGATTATTCGACACTATCAGGCTCATATTTATAAAACTCAGGGCCTCTGTGAAAGGTAAAGATGACTCCTGCGTTTGTGGTGCAATCAGAACATTGCATGAGTTGAAGTTGTTTTAACGCAAACCAAAGATGCCTTTTAAAAAACAAGTTTACATCATATTCTTGTGCATGCCAGTGCTGTGTATGAGGTAACTTAAGGTGGTTCTGACAAGTGTCGTCGGCATCTTCATATCCGGACACATGGGCGGCAAGCCACTCCCATCCGGTCACATGGGTGGCAAGCCATTCCCACAAAGGAGGCTACACCCACAGAGTAGGTTCCAACAATTTTTGAAAGCCACCACTGATCTGATCCCAAAAGGCTGAAGTACTTTAATTCCTTTGAGGATCCTGGCATCCATGGTGCTACTTTTTTTAAAATTCTGTGTCTTAATCCAGAAGCTTCTTTACAAACAATAGTGAACAAAATTTTTACCTTCTTGCCAAGTGGACTTTTTATTGTCTTTTATCTTGTAAGCGGTCAGGAGTAGGAGCAATTCAGTGGCATACACCTTTAATAAATTATATTATCATCACTACCATGATGCGAAAAAGTTTCTGCTTTTACTTGCTTCACCTGAACAAGATATTAAGACCACAGAGGAATAAGCCAGATTTTTTGTAGTCAACTTGGTAAGCGTAGAAGCAGTGGTGGGTTATGACCAGTACGCCTTGGTACCTGCTGGGAGCACCGGCTACCGTTCCGGTACGGTGCTCCGGGAAGCCCGCCCGCCCATGCTCCTTAGCGATATTTGAGTTCTTTGGAGCTTCTGCGCACGCACAGAGAGCCTGCGCGATGCTCCGCTGAGCAGCTGGAGCGTTGTGGAGGTGTTGCGGAATGTCACAGGTGGTAAGTACGGAAGGGTGTGCGCTGCACGAGTGTGCGCGTGTGCTGCGTGCATTCATGTGGTGGACGCTGGGCCGCGTTGCACCGTACTGGTTGCATCGGGATCCGGAACCACCCCTGCCTAGAAGACAAAATGAAATTGCACCTACACATTATAATATCCTGTGAAAGCTTACTAGTTAATTAGAGAGATAGCTCCTTTGTGGTTGTGTGTATTCACTATACTGAATTCTTTTTCTTTTATTGAGAATTTTGAAAAAAAAGAAAAAAAACTTTTACAAATATTTACTTCCCTACCCTCACCCCCCCACCCACCCCCCACAATCTTCTCCCCCCACCCCCTGACTTCCCAGAACCAATACAGGGTATAAATCTTTAACAAAAACATTCTAAAATGAACTTTTGGTAGAAAAGGGTGTTTCTTTTTCTTTTTAATTGAAAATTTTGGAAAAAAAAAACCTTTTACAAATATTTACCTCCCTCCCCAACCAAACCTCACCCCCACCCCCAACCTTCCCACCCCTCCGGCTTCCCAGAACCAATACAGGGTATAAATCTTTAACAAAGATATTCTAAGATAAACTTTAAAAAAAAGTTAATATCATCTTTCATTTGAGCTTTAACTCCTCTTTGCTAGGCTAGCTCTAAACAGATTATATCATTCCTTGTTTCTTCAGTCATAAACTATCTGGAATTTCTTAGTCCCATATTTATTTTGAGTATCTTCTCCATCTTCTCCACTCCAGTTTATATCTCGTTTGAGTGGTCCTTGAGATATGCTGAAATTTTGGCCATCTCTGCTAGGTTTGTTACTTTCAATGTCCATTCTTGAATAGTAGGCAAATATACTGAACTCTTTTTCAGGGTTTGCACAATTCACTGAGCTTTAAGCTGACTTTAAGCTGAATGAGCCTCACAAGACATGTGTAGCCGACATCAAGCCTTCACATCAAGCCAATTACCTCCACTAGACCGATTAGATCCCACAGATTAGGCCTCCTCCGAATCCCATCCGCTGGCCAGTGTCAACTGGCAACTACCCGGAGGAGAGCCTTCTCAGTGGCTGCTCCGGCCCTCTGGAACGAACTCCCTGTGGAGATTCGAACCCTCACCACCCTCCAGGCCTTCCGCAAAGCCCTCAAAACCTGGCTGTTCCGACAGGCCTGGGGCTAAAGAGCTGTTGCCCCCAGCTCGAATGGTATGACTGTTGTGAGTTTTAAATTATATATTGTTATGTTTGTTTTTTAAACTTTTGTCTGTATCCCCCTTCCCCGGTTCGAGTTGTGAGCCGCCCTGAGTCCCCCTTCGGGGGAAAAGGGCGGCATACAAATACAATAAACTGAACTGAATTGAACTTTCTTTTTTTAATGTTCCAGTTGTAAGCCATTGTCAGTTGTCAAGCCTTCAGTTTCTTTTTTTTTTTAATGTTCCAATTGCAACCCATTGCCAGGTTGAATTTTTATCCACTTCATTATTATTATTCCTTTCATATATTAGAGGGTTTACTGGATTGAGTACATATACTTAAGCTCACCCAAATCAGCTTACCAGGCTGACTAAAATAACACTTTAGTTTCTTTTATTAAACAAAATATGTATTTTTTTTTTAGCATCCAGAGTACCCAGCCTCTGTAATTTGAACTGCTGCTCTGTTGCCTCCTTGTCTTGAAAAGCAGAGGCACTGTTCTGGCACCTGAGGGCCAGCTGTGGAGGGCATTTGAGAGCAAACTCCGGGTTGTCGTTCCTGCTGCTTGCCTGGTTCTCTGGCATTTTTAATATTTAACAAGGGCCTAACAAAGCTAAGGAAAAGTGAGCAAAGGAAGAGAAGACAACTGCAGTGCCACCCAGTTGGCCCTTTCATCTCCCAGGAGCTACTGAATTCCCCCCTGGAGTGAAGTCCTCCTCCTTCACCACAGGTGCCAAGTCTTTGAAGTGCCAGCCTATAACCATTGGCTTCTGCCTTGACATTCACAACTTCCAGAGGA
Organism: Thamnophis elegans; assembly: GCF_009769535.1. NCBI lineage: Eukaryota > Metazoa > Chordata > Lepidosauria > Squamata > Natricidae > Thamnophis > Thamnophis elegans. The sequence goes on from NC_045542.1 coordinate 8,719,844, forward strand.
AGCTGGGCTAATGCCCCAACACTGCAGAGAGGGAATCTGAGCGGATAGCAGCCCAATCTGGGGCAAGCCTGCCCTGCCTCAGTATGGTGGCTCTTGCTTGTTTGATTGGTAGATTCTGAAATCCTACCCTTACTTGACCAGAAATGATCAGGCTGACTATGCTGTGAATGAGACGTTTTTCAGTTCCCTTCCAGATTTCTCCTCGTGAAGAGGAGAAGGTCCTTCATATAGTTTTGGTTTGGTGAAAACAGTACACCCGACTCAGTGGTGGGTTTCAAAAATTGTTCAAAAACCTACTCTGTGGGTGTGGCCTCCTTTGTGGGAGTGGCTTGCCGCCCATGTGACCGGATGGGAGTGGCTTGCCGTCCATGTGACCGGATATGAAGATGCCGACGACACTTGTCAGAACCACCTTAAATTACCTCACACACAGCACTGGCCTGCATAAGAATAGGATGTAAACTTGTTTCTAAAAAGGCATCTTTGGTTTGCGTTAAAACAACTTCAACACACGCAATATTCTGATTGCACCACAAACGCAGTAGTCACCCTTACCTTTCACAGAGGCACTGAGTTTTATAAATAGGAGCATGATAGTGTAGAATAATCATATCCAAGGACCAGTGGTGGGTTTCAAAAAAGTTTGGAACCTCTTCTGTAGGTGTGGCCTGCTTTCCGGGTCCACTGGTGGAACCTCTTCTAACCGGTTCGGTAGATTTGATGAACCGGTTCTACCGAATAGGTGCGAACTGGTAGGAACCCACCTCTGACCCGACTTAACAGCACCCCTGGCTAGGAAGGAGTTAGAAAACGAAGAAGGAATATTTAGGTGGGAAGATTGGGCTGAGGCGGATTTAGTAAACATGTATTAGTCAAATGCTAGAGGAAAGACTTTCTTTACAAAGATGTAGGCCAGGATGCTGTTTACATAGCTTCATACTCTGGGCTTAATAGGGTCTGTTTTAGATGACCTTGTGTTTTCTTTTATTTTCTCCAAAATACAATAGAAGCAGAGATGGGTTGCTCCCGATTCAGCCCGGTTTGGCCAAACCAGTAGTGGCGGCAGCGGGAGGCTTCGCCCACCTGCCCGGACACTTCTGTGTATGCGCAGAAGCATTGCGCACGCAAGCATGCACAAAACAGTAGTAAACCGGCTAGCAACCCACCACTGAATAGAAGCCATATATTCCCTCTGGGGGAGGAGGGCCCTCCTAATCATTCTGCAGAGTGGGGCCTAGACCACTGACAGCTTACCCCCACCGCTTACCCTGATTGTAAAACTACTTGTCACTTGTGATTTGTGATCCAGACCAAGCTGATAACAAAAGTCATGGACAGGAAAGTAGTACCGGACTCCACATTTGGACTCAGACATAGTGTCTGTTGCATGCTGAAAATGACTACTGTGACCAAACTTATTTTACGATACATGGGCTTTAGTAACTCTCTAAAAGTCAGAGATTATTCTTGCTTTGTCCTGATGAAATGATGACAGGAAAAAAAAAATCCCTAACCAGAAAAGCGTTTAACTATCCTAGTTCTCCTATTCCTCTGAACCAGATTTTACGTGGGGAGGGGGAGAGATGGGAGGAGAATAGAAATCAGAAATGTGTTGCCTTTCCTTTACAATTCTGCAGTAGAAGGAAGTCTCTTTCTCCCCCATTAAGGGCCTAAACTGAAACCTATTGGATATGCAGAATTTGTCCTCAAAGCCCTAACTGAACACTTAAGAATATAGAGTATCTCTTGCTGATTTTTAAGTGAGCAAAGGCATTTGCTAAGGATCCCTTCTTTAGACTTAAACCCACACTTTCCTTCTTTTATTTTGTTCTATAGGGCTTAAAGTGTTGGGTTGACATCAAGGCATCCAAGTTCAAATCTACACCCAGGTTCAAGTCCATCCCAATCCAACCTATCTCACCAAAGGCTGTTGGTTGTAGAGGGGAAGGGGTGAACAAAAGGTGATATAGGCACTCCTTGACTCACAACTATTCATTTTAAACACCATTCAAAGCTACAATGGCACTGAAAAAAGTGACTTATGACCGTTTTCTACACTTACACAACTGTTGCAGCATCCTCATAGTCACAGGATCAAAGTTTGGATGCTTGGCAACAGACTCATAGCAATAGCAATAGCAGTTAGACTTATATACCGCTTCATAGGGCTTTCAGCCCTCTCTAAGCAGTTCACAGAGTCAGCATATTGCCCCCACAGTCTGGGTCCTCATTTCACCCACCTCAGAAGGATGGAAGGCTGAGTCAACCTTGAGCCGGTGAGATTTGAACTGCTGAACTGCAGATAGCAATCAGCTGAAGTGGCCTGCAGTACTGCACCCTAACTACTGTGCCACCTTGGCTCCTTAATGCTTAATCCTCCTGCTTATGACAGTTGCCGTGTCCTGGAGTCATGTGATTGCCTTTTGTGATCTTCTGACAAGCAAAATCAATGGAGAAGCCGGATTCACTTAAGAACCTAACAATTCTCGTGTTAACAAATGGGGCAAGTAAAGTTGTAAAACTGAGGTAAAACTCACTTAACAACTGTCTTACTAAAAAAAATGAGCTCAATTGCGGTCATCTCCAGGCAACTACAAAAGTGTACAGATGACTACCTGTAAAATAAGAGCTATACATTAGATATAAATCTAAATAGATAAATGAACATAGCTTGGTTTCTTGTTCTTATGGCATTAGTTACTTCATGTAAACCAGTGGTAGGTTTCAAAAATTTTTGGAACTTCCTCTGTAGGTGTGGCCTGCTTTCCGGGTCCACTGGTGGAACCTCTTCTAACTGGTTCGGTAGATTTGACGAACCGGTTCTACCGAACCGGTGCGAACCTGTAGGAACCCACCTCTGATGGAACCAAGATCATGATATAAGCAGCTTTACATCACTCTTTTCCATACTGGGAATCCCCCAGCAATCCACTAACAAGAGAACATCAAGAAAGCTAGGAAACTTCACCTACATAGCAACAGTGATTTTTTAAAAAAAATTATTTTAAACACATAAACACATCAACAGAAACAGACACATGACTTAAAACAACATAGGAACAAGAAGTTCGATCATATATCCTACAGCAGTTCCGTATCGGTTTCTTTGCAGTTAGTGTTTTCCCTTCTATACATTTCTATCTTGCATTCATGGTCCCCTTAATCGTTATCCATTTTTATGTACTATTCTATATTTATTTATACTTAGCTATTTATAACAAAATATTGTTACCTATATTGTGCTTTATATTCTTACTGTCATTTATTCTCTTACATACAATTATAGGTATACATTCACATGGTTATTCTTTTTCTTTGCCATTCTTATACTATTGTTATTCCATTTAAAAGGTTATAAGGTATAGTTTGGATTGCTTTGTTTACCATCCCTAGCGCCTGTTGTAACACCACCTTATTTTCTCTTTCTTTTCTTTTCTCCCTCCCTTCCTTCTCTACTTCCTTCCTTCCTCCTCTCCTTCCCCTTCTTCCTTCCCTTACCTCTCCCCTACAGTGATTTTAATTTCCAAGCAAGAGTTAGAGTTATCTGAGGTGGGTTGGTGAGCGCATACTGTAAATCTTTTCCTTCATCTGCAAGACTCCACTTAAAACATTAAAAGTATAAGCATAGGTTGCCATAGAACGTCTGGAGAATGATACAATATTGGGAACAGAACAGCCTTCTTTCTCCCCCCTGGTAACTTAAGGCAGGGGACAATGGGCATTGTAGTCTAGTTCCCGAGGTAACAAGTTGGGAAAGCTGATTAACACATTTTTCTCCTGGTGCATTGACATTCTCTAGCCTCTCCCAAAGAGGCCAAGCAGACTTGCGGCTTCATTCTTACCCCTCTCTTTTTCGACTCCAGGTCTCTCTGATAACGCAGCTGATCTGGAAAAGAGAAGACAGATCTACGGACAGAACTTCATTCCCCCAAAGAAGCCCAAGACTTTCCTGCAATTAGTGTGGGAGGCACTTCAGGATGTGACCCTGATCATTCTGGAAATTGCGGCCATCATCTCCTTGGGACTGTCTTTTTATGCTCCACCGGGTGAAGAAAGTGAAGGTAAGGTTGGATCCTTGCTGTCTCTGCCATGACATCCTCACATGGATGGAGTTTCTCATTTCAAGAAATTGCAGAGCATTCCCCTGGAGCATTATGGGAAAATACAACTGAGTGCCACCATTGAAACCTCCCACAATGCCCCATGGCCATCCAGTGCCAGAAACTGATTGATTCGAGTATTTATATACCATTCTTGTCACACAACCAAAAACAGATCCCTAAAATAAATCAAGCGAGCTCCTCATCAAAGGCATAAACTAGTCATAACAACAACAGTAGCATTTGACCCATCAGCTACAGATAAGACAACAGTACAACAGATAGTGCTTGGATTCTGAATGCCCAAAGGAATAACATTCTTCTGATCATTCTCTAAAAATTATCCAAAATGGTGGCTGTCCAAATCTCAGCAATAAGGGAGAAACTGTTCCAAAGGGACATGACAGCCATGGAGAAGACATGGTCTCTTACTCTTCTCAACTTTTAAAGCAAGAACCCTAAAGGATGTCTTCTTGAATGAGCAGGAAAACTGCCCTCAAAGGAGATACTCCCTAATATAAATTGTAGATAAACCATGGAAGGTCCTTGGTGGACCTAGAGAGTGCAATTCCCTGAAACTGACTAGCACCTCAATGGGGATGGCATGGGTCAACCAGTCAACCAATCAGCCCATAGTTTCAAAGACTTTTAGTTCAATTAGTCCACAGCATAATAGGAACTGAGGGGGAGCAAAGCACTGTAATATATGGGTTGAATGAGAACACTGTATGTACTATAATTGGAGGATGCACAGTAGGTATATGACATTGGGCAGAGCTGGGATTTACATCAAGGAAACCACCAATCACAGCCATTAGAATATAGTTTGCAAGGACAGCAAGATTTAGACTAGCATGATTTCTTGCTAGCTTCACTATGGGAGAGGAACAATTGTGGTAATTATGTGGATATGACATCAAAGCCCTGTCCTAAGATGGTGGGTCCATCTGCCTTTGCAGATCAATTGGGTGAGTCAAGAGACTTGGATTCTGCATATTGGTCTGCCCCAGGGGTGGGTTTCTCGCCCCGTTCCAACCGGTTCGGTTGGAACGGGGCCGGCGGTGTCCTTGTGCACGCGCGTGGCGCACGCATGCATACTAGCGTCTGTGCGATGCTCCAGCTGCTCCTGGAGGATCGCGCAGGCGCTGTATGCGTCCTGCGCATGCGTGGAAGCGCAGAACTCGTCAAAACCGGGTAAGGCGCGCGGGCGGGCAGGTGCGCCCTTCGCCGTTCCCGGAAGTTACTTACTTCCGGGTTCGCCGACCAACCGGTTCACAGGGACCGCCGCGAACCGGTTGAAACCCACCCCTGGTCTGCCCAACTTCATCACATTTCTTCATGATGACTCATCCCTATGCCTGCTATGCTGCTTCATCTTTTTTATTTATATTTGCATACTTGTATTGTGCAAAAGGGATAGTCATGTGCACAACAACACAACAACAACACTCAGAGATGAGACTTATTTTAGCAGTTTTACTGCAAGATCAGGGTGTTCCGGTTAATTTAATTCTGTTCCCATCCATTTACATACCTATTAATGAGTCTAATAGGTAAATATTAAACTCCAAATTCTCCCACAATCCATTTGAAATAGATAGGAGAAATACCCAATTCTATGCAATTTTGCAATGGTTTGTATGCATCAACAGATGAAACAACGAGGTTAATAATATGTACAGGTGAAACTCAAAAAAAATTAGAATATCGTGCAAAAGTTCATTTATTTCAGTAATGCAACTTAAAAGGTGAAACTAACATATGAGATAGACTCATTACATGCAAAGCAAGATAGTTCAAGCCGTGATTTGTCATAATTGTGATGATTATGGCTTACAGCTCATGAAAACCCCAAATCCACCATCTCAGAAAATGCCAAAAGCACTAAAACCTGGTTCAGTGGCCGTGGGATTACTGTGCTTGATTGGCCTCTCCATACTTCCTCCATACTCTGGGTCCTTGGTTTCCAAATGAGATGCAAAAGTTGCTCTCATCACAAAAGAGGACTTTGGACCACTGTGCTTCATTAAGACCAGGGTCAACGCAGCCGTCTACCAGGAGATTTTGGAGCACTTCATGCTTCCTTCCGCAGATGAGCTTTATGGGGATGCTGACTTCATTTTCCAGCTGCCCACACTGCCAAAAGCACCAAAACCTGCTTCAATGACCGTGGGATTATTGTGCTTGATTGGCAAGCAAACTTGCCTGACCTGAACCCCATAGAGAATCTATGGGGCATTGCCAAGAGAAAGAAGAGAGACATGAGACCGAACAATGCAGAAGAGCTGAAGGCCGCTATTGAAACATCCTGGTCTTCCATGACACCTCAGCAGTGCCACAGGCTGATAGCTTCCATGCCACACTCCATTGAGGCAGTAATTGCTGCAAAAGGGGCCCAAACCAAGTACTGAGTACATATGCATGCTTATACTTTTCAGAGGTCCGATATTGTTGTATGTACAATCCTTGTTTTATTGATTGCATGTAATATTCTAATTTTCTGAGATGGTGGATTTGGGGTTTTCATGAGCTGTAAGCCATAATCATCACAATTATGACAAATCACGACTTGAACTATCTTGCTTTGCATGTAATGAGTCTTATCTCATATATTAGTTTCACCTTTTAAGTTGCATTATACTGAAATAAATGAACTTTTGCACGATATTCTAATTTTTCGAGTTTCACCTGTGTATTTAGGGGACCTCATCTTGAAAATTGCATGAGACTTAGCACTACTAATACTGGAAAATTGAGTGATAAAGTCAGCAACCTTTATAGCTGTTGCCTCATTCCTAGGAAATCTCAGGTCTGTAGCGGTTTGTGAAGAAGACTGGACTGTAAGGAGGAGGTAGGGACCCCCTCGCTATTTACACCAAGATGTGTGAATTCAACTCCCAGAATTCCCCAGCCAACATGATGGCTGGGGAATCCTGAGAGTTGATGTCTATACATCTGAAAGTTGCTGAAGTTGAGAAACAGACGGTTGGACGGTTCACCGACAAAAGCGCGCCCAACAAAAGCACGCCCGTCAAAAGCACGGTGACAAAACCGCGAGTTCTAAACCGCACCAACGAATGAGCGCTGAAGCAGTGCGCCGACAGAAGCGCGCTCTAAACCTAACCCTAACCCTAACCCTTACCTTAACTTAAATCGTGCTTCTGTCGGCGCGCTGTTGTCGGCGCGTTGATGATGTCGCGGTTTTGTCACCGTGGTTTTGTCGACGCGCTTTTGTCGGGTCACGGGTTGGACCTCTACTCCCCTGCAGCCCCAGATGTTGTGGCTGATAGAATCATGGCACCTCTTTCTGATTTAAGGAGCCTTCCTGTAACCAACGCTTTCCTTTTTTTCTCTTTCCAGTCTGTGGGAACGTGTCAGGGGGTGCAGAGGATGAGGGTGAGTCAGAAGCTGGATGGATTGAAGGCGCTGCCATCCTACTGTCAGTGATCTGCGTAGTCCTGGTCACAGCATTCAACGACTGGAGCAAGGAGAAGCAGTTCCGAGGTCTGCAAAGCCGCATAGAACAGGAACAGAAATTCACTGTTATCCGCAATGGCCAACAGGTCCAAATTCCCGTGGCTGAGCTGGTGGTGGGAGACATCGCCCAGATCAAATATGGTGAGAGCGAAGGCAGGAGGTGGATGGTCTGCAAATGCAAATTCAGCTGCATGGAGATACCCCAGGGACAGGATTTAAAAACAATCCTGATATCTCGTTTCTGTCTCTGGGAAGGCCAAACATACTTGGTAAACAAAGTGTTCCCTGGTGCCCCAGAGGGGGCTGATGGTTCAACTTTATAGGAGCTTCTTTTACACTTGTAATGCAGAGATGCTTAGTCTCAAAGCTTACAATGGGGCATCAGGGATGAAAACTTAAGATTATCTAAGGTTGCGTCTAGACAAAAGCTTTTCCCCCCCTCATTATGGCACTGCTTTTTCATTTCTTGTTTCTCAAGGAATGCAATGAATTGACCACAGTACTCTGCTCATTCAAACAATCTACACAACAGAAACTTACACTGTTTTGCCCATCCAACCAGGATTTAGATAAACTGTTCCTTCCCCCATTCACCTTCCAATAAAAATGGCAGTGGCAAATATGTGCACAGCTGTCTTCGTGTCTATTTTGTTGTACTTCTTTACATTTAATTCCAGAAATATAATTATTGCAAATATGCGCGCGCGCGCACACACACACACGTGTGTGTGTGTGTGTGTGTGTGTGTGTCACAACCCCTGGTATGCCCAAATATGGGAGGTAGCATACTGCTTCCTTTCTCTGTCTATCGCCTTATCCCAAGAGACCATCCAGACAGAAAGCCATTATTTTTAATGTTGCCTTTTTTGTTACATTTGTGTTGCATTTGTGCTGATAAATAAATAAAGGGAGACTAGTATAGATCTATTTCAAGCTATTTAGCTCTAGATAGATAGATAGATAGATAGATAGATAGATAGATAGATAGATAGATGATAGATGATAGGTATAGATATAGATATAGATATAGATATAGATATAGATATAGATATAGATATAGATATAGATATAGATATAGATATAGATATAGATAGATAGATAGATAGATAGATAGATAGATAGATAGATAGATATAGATATAGATATAGATATAGATAGATAGATAGATAGATAGATGATAGATAGATAGATAGATAGATAGATAGATAGATAGAGATGATATAGATATAGATATAGATATAGATATAGATATAGATATAGATATAGATATAGATATAGATATAGATATAGATATAGATATAGATATAGATATAGATATAGATAGATAGATTTACAACCCCCGGTATTGAATTGAATTTATTGAATTTATTGAATTTCTATGCCGCCCTTTTCCCCAAAGGGGTCTCAAATGCCCAAATATGGGAGGAAGATCACTACTTCCATTCTTTGGCTCGTCACAAGAGACTTATTTATCAGCACAAATACAACACACATATATATAATTATATAATTATATAATTATATATTATATATTATATATTATATATTATATATTATATATTATATATTATATATTATATATTATATATTATATATTATATATTATATATTATATATTATATATTATATATTATATATTATATATTATATATTATATATTATATATTATATATTATATATTATATATTATATATTATATATTATATATTATATATTATATATTATATATTATATAATTCCCACTGGAAGCATTAAGAAGCAGCACTGTGTATCCCTGTTTCTTGATTAGCAAACTTGCTTATTGCTCACTTAGTAATTCAGGGAACAAAATGGGTATCTCTGTGCGGCATCCATTGTATTTAATGGGCATAAGATAGTAGGCCACCAGTATTGGTTGATAGAGTTAATTGCTTAACCGTTTCTCTTCTCTCCTAGGTGACCTGCTTCCGGCAGATGGAGTGCTTATCCAGGGGAACGATCTCAAGATAGATGAGAGCTCCTTAACGGGGGAGTCGGATCATGTACGCAAATCAGTGGACAAAGATCCCATGTTGCTATCAGGTGAGGGACATCTGAGAGTGCTCCCAGGCAAGAAACATGACAAGATGAACTGATTCTACTTTGTTTTAAAGCTACATTAACATTGACAGAATCTTACAAGTCTAAAGGCACAAACTTTTAACTAAGTTTCTTTCTCTGCCGTTATGCAACTACAGGCTATTACCTCTCTTATCTGATTGTTTCCTAAGCAGCATCTCTTCCTCTCCTTTCCACAAGGTCATTCATATATTCCATTACAACTCAATATAGTTGTAATAGCTTAATATAGTTACTGAGATAGTAAGATTTGGCAGGTAAGGCACGGGGCTAGAAATTAGGAGTTCTAGTCCTGCCTTCGGCACAAAGTCCTCTGGGTGACTTTGGGCCAGTCACTCTTTCTTAGCCCTAGGAAGTTTGCAATGGCAAACCACCCCTGAAAATCCTTGCCAAGAGAACTGCAGGGACTTGTCAAGAGTTAAAACCAATTCAAAGTCTATATATATATATATATATATATATATATATATATATATATATATATATATATATATATATATATATATATATATATATATATATATATATATATATATATATATATATATATATATATATATATATATATATATATATATATATATAAAAATAAATAAATAAATAAAGGGAGACTAGTATAGATCTATTTCAAGCTATTTAGCTCTCATCAGCTAGCCATACCCAAGTTTGGGATTCGAACCTGTGCTCCATTGCCTCCCAGGCAGGGAGTTAACCATTTGAGCTACAGAGAACGACTCCTTATCAGCCAGCCAGGGTGGGAGGTATATACTTAAAGTCACAACCCCTGGTATGCCCAAGTATGGGAGGAAGGTCACACTTCCACTCTCTGTCATTAGGCTCGTCACAAGAGACCATCCAGACAGAAACCCAATATTTTTTACTGTTGCCTTTTTGTTGTATTTGTTATATTTATGCTGATAAATAAATAAAGGGAGACTAGTATAGATCTATTTCAAGCTATTTAGCTCTAGCTATGCTGGCTGGGGGATTCTGGGAGTTGAAGTCCACAGGACTTAAAGTCACCAAGGTTGAGAAACACTGGTCTAGAATGTGATTTGGGCCAGTATAAATTTGTATCAAAGCTCTAGAAACATGCCAAGGTTTTTCCCACTGAAACTACTTGAACATTTTCTCTCTCAAAAAAAAAACCTTTCTGCCCTCCAAAACTTTATTTACACATTTGTTGGTGCATTTAGGTAACAGAATTTGGCACCATATTCCACACAGCCCATTTTTCCCAGGGGGATGGTATCTTCCTTTCTGAAAATTCCTTTTTATGAGAGGTTTTCAGGGAACATCAAGTTTGGCACAAAGCAAGGGAAGCCTATTGACGCTTAAGCTTAACTGGAACATAGGAATGGTGGAAAGATGCTCATTTCTATTTTTCACACTGAGTAGCAAATGCTTCAGAGGCTTCTGGGCCCCGTGAAGCTCTTCTAAGAGTTAAATATATCTGTAGCACCTGCATTTGGGCTCTGCAGACAGTTGACATGATGTAACAACAGAAAAGTCACAATCTATTGGCCTTACATCCTTCAACTCCAAGTCCGCTTTTCCCCAGAAAAATCCAAATATTTTTCTAAGCCACAAAAGGTCCCACACACACCACAGGCACGAGGCAGCCAAAAGCCCATTCATCTTTTGATTTATGCTCACAGCCAGATCACATAATGATTTGGACGGATCACTGGCATGAATCATACAAGTTACTGACACTGATTGGAAATATGGAGCTTTTAAAAGCAAGATGCCAAAAGAAAAGTTTCAGCGCAGCCAAGATGTGCATCTTCATATTAAATCTCTCACTCTGGAGCAAGTATCAAAGTGCCTTCATTACTTGCTAAGGAACAACCCAGGGACTGAGTCAGCTCCAAAAGATCAGTGGCCCCGTGAGATAGATGATGTCTCATCATTGTATGGCGATGAGACTCAATGCATTTCAGGAGATGCCCACAAGCTACATTCCTTTGTCTTCAAAAAGGATGACATCACTCTGGTGCTAAGGCATTCCATGTATTTTGGGAAGTGCTTTAAACTTTACCGCTATTTAATAGCTTTGGGGACTAAGCCTTAATTAGTCATATCTACACTAAATGGCAGCATATACATTTTTAAGGAGTTGCGACAGGGGCTCCAAAACGTATCTTTCCCTTCAGGTCCCAAGTACTGCACAATCCTATGAGAACCTTTTGCTAAAGTTTTGCTAATCTTGCCATCAAGTAGATTTCAAATGACGCTGTGCCTTTTCCAGAATAGCTCAGCTAGCAATGAATCCAGAAGATCTATTTCTCGGGTTCCTAACATTTCCATTTTGTATTCTTTCGACTTTTCTTTTGATTTAGGCACCCACGTCATGGAAGGCTCCGGGCGGATGGTTATCTCTGCTGTTGGAGTCAACTCACAGACTGGGATCATCTTCACTTTGTTGGGTGCTGGTGGGGAAGAGGAGGAAAAGAAAGAGAAAAAAGGTAAGGTCTGCTCTCTGGTCCAGGTAAGCACTTCCCTAGTGTACCTCTGCATGTCGGTCTTCATGCTCATATCAGCTGTCTTGTTGGCTGAAGCCAGGGCATCAAGATGAATTTCGGAGCTGCTCCACATAAATGTCTTCAAAAACATCCAGCACTTGCAGAAGCTATCTATAGTTTCTGCATAACTGGCCCAAGGATGACTTCAGGTTGATGGATCCTTATTATAATGTTCCTTTTCTGATCACGACATTTATTCATGCACCCTCCTCTTGAGCATTGCTTGCTTCCCCTTGTTATCTACCAAGGCTATTGATATGCCATTTAGATCCCTTCTGAGCCTTCTGGTTATTTTACACCCCAACCTAACCATCATTCCCAAATAGCACTCTCTAGGCTACTTCAGTTGGATAGTCTACTTGTTAGGTAGAGTTTGCTAGCGTTGGAAGAGATCAGGGGTGGGTTTCAACTGGTTCGCGGCGGTCCCCGTGATCCAGTTGGTCGGCGAACCCGGAAGTAAGTAACTTCCGGGAACGGTGAAGGGCCCACCCGCCCGCCCGCAATCCTTACCCGGTTTTGATGAGTTCTGCACTTCCACGCATGCGCAGGACGCATACAGCACCTGCGCGATCCTCCAGGAGCAGCTGGAGCATCGCACAGACGCTAGTACGCATGCGTGCACTGCGCGCGTGCACGAGGACGCCGCCGGCCCCGTTCCAACCGAACCGGTTGGAACGGGCCGAGAAACCCACCCCTGGAAGAGATGTTTATGCAGAGATATTTGCACAGAGTAGGTTGGTCATATTCTGGAGCAGTATTTCTCAATCTTGGCAATGTTAAGGTGTTTGGTCATCAATTCCCCAAATTCTCTAGCCAACATGTCCATGCATCTTAAAGATGTCAATGTTGAGAGACACCGCTCTGGGTCTATCTAAGAACTGGGGTAAAATAAATATTCTGGAACCATTGCTGAATGCTGGCTCAGTAGGACTGTTCCATATAACAATTTCCCCAGCACAACGCTCCTTACAATCAGTACTATGATTCTTAAATTCCCAAGAGAATCCTGGCTTTTTGGAGCTAAAGTTTCAAAGGCATTAGGTTGGGAAAGGCTGTTTTGGTAAAGCTGATTTATCACCTACTGTACCTTCTTTTAATTGGATCCCATTCTTTTCCAAAGATGCCTCATTTAGTGTTAGGAATCCACTCATCTTTTCTGCTCTCACCATTCCTTCCTTCCTTGGCTTCAGAAGCCTTCCTTACATGCCAGTGAAGTCCCTTGGCTGTCCTTCACGGTTCCACCACAAAACCACGCTTGACTAAACCGCGTTCGACTAAACCGCGTAGCTGACGTCATCAACAGGGCGACAACAGCGCGGAGACAGAAGCACGCTGTAAACCATAAACCTAAAATTAACCCCTAAACCTAAACCTAACCCCCCTAAACCTAATCCTAAACCTAACCCTAAACCTAACCCTTAACCTAACCCTAACCCTAACGCTAACCCTTAACCTAACCCTAAACCTAACCCTAAACCCAACCCTTACCTTAAGTGGAATCGGCTTGATTTCAAAGCACTATTTAAAGCGCCCTTCTTTCTCCACGCTCGCTGTTGTCGCCCTGTTGATGACATCAGCGACGCGGTTTAATCGGGCGCGGCTTAGTCGAGCGCTGTTTTGACGGGTCACGGTCCTTCACTGCATTCTGACCCCTGCTTCGTCACCTTCATCTCCCTGTACGACTGGGAGAAGGTATAAAGAATCCAAGCCAACCAATCATAGGCATTGCTCATTGCTCAAGCCATTCATCCATGTGATCAGTTTATTTGAAATATTGTCCCAGCAATAGACAGAAAAGTGTCTCCCACCCAGTTGGGAGAACACTGAAAGGGCAATACTTGTGCAATAACACTTGAGTCAGTACATTTGGATGAATAGTGCTGAAGTTTGACTCAGCACTCTGAATTATGGTTCATCGTTTTTTTGGGGGGAATCTGCCTCAACAAGGAACTGGGCGCAACTCAAAGCTTTGGCATTTGCTTCATTGTCGTTGCATCTTCCGTATAGCAAGACTTATTAACCATGTTAACTCTCTAAGAAATTAGAAAAACTGCGGCAGCCTCTTCCCCTATCAGTGTAAAACAAATAGCCAATGTTCAAAGAAAAAAAAATGGTGCAAGAGAAAAGTTTTCCCTTCTGCCTAAATTCCATTTTTTTTATCCCCATCTGAATAATAAGCAACCTATTTCTGTGTTAGCTTGTTATGTATGTTCAAAATTGTATTGATTTAGTCCTGGCTCTTAAAAATCTACTACAGCGCAATTAATCCCTATTCAAAGAACAATTGAGCTAAGGGGATAGTAGCACTGAATCCCTCTTAGCAAAGGGACTTTAAATAAATGGCATCTTAATTTATTACCTTATTTTGTTATTAACTAGTCTAATGAGGAGTTCAGGGGTTTTTATGTTGTGGATTTTTCGTGTTGCAAGCCTCTTGGAGTTGTGCGTGAATCGGGTGGCCATGTACATTTGCTTAATTAATTAATAAGATAATTTGTTCATAAACCCTGATGGTTTCTACAACACTTCCATTTTTTTTTTTGACGAAAACCCATTTCTGTTAATCTGAAACTTCTGCTGGCTGAACCATTGCCGATGTCTCAGTCAAAAACTATGTTAGCCAATCAGTGTCAAGCAATCTTCCCCACCCAATAAATTTCACATTACTTATTTAACCACCTCTCTCCATAATAAGTTAGCTTCCTGTTTTACCCTTTTCCTTCCTGCATGTCTTCTTAACATTCCCTGTTCCCAGGTCATTGTCGGAAGATGCATGTTATACTGTGGTGACTTTACTCTAGTTAGTTATTTGCAAGTTAGCAGACATAACTCTGGTCAGAATCTGGATGTGAAATTGTTTGGGAATCCCATCCTACATACACTTTGCCCATCACAGTCAGTTTAAATCAGTGACGTGCAGTCAGGGGAGGCAGAGCCTCACCACTGTCATCATTAAAAAAAATGTAAAAGGAAAAAGGCTGAGCTAGTTGCTGCCAGAGTCACAGTGGATGACTCTGCTTAGTGCTTAACTGTTTTAAAAAGCCTCTAAAAAAGCGCCCTCTACAGGAGGAGGCAGGAGAACGACATGCCTCATCTAGTCTGACTTTATGATTACTTGAGCAGAGTTAAGCAAGGGTTAAAAGCCGAAAAATTCCTTATGTAGATGAGGCACGTGGTTCTCTTGCCTCCTCCTGTAGAGGGCACTTTTTAGAGGCTTTTTTAAACAGTTAAGCAGAGTCATCCATTGGGGACTCTGGCAGCAGCTAACCCAGCCTGACCTTAGCAGCTTTTGCCTTTTTCCTTTTACATTTTTACATTTTCATGATGGCAGGCAAGAGCAGAATTGAAATCCTCTGTGATTGTGAAACAGCTGGAAAAGGTATGTGGGTCGGAGGGAGGGGGAGGAATTCAAAATTAATGTAATTTGTAAGTAATTGTAAGTAATTTGTGTGTGTGCGTTTGTGTGCGTGCGTGTGTTTGTTTCTTCACTCAAACAAACACTCTCTCAATGCTTTAGTCAGTGGGGTGTCGTGGGAGAGGACTGCCTCACCAGCCATAAATCTCACCGCACGTCACGGGTTTAAATGCAATGGTAAATTGGCCCACTGTCATAATGCATTAATAATTAGCATAGTGCATTAATTCAAGTGCTAAGTGATTGCATCCAAAATGATACAATACCATTCATCATTAACATCAGCCATGATGAGTGTTTAGTGCCACAATAATTATCCATTATTTTCACTAATATAAAATATAGTTGCTTGTTAGCAAATGTGGACGTATTGGTTGTTTGTTTTGGGGGGTTCTGATGTTGAAACTAAGATATCATGTATCTGGCAGAGCAGAAACCTGACTCCAGTTTTTCTTGCCTCTTTTATGGAGCAGGGAAATTATTCATCAGTACACTGTTGACTCCTCACTTCAAAACCTTCATTTAGTTGTGAAACAATATAGGAGGGAAGTTTTCCCCCATGACCATCCTGTGCAAGAAAGATCACAAGTACTTTAAAATGATACCCTTCCAACTTAGTTTTGGTAGGGTCTGGCCTACAAATTATCTATTAACAACTCAGTATCAGAGAAAACTAAGTAGAAATTAGGAATTAGCCTAACTAATTGTAATTGTAATTTAATAAATTTATATGCCGCCCAATCCCGTAGGACTCCGGGCGGCTTACAAAATACAAAAGTAAAAATAAAAAGTTAAAAATATAGGGAAAGAGGAAAACAGATTTAAAAACAACACACCATACACTCAACCTAGGTGGGGCTGGACCTCGTTCATCGGGTCAACAGCCCCAGGCCTGCCGGAACAGCCAGGTTTTAGTGGCTTTTCGGAAGGCCGAAAGACTGGGAAGGGTCTGGATCTCTACGGGTAGATCGTTCCACAGGTTTTGGCTCAACAATCTAAGCAAATGTCTTTACTAATAGTCTTGTCTCTTTTTCCTATTATCTTCCACCACACTCCACATTTTTTTCCCCTATGGTCTATGCATATCTCAACAGGAAAAAAAAAAAAAGAGATGAGTGAATAAGTCTCCTGCCCACTCCCCTGTCTTCTAGATCTAGCTTTTGGATGAAGACAGGTATCAAAAATAGTGGAGATGGTTAATAGCATCTCCACAATCTGTATAGAAACATATAAAGGTGCAGGGTTCTGCTCCTCCTCCTTCCTCTTCCCCCCCCCTCCTCCTCTTCCTTTTCCTTCCTCCTTCTTCTTCGGGAAAAACTAGTTTTTTTTCCAGTATTTTGTGTTGGTTCTGCTTGAAGGATGATACCTTTCCCATCTCAGAAACATCTGATCAAAAAGATTAAAAAAAAAGTAAGTGAGAATTTTGGTCTTTTTTTAATTGAGAATTTTTTAAAAAAACTTTTACAAATATTTGCTTCCCTCCCCCCCACCCTTCCCCCCCACCCCACCCCAACCTTCCCCCCCCCGACTTCCCAGAACCAATACAGCATATAAATCTTTAACAAAAACATTGTAAAATAAACTTTAAAAAAAGTTAATATCATCTTTCATTTGAGCTTCAACTCCTCTTTGCTAGGCTAGCTCTAAACAGATTATATCATTCCTTGTTTCTTCAGTCATAAGATATCTGGAATTTCTTAGTCCCATATTTATTTTGAGTATAGTCAATCCATCTTCTCCACTCCAGTTTGTATCTCTCGTTTGGTCCTTGAGGTATGCTGATATTTTAGTCATCTCTGCTAGGTTTGTTACTTTCAATGTCCATTCTTGAATAGCAGGCAAGTCTTCCTTCTTCCAGTATTGCGCCACCAGCAGTCTAGCTGCGGTTATTAAATGCAAAATCAAAACATCAAAAAGACCAAGCTCAGCACCACCGCGAGGAATGAAAATACGAAAATAAAATTGAATGGTGAAGAGATAGAATGCAAGGAAAAATTCACTCTCCTGGAGTTGCAGATTGTTCAAAGCGGTGAATGCAGCCCAGAAGTGCAGCATCAGATTGCACTGGGTCATGCAGCAATGATGCACTGTACATGAGTTGATAATGGAAAAGCAAGGGCATCAGCCTGTCAATGAAATGTAGTTTAGTGCGCTCGAATGTGTCCCCCTGTAGCTACCTATGGTAGTGAAAGTTGGACCTTAAAAAAAGCAGGACAGGAAGAAAATCAGTTCATTTGAGCTGTGGTGTTGGAGAAGACTCCTGCATATTCCTTGGATGGCAAAAGTGACCAACAGGTTAGTACTGGAGCACATAACATCAGCTATGTCACTGGAAGGCAAAAATCACAAAACATTGCCTCACTTATTTTGGCCGTGTCATGCGGGGGTATTCATTGGAGAAAGCAATTGTGTTTGGAAGAGATAATGGTAAAAGGAAACTGGGCTGCCAAAGAATACAGTGGCTGGACATCCAAGCTGACACCAGCCAGAGCATAGAACAACTCAGAGAAGTCCTGGGAAATCAGAAGACGTAGAGAGACGTGGCCCATAGAATCGCTAAGAGTTGGACATGACTGAATGGATAATATCATAGCAATAGCAATAGCAGTTAGACTTATATACCGCTTCATAGGGTTTTCAGCCCTCTCTAAGCGGTTTACAGAGTCAGCATATCGCCCCCAACAACAATCCGGGTCCTCATTTTACCCACCTCGGAAGGCTGGAAGGCTGAGTCAACCCTCAGCCGGTGAGATTTGAACAGCCGAACTGCAGAACTGCAGTCAGCTGAAGTAGCCTGCAGTGCTGCATTTAACCACTGCGCCACCTCGGCTCTCAGCAGCAGAAGCTTGAAGGGGCAGTGATGGCGAACCTTTTTGGCAACGAGTGGCCAAACTGGAATACATGTGTAACCGTGTGCATATGCCATAGCACCCGAAACCCGAAGACCAGCTGGCCAGCATGCGCATGCCTGTTTTTGCTGTTTTGGGGGGCATTTTCAGGACATTTTTCACTGCTCTTTTGGGGGCTGTTTTCAGGTTGTTTTCAGGCTGGTTTAGGGGGCTATTTTCAGGCCATTTTTCAGGCTGAAAAACACCCTGAACATGCTCTGGAAATGGCCCGAAAAATGGCCTGTTCTGTGGCTGTTTTTCGGGCCATTTTCAGGATGTTTTCCAGCCCTCTGGTGCCCATGAAGACCAGCTGGAGACGCACTAGAAACCAGAAGAGCAGCTGGCGATGGCGCGCGTGGCCATAGAGAGGGCCCTGCGTGCCACCTCTGGCACATGTGCCATAGCTTTGCCATCCCAGTACTAGGGCCATAGAGAGAATATATCAGCACCTGCACAATTTGTTGCAAGGATTGGTCAATGAATGATATCTCCTTTAACACTTGCATATGCCTATACTGCTGAGGCAGACAGGTACCTTGGCACAAAACCAGTTGGTGCCCCACAATACAACATTCCTTGGCCAGGCCTGCCCCTCACAATGGCTGCCAGTCCAGTTGTCAAATTAATGCTGCTTCTGTCTTCCCTGAGACCCACTACTTCTGGCCCCTCTTGTGGCTTCCCTTTTGCATACATAATGCCAACATCCTCTCTGTGCTGGGTCCCTTCTTTCACGGATTCCTTCTCAAGGCCAAGTCAAAGGTTACCAGCACTGAGAGTATAGGGCAGAGGTGGGTTCCTATCAGTTCGCACCTATTCGGTAGAATCGGTTCGTCAAATCTACCAAACCAGTTAGAAGAGGTTCCACCAGTGGACCCGGAAAGCAGGCCACACCAACAGAAGAGGTTCCAATTTTTTTTTGAAATCCACCACACACATACACACACACGCACACACAAACACACAGATTCACACAAAGAGAGAAAGAGAAAGAAAAGAAGAAATAAATAAATAAATAAAAGAAAAAAGAAAGAAAAAGTGAGAGAGAGATGAAAGAAAAAAAGGAAAAAGGGACAGAGAGACAAAAGGAAGGAAAGAGAGAGAGAGAGAGAGAGGGAGAGAGAGAGAGAGAGAGAGAGAGAGAGAACACATGGCCGGCAAGCCACTCCCACAAAGGAGGCCACACCCACAGAGTAGGTTCGAAAAATTTTTGAAACCCACCACTGCCACACACACAGAGAGACAGACAGACAGACAGACAGACAGACACAGAGAGAGAGGAAGAGAAAGAAAGGAAGAAATAAATAAAGAAAAAAGAAAGAAAAAGAGTGAGAGAGATGAAAGAAAAAAAGAAGAAAGGGACAGAGGGACAAAAGAAGGAGAGAGAGAGAGAGAGAGAGAGAGAGAGAGAGAGAGAGAGAGAGAACACATGGCCGGCAAGCCACTCCCACCAGGTCACATGGCCGGCAAGCCACTCCCACAAAGGAAGCCACACCCACAGGGTAGGTTCGAAATTTTTTTGAAACCCACCACTGGTATAGGGGATATGTGTGCACAGCTATATCTCTGAGTATCCAAGGAATGCATAATCATCCACACGAACCAGTTATGAGCATCCATAAGAACCTAAGAAGAAGAGATGTTGGTTCATATCAAATGCCCATGTAGTCTTACAGTATTCCAGGAAGATGATAAGCAGGAGCTGAAAGAAACACCCCTTGTTGCCTCCTGAAAACATGCCATAATTGCAAGCAAAAGGTTCCATCCCTGGTGGAAATCTATTCATGTTCTCTAATTCTGGCATGTTCTTTAATGATGGTTCTTCTACATAGAAAGAGATGCATTCATCAGGCACCACACATTTCAGTTTAAGTCTGCAACAGCGGCATGCATGCCACTACAGTTGGGCAGCTGATGAATTTTAGTTGAAAATTCATCAGCTGGTTGCAAAGGAAAAAAGCGGATAATTGATCTGGCAATGCCAGGGGATGCAGAACAGAAGACAAAGAATTGGAGAAGATCCCTAAGTATCAAGATCTGAAAATCAAAATAGAAAGATGGTGACATAAACCAGCCATGATGAGACAGTGGATATCAGCACACTGGATCCCTGCCAAAAAAATATATTGGACGGCACTTAGAAAATCGGCACATTGACAACATTTCCATCTTTTAATAGCAAAAGACCACACTGTTTAGATTCACGCATAGACTATGCTGATCCATTACAACCTTCCGGGTTCTTGAGAAGACCCTGTTACATATGGAGGCCAATACCAGCTAAAGAACTGGCAGCTGTGACTTTACATTGTTGTGAACAGATAGGGAAGTCTCAATAGGTGGAGAAAAATGTCAAATCCAGTCTAAATATCTAGCTAGTTTGTTGGACAACCATAATAATGCAATGCTCAGCTCTTGCTGTTCCTCTTAGTAGTTATCTGCACTTGTCTGCTCATTCTAAAGGTTGTTTTTATCGTGACCCGACAAAAGCGCGAACGTCAAAAGCGCGCCGACAAAACCGCGGCGCTGAAACCGCGATGTCAAAAGCGCGCCGACAACAGCGCGCCGACAACAGCGCGCCGACAGAAGCGCGATTTAAGTTAAGGTAAGGTTTAGGGTTAGGTTTAGGGTTAGGTTTAGGGTTAGGTTTAGGGTTAGGTTTAGGGTTAGGTTTAGGGTTAGGTTTAGGGTTAGGTTTAGGGTTAGGTTTAGGGTTAGGTTTAGGGTTAGGTTTAGGGTTATTTTTAGGCTTCTGTTGCCGCGCTGTTGTCGGCGCGCTTCAGTGCTCATTCGTCAGCGCGGTTTTGTCACCGCGGTTTTGTCACCGCGGTTTAGTCAGGCGCGCTTTTGTCGTTCGTGCATTTGTGGTGGAACCTGTTTTTATAGTCTTCCCTGAATCTTAATCCTAATCATCACAATGGGGATACAATAAATTACAGGGGCTGCTTACATAACACTAAAAAAAGAGAACAAGTTTCACTTCTTCTGGATAAAAGGAAAATAAATGTATAATGTATCTCGCCTTCTAACAGTTGATGAAGAACTCTAAGAAATGTATACCTATTTTTTTCTTTTTTAGCCTTTCTTGTCAAATAAACTCAGGCTGGAGAGCTTTTGTAGCATAGCATCCATTCCAATAAACAACCATTTTTTAAGAAAGTAGAACATCTGGTACCTTCGAGCGGGAAGCCAATAAATATATTAAGGATGAGGAGACCAGGCCTTCTCTTGTTCCGGGGAAAACGAGGTCAAACAAGAGAGGGAGGCAGCAAGGCAGAGAGACAGAGACAATAAGATGTTTTGCCTGAAGCATCCACAAGAAGTGATGCTGTCACTACCAGCATCAACCAAAATCATCACATGGTCAGTTGTGATTTATGAAGAAGACTTCTCTCATCTTTTTAAAAAGTCATGCTGGGACAACTGTGCTGGGTGTAGTTTCTTCAAGGAGAACGTGCTTTGGTAGAAAAGGATGTTTCTTTTTCTTTTTAATTGAAAATTTTGGGGAAAAAAACTTTTACAAATATTTACCTCCCTCCCCCTACCCTCCCCACCCAACCCCCCCAACCTCCCCCCCCCCAGCTTCCCAGAACCAATACAGGGTATAAATCTTTAACAAAGATATTCTAAGATAAACTTTAAAAAAATTAGTATCATCTTTCATTTGAGCTTTAACTCCTCTTTGCTAGGCTAAGTCTAAACAGATTATATCATTCCTTGTTTCTTCAGTCATAAGCTATCTGGAATTTCTTAGTCCCGTATTTATTTTGAGTATAGTCAATCCATCTTCTCCACTCCAGTTTATGTCTTTCATTTGAATGGTCCTTGAGATATGCTGATATTTTAGCCATCTCTGCTAGGTTTGTTACTTTTAATGTCCATTCTTGAATAGTAGGCAAATCTTCCTTCTTCCAGTATTGCGCCACCAAAAGTCTTGCTGCAGTTATTAAATGCAAAATCAGGTTAGTCTCTATAACTGTACAATCAGTAATTATACCTAACAAAAATAACTAAGGGGTAGACTTTATCCTTTTTTTTAAGAACATTTTGCATAAACCACCATATTTTTTATCCAAAATGCTTTAACCTTTTTACTATTAGTGTTTAAAGTGGAATGTACTAAGAAAAAGAGAGGGTGTTTCTTTTTCTTAGTACATTCTACTTTAAATACTACTAGATCTCCTCTATGTTCATTACTATATTTACATTTCTCCCAGTTTCACATATCCCATTGTCAGGGTTCCAAGTAACACCCCCCCAACAAAATGTTTTCTACTCTGTTTTCACTTAGCCTGTTTGAACATCTTATCCTTGAAATCGGCAGAGATTCCACTCTTTTCCTTTTTTTTACAGGAACCTAAAACTATCCCCCCCCCCTCTTTTCAATATATACAATTGATTTCAATATAGCGGTACATTAAAGCCACCCAATGAGGCTCATTTCTTCTAACTACAGCTATATTTTGCTTGCCCTTGCGTTAATGATCCTCAGCCACGTGTTCTACAAGGCTACAACCCCTGCCATATCCAACCAGCCATTGCCTGTTGGTTTGCAATAATGGAAGCTGCAGACCAATATAGCAATAGCAGTTAGACTTATATACCGCTTCATAGGGCTTTCAGCCCTCTCTAAGCGGTTTACAGAGTCAGCATATCGCCCCCACAGTCTGGGTCCTCATTTCACCCACCTCGGAAGGATGGAAGGCTGAGTCAACCTTGAGCCGGTGAGATTTGAACCGCCGAACTGCAGATAGCAGTCAGCTGAAGTGGCCTGCATTACTGCACTCTAACCACTGTGCCACCTCGGCTCTTATATAATTGATGGGGATCAGCTAGGAAAAGACTAAGTGACTAAAGCCTACAGAGCATATTGGGAGGAGTTTTATCACAATCCATGCTCTCCGTAGTATGTATGTGTGTTTGTGTGCGTGTGTGTGTGCGTGTGTGCATGCTTGTTGCACTGGCGCTGTGTTGTCTGTTCTCAAGCGTCCTGTGTTTGTCGTTCCCTTTTTCTGTTGTAGGGAAGCAGCAGGA
Organism: Thamnophis elegans; assembly: GCF_009769535.1. Classification (NCBI taxonomy): domain Eukaryota; kingdom Metazoa; phylum Chordata; class Lepidosauria; order Squamata; family Natricidae; genus Thamnophis; species Thamnophis elegans. Next base: position 8,743,377 of record NC_045542.1, read on the forward strand.
TGGGGCTGTGGAGAATAATCAAAACAAAGGTAAATGTTTCTCCATCGTATCTCTTGTGCGCCTCCTCCATTTAGTTGGAATGCCAGCTATATCAGAAAGACATCACCTTCTCCAGATCTTGATAGTCTAGTTCAATATTTTTTTAGTTATACCATAAGGTCCAATGTATTCTTTTTAACAACTATTTTTCCCCAACAGTAATGTCCAGATCTAATGATCTGGAGGTCAAGATATTTAAAACTTGTCTGTTCATTTATTTTGTTTGTATTTCATATTTTTTTTTAATTTGCAAATGTATCCAAGACAGTGGTGGGATTCAAATAATTTACCAACTGGTTCTCTGTCCTAATGACCAGGTGGGTAGGCGGGGCTTAGTGATCATGTGACCATGTGGACGTGGCCAACTCAACATTACTCAGGTCGATGGGCGCTTCGCCTTAGTTGTTACAATGGTAATAAGGGTTAACCGGAGAGGCAGTTTCTGTAAGCAGGGCAATAAAGATGAGGCTAGAAACAACACTAGAATGTTTCCTTCCTGCCTTCCTTACAGGATTAGCCCTGTAAAGTGGGGAAAAACATTCTCATTATTATTTCTTCCAACAACCGGTTCTCTGAACTACTTAGAAAGTTACCAACCGGTTTTCCCGAATAGGTGCGAACTGGCTGAATCCCACCACTGATCCAAGATCACTGCGCTGAAGATATTAGCTAGATGGTTAATAAAAGTCTGCACATGGAAAATGAAACTCGGAGAACCTCTATAACCCATTAGTTAATTAAGTGTTATCAAGTTCAGTTCATCACTTTAGGAATAAATATGTGTCATTTTGACCTGTCTTTTAGCTCTTCCAGGAACATGTCAATCATCCGGTGCTAGGACCAACCAAAATACAGCAAACCAGCTGTATTTAGGGTCATAATATATGTCAGTGATGGCTAAAGGTTTTTCTAAAGGTGTGCCCAAATTGTGTGCATGCGTGCTATCATGCACGCATGCATGAAACGCCCACCTGTGCATGCATGCATGACCCCCATACACACATGCGCACACACACACACACCCGTGGGAGTCCAAGTCTGGGAAGGGTGAAAAGGGCCTTGGGAAGGCCGAAAATCAACTGAGGGCTGCCGTGCTGGCAAATATTGCTCCGCATGCAACCTGTGGCATTCGTGCCATAGGTTCGCAATCACGGATATATATGGTAGTGTTCTGACCCTCCTCCTCCGTCCAGTAATGAAAGCCGAGACACGCATAATGAGAATGTCTTTTAATAGCAAGTCCAGACTCTCGGTGGCTGAAAGCCAAATAAACAAATAGAAAAGGACTTTGGCAGCAAGTCCAAGAAACCTTGGCAGCAATGCAAACAAACTCTGGCAGCAATCCAGCCTGCCAAGTTCGTTTCTCTTTAGTCCAAGCGTTGACTTCTGCAAGAAGGGTGTGGCACAAGCAGTCTCTTTTATAGTCTGGAGAGGAGCTTAATGACCATCAGCTGAGCGTAATTACCTCCTGCAATTACATAGTTGTTCTTGACGCCGAGTAGCCCTTCGACGGCGTGCATCCTGGAACAACTCACTGTTGATTTCTGGATCACTCTCTCTTGTCTCCTCCCCACTGATCCAAGGCTCAGGCACCACCTGGTGGCCCACCAGTCTCTCTGCATTCTGCTCGGAGTTGGAACCCTGTCCAGGGTCTTCCACATCCTCCAGAGCCGACTCATAGGGCCCTTCGCTGTCGGAGTCTGGTGGCAGCTCCAACGGCTCCTGCCGGGCCACAACAGGTAGTTAGCCTTAAATGTTGGAATTACATCTTTAGAGGTGCTGTCGAATCTTAAGATACTAGAGTATAGTAGCAATTGATGTTTGAATGACGGTGAATTTAGTCCTCAGATTTAAGTAAACCCATCTGGTTAAGCAAAGAACAGAATTTTTTTTAAAAAAGGAAGATGGTGGATGTTGAGGTTTTTAAGTAGAAATTGTTTGTTGGATAATGCACTTAGGTTAGATTGGTAGATAAGATCTCAGTGCATCTCATTCTGTACAGCCACTGGCCATGGCCACCACAACTGATAAAGGCTGGATTTCAACATCTGGATGCCCACATTCCCACCTTGACCTAACACACAGAGTTTTAAAGGGGACCTTACCCAATCCTGGATTTTCTACCAGTTTACAACCTAGTATTAGAGGCATGCAAATATGTTTTACTCAGGTTCTATTTTCTCTTCATGTCTAAGCTAAAAGAAGCATGGTTCCATCTGCAAGACAATGTCAGAGTTGCTTTGACAAATCAACGTTCTCTATAATATTGCCAAAAAAGGAAAATGATATATATGGTACTAAGATGCTACACTAGATGTCTGTATTGCTGGATTTTGAATTGAATGTTGAACTTTTTGAGCATTGAACCTTTTTGGCGGTAGGCCTGTCAAATGAGCTTCTTTCCAAGGAAGAATAAAATGCAATATGACTGTTTAGAAAAATAAGCATCTTGTGCCAATGACAGTGTTGGCAAAACTCCTGTTAAAGCATTGGAAAGTAATGGCTATTCAGACTTAAAAGAGCTGAGTGTCTTCTTCAATTGATAGATTGCCTTTCTCTAGGTTCAATATGCATTGAATGAATCAGAGAAAAGTATGTCCCACCTGTGATGCAAAATTTCTGGACCTATCATGAAAATAAGTTTTATTCATCCATGGCAGCTGAATATAGCATTTCTATAAGGGATCCTAATGTTTGTTGAAAATCTCTTTCTCTTTATGGAACCTACATTTCTAGACCTCACTGGGAAAATAACGGTTCCACCACAAAACCGCGTTGGACTAAAGCGCGCTCGACGAAACCGCGTACCTGATGTCATCACAGCGCGACGAAAAAAGCACACTGTGAACGCTAAAGCTAAAATTAACCCCTAAACCTAAACCTAACCCCCCTAAACCTAACCCTAAACCTAACCCTAAACCTAACCCTTAACCTAACCCTAAACCTAACCCTAACCCTTAACCTAACGCTAAACCTAACCCTAACCCTTAACCTAACCCTAAACCTAACCCTAACCCTTAACCTAACCCTAACCCTAACCCTAACCCTTAACCTAACCCTAACCCTAACCCTAACCCTTAACCTAACCCTAACCCTAACCCTAACCCTAACCCTAACCCTAACCCTAAACCTAACCCTTACCTTAACTTGAATCGGCTTGCTTTCAAAGCGCTTTTTAAAGCACCCTTTTTTCTCCGCGGTCGCTGTTGTCGCGCTGCTGATGACGTCAGCGACGCGGTTTAATCGGGCGCGCTTTAGTGGAGCGCGGTTTTGTCGTGCCACGAAAATAACTGCAGTTAAAGCAGCCTAAGTTGGTTATGAAGATGTGTTCTATACATTGGAAGAACTTCCAAGAAAAAAAATGCGTGGGAATGATGTCCCAAAGGTCCTTTTCCAAGCGGCAACTGGATTTTCTTTGGTTTTTCTTGAAGTCATTTCATTTCTCATCCAAGAAGCTTCTTCAGTTCAGAATTGAGGAAGCTTCTTGGATGAGAAGCAAAATGTATTCAAGGAAAAACGAAGAAAGTCCAGTTGCCTCTTGAAAAGGCATCTTTGGGTCAACCATGATCTGTATGACTGAGAATCATGAGAATGGCGGTACTTTTGTTTAGATAACTAGTGTGCATAGATGTAAGTGAGAAAGCTTAGAGGAAGAGCAATAATTTAATTACTGATGGTTAAATAAGCCATAGTGACTTAGTCCACAGGTTATGAGAAATGACAAAGTCATAACTCATTTATGTGTATAAATCGGTTCCACCACAAAACCGCGGTGGACTAAAGCGCGCTCGACGAAACCGTGTACCTGACGTCATCACAGCGCGACGAAAAAAGCACACTGTGAGCGGTAAAGCTAAAATTAACGCTTAAACCTAAACCTAACCCCCCAAAAACCTAACCCTAAACCTAACCCTAAACCTAACCCTTAACCTAACCCTAAACCTAACCCTAAACCTAACCCTTAACCTAATGATAAACCTAACGCTAACCATTAACCTAACCCTAAACCTAACCCTAACGCTTAACCTAACCCTAAACCTAAACCTAACCCTTAACCTAACCCTAACCCTAACCCTAACCCTAACCCTTACCTTAACGTGAATCGTCTTGCTTTAAAAGCGCTTTTTAAAGCGCCCTTTTTTCTCCGCGGTCGTTGTTGTTGCGCTGCTGATGACGTCAGCGACGCGCTTTAATCGGGCGTGCTTTAGTGGACCGCGGTTTTGTCGTGCCACGGTATAAATCCAGGTCACACTTAATATTAGCAATCAAAATATATTTTACAACAACACCATTTCCCTTAAACAACTTGCTACATTCAGAACAGAAATGCAGAATAGAAAAGCACAGGTCTATTATAATGAACTGTGATGTTGCCTGGGAACGCACTTTATAAAATTCCAGGAATGAATCATGCAACTTGCGGTAAAAAGTGATTTTGAAAAACCACAACAGCCTTAGCTAACATTGGGCAAATTCTGCTTCACCCAATATATCCGTTTTGATTATGGCAACGGTTGCAAAATGACAAAAAGAACCACAACTTATTGCATGTATGCCTTCAACAGAAGTTCAAACCTCTTTCCAAGACTTAAGATTTTTTTTTTTTTTAAAAAGTACTTAGTTCACTGAACTACAATTGGTTGGATTTATATTTCGCTTTAAACCATAAGCCACGGTTTATAAACCGCTATGTCTGGCTTCACATATCTTGCTAACCCAAAACTGAGCATCATGGTGGATTAATACCAAATGTGCGTGACCCGTCAAAACCGCGGTCCACTAAAGCGTGCCCGATTAAAGCGTGTACCTGACGTCATCAGCAGCGCGACAAATACGACCGCGGAGAAAAAAGGGCGCTTTAAAAAGCGCTTTTAAAGCAAGCCAATTCACATAAAGGTAAGGGTTAGGGTTAGGGTTAGGGTTAGGGTTAGGGTTAGGGTTAGGGTTACGTTAAGCATTAGGGTTAGGTTTAGGGTTAGGTTAAGGGTTAGGTATAGGGTTAGGTTTAGGGTTAGGTTAAGGGTTAGGCTTAGGGTTAGGTTTAGGGTTAGGTTTGGGGGGGTTAGGTTTAGATTTACGTGTTAATTTTAAGTTTACCGCTCACAGCGTGCTGTTTTCGTCACGCTGTGATGACGTCACGTACGCGCTTTTGTCGAGCGCGCTTTAGTCTACCGCAGTTTTGTGGTGGAACCCAAATGTGATTTCAGTTACAGGCAATAAATAACTTTTTTTTTTAAGGAGATCACTACACTAGAAAAGATCTGCCTTGTTTTTTATAGCTTACCAGGATATTGTTTATGAACAACTGGATCAAGGAAAGTAAAACACACACACACACACACACACACACACACACACACACATATGCACAGAAACAGAAGGGCAAGCATAGTAGCAGAATTATAACAGAGTGTCAGCACTTCTGGGTGGAACCATATTTGCTCCTTTCTCTCCCCAGCCAAGAAACAGGATGGGGCAGTTGCCATGGAGATGCAACCTCTGAAAAGTGCCGAGGGTGGTGAGATGGAAGAGCGGGAGAAGAAGAAATCCAGCGTGCCCAAAAAAGAGAAATCTGTCTTGCAGGGGAAGCTCACCAAACTGGCCGTTCAAATTGGGAAAGCAGGTACGGGGGCAGTGGGGGTGGTGGTGGCTGCATTGGACACTTTCCTTTGGGGAAGGGAAGTTGAGCTTGGAAGCACCGTTGCTAATAAAGGAATGAATAATATCCTTGGCTGAGAGGAGGTCAGTTGTGCATCATGTATGAATCAGGCAAGGATTTGTCTTTTCATTGATGTCACGTTAATTACTTACCCAGCAGTTACTCTTTGCCAATGTTCTAATCCAGTTTTAATAGTTTTAGAGGGATAATGAACCAACCCTGACACTGAAACGGCACTCAGGGTCATGGGAAGCCTAATTCATCCTGCTCTCTGCCTTCTGAGATAAGCATAGCAATAGCAATAGCAGTTGGACTTATATACCGCTTCATAGGGCTTTCAGCCCTCTCTAAGTGGTTTACAGAGTCAGCATATTGCCCCCAACAACAATCCGGGTCCTCATTTTACCCACCTTGGAAGGATGGAAGGCTGAGTCAACAACCCTGAGCCGGTGAGATTTGAACAGCCGAACTGCAGAACTGCAGTCAGCTGAAGTAGCCTGCAGTGCTGCATTTAACCACCGCGCCACCTCAGCATACAGTACATGAAGACGCAAGGTATGCCTGTAGTTCTTACGATGGGCAGAACTGCGGAGTTATAGTTAAGGCGGCTCAGCTAAGAAAATGTAATATCAAACAAATTGGGATATCATGTAGAGGTGATGTATTTATCTGAAAGCCGATTCTTTGAATTAACTATGTATCGGTTTTATTACTGCATTTAATCTGTTTTTTGTTGATTACTTTATCCTGTTTTATTGTGTTTTATTTGATACGACTGTAATGCTAATCAATTAATAAACTACTTATTAAAGCTAACTCTGCACTCAGGAGGATGGAGGGTATAAATACATAGTTGAGGTTGAGGTTTATTCGATTTATATGCCGTCCTTCTCCCAAAGGACTCAGGGCGAAGTATAACATTAAAAGAAACACATACTACAAAAGTTAAAAAGAAATTAAATAGGATATCCCCAAACCCAATTAAAATTAACAATGACACATTTTTTAAAAAGAATTCAAATTAAAATGAACAATAACCAATACTTTGATTTGTTTTGTTCAGGCCAGGCTGGCTTGCTGGAAAAGCCAACTTTTTAGGGTGCGTCGGAAGGACCGGAGGTCGGGGATTATGCGAAGCTCCGGGGGCAGCTCATTCCAGAGGGAAGGCGCTCCCACAGAGAAGGCTCTCCCCCTGGGGTCACTAGCCGACACTGTCTGGCCGACGGCACCCTGACGAGGCCAACTCTGTGGGATCGCACTGGACGATGGGAGGCTACCGGTGGCAGTAGGTGGTCTCGCAGGTATCCTGGGCCTAAGCCATGGAGCGCTTTAAAGGTCATAGTATCTGGTAGATAATTTGCTGCTAATTAAATTGGAATTTTTGACCCATAAAGGCATTGCAGTTGCACCCAGTTGCCCATTACCCATTAAGGCACTTATTCTTAAATGGGTCTGTTACCTGTAGTATGGGGGACCCTTAAAAACTGGTCCTTTGGTGGAATCAACCTTGCCCAAGTGCTGAGCAGATGCTGCTGGGAAGCTGAATTTCCCATCTCTGTGAGATGGGAAAAAGACATTATTATAACGTTACCATGACTCTCCCTTAGGTTCATATTATAAACATAGTAGAAAGGGAATGAGATTGCTCTTCTTTTCTCCAGATACCTGTTTTGTTTCCTTGACCAGCCTCCCTCAATCCATTGTCCGGCAGATGTTTTGAACTTCTTTAATAGCTTTCACTCCCATTCTAGAGATCTATGTTGCTGAAAAGAGAGGTTCCGCCACAAATGCGCGAACGACAAAAGGGCGCCTGACTAAACCGCAGTGACAAAACCGCGCCGACAAAACCGCGCCGACGAATGAGCGCTGAAGCGCGACGACAACAGCGCGACGACAGAAGCGCGCTGTAACCTAACCCTAAAAATAACCCTAAACCTAACCCTAAACCTAACCCTAAACCTAACCCTAAACCTAACCCTAAACCTAACCCTAAACCTAACCCTAAACCTAACCCTAAACCTAACCCTAAACCTAACCCTAAACCTAACCCTAAACCTTACCTTAACTTAAATCGCGCTTCTGTCGGCGCGCTGTTGTCGGCGCGCAGTTGTCATCGCGCTTTTGACATCGCGGTTTTAGTGCCGCGGTTTTGTCGGCGCGCTTTTGACGTTCGTGCTTTTGTCGGGTCACGGAAAAGAGATATAATCCTGAGGCCATCAGCTTGGAGAAGGCTGTGTAGACAGCAACAGGTCCCATCCGTTCCCATTTTAAGAGTGGAAATTTGTGGAATTGTCTGGGCCTTGTGCCAAGAAGCCCTTTGGGGAATTTTCTTCTCACATTCTAGCTTTTAAATACAAAATGTTCTCAAGACACAATCTTATTTGCAGGGTGTGTAATTTCACAGATTCAGGTCTTGCTGTTGCATCTGACTGTCTCTCTTCTTCTTCTTTATTTTCTCCAATCCTGCTAGGGCTGGTGATGTCAGCTATCACAGTCATCATCCTTGTCCTGTTTTTCATCATTCAAGCCTTTGTTGTTGACGGGCAGACGTGGATGTCTGAGTGCACTCCTGTTTATGTGCAATACTTTGTCAAGTTCTTTATTATTGGGGTCACCGTCCTGGTAGTAGCTGTACCCGAAGGCTTGCCACTGGCTGTCACCATCTCTTTAGCCTACTCTGTCAAGGTAAGCATTATATCCTTAGTGCCTTCACTGGTTTTCGCTAAAATACATGGCTGGATCCTTAGCTTGGATCCTCTTGCGTCATCTGCTCCCATAAATGTTCTCTGGTGGCCATCTCCTTTTGAAGCTCTGGTGCAAGTCAGCTTAACAGGAATGACTGAGAAGATTGTGGACTAAATCACAAGGGAAATCATCATCAATCGTCTTGAAAATTATGCAGCCATTATTAGGAATCAGCATGCATTTGTCAAGATCTATTTTCACCAGATTACCGGTTAATTCATTTTTTAAAAATCAGTAATTTACTTCATAAATTATAGGAATACCAACTTTTGAAGAAGTATCCACGGTACAGTGATCAGCAAGCTACTTTAAGCATCAGTGAAATAGGACAATTAGCTAGATTGTCATTAATGGTTAGCTGTCTAATGACTCTCGTCCAACTAGAGTAAGGTATCATTCCTGTATCTAATGATCTTTAATTTTTGGACTAATAAGTGGGATGGAAAGGCTAATGGGATGCTTATCCAATGTGCAGAGGAAACAACAGTGTGTGGAAGGATAGAAATAATATTCAAATAAAGCAAAAGTATCATGATAGGTTATAGAAATGAAAGTAACAGCATGAAGTGTAACAGGGCAAAATGCAAAATTCTTTAGGTAGGAAGCAATAATCAGTCATCCACATACAGAATTGGGTTGGGAAAAAAGATCTTAGAGGAATTTTATTTTATTTATTTTTTTATTTAGCGTATGGCATCTACAGAGGTCAAGCTTCTTAGAAGAGTTGATTACCCACTGAATATAACTCTACAGCGTGATATGGTTGCATAAAAATACAAATGTATTTGGATCAGGATTATAGCAATAGCAATAGCAGTTAGACTTATATACAGCTTCATAGGGCTTTCAGCCCTCTCTAAGCGGTTTACAGAGTCAGCATATCGCCCCCACAGTCTGGGTCCTCATTTCACCCACCTCGGAAGGATGGAAGACTGAGTCAACCTTGAGCCGGTGAGATTAGAACTGCTGAACTGCAGATAACAGTCAGCTGAAGTGGCTTGCAGTACTGCACCCTAACCACTGCGCCACCTCGGCTCTCGGCTATCAAGGGGTACTCTGGATACACTAGGCAGCTGGAATTTTGTCCTTTAAATCCTCCAATTCCCCCCAAAACAAGGACTCAAAATTTGCCCTCCTCTATTCTTGGAACACTGCAGGAATACAAGTGGGTGGGATGGTCCGGACCTCACCCACTCTCATGGTTTTCAGAAAAGCTGTCAAGACCTGGCTATTCCGGCAGGTCTGGGGCTGTTGACTTCATTGTTGAGGTTCAGCCCCGACTGAAATGAATGTATCTGTGTTGTTTTTTAACTTGTCTATTTTATTTTTATTTTATTTTATTTTATTTTTGTTTTCCTCTCTGTAAGCCGCTCGGAGTCCTCCGGGATTGGGTGGCCTATAAATAAACTTGAAACTTGAAACATGGTGGGCCCTAATTTGCTCACTCTTCTCCTTTTGAAAAAATATATATGCATAATTTTAATCTCTTTTACTGACTATAGAAAATGATGAAAGACAACAACTTGGTCCGGCATTTGGATGCCTGTGAGACCATGGGCAATGCCACGGCCATCTGCTCGGACAAGACAGGGACCCTTACCACCAATCGCATGACAGTGGTGCAGTCCTACATGGGTGACACTCACTACAAGGAGATGCCTGAGCCCAGTAGCCTGACATCCAAGACACTGGATCTGCTGGTGCATGCCATTGCTATCAACAGTGCCTATACCACCAAGATACTAGTGAGTAGTAGCCCCTTTTGGGAAACACTCCTTCCTAAGGCTACATTGGTCCATAACTGCAGTACTATTATGCAAGGCGGGAATCTATGGATTCTGTTGAAATGTAGTTCCCATCACCCTTACCTATGTTGGCTACAGTCTTGGGAAACGTAGCTCCCTGTGAAATAAACAAGTATTATTATCTCCATGATAAGCAAGTTAAAGAATTAAGGGTGATATGGGGAAGGGCTAAGACTAACATCTAACACTGGTGTAAGATTTATCTCTGTACTTTGACTTGAAGCGACATTTAAGTTGGGAACAATTAGTAGTAAATTAAAAATAGCAGACATGAAGAAGAGCTAAAATTCCCCAACAGTTGGAATGCTAACAAGCCGCGCTCTTAAGTTTCCGGAGGAAAAGTCCAGGTGGAGAAAAATGATCTATCGTTAATATTTTGAACGGCAAGCAGAAAAAACAGGTGGAATCTCAGGAAACTCAAAAGAAAAGGGCAGGTTTCTTGAATATCCCTAACAACCATCCCTAAATATGGAGAAAACCAGACTGGCCATTTAGGAAAAGAAAGCTGAATTCATGCAAAATGGATCTGAAGATTTTCTGTCTTTAGTTCTGGGCGGTGTGGTCTTCCCCCAGGTAGAGCTAAAATACAGGTTGGGGGGGGGGTTCCTCCTAGATTCTCAGCTCCTGCTTGTAGAGCAGGTGGTGCAGCTTTTGCACAAATCTACCTTGTGTGCCAATTGCCCCCCCCCCCCATTTCTCCATTGGGATGTCCTATTTGCAGTCAACCATACCTTGGACAACTCTTGTCTAGTCCAAGTGAGGACTGCATGGGGCTGCCCTTGAAAACTTCTCACCACCGATCCAAATACAGCCATGCAAGTAGTTATGGGTGTACCTTGCTATGCCCATTCAACATAACATGGACTTTCAGGTCTGACTGTTACTTATAAAGCCCTTCAGGGCACAGAGCCTGATTATTAGCTGAACTGCATGCTTTGGATTACCATCCAGTAAGATTTAACCGAGTTGGCATCCCTGCCCCTCAGGAGTGGCATCTGGTGGGGATTCAGAGATGTGCCTAGTCTGTCACCACACCTGTCCTATGGAATAGCATTTCTGGTTGAGATATTAGAAGAAGAGAGGCTGAACCACAGCATCAAATCCCATTTTGTTCTAGATCAGTAAGCTTAGCCATTGTTTTCATTTCCTTGGCAGGCTCTAATGAGCTCCAGTTAGCGATCAGACCAGTTGTGAGAGCTACTGGATCAGGCCGCCATTCAGCAGCATCTGCAAAAAGGTTATTTCTATTTAAGGAGGAGAACCTATGACTGCTAACTGTGGAGTTATATATCACTTGGGATGGAGCTGAATGGAAGCCTTTCCCAGTCTTGGGGGGACATATAGAAAAGATTTCATTCTTGAAGGCATAAGGATGACTGCTAAAATTATTTCTAGTTCTGGGACTTACCATCTGCAGATTGTTACACAATTTCCTTCTGAACCAACCAAACTCTGGTTCAATGACAAATGCGCGCTTGACAAAAGCGCACCGACGAAACCGCGGTGAGAAAACCATGAGTTCTAAATCACGCTGACGAATGAGCGCAGAAGCGCACCAACAACAGCACGCCGACAAAAGTGCGCCTTCAACGAACAAGTAATAACTGCGAGTTCTAAACCTAACGCTAAACCTAACGCTGAACCTAACCCTGAACCTAACCCTGAGCCTAACCCTGAACCTAACCCTGAGCCTAACCCTGAACCTAACCCTGAGCCTAACCCTGAACCTAACCCTGAAACTAACCCTGAACCTAACCCTGAGCCTAACCCTGAACCTAACCCTGAACCTAACCCTGAATCTAACCCTGAACCTAACCCTGAGCCTAACCCTGAGCCTAACCCTGAACCTAACCCTGAACCTAACCCTGAACCTAACCCTGAGCCTAACCCTGAACCTAACCCTGAACCTAACCCTGAGCCTAACCCTGAGCCTAACCCTGAGCCTAACCCTGAACCTAACCCTGAGCCTAACCCTGAACCTAACCCTGAACCTAACCCTGAACCTAACCCTGAACCTAACCCTGAGCCTAACCCTGAACCTAACCCTGAACCTAACCCTGAACCTAACCCTGAGCCTAACCCTGAACCTAACCCTGAGCCTAACCCTGAACCTAACCCTGAACCTAACCCTGAACCTAACCCTGAACCTAACCCTGAACCTAACCCTGAACCTAACCCTGAGCCTAACCCTGAACCTAACCCTGAACCTAACCCTGAATCTAACCCTGAACCTAACCCTGAGCCTAACCCTGAGCCTAACCCTGAACCTAACCCTGAACCTAACCCTGAACCTAACCCTGAGCCTAACCCTGAACCTAACCCTGAACCTAACCCTGAGCCTAACCCTGAGCCTAACCCTGAGCCTAACCCTGAACCTAACCCTGAGCCTAACCCTGAACCTAACCCTGAACCTAACCCTGAACCTAACCCTGAACCTAACCCTGAGCCTAACCCTGAACCTAACCCTGAACCTAACCCTGAACCTAACCCTGAGCCTAACCCTGAGCCTAACCCTGAACCTAACCCTGAACCCAACCCTTACCTTAACTTAAATTGCGCTTCTGTCGGCACGCTGTTGTGGACGTGTTGTTGTAGGTGCGTTGATGATGTCGCGGTTTTCTCGCCGCGGTTTCGTCGGTGCACTTTTGTGGTGCGCGCATTTGTTGGGTCACACCAAACTCCACTGGAGGAAGTCAGCACAACTTGGAGAAAAGTGACCAGAGCAGAGTGATAAATCCCTGATCCTCCAGATGTTGCCGAAGAAAAACTTTCATCATCCGTTATGACTCATGGTATTGGCAGAAGCAGATGAAATTGTAAACCAGCAACATCTGGGGGATCTATCTCTAGAGTCTAGACTAGAGGGAGGGTTCAGGATACTGGTTTTCTTAAAATCTCTCCAGAAAGAGTAATTCTCCAGAATCACATTCCAAATACTTACCTTGATAGGCTATCAAATTGCTGTTTTAACGGCTTGTTCTTTCTTTAAAAATCCTAGTGTTGTTGACAAAACACCGTTTGAAGCTTGACACGCTTGATAAGAATGCTAAAAAGTTTTAAAGAGATCTAGACTTCCCAAAACAATCATTAAATCAATTTTTCTATCACATAGATATGCCTTAGATCAGGGATATCCAAACTTGGGAACTTTAAGACTTGTGGACTCCAACTCCCAGAATTGGCTGGGGAATTCTGGGAGTTGGAGTCCACAAGTCTTAAAGTTCCCAAGTTTGGATATCCCTGCCTTAGATTCAAAGGCAATTTACAAACCTGAATTCTGGCAGCCAAGAATTTGATTCAAATGATCCACCATCCCCATTCCTTCACGCACACACCGTTTCGCGGGGAGAAGTGATGACATTAGAAGAACTGAACTGGGTGTCTCTCCTTTCTGACATTCCATTTCTTTCAGCCTCCAGAAAAAGAAGGGGGTCTCCCACGCCAGGTGGGCAATAAGACCGAATGTTCACTGCTGGGCTTTGTGGTTGCCCTCCGACGTGACTACCAGCCTGTCCGCGAGCACATGCCAGAGGAGAAACTCTACAAGGTTTACACCTTCAATTCTGTCCGAAAATCTATGAGCACCGTCATTTGCATGCCTGATGGCGGCTATCGCCTCTTCAGCAAAGGCGCTTCCGAAATTGTCCTCAAAAAGTGAGTCTGCTCTGCATTATATAAATGGAGAAAGGGGACCTTCCTACGGACAAAGGCTACTATCTTAAAGTCGGTTCCACCACAAAACCGCGTTCGACTAAAGCGCGCTCAACGAAACCGCGTACCTGACGTCATCACAGCGCGACGAAAAAAGCACGCTGTGAACGCTAAAGCTAAAATTAACCCCTAAACCTAAACCTAACCCCCCTAAACCTAGCCCTAAACCTAACCCTAAACCTAACCCTTAACCTAACCCTTAACCTAACGCTAAACCTAACCCTAAACCTTAACCTAACCCTAAACCTAACCCTAACCCTCAACCTAACCCTAAACCTAACCCTAACCCTAACCCTAAACCTAACCCTAACCCTAACCCTAACCCTAACCCTAAACCTAAACCTAACCCTAACCCTAAACCTAAACCTAAACCTAACCCTTACCTTAACTTGAATCGGCTTGCTTTCAAAGCGCTTTTTAAAGCGCCCTTTTTTCTCCGCCGTCGCTGTTGTCGCGCTGCTGCTGACGTCAGCGACGCGGTTTATTTGGGCGCGCTTTAGTGGAGCGCGGTTTTGTTGTGCCACGCTTAAAGTCGGCAAGACTATCTCGTCTTGTGAAACGTGCCCCAGCGTGGTCCATATAAGTCCATTTAGTTCCCTATGTTAACCTTGAAACATTCCCAATCGAAATATCCCAGGAATTCTTCCGACTATAAAAAGTGAGCATTTTTATCTGCCTGCTATTGGAATCCAAACAAAGAGTTTATTTTGGATTGAGAAGCAGGCTAAAGAAGCTCAAATAAATATGAGTCTATGGCAGTGGTGGGATTCAAATAATTTAACAACCGGTTCTCTGCCCTAAGGACCATCTGGGTAGGTGGGGCTCGGTGGTCATGTGACTGGGTGGGCGTGGGCAACTCAAAGTCACTCAGGTCGATGGGCGCTTCGCCTTAGCTGCTACAATGTCATAAGGGTTAACCGGAGAGGCAGTTTCTGTAAGCAGGTCAATAAAGATTAGTCTAGAAACAACACTAGAATGTTTCCTTCCTGCCTTCCTTACAGGATTAGCCCTGTAAAGTGGGGAAAAACAAAAGGAGATTTCTTCCAACAACCGGTTCTCTGAACTACTTAGAAAATTACCAACCGGTTCTCCCGAATAGGTGCGAACAGGTTGAATCTCACCACTGGTCTATGGTGATGAGCTAAAACTAAGAGCTTCTCTATGACTATCTGTGTACCTCATTTGAGGATACATTCGCAATGGAGACAATCAACAACGAATAAAGCAGCCAATTGTGAGGGACAAACCCCCCCCCCAAAAAAAATCAAGCAAGAAACAAGGAGAAGCAGGAACCTATAAACAAGTTCTATCCCTCTCTTCAACTTTTACAGTTGTAGTTAATAATGCGGTTAAGAGCATGCCTAGAACAGTGCATGTTACACCTTTGTTCTAGCTGCATTTTGTTGGCAATTTGCTTTTGAGTCCAGCTCAAGGTTCTGTTTTTAACCTATAAAGCTTTTGTATGCCACACGTGCAGTGGTGGGTTTCAAATTTTTTTGGAACCTACTCTGTGGGTGTGGCCTCCTTTGTGGGAGTGGCTTGCTGACCATGTGACCTGGTGGGAGTGGCCTGCCAGCCATGTGTTCTCTCTCTCTCTCTCTCTCTCTCTCCTTCCTTTTGTCTCTCTGTCCCTTTTTCCTTTTTTTCTTTCATCTCTCTCTCACTGTTTCTGTCTTTTTTCTTTTTTTCTTTCTTTCTTCCTTTCTTTCTCTTTCTCTTTCTCTCTCTGTGTGAGTCTGTGTGTTTGTGTGTGTGTGTGTGTGTGTCAGTGGTGGGTTTCAAATTTTTTGGGAACCTCTTCTGTAGGTGTGGCCTGCTTTCCGGGTCCACTGGTGGAACCTCTTCTAACTGGTTTGGTAGATTTGACGAACCGGTTCTACCGAACTGGTGCGGACTGGTAGGAACCCACCTCTGCTAAGCAGCAAGGATTCTGTATAAACTCCTTTTGGTGTACGTACGTACGTATGTATGTGTGTGTGTTCATCCCTCTTACAGGTGCACAAACATTCTAAATAGCAACGGAGAGCTTCGCAACTTCCGGCCCAGGGACCGAGATGAAATCGTAAAGAAAGTGATCGAGCCCATGGCCTGCGATGGGCTGAGAACTATCTGCATAGCCTACCGTGACTTTCCAGCAGGGAAGGAGCCTGACTGGGAAAATGAGAATGATATTGTGATAGATTTGACCTGCATTGCTGTGGTGGGGATTGAGGATCCTGTGCGACCAGAGGTAATGGCTGGATGGAGGTGGGTTTTCTCTGAACAAACCTACCCGTGTGCTCCTTCGGATTCTCAGTCCCTCCCTAGTGGATTTTGTGCTGTGTTGTGTTTTGTTTTGTCAGGGAAAATCAACCCTTAAGTTTCCAATCTCCCATTTCTTCCCAATGACTGATCAAAGCTGAAACAGGACAGGGCTACAGTAAAACTGTTGGCTAGTAAAAACAAATTGAGGTAGTGTAGCAGTGGTGGGTTTCAAAAAAATTTCGAACCTACTCTGTGGGTGTGGCCTCCTTTGTGGGAGTGGCTTGCCACCCATGTGACTGGGTGGGAGTGGCTTGCTGCCCATGTGACCGGATGGGAGTGGCTTGCTGCCCATGTGACCGGATGGGAGTGGCTTGCTGCCCATGTGACCGGATGGGAGTGGCTTGCCGCCCATGTGACCGGATATGAAGATGCCGACGACACTTGTCAGAACCACCTTAAATTACTTCACACACAGCACTGGCATGCATAAGAATATGGTGTAAACTTGTTTTTTAAAAGGCATCTTTGGTTTGCGTTAAAACAACTTCAACACACGCAATGTTCTGATTGCACCACAAACGCAGTAGTCATTCTTACCTTTCACAGAGGCACTGAGTTTTGTAAATATGAGCATGATAGTGTAGAATAATCATATCCAAGGACCAGTGGTGGGTTTCAAAAAAGTTTGGAACCTCTTCTGTAGGTGTGGCCTGCTTTCCGGGTCCACTGGTGGAACCTCTTCTAACCGGTTCGGTAGATTTGACGAACCGGTTCTACCGAATAGGTGCGAACTGGTAGGAACCCACCTCTGCTGTAGAGGGATGGAATAGGGTCTTCTGCTTGAGAATGGGGTCGGACTCCAAGGCCTCTTCCAACTCTGTTATCATGTTATTCTGCTTTCAGCAGTCACTATGGCCCAGCGGACAAGCACAGCTGCTTCAATTCTGTAATACAGATAAAGTCAGAGTTGTCTTGAAATAGCCCGGAATTAAGCTTCATAACAATAGCTTCCTTTCCATTTAAGAAAATAGCAATAGCAACAGCATTTAGACTTATATACCACTTCATAGTGCTTTTACAGCTCTCTCTAAGCGATTTATAGAGTCAGCGTATTTCCCCCAACAACCTAGGTCCTCATTTTACTGACCTTGGAAAGATGGAAAGCTGAGTCAACCTTGAGCCAGTCAGAACTGAATTCCTAGCAGGTCGGCAGAATTAGCCTGCAATACTGCATTCTAACCACTGCGCCGTCATGCAGGGAGAATCATGTTTTTAATCCTTTGGCTACAAAGACAAGTTTGGAAAAGCTTAATACATTTTTAGGGGCCAGAGAGAATCTGGGGAAGTTGCTACAGGAGATTTCCATTGGTCAGATCCATTGGGATTTCTGTGCTAAATAACAGCTCTCCCACTTTTGCTAGCACTTGTGAAACCAGCATAATTGTTTCAACTTTTTAAAAGACACGAAGCACTTTACGTGATAAAGTATTTGGATGTCAGTGCAGAGAAGAAAGAACTAAGGCATATATTTTAATTATCCTGTGCAAGGAAGCATTTGTGTTAGTTTGTGTGAAAAGAAGACATCGTGGATGGGGAACATGATTAAATAGAGTGAAGTCAATGGATAGTTTTTTTTCCCCCCTCACTATATACATATATAGATAGATTGTTTTCATCCTCAGTCTAATGACAATGAATTTCAACAACTCTGGCTTTAGGAAAAGGCTTTTAAGATGAATAATATGTCTCCTAGGCAGGATTGTGTCCTCCTGACATTAACCATCTATTTTAGTTGAGCATTGTGACTGTGACACAATATCAGGACAAATGTGTAGATATATCTTAGCAGCCTGGATGAGAAAAACAAAAATATGCTGAAGCTGCCCACTAACATTTTAAAGAAAAAGACTAAGGTTATGATTCAGGGGTTTTTCCCCCCCGGCTTCTACTTTATGTCGGGGTTCCAAGTAACACCCCAACAAACAAAGATTCCAAAGCTTGAGTTACCTCAAAGTTCCATTTTATTAAAGATTGGCACATCTGGCAAAACCCGAATCTGAAAGCTTCCAGGTTTTCCCCACGCAAGTGAAAGTTCAAGTCCCTGCCCAGCACCCACATGTCCATCACATGGTCCAATCAGGCACAACTGGAGATGCCTCCAAGTCACACCCCTCCAGGTGCAGGACAAGGTGGCCTTGAGTCTCTGAGAAAGGAGTGTTATTTAGACTATGCAGTATATCTCCCATACTCCATATAATCCCCCCTCCCATTTCCCACAACAGAAAATGTGGCAGACCTGAAGACCCAATGTCAAAGATGCCTTCCAGGCCGGACACTTTCCCCAAATTTGCTAGTTGTTTTAGAGGTGAAATAGTGATTAATTGATGACTTTGGATCAGTGACGTGCGGTGAGGTTTATGGCTGGTGAGGCACTGACACAGGGGTTTCAAATTTTTTTAGACTTGTGGACTTCAACTCCCAGAATTCCACAGCCAGGCATGCTCAGTTCCGATTTAAAGCGACCGCATTTGTTTTTCTCCTTTGCGAAAAAGTTTTCCTTCATTCTTTTTCTTCTCAGACTAGATGAGGCACCACGTTCTCCCGCCTCCTCCTGTAGAGGGCACTTTTTTAGAGGCTTTTTTAAACAGTTAAGCACTAAGCAGAGTCATCCATGGTGACTCTGGCAGCAACTAGCTCAGCCTTTTTCTTTTTACATTTTTTTTTTCTTTTCATGATGACAGTGGTGAGGCTCTGCCTCCCCTGCCTCCCCTGACTGCACGTCCCTGCTTTGGATATGAATCCAGCAAGGAAATCTGAATTATGTTTCGGAAATATAAAACTAAGATTCCCAGTCTGGATGTCAGATTCAATACCGAGGTGGAAAAACAAGAAGTGTGTTATGTTATAAGCAATCAATGCCTTTAATTGGATATACCGTGTGTCCATTTTCCAGGTGCCAGAGGCCATCCGTAAGTGCCAGCGTGCTGGCATCACTGTCCGTATGGTGACAGGAGACAACATCAACACAGCTCGGGCCATTGCAGCCAAATGTGGCATCATCCAACCAGGGGAGGACTTCTTGTGTCTGGAGGGAAAGGACTTCAACCGAAGGATCCGCAATGAGAAGGGAGAGGTATCAAAGAGGCTGTTTTAAGTTTTTTGGAAAGGTGCTATTCAGTGACGTGCGGTGAGGTTTATGGCTGGTGAGGCACTGACACAGGGGTTTCAAATTTTTTTAGACTTGTGGACTTCAACTCCCAGAATTCCACAGCCAGGCATGCTCAGTTCCGATTTAAAGCGACAGCATTTGTTTTTCTCCTTTGCGAAAAAGTTTTCCTTCATTCTTTTTCTTCTCAGACTAGATGAGGCACCTCGTTCTCCCGCCTCCTCCTGTAGAGGGCACTAAGCAGAGTCATCCACGATGACTCTGGCAGCAACTAGCTCAGCCTTTTTCCTTTTACATTTTCTTTTCTTTTCATGATGACAGTGGTGAGGCTCTGCCTCCCTTGCCTCCCCTGACTGCACGTCCCTGGTGCTATTCCTGCAATTTCAAAGTCAGGGAGATAAGTTCTGAAATAGCAGCTTCCCTCCTCAAAGGGTTTGCTCAAATGGAAATTTGTTTGGAGATCAGGAAGAGGATCCCCCCCCTTAAACAAGAGATCTTCAATGTGAACAAATCTCAGTTTTTCATTAACTCCAATCATCAGGAAGATTCTGAACACCCTTCACATTTTTTAAAAAGAAATCCCCACAAAGTTCTCATACCAGAATTTCCACACTAAGGACTTATAGCACCTCCTGAGTATCATCCAGCCATCCTAGAAGTGATATAAAGTCTGAGTGCATTATTCCGGCCAGTGATGGTTGGGTGCCTCCAGGAGATGCTATAAATTGATGGTGCAGAAATGAGCTAAGGCAAACTTCCTATGTTCTCTTGTACTACACATACTACTTTTCTATATTTATAGATAGAACAAGAACGCCTTGATAAAATCTGGCCGAAGCTGCGAGTTCTGGCTCGATCATCACCTACTGATAAGCACACCCTGGTGAAAGGTAAGATCCCACCAATCTCTTGGTCCTCAGTCAAAACGGGGTGGTGGGAAGTAGAATTCCCCAGGATTTGGATTTATTTCCTGTTCCAAATCAAACTCCAGATATGCAGCCCAGAATTTCTCTGAAAGCATGTCCACCTAACGATGCAAACAGCTCTGGGATGTATTTGGATCGTAGCCCACTGGCCACTGGCTAACTCACATTCTTGACCTTCAAGGCATCATTGACAGCACTATTGGGGACCAGCGCCAGGTAGTCGCTGTCACTGGGGATGGAACGAACGATGGACCCGCGCTCAAGAAGGCCGATGTGGGCTTTGCCATGGTAAGAGGAGTTGAACTGAATTCCCTCCCCTGTGTCCACAGGGACATCCACTTCACAGGGAACTAGGGTGAAGACACACATAATATAAAAAGAGAGCTCACAGCATGTCCTTCATCTGTGGGATGAGCCCAGCATCCTCCTGGCGTCGCAGCGGCAGTGACAGATGTACGTACTAGTTAACTCAATGCTGGCCCAGCCGCCATCAGCCCTTCCGTCCCCCTGTGCTTGGTACAGGCAGGGTCTGCCTTTTCAAAAAAGCAAGCAAGTGCTGTATGTATGATTATCTGCTTATTGCCATTTTCCATGGAAATGAATGCAAATTGCATGAGGGGCCTGGTGGGGAGGGAGGTGCCATGGAGGCATCATAGCCATCAGTTAACGCTGCGCGCATAAGCAATTTCTGCAGATTTGCGAGGGTTTTTTTCCCCCAGGATTTAGCAATAGCAATAGCAGTTAGACTTATATACCACTTCATAGGGCTTTCAGCCCTCTCTAAGCGGTTTACAGAGTCAGCATATCGCCCCCAAAGTCTGGGTCCTCATTTCACCCACCTCGAAAGGATGGAAGGCTGAGTCAACCCTGAGCCGGTGAGATTTGAACCGCCAAACTGCAGCTAGCAGTCAGCTGAAGTGGCCTTCAGTACTGCACTCTAACCACTGTGCCACCTCGGCTCTTATAGGATTTGATCTTGCAGATGAGCCAGGTGACCTTGAACTGAAAAGAGGGGGGCCCAGATCCAAGGTATCCCGCTACTCTGTATCAGCATTGATGCCAAAGTTATGAATTAAATGGATTACGTCCAACTTAAGGGGCTCAGCCATGGGAAATCATTAGCTAATTTAAATATCAATCAAATACCTGGAGCTGGAACTTTTTAAAAGGTATTAATGACTACAAGCTCAATAAACCTTAGAGCCGAGGTGGCGCAGTGGGTAGAGTGCAGTACTGCAGGCCACTTCAGCTGACTGCTATCTGCAGTTCAGCGGTTCAAATCTCACCGGCTCAGGGTTGACTCAGCCTTCCATCCTTCCGAGGTGGGTGAAATGAGGACCCGGATTGTTGTTGGGGGCAATATGCTGACTCTGTAAACCGCTTAGAGAGGGCTGAAAGCCCTATGAAGCGGTATATAAGTCTAACTGCTATTGCTATTGCTATTGCTAAACCTCCATCCAGCCCATTCCTACTGACCATCAATACAGTTCTGGATAAACAGTAGCCAGTCTGCAATATGAGGGAGGAAATATTGGGAATTGTAGCTCTGTGGTGGTTGCTTTTTCCAGATCAGGAGCAGGGATGTCACTTCCATCACTGCTCCTTCCTTTGGTCCCTCGTTTCTCTGGCAAGTAAGCAAGCTGATAACAAGCATTTCAGAATTTCTTATTCCTTATGCCATATATTCATACAGGAAGTCAAAAGAATAAACAGAACAAGTGCCGTTTAGATGTTTCTTTTCTTGCGTGGGATTTCTACTTCAAACTGGATCCTTTGCAAATTACTTAGAAATCTAACCTAAAACTTAAAGGTTTATTTCAACTAGCTCAGTGTTTCTCAACCTTGTGATTGGTTGCTATTTTCCTCAATCGGCCATAAGAGGGAGCCAGAATGACTGTTAGCTCTCTGTTTGTTAGATGCTGGGCTGATCTGATCTGAGTGTTTTGGAAGCTGGCTGTTAGAAAGTGCCGTGAGCTATTGTAAGTTTTGCAACTGCTAGAAAACTTTGAGTACTGGACTGTTTGTATGTTTATGGACTATGCTATTTGGATTATCCCTTAACTGAAAGACATTGATGGCTGACTGTGTTATCCGTGTATGACTTGGACTGTTTGATGGACTCTGATACCTCTATCTCCACGAAAGTAAAAGCCTATTTAAACTGCAGTCTCTCTGTATGCTGGTTTGTGTGTTCTCCAACACAACTCTCACAACGCTTCTGTGAACGTTCTCGCTCTCCCAACTGGGAGCTTACCTAACACTGGTTATGGGCCCAGAGTGTACCAGACGCAGCTAAAGGAGAGTTGGTGTTGATACGCAATACCGCATACAGACAGCTGTTTATTTGGTGATTGTACTATCCTGGAGAAGATGGCGAGCGACCCATTAACAAGTCTATCAATGATAACCCGGTTGGATGGAACAAACTATGTTTCCTGGTCTATGAAATGCAGTCTACTCCTGCGTAGGGAAGGTTTATGGGATGCTGTACAGAATCCACTGGATGTAACTGCTTGGAATCCAGATAGCAATGATGATGCCAAGAAGATAGCAGATTTTCAGCGATGCAACGAACGGGCGTTGTGTATTATTGGTCTAACACTGAATGACCAACAGTTAGTACATATTCGTGGGAAAAATTCTGCTGCAAGATGTTGGGAGAATTTGAAGAGGATTTAGGTACATGACACTGTAGGTGCACACATACATCTCACACGCAAAGTCATAACCTGCAGCTCTCACCTACGGGGTGCCTCAAGGTTCAACCATTTGTCCCTCCTTTTTAACATCTACATGAAACAATTGGTGAAGTCATATGTCAGTTTGGGGTTCAGTATTATCACTAGGATAGAACAGAACTCTATTCCAGGCATTAACAAATAACAGTATATCGTCATTATGCTGATGATACCCAATTGTGCATCTCAACTTGAGTGGCGCAGTTGAAGCTGCCAATGTAGTGGCCCTATGTCTGGAGGCTGTTCATCTCTGGGTAGGGAGGGACAGACTCAACCCTGACAAGAGTGTGTGGCTAAGGCTGAGTTGATTTCATTTTTAATCTTGGTTGGTGTTATATCTCCCCATCCAAGACTATTGGACAACTTGAGGGGGGAGGTTGTTCTCATGGAGTTGTAGCTTTTCTTTGAGTAGAAGATCCTTCACATGGTCATTCATGTCTGGTCCCCTTGCAATTGAACTACTGCAATGAAATCTACATGGGTTTCCTGATGCCACAGCTGGTCCAACATACAGTGGTGCAGGTAGAAATGGGTACCTATGTTACAGCTCTGTATCTTCACTACTTTAAGGAGCTAAACCCCAGAAATATTATGTGGATCCCTCCTTTAAATATTATATAAATTTCTAACAATCTGACTCTCTTCTTCCCATTCCTGGGATGGGAGAGTTTGTGGAACCCCTGACATTCTTTGGTTACTTCTGTGGTTTTGTTTAGGTTTTCTTATTTTTCTTTTATATTATGCATTCTTTTAAAACTGTAAGTCACCCAGAGTCATTTTGGAGTTGCTACTCTAGAACACAGAACTGGGTTCCACAGTTTCCGAGGCATTCAAAGGTGTGTGTATGCATGTCTGTGTATTTGTATCAAAGGTTCTGTTTCTCTTCTTAGTCAAGTTCTCCTGGCTGGCTGGCTAGCTAATTATCTTTCTTAGCCTTGTAGAATACAATGCAGTTTTATCTCTCTTTTTTCCCCCCTTTAATGTGTGGATCTAACTTTGGTAGCATCTTTTCCAACTAACACATTTTTTTAAAGAAAAAACAGTTTTTGTAAGCCATAGCTCACTTCATCAGAATAATGGAGTAGCTAAACTGATGTAGAAATTAAATTGAGGTGGGGGGGGGGAAGGAAGCATCGCCCCAATTTAAATGCTGCATCTGCTTAACCACTCCACACTTCTGATGAAATAGTTCACACTAAACTCCTAATTTTTGGCTACCATAGATTAACATAGTTCTCCTCCTACAGTGTTTACAGGAAAGAAGTACAGTAAATAAATCAGGAGCTGGTGCTTATTTCTCCTAAAGGAAGAGGTGATGTTGGCAGAGAGAGAACAGAGGAGAGAAAAAGGGAATGACTAGGGGTGGGGTGGGGAGAAGAATCAGGGATACCCAGGAACCCCTGTGGGGAATCTAGCAGGTATATTTTATGAGACCAGTCAAACCTAGCTGCATCCTCAAATGGAAGGAGCATACAGCCAATAATATGTCACACTGCAGAGTCTCAACCCACACATCTTGGTCCAGAAAAAGCTCTGCCCGAAGTTAACAAGACAGCATTTGATTTAGATGTACAAAACAAGTCAAAAACTTTCTACCACGACTCTAGAGACTTTGGCCTCTAAACATTGTGTCCATCCTATCCCTGCTGAAAGGGAGTTCACACTGGCAAGATCACTTATTAGGAATGCCTACCCATGTGTTAAGTGATGGAGGTTTAAGACACTTGTACATATTTTGTTGATTTGCCCTTTATACCTGACCTGGGGTGCAGACTTAATTTTTCCCCCTACTTAGCCAATGCTTGGGATGGTCCTAACCAGAGATCACAAGTGTTTTAATTAAAGAATCAGTCTAGTGAAATCCCCAGGAATATTGCCATTTGCTCCCCATTACTGTTAGGAGGTATTGGGTTTAACTTCTGTCAAGAAAATAATAGATTTGGAGAAACATGCAAGCTTATAAAGTTTGATTCTGTTGTGATTTCTCTCCTGACTTTATTGCTTTCAGGAATATTGTTATGTTATAATGCAGAGTTCCCATCTACAACCATATAGCATATCAATAAATAAATAAACATATGTGTTTTAATTGGCATAGGGTTAGCAATGGATGAATTAGATCAATGAAAATACTATTAGAACACACAACTATTGGGATCATTACAGTCTTTAAGGGGGAAAGGGAGAGGGTGTTTTATTTGTTTTTTACTCATCGCAAAAAGAAGAACGTACCAACCCTCTACTTTCGTGTCATCCTCAGGGCATAGCAGGCACCGATGTGGCGAAAGAGGCCTCTGACATCATCCTGACTGATGACAATTTCTCCAGCATCGTCAAGGCGGTGATGTGGGGTCGCAATGTTTATGACAGCATCTCCAAATTCCTGCAGTTCCAGCTCACTGTCAATGTGGTGGCCGTCATCGTAGCCTTCACCGGGGCCTGCATCACCCAGGTGGGCTGCATTGCAAGGTGGAGCAGTAAATGGAAGATGGAGGCCTGGACGGTCTAGAAATTGGGAAAATACACAATGGGGATACAATGGGATGATCTGTTCCAGCTGTTTCTCACATCCCAGGTGTAAAAAGTATGTGAGTGTGTGTCTTAGATGACTGTATAGGAAATGAAGATTCAAAGATGAGAGAGCTTAAGAGAAGGAGAGGTAATCCTTCATCAAATCATGATAACTTATTTAGAACCTTAAATTTAGAAGGAGCCACTAAGCCAGTGGTTCCCAAACTTGGCAACTTTAAGACTTGTGGACTTCAACTCCCAGAATTCTGGGAGTTGAAGTCCACAAGTCTTAAAGTTGCCAAGTTTGGGAACCACTGCACTAAGCCAACAAATTCAGATCTGTGATCCACAAAAATGTTCCCAACTGAGAGCTGTTCAATGCAAGTCCCATTACCTCCCCGAGTAATTAGTTTCACCACTGAACTTCTCTTACCGCTAAGAAGCTGTTTCCAATTCTTTGACTGGAATTTGCCTTTGTGTAACTTAAATCCATTAATCTTCCCTCTGGGGTGATAGAGAACAGGTTTTAGTATTCTTCTGTGCAACATCATTTTGGAGTGTTCCAATACATTGAATGCAACACATTTCAGGGAGAATCCTTTGCAGTTGATGTGGCAAGAGTTAGTACATTCCAACAACTCTCTGATTCTCTGCCTAACCTAATTTTATTCATTTTGACTGAAGAAGTTACTTGGATGAATAATGAAACGTCTCAGTTTAATAAACTTTGGCCCTGTTGTCATGATTTAATCTTTTTAGATGTTTTTGACCGGAATGATTGAGTCTTCATTTACACAGTGAAACCAGATCCTCATATTTGGCTGAGGGTGGGGGACTTATAAATCCACTCTAATAAAGGAAATGTGTATGTCTTTTGTGATACATGTTCTCGTAAGTTTTCTGGGGAAGTTCTGGGAGTTGAAATCCACCCATCCTAACATTGCTAAGGTTGAGAAACACTGCTCTATGGTAAAATTTCCTGATGTCACGGGTGGTTTAGAGTCAATGGACAATGAAGTTAGATAAATCAGCTTAAAATTGTCCCAAGATCTGATCACGTCTTGGTTCAAGCCACACAGTGATAGATACAAGGCATTATTAGGTGATCTGCTACTTTCTGCAAATGACAATTTTGAGTAAATAGTCAGCAAAGCACTTCTAGTTAAATGTGCATGGAGGCACATAAAAACCAGCTACTTCTCACTCTTTTTTAGATGGATTTCTTTCTATAAATTTAGGTTACGCCAGTGGTGGGTTTCAAAAATTTTTGGAACCTCTTCTGTGTGGCCTGCTTTCCGGGTCCACTGGTGGAACCTCTTCTAACCGGTTTGGTAGATTTGATGAACCGGTTCTATCGAACCGGTGCGAACCGGTAGGAACCCACCTCTGGGTTACACCTACAGTCAAACATGCTTCAGCTCCAATTACTTACAACTTGTGTTTATTGGGTCAGTCCATTTAAAGATTATATACTGGATTGAGGAATAATGAACAGTATAGAATCAAATAACCCCCCATGAATTTTAAAGCACAGATGCAAAGGATTTTTAAAAATGTCTTCATCATTCCCTTCTTTCATTAGACCTATGATGAAGCTTGACTCTATTTTATTTTTTATTTATTCCACTTTCTTTCCAGACTATCCTTCAATAAAACTTCCAGACCAATTTATAAAACTGAGTTAAAATGCTAATAAAACATGACAACATGTAAATAAAACTGAAAAGAAAGCCTTGGAAAATTAAAAAACTTAATATAGTCTCCTTCAGGTTGCTATCTATGTGATCCCAGATGGGAAGGGCAAAATATGCTGTAGAAAATGTAAAGAAATAGGATACAGATAGGATACAGATAGTCCTTGACTTACAACAATTTATTTCGTGACTGTTCAAAATAACGACGGCACTGAAAAAAGTTTTTCACACATATTTCACACATATTACGCTTGCAGCATCATACGTGGTCACATGATCAAAATTCAGGTGCTTGGCAACTGACCAATATTTATGTCAGTTTCAGTGTCCAGGGGTCATGTGATCACCTTTTGTGACCTTCTCACCTCTCTCCAGGCCTTCTGGAAAGCCGTCAAAACCTGGCTGTGCCGGCAGGCCTGGGGTTGATGAGTTCCCCTCCCCTCTCAACTTGTATGGCTGTATGACTCTTGTGTATTTAATTACGTGTATTGCGTTTGTATCCCCTTTCCCCTTTTGAGTTGTTCGCCACCCTGAGTCCCTCCCGGAGAAGGGCGGCATACAAATAAACTAAATCTTAAATCTTAAAGTCATTAAACAGATTTGTTTAACAACTGTGTTACTAACTTAACAATTACAGCAACAAGAAGGTGGCAAGAAAGATTGAAATATAGGGCAAAATTCACTTAACACAGTGTTTCTCAACCTTGATGACTTTAAGTCCTGTGGACTTCAATTCCCAGAATTCCCCAGCCAGCATAGCTATGCTGGCTGGGGAATTCTGGGAGTTGAAGTCCACAGGACTTAAAGTCACCAAGATTGAGAAACACTGACTTAATAAAAGTCTCACTGAGCAACAGAAATGTTGAGTTCAATTGTGCTTGTAAGTCAAGGACTACGTATATATTATCTCCTAAATTGAACTTACTAGAACGTTGAGGGTTTTTTTGTTTTTTAGTAACCCAAGCAACATTTTGAAAGATAAAGAATTAATAGTTTTCTTCCTGGTTGCCGTGAGACAGACAGTAGCAAGATCCTGGAAATCAGGAAAGGATCTGAATAACTCTGTATGATGCCAGAGATTCTAGGAAATAATCCTAATGGAAAACCCAACTTAAAAAGATGGTAGTACTGTATTATGATAAAACACAAGATGATTTTTTTTTTATTTCATCTGGTTTAAACACAGACATAATGATTGCCTACTATCCAGGTCCAGCATTCTAAATAATTTAATTAAATAAGGCTATTTGTATTTTGCCTGTATATATATACTCCACTGTATTATCATTTGTTACTTGCTAATAAATGTAAATTTTAAAAAATTTTAAACAAACAGATGGTGAGGGCAGCTGGACGAGACCTTCCAACATTATCATGACTATACAGGTAGTAAAGCAGAAATTTTTTCAGATACTTGATTCCTAAATTTCCTGCAGTGGTCATAGATTTCTCTTTCTCTAGAACAGTGTTTCTCAACCTTGGCAACTTGAAGATGTCCGGACTTCAACTCCCAGAATTCCCCAGCCAGCATTCGCTGGCTGGGGAATTCTGGGAGTTGAAGTCCAGACATCTTCAAGTTGCCAAGGTTGAGAAACACTGCTCTAGAAGAGCTGAGGTGGTGCAGTGGTTAGGGTGCAGTACTGCAGGCCACTTCAGCTGATTGTTATCTGCAGTTCAGCGGTTCTAATCTCACCAGCTCAAGGTTGACTCAGCCTTCCATCCTTCCGAGGTGGGTGAAATGAGGACCCAGACTGTGGGGGTGATATGCTGACTCTGTAAACCGCTTAGAGAGGGATGAAAGCCCTATGAAGCGGTATATAAGTCTAACTGCTATTGCTATTGCTAATTGAGTATCTGTCCAGGTGTGCGACAAATCCCAAAATTCTGCCCCTAGACATAAAGATTCAGAAGAAAGCTTTAGAAAGAGAGACATCTGCCAATTCCTTCCTTACCAGTGAAAAGATCTGGCTGTTTGCTGGTTCATGGAAATACAGTCAAAAATAAAAACATGGACTATATATGTGTGTGTTTGTGTGTGTGTGTGTGTGTGTGTGTGTGTGTGTGTGTGTTCAAATCAGTGTTGATTCCTGGTGAATACTGGACAAGTCCCTGCTGTTTTCTTGGTAAGATTTTCACAAGTAGCTTGCCCTTCTCTTCTTAAGAGACAAAAGTGAGTTACTGGCCTAAGATCAACCAGCCAGTTTTGTACCTAAGGCATGTTTAGAATTTATGGTCTAGCTTGGTGTATTAACCACCACATCAAACTGTCTCTTTCCATAGTATCTATTGGGATATACAGTGGTTGAATGTTAGGGAACAGCTGGGTTACTGGAATGCTTCCAATCCTGCCCCTTTCATCTCAGCACGTCTTGCCAATGAGACTGGGAGACTCATGCTTGGAAAGAAAATTAATTTGGGTTTAATCCGAAGCCAGGAGCTTGACACCAGCCGGTATGCAGTATGCAGTTCTAACACATCTGGAAGGCACTGAGCTCAGAAAGTCCTTAACATTTTTGACATGTATTTAACAGAATGGAAAATGACTTTTGAAAAATACCATCTGTCATGTGTAAGATTTTGCTGAAAATGAGGCTGACCCCAAATTCCACCTCCATTTAGCAATTTCTCTTATAGCACTGAACTAGGGTGATGGGAGGATTCAAGAGTGGGCATGAGTCACACAATCACACAAACACCCACCCTTACACACATATGCACAATTTATACCTATAACTACCTGTTGCCTTAGTAGTTGTGTGTGTGTACATACTGTATATATACATGCATACATCATACATACATGCATACATACACAGTGTCCTCTGGAGACATCCTGGATTACCCACTTACCTCCCAGTTAGTAGTAGTAGTAGTAGTAGTAGTAGTAGTAGTAGTAGTAGTACCACCACCTCTCATAATTTTAACCTCTGAATTAAATGCATTTAATCACCTTTTCATTTCAGAAAAGACAAGTGTGTGTTTGTATGTGTGTATGTAAAAATAATTAGATGAACATCTGTAAATGTATGCTATTAATCTGACTATAAAGCATTTTTTTAAAATAATGAAAAATTATGCTATATTAAAATGAGCCCCAGCAGCCCCCAATATTAATAGTCGAGCATCTGCCAAACCCTAAGTAGTCATCTAAAAGGTTGAATCGTGGCAACTGGACCAAAATTTGTTAACCTGAGACATTCCGCTTCCCCTCCAGGAAGCTTCATCTGTTAAAATTATTAAAAAATCAATTTAAAAAAATCTCTGCCTATTTTTTTTTTTTTTGACTGATGAAGTTTTCTGGATGGTAAGCGAAACATCTCAGATTAACAAATTTTGGTCCAGTTGCCATGATATCTTTGGCCTGGACGATTGAGTCTTTGCTGACATATCTAAGTAGTTATCTTCTTTCCCCTTAGTTCTTCTGCTCTACCACTCAAGGAAAGGAGCACAAGGATTGTGCTAACAAAGATAATCGCTGTACCCAATCCTCCTGTTTCTCCCATAAAAAGGGAGCTTTTGACAGAAAGATGCAGCAATTATTGAAGTAAACACGTCCACATTTGCATTGTTCTTGCACTGAATCACTCTTGTAATTCAGATTATTACATACCAGATCCTAATGAGACTGTGAAAAGCAGATTGAATCAATAGAACATTTGAAGTCTGTACACCAAGTTATAGAAGTGGCTAATCTATCCCAATGATTTATACTCTGATATCAGTATATAACTCACAGATCTCCAGAGTAGAGTCAGAGTGACTCAGTTCAAGGCAGACATTTGGTTCCCAACTCCTTTTTAATTTTAATGATACTGCAGAGATTTCCAGAGGGAAATAACAGGTGGGAGATACCACAGGTGAAAGAGCTAACTTTCTCCCTACCTGTCAATTGTACCTTGCAAGTTACTCCCAAACTGTACAATACAGTACTCTCTTCACTGTCATCTTCTATTTAAAGGACTGTCCAATTCAATCCAGTTTAAAATAAAAGAATAAAAATGGAGCACAAGGACGAGTCTTTGGAGCTGTCCATCAACAAGTAAATTCAGGAAAGCAAGACTCCTTTCATTCTTGATGGATTCCTTCTCCATTTCCTCCTCTTTTTGATTTTGAGGCAGTTATTCATAAGCTCAGCACTTAGTGGAAGCATAGACTCAAGCTGAAATTCAAAAGTAGCCTGATAGCAGCCTTTTTTGCCTAACAGAGGTGCTACCAGATTCCTTCTGAATTTTGATTACCACAGAGTAGCATGGCTGCTCTCCCATAAGGCCTCAATCTCTCTTGAGAACTTCTGCCTGGAAATGCCCCTTGTGATGATACATAGATAAATATATTGATGAAGTATCACCTAATACACCCCAAGAACCAGTGGCTTTGACTAGCACTGACTGTGTTACAAGAAAGTTTGTTCATTTCTAAGCAAGTCCATTGGTATCTTCAGGTGGACAGAGTATGCTTAGTATGCCTAGAGGTGGATGGGTATATGCTTCCTTCACTTCCTGGAGATGTTACAATTTTCCTTCTCAATTTCTCCTAAAGGATTCTCCTCTCAAGGCAGTACAGATGCTGTGGGTGAATCTCATTATGGATACATTTGCTTCCTTGGCACTTGCCACCGAGCCCCCAACTGAGGCCCTGCTGCTGCGCAAACCCTATGGACGCAACAAACCCCTCATATCCCGGACCATGATGAAGAATATTTTGGGCCATGCTGTGTACCAGCTCATTATCATCTTCACCCTCCTCTTTGTGGGTGAGTTTATAAGGGAACTATGGAAGGGTAGAAGGTAAAAGGTTGGAGAACTCCACTTACTGTCCCAGAAATTTTCTGGGTTTCTATGGCCTAGTTTTGCCTCATCAAGGCAATTCAATAATGATGACTGTCACATCTCTCTTCCGGGGGTATTTTATCCCTAATTCCTGGCATGCGAGACAAGAGTTTTACAACCTGTGCTACATTTTTTCCCCAAATTTAAAGGGGGAAAAATGAAAGACAGGCGAGAAAAATAATTCCATAGCACCGTCTGTTTGTCATTCAGATGGGGTGGTGGTGGTGTGGAGATCAACTTCACCAGGTATAAATAGAATCAAACTTTAGTTGGGGGGGGGGGAAGCAAGAAATAAAATTTCCTTTTCAACTTTGAATAGACACTTGTAGTACAATTTGCAATGGAGGGGATAAAAACAGAGAATTGCTAAAACCGCAGTCAGAATTTTGAAAGAGCTACGGGAAAGTTCGGATGAAGAGACTGCTCCTCTAAACTAGGAAGCAGTAAAGATGCTCCAAGTTGCAAAGTTGATGTAAAGAAAGGGCAACTTTGGTAACTTACCTGATACGCCTCTTCTAATAAGGTGGAGATAGCATCTATATGCATGGGTTGATGCTGTCCGTTCTCTGATTGGACTGAGTCTGATTACTAATTAATTAACCACTATATAACCCTCTCCATTAGTGGTACCGCCCAGTTTTCTGGCGAAGAAAAAGAAAGACAGACTCCTCGTGTTACCCCAATAAAAACAAATTTAGTAAGTGTTGTGGCCCAGCAGGAGCCGTTGGAGCTGCCACCAGACTCCGACAGCGAGTGGCCCTCTGAGTCAGCTCTGGAGGATATGGAGGACCCTGGACAGGGTTCCAACTCTGAGCAGGGCACAGAGAGGCTGGTTGGCCACCAGGAGGCGTCTGAGCCCTGGACCAGTGTGGAGGAGACAAGGGAGAGTGAGCCGGAGACCAGTAGTGAGTTGTTCCTAGATGCACACCATCGAAGAGCTAATAGGCGTCAGGAACAATTACGCAATTACAGGAGGTAATTGCACTCAGCTGATGGTCATTAGGCTCCT
This sequence comes from Thamnophis elegans, assembly GCF_009769535.1. NCBI lineage: Eukaryota > Metazoa > Chordata > Lepidosauria > Squamata > Natricidae > Thamnophis > Thamnophis elegans. Next base: position 8,776,453 of record NC_045542.1, read on the forward strand.
CTCCAGACTATAAAAAGGCTCCTTGTGCACACGCCCCTCTTTGCAGAAGTCAACACAGAATCGAATGTCGAAGAACTTTGTGTGAGCTTGGCAGGCTGGATTGCTGCCAAGCCTTATCTGTGTTTATTGCTGCCCAAGCTTGTCTGTGCTGGGCTGCTGCCAAGGGCCTGTTTGTTTGTTCATTAAATGCCGTAATTTATCTCTGGCTCGGAGTGTGCTTTGGTGTGGAACGAGGGGGGGGTCAGAACAGTAAGTCAAAAAGCAAAAGATTACAACATGCAATGGAACCCCGAAGGGCCCGAGCTCAACTTCCGAAGAACAACAATCTCAGGAGTACAAGGAATATAAGGAATTGAGTGGACTGAGTCGGAAAACTGGGTGGTACCACTAATGGAGTGGGGTTATATAGTGGTTAATTAATTAGTAATCGGACTCGGTCCAATCAGAGCACGGACCATGTCAACCCATGCATAGGTGCTATCTCCACCCTTATTGAGAAGTTCCAAGTTTCAAAGCCCCATGTGATTGAGCTTGTATAGAAACAACAGATACCGGAAACGATGAAGATGAACTTACGATGAACTTAGCAGAATTCTTAGCTTCCCCGTTACTCTAAAGCTGGGGTGTCAAACTCGATTTGAGGGCTGCATCGGGGTTGTGTTTTACCTTGCGGGGGGGGGGGAGCATGGCCAGCTTGACATCACTCGTGTCAGGAACACCTGTGGTGGCCGGAGCGCTCTGCCAATGAAAACAGGCTCCCAAGCTCGGTTTCCGCTGGCAGAGGCACCACAGGCCAGCTCTTTGCTGTTTCCAGGGCAGCCCCGCGGGCCAGATCTAAGCAACCGGAGGGCCGGATCCGGCGTGCCGGCCTTGCATTTGACACTCCTGCTCTAAAGAATAGACTGGGCTTGAATCAAATTCCTTTAGATTCAGCTGTAAACTGGAAATTCCACTCTAATCAGAACTGGAGGCGAATCTTAGTTCCTTCTCTCCCACTCACCGTAACAACACACGTCTATGTATTCCTTTTCTGCCGTTTCCAAGAGAACCAAAGCTCTTTCCCCTGGAAAGGGTGGGGTTGAGGGAGAAGCCCTTATTTATTTTTTTTACATGCTAAAGTAAGATCCCTCCTAACAAGAAGTCTTGCATCTCTCAAGAAGATCTAGGATTCCAATCCCAACATGTTGATTTGAATGTCTGGGCTGGCAGCTTGTCATCTGTCATGAGGGGCTGATAGGTAAGCAGCAAGAGTGAATCTGAGGTGGGGGCTTACTCGTCCATTCGGTACAACACCAAACTGGAACTTCGGTGGAGGGATGAATTTGGCTGGTTGGAACTGGCTTTCTCGGTCCATGATGCATTTGCTTTACCCCCTTTCCTTACCCTGCAGGAGAGGTTATATTTGACATTGACTCTGGCCGCAACGCTCCCCTGCATTCTCCGCCCTCGGAGCACTACACCATCATCTTTAACACCTTTGTCATGATGCAGCTGTTCAATGAGATCAATGCCCGCAAAATCCACGGAGAGCGCAATGTCTTTGATGGCATTTTTGGCAACCCCATCTTCTGCAGCATTGTCTTGGGCACCTTTGGCATACAGGTATATTCTTGCAGCAAACAGTTGTAAAAAGCTGGGTGGAGTTAGAAAAAGATGGGAAAGAGGCACGTACTTCCTCTTTCTGTGGACTTCCACAATAACAATAGCAACAGCATTTGGACTTGTATACCGCTTTACAGCCCTGTCTAAGCGGTTTACAGAGTCAGCATATTGCCCCCCCCCAACAATTTTGGGTCCTCATTTTACCCACCTCGGAACGCAGTGGTGGGTTCCTACCAGTTCGCACCTGTTCGGTAGAACCGGTTCGTCAAATCTACCGAACCGGTTAGAAGAGGCTCCACCAGTGGACCCGGAAAGCAGGCCACACCTACAGAAGAGGTTCCAAAATTTTTTGAAATCCACCACTGCCACACACACACACAGAGAGAGAGAGAGAGAGAGAGAGAGAGGGAGAGAGAGAGAGAGAGAGAGAGAGAGAAAGGAAGAAATAAATAAAGAAAATAGAAAGAAAAAGAGTGAGAGAGATGAAAGAAAAAAAGAAAAAAGGGACAGAGGGACAAAAGAAGGAAAGAGAGAGAAAGAGAGAGAGAGAGAGAGAACACATGGCTGGCAAGCCACTCCCACCAGGTCACATGGCCGGCAAGCCACTCCCACAAAGGAGGCCACACCCACAGAGTAGGTTCCAAAAATTTTTAAAACCCACCACTGCTCGGAAGGATGGAAGGCTGAGTCAACCTTGAGCCATTCAGGATCGAACTCCTGGAGCGAGCAGTGAGTTAGCCCTGCAGTACAGTACTGCATTCTAATCACTGTGCCACCATAACCTGGTGCCCTCTGAATGTGTTGACATGCAACTCTCAGATTCTCAGCCAGTATGGTCAATGCTCCCATCCTAGTTAATCCCAACACATTTAAAGGTAGCTAGTTCAGGAAAGCTGATGTATAACTATAAATGAATAGTTCAATAGTCATACAATATGTGTATGTGTGTGTGTGTGGTGCCTGTATCTGTGTCTCTATGAATTGTAAATGTTTTATGCATGCCTTTGTAGATTGCAGTTATTAAAGGTCCATGACACTTCACAGATAGACAAGGTAGACATACTGTAAGTATGAATCCTGACAGTGAGGACGGCAACTGGAAGAATAGACTTGGAAGACAGAGAGAAGCAAAGTTGACAGAAGATAAATACCATTAAAATACAAATTGTGTACACGCAGACGGATAGTATGGAGAGTAAATATTACCATCAGGGAAATAATGTACAAATGGTTTACCTGGACAAATAGACATTGAGTTATTTTTAAGCCCAAAGAAACAAGATAATACTGGGAAGAGGATCAGTCAGATGCTTTCCTGACTCACAGGAAATATAAGAAGTGGGAGGAGGGGCAGCAAAACCGGGCTTGGAAGATTCTGTTATTATTATTATTATTTAAATGTGTTGGATTCTGATTCTGATCTCTATTAATGTAGCTTTAGCCTTCTTGTGGAGTTGATTACATGGTCTATATAGTGAGGCGGAGTGAAGGATAGGGTTCCACCACAAAACCGCGCTCGACTAAACTGCGCCCGACTAAACCACGTCGCTGACGTCATCAACAGGGCGACAACAGCGCGGGGACAGAAGCACGCTGTAAACCCTAAACCTAAAATTAACCCCTAAACCTAAACCTAACCCCCCTAAACCTAATCCTAAACCTAACCCTAAACCTAACCCTTAACCTAACCCTAAACCTAACCCTTAACCTAACCCTAAACCTAATCCTAACCCTTAACCTAACCCTAACCCTAACCCTAACCCTTAACTTAACCCCAACCCTTAACCTAACCCTAAACCTAACCTTAAACCTAACCCTAAACCTAACCCTTACCTTAAGTTGAATCGGCTTGCTTTCAAAGCGCTATTTAAAGCGCCCTTCTTTCTCCGCGCTGGCTGTTGTCGCCCTGTTGATGACATCAGCGACGCAGTTTAATCGGGCGCGGTTTAGTCGAGCGCGGTTTTGACGGGTCACGGAAGGATAGAGGGATGGAGAGATGGAGGGATGGAGAGATGGAGAGATGGAGAGATGGAGGGATGGATGGATACATGCATGCATGGATTATTTGTATTTAGACAGTTTGTCTCAGATACTTTATTTGCATTGAGCATCAGACCTCTGGTGCTTCTTACCCTGCAACACATAATATTTTGGTCCTTTGTTTTCAAACCCTTTTCTTACATTTACCTGAGGATCTGGTTCCTCAGATCCTGGATCTGTTCCTATCTGTTCTTAGTCCTGCATCTGACCCAGATTTTCCTTCTGTCCTGTTCAGGCAAGTCTCTTCTAGTACTAAAAAGTTGGCTATCAACTTACCATCCCTCTGTTCTCCCCACTCCCACCCTACAGATCGTCATTGTCCAGTTTGGGGGGAAACCATTCAGCTGTTCTCCACTGAACGCAGAGCAATGGCTGTGGTGTCTTTTTGTGGGCTTCGGGGAACTCGTCTGGGGACAGGTAAGGAAATCATTTACACCAGTATATGCTCTATCTTACTTCTCCATCAGTACTGGTATTTCCTTCCAGGTCTTGTTTTCAGATTTATGCCCCCTCCCAAAAAAAAATATGAAACAGGAGAGAAGAAAAGTTTTTCTTAGTCATTTTTGCTGCACCATTTATAGAATTGTATACCTCTCTTTCTTCCCATACTTATCTATCCCACTTTTTTTTTCAAGGGAATCTTCTTCATTTCAAATTTGCCCATAGATAGCAATAGCAATAGCAATAGCAGTAGACTTATATACCGCTTCATAGGCCTTTCAGGCCTCTCTAAGCGGGTTACAGAGAGTCAGCATATTGCCCCCAACAATCTGGGTCCTCAGATAAGATGCTCCAGACCTATAAAACTGTTGCTGCTCTTTTTCACCCATTGCCCTATAGATTTGCATAAAATTATTATACTACTTTTATATTACAACTGTATATTTTTGCAATGTAGTATTATCTAGAGTATTTCCTAATCACCCTTAATGTCAGGCTCCAAATAATGCATCCACCACAGATTGAACTCCGAGGCATTGCTTTTCCTCAAAGAACAAATTTATTTGGATACATCATGTTGGCACTGCTGGTGAAAAGCCACATCCCGATAAAATTCAGGCTTGACACCTAGCATGGAATATGCAATAGCAATAGTTAGACTTATATACCGCTTCATAGTGCTTTCAGCCCTCTCTAAGCGGTTTACAGAGTCAGCAACTTGCCCCCACAGTCCAGGTCCTCATTTTACCCACCTCGGAAGGATGGAAGGCTGAGTCAACCCTGAGCCGGTGAGATTTGAACAGCCGAACTGCTGAACTGCAGTCAGCTGAAGTAGCCTGCAGTGCTGCATTTAACCACTGCGCCACCTTGGCACTATATGTCTTTTCCACATCCATGGCCTACTGAGCTATTTGTTTTCATTAAGCGATCTGTGGTTGCCCCATGTCCCATCACTATTACTGTTTCCCCCCCCTGAAAAATATTGAAACTGAGCAATAGATATCTTTCGATTTCGATTTTCGATTTCCATTTTCGATTTTATTGTATTTCTATGCCGCCCTATTCCCAGAGGGACTCAGGGTGGCTCACAAACCAAGTCAGGGGGGGGGGATACAAACAAAAACAAAAAAGACACGGACAAAACAATACCACAATTTAAAACAATCAACAACCACACCATTCGAGCGGGGACAAGAACTCATCAGCCCCAGGCCTGTCGGAACAGCCAGGTTTTAAGGGCTTTGGGGAAAGCCTGAAGGGTGGTGAGGGTCCGAATCTCCACGGGGAGCTCGTTCCAGAGGGCCGGAGCAGCCACAGAGAAGGCCCTCCTCCAGGTGGTAGCCAATCGGCATTGGCCAACGGATGGAATTCGGAGGAGGCCTAATCTGTGGGATCTAATCGGTCTGTTGGAGGTAATTGGCAGCAGGCGGTCTCTCAAGTACCCAGGTCCAATACCATGAAGGGCTTTATAAGTGACGACTAGCGCCTTGAAGCGTATCCGAAGACCTATAGGCAGCCAGTTCAGCTCGCGGAGGATAGGTGTGATGTGGGTGTACCGAGGTGCACCCACAATCGCTCGCGCGGCTGCATTCTGGACAAACTGAAGTCTCCGAATGCTCTTCAAGGGCAGCCCCATGTAGAGCATCTTCTATTCAGAGAAAAGACTGGGTATTTACTCCCCACTGCAGGTCATTGCCACCATCCCTACCAACCATCTTAAATGCCTGAAGGAAGCAGGACATGGCCCTGGTAAGGATGAGATGACAGATGAGGAAATGGCTGAGGATGAGGAGGAAATTGACCATGCCGAGCGAGAGCTGCGCCGTGGCCAGATCTTGTGGTTCCGTGGCCTCAACCGCATCCAGACCCAGGTATGAGACAGTGGGGAGGAGCCTCCTCACATCTGATTCTGACTAGTGCTTCCCTCCCCACCCCACCCCCTTACCCAATCCTTCCTTTGCTTTAGCGGTGACTTGAAGACAAACCTCTCATCTGGTTATCTCCTACCCCTTCCCAGGACATGGTGGTTTCACCCTGATGCTCATGCCTGGTGGAGAGAGAGAGAGAGACCTTTAATGCCAAGCATTTCCACACTGCCTTGTTTCAAGAGAATAAACTAATGAATGCCGTGCTTGGATGCATGAACAGGGGCAGCTTATAGAAGCAGAAATGGGATGGTGATTTGGGGGGGGGGGAGTGTTGTTGTTGTTGGGCTACTGAAAAATTGTCCAAGAAAAAGACAGTGAATCTGCCACTAAGACAGTGACAGCAATTGTAACAGTAGTGCCATAGTCAGTATAATACCAGTACCAATAAGGAACATTGTAGTAGAGTTAGTGGTAATAATTCATACAGCTAGATGCTCATCAGATAAAGTAAGAAAAGTAGCTCAAACAGGATAGCAATAGCAATAGCAATAGCAGTTAGACTTATGTACCACTTCATAGGGCTTTCAGCCCTCTCTAAGCATATCGCCCCCAACAATCCGGGTCCTCATTTCACCCACCTCGGAAGGATGGAAGGCTGAGTCAACCTTGAGCTAGTGAGATTTGAACAGCCGAACTGCAGAACTGCAGTCAGCTGAAGTGGCCTGCAGTGCTGCATTTAACCACTGCGCCACCTCAGCTCTTTGTCTTGTCCAAGGACATCCAATATGATTATGGCAACAAACTGACTCAGCTTTGACCACACGGTTATTAAACCCCACCATGTGGCTTGTGCATTTCCATGGAGAAAGATGATAATGGTTAAGAGCTACATAACATATACTACTATCCAAAGTGGCCCAAATATAATGCTGGCTATGGCATGTTGTATCTGTTTTTTTTTGGGGGGGGGGGGGAGCTTGATCCAAATGTCCATGATGGTACTAGAGCTGGGGCCTCACGCATAACAGCCTGCTGAATCTTTATTTTATTACTTCGCTCCTTGCTCATGTGCAGGGACAGGATGTCACAAAGAGCAGGCTTGTGTGTTAGTTCACAAGTGGACCCAGTATTGGAAACAAGCCCAGTTTGCAACTTGTATCACTAATGAGTACCTAAGACATAATTGGGCATATTCCTTGTATAAGTGTAGCGAGACACAAACAAGGTGAAGTCAGTTTAGTCTCTTTCAAAAGCCCTTCTTTCTTTGGCTGAAATGGATTTTAGGAAAGAAATATTTGCATCTGAAAGACAAATATATGTTTATCAGTTGAAAAATGAAAGAATATGGGGCAGTGTTTCTCAACCTTGGCGACTTTAAGTCCTGTGGACTTCAACTCCCAGAATATGGGGCAGTGTTTCTTCAACTTGGCGACTTTAAGTCCTGTGGACTTCAACTCCCAGAATATGGGGCAGTGTTTCTTCAACTTGGCGACTTTAAGTCCTGTGGACTTCAACTCCCAGAATCCCCCAGCCAGCACAGCTGGCTGGGGGATTCTAGGAGTTGAAGCCCACAGGGCTTAAAGTCGCCAAGGTTGAGAAACACTGATATGGGGGAAGGTAAGACATTATAGCTATATCTTGGCTGCCTTCTGGGCAAAAAAAAATTGGCCAATCAATTTTTGGTTGAATCCCTGGGCATCAAATGAGAAGCAGGAGAAATCTCCCTGCGTGCACACAGCATTTCCTTTTGTGATGGCGAGCTGCATGGAACACATTATAATGGATTAAAATATAAGAAGGGGCTTTGCTTTTATCAGTAAGACAAACTCCACAAAGCCAGAGTTCCCAAGAAATTTAGATTACCGGTAGATGCATGTTCCATCTGGCATTTGTAATTTATCTGATACAGCAAGAGCACTGTACCTTTAAGAGGAAGTGGCATTTTGACAGAAAGAAAAAAAGTGGGGGGAAGTCTAGAAAGAAATAGGACTGTAAAATATGAAAGATACCACTTCAATCCCATTGGAAATCCTTCTGTTCAGGATGCCACTGATATTTATTTTGGAATTCATATAGTCAAAACTTCACTACCTGGGATGGAGATGGAGCAGTTATCAAACATCTATCTCAAATTCCTGCTCTCATATATATATATATTTTTGGTGCCTCTTTTATCTTCTTTTGAAAATTCATGAAATTTTATTTTATTCATTTTGTAAGGAGTGGAACAACAGCACAATCTCTCAAATTCCCCACTTGTTTTTAAAGAGGTGTGGCTTTGATGAGTACAGAGATGTTTTGGATAGTTAATGCTGCTCTTTTCTTAGTAATGTATTTCACTTTTCAGATAGCTGTTTTGGCAGTATTTTTAGTAAGCCTTTATATTTGGACTAAAATAGCAATAGCAATAGCAGTAGACTTATATACCGCTTCATAGGGCTTTCAGCCCTCTCTAAGCGGTTTACAGAGAGTCAGCATATTGCCCCCAACAATCTGGGTCCTCATTTTACCCACCTCGGAAGGATGGAAGGCTGAGTCAACCCTGAGCCGGTGAGATTTGAACCGCTGAACTGCTGATCTAGCAGTAGCCTGCAGTGCTGCATTTAACCACTGCGCCACCTAAAATCCATTTCAGCTTTTATTTTTTTTAAAAAACCAATTCAATAAACCTGAAACATTGTGCCAGTCAGCATGCTAAATTTATCGTGGCACGTCAAAACTGCGCTGGTCAAAATCGCGGCGATAAAATCGCGGCGCTAAAGCCGCGATGTCATCGCCGCGAGTCATCACCGCCGCGACAACAGCGCAGCAACAGAAGGGCGCTTCAGAAAGCCGACTTCATTTAAGGTAAGCGTTAGGATTAGGTTTAGGGGTTTGTTTTAGGGTTAGGTTTAGGGTTAGGTTTAGGGTTAGGTTTAGCGTTAGGGTTAGGTTTAGCGTTAGGTTTAGGGTTAGGTTTAGGGTTAGGTTTAGAGTACTAAGTGCTTGGGAATGCGCGATTTTGCCCTCCGCGATTATGTCATCATGGTAGGGTCGCGTTCTTCCTTAGCGCTTAGAACGGCGCGAATTAGTCTTCGCGCTTATGTCTCCGCGCAGAAGGGCTTCGCGGATTTGTGGTGGAAGCAAATTTATAAATATATGACTTAAATTACTCATTACCCACAAAGTTAAATTACATCTTCTAGTAGATTGGGGGTGGGGTGGGGGTGAAATATCTCCCCACAAAAGTGATCAATTACCACTCAACATACAATTTATTGCAGAAAAAAATAATGACTGAGTAAGTTTAGAATCCTGCAGTTTGGAAACAACCCGAAATCATTCTAATTAATAATTAATTTGATTTACCTGGGCTTATAAAGATCTGCATTGATTTACCTGGGCGTATAAAGAACTGTTCCTTTTAAACAAAAATTAAAGCAAGGATGATCAAGCGCAATAAAAGTTGCGCTCATAAATTTGTGGGCAATTTCCAATGCAATCATCACCCAACAACAAGTTAAGGTCCCTGGAGGAAGGGTGGGACCCAGAACTCATAGGAAGGTAGGCTGTTCCTCCTCGGATATTTATAGCATTTGTACACAGGTATGAGTGGTCACCAGTGGTCCATGTGAGCGGCATGATTCCAAAGACACCCATGTCTGGCTTCTATGTTCTAATTACATGCTTTCTGATTGCAGCCTTTCCCCACCTATCCCTTGCCTCAAAGAGGGGGCGGGACATGTGCCTTGTTGCAATTCTTTTTTTTTTTCTTTTAGCATGTAAAAAAAAAAATGTTCCCGCCTTGAGAGTTGATGCTCTTGGATCAAGGAAGTTCCCTGACCAGGAGCATGATGAGATATGACCAATAGCATGTGATGTATCAAAATTGCTGTTGAATGGTTAAAATGAAATGACTGCCATCCAAGCATCATGTCTTCCAACCCTTCCCCACAACAACGGCTCTTAATCGACTTACACTGATGAAGGGTGCCCCATGAGCCCCATCTTTCATGACAGAACCCAGGAATCTGGCTCCCCTCCCAATCTTCCCCTTCAGGGGTAAGAACCAGGGCTTCCAGGATGGAATGTAGACGTTTCAGGCATGCTTAAACCCAGTTCCTTTCATTCAGGGCAGACCCCTCATCGCAGCCTACTAAATCAACTTCATCCCCTTGGGATGTAAGTTGCAGCAACAGCGCCACACTCACCTGAGTCAAATTAAGTCAAAACAAGGACAGCTTCTACAAGGCTGGTTAACCAAAGGAGAGGGGAGCAGGGAGGTTCCTGTAGTTCAAAAACGCCTTGCTTGCACCAAAACCTACTGGTATCCAATTGGAAATTCTCCTGCTTCTGCCTGCTCATACCATTTGCACCAGCAGGAGATCAAGAACTGAAAACTGGTTTGTACCATGATTATAATCTCCAAACTGAGTGGTTTATCTGGATCTGTATGCCTAATTTAACCATCTTGTGACCTCCTAAAGAAGTTTTAGTACATGCCAGTATAAGCGACATGTTTCCTATTGCAAAAGTGGGGGAGTAAAGCTCAAAGATTGATTTGGCAAAACCCATCCTGGTAAGTTCGTGGGTCTTTCCCCATTTCTGATGTGCTGTTCAGCCATCTACCAGTCAGCAGATAAGAATACTGGCATGATATTTGCTGAGCCCTTTGTTAATCCCTATCTTATCTCTATTCCCAGTCTCTACCATTACCTCACTTTCCTCCAAGGTAAGGGGTGAGAAAGCTTACTAAATTTTAGACAGCTTGAGGCTATCAAAATAAATATAAGAAAAATACCTTAATCCTACTTGGAACAGGATGAGCAACATGGGGACACAGTGGAATATAAAGAAGCTGTCAATGTATGTTTGTACCATGGATAGATGCATGTATTGTATTGTATTGTATTTATTTGTCTTGTATGCCGCCCACTCCCGAAGGACTCCGGGCGGCTCACAATAGACAAGGGAAAGGGGATAAATAGACAAAGACAAAGACAACACTTTAAAAACACAACATTCACAATTTCCGTGGGGCTGGATGTTTCACAAGCTCCCCGGCCTGCTGGAGCAGCCAGGACTTGGTGGCTTTGCGGAAGGCCAGGAGGGTAGTAAGGGTCCGGATCTCCACAGGGAGGTCATTCCAGAGGGCTGGAGCTGCAACAGAGAAGGCTCTCCCCCGGGGAGTCGCCAGCCGACATTGGCTGGCAGATGGAATCCGGAGGAGACCCAACCTGTGAGATCTGATCGGTCTGAGGGAGGTAATCGGCAGGAGGCGGTCTCTCAGATACCCAGGTCCGATGCCCTGTAGGGCTTTATAGGTTACGACCAGCACCTTGAAGCGGACATGCCATATGCAGTGGGAACATTCACTCCACTTTTACTAGGCTCCCTTTGGGCCATGCTGATTTTGTGATACTGTCCAAATACTATTGGTAGCAGAAGTGGGTTCCTACCGGTTCGGATCAATTCTGCTGAGTAGGTAGTAACTTGACCTGCCACGCCCCTGAACTGGTCATATTGGCGGCGCCATCTTGTTTTTTGCTATAAGAATAGCTATAATAAGAATTTTTTTAGTACTGTGCATGTGTGTATAGCGTGCATCAAAAGCACATCCCTGAGCGAACCAGCAGTAGCAGAAGCCGGAACCCACCCCTGATTGATAGCCATGAATTATATTGAAAGAGTAGAATGCAGTACTCCTCAAACACAATTATATTTATAACAGGATGCATCATATAAAGCCTTCCTTTTTTGAGAACTTTTATGATCTTGGATTAACAATAATATGTCAACAACAACGACAATAATAATAATTCCTCACTAAGACTTTCCCCCTTCCCAGCTATTTGTGACACACCTGACTACTCTTAAAAATAGAAAGTTGGGGTTCCTTGATATAATACATAGCATTTATGAATTCAATAGAATTCATATGAACAAGCTTTTCTACATAATGTCCCATTGCAAGTAATATCTACATATTCACATTGGAAGTTTTTTCATGTGAAACATCACCAAAATTTCCCCACACATAGAAAAATAGTGCTGAACCTCTACTCTATGGGGGTGGGGGTGTTATACATCTTTCCAGTCTAAAAGTGCCACGGATAGTTTTATGCGCTGATCCCACTGAATATATCAATATCCTGAATGCATAAACTTGCTTCTTTTTTCTTTCTTTCTTTTTTCTTTCTTCCTTCCTTCCTTCCTTTTCTTTTTTCTTTTTCTTTTTTTGCAGGGAGCGTGGGAAGACATGTAATAAATGGGTGTACATTCATGCTTAGAATTTAAAGTAGAGTCTGACAATGGATATGTTTCAAGGTGACAAAAGGTGGATCCTAAATTCCTCCTTCCCCTTCATATTTCTTTTTCACAAGGATACAAACATATCCATATATATATATATATATATATATATATATATATATATATATATATATATATATATATATGTGCGTGCGCGCGCGCACGCGCGCGCACACACACACACACACACACACACACACACACACACACACACACACACACACACACACATATATATATATATATATATATATATATATATATATATATATATATATATATATAAAGTCACAACCCCTGGTATGCCCAAATATGGGAGGAAGTTCACTGCTTCCATTCTCTGTCCATCGGCTCGTCATAAGAGACCATCCAGACAGAAAGCCAATATTTTTACTGTTGCCTTTGTTACATTTGTGTTGTATTTGTGCTGATAAATAGATAAAGGGAGACTAGTATAGATCTATTTCAAGCTATTTAGCTCTCATCAGCTGTGTGTATCTTGTATATATTCACAGATAAGCCCATGTGTGGATAAACTGACCCTTGAAATTGGTGTATGTTTAATTTTAACAACAGGTTTATCCATAGTGGCACATTTTTCAAAGTTAGTTTGGTTTAAAAACTGAGGGTCAGCTTATCCATGGATGGGCTTATCCACATGTATATACAGGAATCCCATTGGAATTATTTCTGGGATTGAAGAGTAATTTCTTAAACTGAGAAGAGGGAATTAAGCTTTTCCCAGTTCTGTGATTCTGTAATAAAGATGGGCTCAGCTGCAAGAGATTTCAGTTATACCAGTTATATTATTCATATTGATAATTTACAATCCTTTGCTCTTTCTCCAAGGTTTATACTTGCATAACCTAATTTTGAACCAAGATTGTTTTGTTTTTTTACCATATCCACATCATGGCCTATTATTTCTTCACCTTTTCTCTTATTTATTTTCCAAGTGACTGTAGAACTGTATACTATACAAAGCTTGCACTGCAGAGAGTTATGGATTCCTAGAAGGTTCATACTTTTTGCCAAAGTATTATATTTGGTAGGCCTTCTGAGTTATCATGCTTATTCAGGTTTATGTCCGGCCATTTTGAAATTAAACGTTTATTTGAAAATACTGTGGAAACATCAGAAAAGGATTAGAATTTCCTCTCCTATCCATGGGAAGTAGATCTCAATGTTCCATTATAGGGCTAGTACTGTAATTAGGCAGAGTAATTTGATGCTTTGAGGGCAGAAGTGAAGGGATATTGAGCAGGGAAAAGGGAGCTGGGGACGCTACACAATTTAGGACAAGTTGTGGAAGCCCTTGTTTTATTTTCAAGCTCAAGCTAAAATTCAAATGCCAGATCAATCCATTTCTGTACTTGGAAGAACGTGCAGGATGGAGGTCTTGGCCTCAGGAGAAATTTCAGCCATGTTTAGGTGAAAATATGCACTGGACTCAAACTCAAAATCAAACTGCAAACTTTTACAAGTAGGAAAATTTAGAGTGTTGGGCACATTGTAAGTGTAGCCTTTTATATACTGTAGTGATCTATGCTCAGAAAGAGTCAAAAAATGAAGCACAATATTATCCAAGGGTCCATCCCTGTGAATGAAGAAATTGTAAAATTCAAGAATTTCTGGAAGTTGGATCTTTCTCAATAGCAATAGCAATAGCAATAGCAGTTAGACTTATACACCGCTTCATAGGGCTTTCAGCCCTCTCTAAGCGGTTTACAGAGTCAGCATATTGCCCCCAACAATCCAGGTCCTCATTTCACCCACCTCGGAAGGATGGAAGGCTGAGTCAACCTTGTGCCGGTGAGATTTGAACAGCCGAACTGCTGAACTGCAGTCAGCTGAAGTAGCCTGCAGTGCTGCATTCTAACCACTGCGCCACCTCGGCTCTATCCTTACTGAACCCATGCAGAGTGATGACTGAAACCCTGGGCCCAGATGTGGCCTGACAGCAATAGTATACTTTTCATTTTACTTTTGAATTTGAAAACAGGAAGGAATAACACTAGTATAGGATAAATTGAGATCCTCTGAGATGCAATCAAGTTGATGCTCAAACATCTTCCTATGCTTGGCCATCCCTCAAGCCTTTACCTCCTCTGTACTGTTCGCTCTCCAATATGCAATTCCTTAGTCACGCTAAAAAAAAAGACACGGGTGAGAAGGGTGGAATGGGTTTTTGAAGACCAAAATTATAAAAGTAATTCAAACACAGCAATTTGAGATTTTGGAAATGTTTTTATAACCCTTTCTCCTTGCCTGAGGCTGTCTGGCGATACTCAAAAGGTGGAATTATGTGTCTTTATGATTCATCCTGATGCGTAGCCCTTCAGCACATCTTCCGGCAGTGAGTTTGACAGTTCAGGTGTGCCTTGTGCTCTGTTCTTAATAGGAGGGTGGGAATCTATTTATCCAGTGATTGGTTTTTCCCTGAACAATTCTGGAGTAACATAACTGTGGGTTTGTACTTTTGTGTCAACGATCCAGAAACGGAGCCTTTGGGTGACCAGTTTCCTCGATCTTCTGCTGGTGCAACTTGCTTTCTCCATCAAAGAACATCAGGGTGGTGCCAACTCCCACCAGCTGGTCTCTGGCACACAATGCTTCAGTCTTTGGCAGGAGGCCAAGTACCCAGCATGGCCAATTTTGGCTGGCACGGGCTGTTCCATTTGCAGCCACTGTCCGCTGCCACCCAAATTTTCTATCTCATTTTCTCTCCTGCAGATGGAGGTAGTTAGCACCTTCAAGAGAAGCGGCTCCTTTCAGGGGGCTGTCCGACGCCGCTCTTCCGTCCTCAGTCAACTGCACGATGTAACCAATATTTCTACCCCCACTCACGTAATTCTCTCCGCCGCAAATGCCAGCGCCGGTACCGGGAGTGAGTCTTGATTTCCTCTTACTGCTTGTGATTTAAAACAAAAAGCAAAACAAGACCGAACCCCCCCCCACCCCACCCCATTCTATTTCTGCCCCTCCTACAATATCCCTTCCCTTCCCTTCTCTCTCTCTCTATCCACCCACTCCCCCCATCCCTCAGTCCCTCGTTGCTGCAGCCACCGTTGCAATATGATTTCTTTCCGTTTTTAACTCTGTCCGGCCTCAGGCAGGCCGGATTCCCAACTTCTATAAAGCCATACAATTTCTACGCTTTGCCTCTCCTTCTTTAACCACCTGCACCCCCTTTTCTCTCTCTCTCTCCTTGGTTTGCTCGCCTCGTTCACTTTCTCTCTCCGTGGCTGCTGGTTTTTAATGGACTGGAGTCAGATCCCCAGCTGGTGGGGTGCGGGCTGGGCCATGGGGAGGAGCTGAGCACTCAGATGAGAGGGAGCAAGGGGAAAGGACGCCAGCTGGGGATCCAGCCCTCATTTCTTGATCTAGCCACGCATTTTGACAGTGATTGGTGTTTATTGTGTCGTTTGGTGTGTGTCACTTGCTGTTGCATGTAAGAGATGGGGAAGGAGGCACAGAGAGCGCAAAGGGGCAAATTCCAGATCAGGGCACAAAACATTTGGAGTAGATTTTTATATTCCTGCCTCAATGACTTAGTCGGAAGATCAAGGCAACGATGGTCTGAATTAAATCTGGAGGCAACCGGAACGCCCTTTAGAATAAACCGAAACTGCTCCAAAACAGATTCTCATGGAGACGGCTCTACAAGTTCAAAGATAGTTTGCCATCCGCACTTCACACCCAAATTGCCATAAAAACAGGTTTAGAGGTACGCCTGCCTCCAAAGAATCTTCGGAGTTATATAATTTTGCTCCAAATGTTTTTCCCAGTGGGGGTGGGAAGGAGCTGTCATAAATCTCTGCTTCTGGGCACATCTTCGCTAGAGACAACTGAAACAGCATTCTCCCACATCCCGATGGACCAGATGAACTAAAGTAATGAAGGTTAGTAGTAGAAAGTGCAGATTTCTAAAAGAATCCTGGTCTGAAGCCATGACAATTCAAATAGCATTAATATAACCCTTAGAGTGAAAAATATGTTCTAAGGTCCCTGATGGATGGTTGAATAGTGAAATGGATTTAAAAACTGGCTCAGATTTGTAATCTAGAGAGCGGATAGGGTGGAAGAAATTGGCAAAGGAGATAACTATTCATCTATCATTAACAGCAAGGGGTTTATTGTAGGAAGTTTCTGAACAAACAAGAATCACTCTGAAGAAGATTGATTCTGGGAAAAAGATGCTGCCTTGGGTTGGACATTCAAGAGTTTTAAAAGGTGTCCATAGAAAAGACTAAAATATTGATAGAAATGCAGAATTCTGGGGATGGGAAGTCAGGAAAGTGGACCTCTTAAGTGAAAGGCAAGAACGTGTTTCTTGAAGGCACCTCCGTGATGTCATGGATCAGTTCCTCTGTATGTCAGTGAAAAGAAATGGTTCCCCTGCTCCTTTTATCCCCCTTTTCTGTTCCCTCACCCACCCCATCGCTCATCAAAAACTGTACCAATTCTTCCTTGCCTACTTGAAAAGAGTTATTTCTCATTTTTTTGGCACTACAATTGAAAGACCCTCAAAGGTAAGCCACCACGTTCTCCAGCTGCCAGTCCCAGGTATATTCTTGGCAAGTTGGTT